>NC_138543.1:6961136-7561136 GCF_964234715.1 Podarcis melisellensis
AGCAAATCAGGGTGTTTTTGTGTATTTTATGATTATGTCATTAAAATAAGGAAAAATCTGTGTCACGGTAAATGTTCAAGCTCCTGTATAATTTTTGCAGTGAAGTATTGTATGTGTGTAGCAGTTACATTCTGTAGGTTGTAGCCAATGTTAGTTCTACTCAGAGTAAACCCATTAAAATTTATGGGTGTGACTAACTTGGGCGGGATTTGGCTAATCAATCCCACTAATAGAAGGACCCAAACCAATGGCTTCAAACTATAAGACTAAATATCAGGAAGAACTTTCTGATGGTAAGAGCTGTTCTACAGTGAAACTCCCTGGGGAGGTGGGTGGACTCTCTTTCATTGGAGATTTTAAGCAGACGTTGGATGCCCATCTGTCATGGTGTGATGGCCTGGGAATCCGATTCAGAGGCTGAACCGGAGGAATCCCAGCCTGCACAGGAGTCCCCGCCTCCAGGGCCGGCTGAACTGGGGCAGGGCCTTGATTCTGAAGCGCCTGCACCTGTGCCGGATCCTCAGGAGCAGGCACCAGGTGAATCCACTCTGGCTCCAGAGGTAGTTGAGGACTCAGTGCCTACAGGTGAGTCTCCCCCTGGGCCCAGTAACCCTTCAGCCTCTCCTGAACTGCAGAGGCTCAGGGCAGAGAGGCGAAGGGAACTGGTTTCTCCCAGGAGGAGTGCTCGCCTTAAGGCCAGGAGAGGCGGGTCTCCTGGGGGCCGGGGCCGCCCCTGGCCTCAGAGAAGATAAAGGCCAGTCAGCCCGGTCCCAGGTTGCGGGAGCAACGTCGTTGATGAGCTGTTTCGGCCAGCATCCAGTCCTGTTTCCCCCAGAGTTCCTGTCCTTGCCCGGCTTCCCGCTGTGGACCCACTTTGCCCGAGGAGGACTGTCTGCCGAACCTCAACTCAGGTCATGGACCTCGCCCCACGGTAACCTCCCCCCTGGACCAGCACACATGGATGGTTTAGTTGAGATTCCACATTGCAGTGGGCTGGGCCTCAGGTTCCCTTCCAACACCCCATTTCTATGAATCTATGACTCACGCTAGCACAGTGGTACTTTCCCCTATTCTCCTCTCCCCTGTGCTCCTGGAAATTGGCTAGGGGAAGCAGGAGAACCCCAAAACAACATGTCAGAGCAGGAAAGGGAAGGGGGTTGTTCCATCTGGTGAGCTGAAAAGCTTGCAGTGATAGAGCAACTGTTGTAGTGCTGTGTTGAATTTCCCCCATTAATTCCAGTGGGTTTTCTGTGAGTACAAGTTAGTTGGAGAGAACCCGATATCTGCATCTTGGGACCAAACCAGACCTACATGCATTTATTAAACACATGCTTGCCCTTTTGGCTATAAATTTAGAGTGGGGGTGGGGTGTCAAAAATTTATACCACATGGAATATGTGGGGGGAGAAAAGCCCCCCCCCCTCCTGCTGGCTGACCTAATCTTGCTGTGCTCCTTTCCCCCTTCCATTCCCCAGTTGGGGAAAATGGCTTTAAGCAGTAGAATGTGGCAATATTAGGCTCTGTAGAGCTACACTCTGTTTAGCCTGAAACACTGCTTCCCCCAGTGACCTTATCATTATAACCAAGCAGACAAGTGCAGGTTTAATAATCACATCTATGTGTGGCTTGGCTCTCAGTGTGATACCTTTGTTTGCCAAAACTTGCTTGTTCTTTTTAAGACTCCCTGGTTTGGCTAATCTGCTTGCTTCAGAAGCAGAATCATGTTGCATTTGTTTGAGTTGCCCAGAAATGCTACCTAATTCAGAATTAGGCTTCTGATTATGGTTTTGTAAAGTTTTCTAGTGCTGATAAGAGTTGGACAATATGTGGCGAGTATTTGCAGATCGCTAAAATTCTGTGAGCACAAGAGAGACTTCTGCACTATGCTTGACGCTTTACTTGCTTTGAAAATGGAAGAAGGGATTCAGAATTCTCGAGGAATCTAGGGCTGTACTTCATAGATGCCTTTCCTTGCATTGGAAGACGCTGTCTGGTAGTCTCCATGGTTTCGTTCATGGAGTGTAAGGGTGTGACTGCTTTTTTAACTGTTACCAAATGTGAGTTAATTCCATTCACCTAATCAATTGTAAGGAATGTTCTTGTTTAAAATAATAGCAAAAGGATTCCAATCATTGTGGTGAAGTCATGATACCTGGCAAGGTTTAAAGCGGCTTCTTTTCCTACCCAAGTGTTACTTACGCTATAAAAATCCATTTAGTCTTCCAGGTAATGTGCTGATGCAAGAGTAGGTAATATATGTCTCACAGATCCCTATAGGGCCTCGTCCCATCATCTTTGCATGGTTGGTGCTGTTCATTTGCTGTATAGTTGTAAATTGCAGGGATTTTCTTGCAGGTGGTAATATTGCATTTGAAAGATCTTTTTGTTCATGTTAATTATTTTCTGAATAGTGGAGATATACTGGTTGTTTCCGGAAGCCGATTGACATCTGGACTTTGTGTGTAGGGTAGAGAGTAGGGAAAAGTCTTGGGCTATTGAAAACTCCCCAACATGGGGCCATGTTCCTGTAACAGGAATTGTCTGCGGATACACCTGTGCACAATGCTCTTTATAGGTCACCTATATGTGGGACATGGGTGGCTCTGTGGTCTAAACCACAGAGCCTAGGGCTTGCCGATCAGAAGGTTGGCGGTTCGAATCCCTGCGACGGGGTGAGCTCCCGTTGCTCGGTCCCAGCTCCTGCCAACCTAGCAGTTCGAAAGCATGTCAAAGTGCAAGTAGATAAATAGGTACCGCTCCGGTGGGAAGGTAAATGGCATTTCCGTGCGCTGCTCTGGTTTGCCAGAAGCTGCTTAGTCATGTTGGCCACATGACCCGGAAAAACTCTCTGCAGACAAACGTCGGCTCCCTCAGCCTATAGAGCGAGATGAGCGCCGCAACCCCAGAGTCGTCCGCAACTGGACTGGACTGAATGGCCAGGGATCCCTTTACCTTTATTTGTGGTGGGGGAACGCTTGCAAGCCAGATTTGCAATAATTTCTTAAAATTACCCACCCCATGATTTTTATTTTGAAAAATTTAAAGAATAGCATATGCATGTGTTCAGGCCATGCGTGAACTGGTAGAGAGTTTTGTAGTTGTAGGTGTCTGTTAGCACCTCATGTTTGACACTGAATGAGGTGTTCATAAAACAAATGCAGGCTTCATTCTGTCGGTTATTGAATAAGTTCTGAAAGTCCTAAATGATTTCTTTGAAATGAGATTGAGCAGGATGAGGCCACCTTGTATATTTTTCCAGTGGTGCCCCACAAAACGAATGCCTCACAAAATGAAAAACGTGCAAGACGAAAGAGTTTTTCGGTTTTTGCGTCGCTTCGCAAGACGATTTTCCCTATGGGCTTGCTTCGCAAGACGAAACATCTTGCGAGTTCTTGCGAGTTTGTTTCCTTTTTCTTTAAGCCACTAAGCCGTTAATAGCCGCTAAGCCGTTAATAGCCGCTAAGCCGTTAATAGCCGCTAATAGCCGTGCTTCGCAAGACGAAAAAACCGCAAGACGAAGAGACTTGCGGAACGGATTAATTTCGTCCTGCGAGGCACCACTGTACTGAGGGACACTGCCTGTTGCTACTGAACAGTATCAGTGTGAGTGTAAAGTCAGTCCTGTGTTACCTGCAAAAGACATAGCTGCTCCCTGCTTTAAGGTACCAAAGTGTGAACTTAGATCTAGTTTGTATGGCTACATCTAAAATTGTTGTGTGTAAAGATGAAAAGGATAAAGGCATTGTTACACTGGAGGTAGATTTAGGTTTGTTAATAATATTCCACATATCTGAGAAAAGTGTGTAACAAAGTGGTTGGCTAATCTCACTAATGCAACAAACCCCAAAATATCATAATAGCCCAATATAATTATTTGGGTCATTTGGAATGCTGTCAATCTGTCTTGGCAACATTTCATTTACCTCTGTATCTGAATTTGCTTCTCTCCCAGTCAGTTGTTTATCTTGACACAGTTGAGTGACTGCTATACATGAAATGCATGTCTTGTAGGAGGGGGTGAAAGACCAGGTTTTAACAGAAGTATTAGGGCTTAAACTGTAATTCTGACACAGTGGTGTCTGCCTCATGCACACGAACACAAAACATTTCTCTTAAATCAATGTGTGCACTCTAAAAAGCAAATTAAAAGTGGTTGGTCGTCGTCCTCCTCCTCCTCCTAAAAACTTTATTGCACTAGCCAAAGGCCAGGGCATCATTCACAAAGGGAACAAAAAGAAAAGCAACGAAAACCATAAAAAACATAAAAACATCCGGCACTGCAGATACAATTAACCACGATCACGTCTCCTAAAAATTATTTGGTGCATACGATAGAATAGCAAGGGGTTCTCAGGTAGAATGTGCCAGCTTAAATGTCCGAATCATCTTTGAAATTGACTGCTATTTTATCTAGTTCTTTTCTCCTGATCATCTTAGCTGCCAACGCATACAGTGTTACTTTACAAGTTACAAAGTCAAGTGGTTGGTCAAATTCTATTGTGTTGGAGAACCTTGTAAATTCTTCTTCTCTCACCTGTTAATTATTTTCTTTGAATACATAAGAACATAAGAATAGCCTTCTGGGTCAGGCCAGTGGCCCATCTAGTCCAATAGTTCTACTCAGAGTAAACTGTTCTCACAGTGGCCAACCAGACGCCTATGGGAAACCAGCAAGCACAAGAAGAGCTTCCCATAGTTTCTAGCAACTGGTATTTGAAAGCATTGTTGCCTCAATCTGTGGAGCTAGTGACAGAGCATAGGCATCCATCATGGCTAGTAGCCACTGCTAACCCTCTATCGAAATACAGAAAAGTACAGCTTCTAAACTGGAGACAGAATACATGCAGCCATGAGTAGGTATGCAATTGTGGTATGCATGAGAGTTCACGATGATTTGAGAAGTATCAGTCTGCTCCTGAAATGTTGTCACAGTGAATGAGTACCTGAATATGAACACAGATTTATGAAGCAATAAAAATATATATGAAACTTCAGTGTAATAGATGCTTGCTGTTCCCCATTCTAAATTATTTAGCCTGTGTCTTAGAACACTTCCAAGAAGATGCTTAAGTAGATTTTAGATAAGGATTTCAAAGACCTTAATGAAGGTCAGATGGTGTTTTCCTGCTGGTGAGGGGAGGGAGGATGCTTCACAGTAAAAGGCCTATTCTTTAGAAGAACTAGTGAACATTTATAATGGGCGCAGAAGCGATTGGTCCCATAATATCATTTAATTAAATTTTAGTTCTTTTTTTGTCTTCTGCATCCATCAAAATATCTTGGTTTTTTTTATGACTGTGGAATTAATAAACTCCCAAGTTTTATTTGCATAGGTGTCTTAGTTGAGATGTATTCTGAGGACATCTGGGTCAGAAATAGAACACCCACAAGTAAGGTTCCTTAGATTTGGCAATAATGCTACAATAATGAAGTGGCCTCCATCAGGATTATATGTATGTTTGTTTTTATTGAACTTGTATATCCAGGTCCCTTAGCTGGCTCAAGAAATCTCTTCTAGAATGTTGTTATTTTGTCTACCCAAATGTCATTTCCTGATAAATTCTGAATTCTAGCAAGACTTGATTCATTGGCGTGGTTGACAGGGATATTTGGAGCATTATTATTATTATTCTACAAAATTTGTGTTTTTAAAAATTGTATTGCTTCAGAATAAAATAGCTATCTGAATTCATAACTGGTTCCTGGCATAGACTTCCATGCTTATATAATGCTAATACCAATAGGATTCACAAGTATGTGAAATAAAGTTGATGAAGAAAAATCTAAGCTATCAACATAACCTTAAATATATTTTGCTTTCTACTTTATACTAGAGTGATCATAGCCTCTTCTGTCCCACATTCTTCAGCCAGAATGCCCCCCTAGATTTTCCCCACCCCTTTGTTATTGTCTGAGAATACTCTGCAGCTTTAAGCACCATGATAGGATTGTCAGTAAATTAAAGGAAGCTCCCAAAACTGCACCCCCTCCCCAAATGTTACCTAGATGAGGTGCAAGCGGGTGCAAGCTATCCTGATGAGACATACAGGCATTACAGTTCTTCTTGGTTACCACCAGGTGGCAAAGTCCAACAGGTATCTAATGGGGCTGCATTAAGAAGGCCTTGTAGCCCCACAAGGGGCAGTACAGCATGATTGCAAGTGGAGAGTTGTATGCCCTTTGCTAGTTAAAAAGAGGATCAGAGTTAAAAATTTGTACAAGAGATGTCTTGACATTTGTTACTTACTGTGTACATAAAAGGGGTACTCACATCCTGCCTTTCTAAGTCAAAATGTGACCCTTTCCAAGTAACTAACATCAAAATGCAAAACATAAGCAGAAAGGCATATTAAAAAGCATAAACACAAAAATAAAATGAAAACAGAAGCAAACAAGCAGGAGATACAATCGTAAAAACAAAGGGCTGCAGCGAAAGCAAATTTCAACTAGCGTCATAGCTCAAAGCTTGCAGAAACAAAGCAAAACTCGTGCTGGCAGAGTGCCATCAAGGGGGGGGCGCAGGCAAATCTCCTGAGGCGGCGAGTTCCAGAGAGTTCCAGAGAGAGCCCTTCGAGTATTTCTGACAACTGTGCCTTTGATATCAAAAGGGCCTTTCTGAATCGATATTAAGTATTTAGCAGGCTGCATTTGAATTTTACATATTGATATGAAGACTTTCCTGTGATTTGTATGAGCTTTCACTTCGCGTGACAGATGCTGTGGAGACTGTGCTTGAAATTAATGTCCCTGCAAAAAGGAGCCTAGCTTCTAAATTTCCTCTTGCAAGCCAAGTATGGCCACAAGCTGCTCAGAACTGAAACAATTATATTATTGCTCCTGCCTGTTTCCTAGCTAGTGTCATTCACATCTAACTGTTCCATAGGTTTCGTTGACAGTTAATAAAAGCTGATGGACGTTTTTGTCGACAGATTGCTACATCCAGAGGAAGAGTAATGGAGCTTTCAGTAGTGTTTAATGTACAGTTTTGCAAATGGAATGGACAGTGAATTGTCTACAATTCCCACAAACTGATCTTTGGACGCAAAATAAGCTGCCTAAGTAATGTGTTCATTGTAAAACCTTGCTAGGCAAGAAAATGATTTGTCATTTCATTTCTATCGAACTTTAAGTACATTATACTTTCCTTCAATTTTTTTTGTCCCTCTTATTAATATAGCACTAGGGGGCCTGCCTGCAACAAAATGTGACAGTGTAGAGCGCTTCTTGCTCATTCGTCCAGTAATCCAGCCATGCCCGTCTCTGGGATACTTCATTCTGTTCCCTGTCCCACCCCGTTTTCCATCTTCCTCATCCTTGCAATAAATAGTCAGTTAACATTCCATAGCTGTTGATCATTCTCAGTCCTTGTTGGGCTGTTTTTGAGGTTCCCCACCTTAGGTTTTTCTCCTCTTGCTGCACTTCAACAAACCCAGGAGGTCCCCTACGCCTGTTAATACCCTACCCTTCTGCTTGGATAGAGCTACAGCACTCACATCTGAACATTGGAAATACTTTTATTTGTTTATAGAAATATTTGCATATAAAATATCAAGGTGGTATACAACAGTATATGTATAATACAATAAATCATAAGATACATAAAACAATTCAAAATAAATATTAAAATGTCTGGTTAACCTTGAAAAAAATATAAACAACTGAACAGGCCAGTCATCATTAGAAAAAGTTTTCAAGAAACATCTGAAAGTTAGGACTGAGGGTGCCTGTCAAATATCTGCTGGATTCAGGTGTCTTCCCACTTATGTGCATTTGACTCACGCACAACCACATATATGCACAGTGCCAGGAAATAATCAAATCAATTGATTTAAACTGCAAAAAGGGCATGAAAAGAGAGGGAAAATATGGCAGACAAAGGTGATTGACTTCATGGGACTGGCAGAGATGACCGGCAGAATCCGCGACCAGGGGAAAGAGACAGTGGAAGAGGATTGGAAGAAATTTAAAATATATCTTAAAAATTGTTGTAAAGTTGAGGAGTGTTAAGATGTCAAGGAGTAAGAAATAGAGAATTACAGCTGTAACTAATAAGTTAAAGAAAACTTAATGAAAGGGATTTAAATACCGTATTTTTTGCTCTATAAGACTCACTTTTTCCCTCCTAAAAAGTAAGGGGAAATGTGTGTGCGTCTTATGGAGTGAATGCAGGCTGCGCAGCTATCCCAGAAGCCAGAACAGCAAGAGGGATTGCTGCTTTCGCTGCGCAGCGATCCCTCTTTCTGTTCTGGCTTCTGAGATTCAGAATATTTTTTTTTCTTGTTTTCCTCCTCCAAAAACTAGGTGCGTCTTATGGTCTGGTGCGTCTTATAGAGCAAAAAATACGGTAGTTAATTGACTGGAGGAGTTGCTAAAGAAATGCAAAACAAGGATGCAGTGAATGGGAGGTATGGGGAAGTCAGGGGAAAGAAGGTGCATGAAAATAAGATTATGAAATTATACATGTTTAAATGTTTGTTTTTGTTTTGTATTTTGTTTGTCTTTATTATGTGTTTGAAAAAGAAATAAAAATTTATTAAAAAAAGAAAAAGAAAAGAGAGGGGAAATAGCTAGCAATCCTAGGAGCCTTTGCACTGACCTTTAAGGCCTGTGGAGAGTTGGAATCTGAGGTTAGAAGGGAGCAGTTGTGGTGGAGTTTGGCAGATTTTTATGAGTTTTTTTTGTCAGACTTTGGCTTTTTAGATGGTTTCCCTACTACTGGTATATGCTATTTCACATATATGCATGGTACCCAGGAACGTAACCCCCGCGTAAATGGGGAGTTGCTTGTACTCATCTTATAATTGAAGCCAGCTGGGCATCTGAAACACAGGGGACAAGTAATAGCACTCCTCTAGATTAGCTCAGGTTATGCTGGGATAGAATGCCTCATGCAGTCATTAAGGTATCCTGGACCCAAGTTATTCTGGGCTTTTTATATTAATACAAGAGCCTTGATAGTTAATACAGATCACATATTTAATGGCTAATGGAGCCATTAAACCTTGCAATACAATAGAATCAACCTTGCAAGACTGGCATGCCTGTCAGCACATGATGAAACAACTGCACCATAACTGGAAAGTAGAAACAGAATGAGGCACGGTTACAGAAATAAACTCATGTCGATACAGAGCCTACAGTCTCTGTACAGAGATGTACTGCCATGCCCTCTCAGTTATTTGAGATAACAAACATGCCTAGAATTGCTTAACCAACATAAAAAAAGGTAAAGGACCCCAGCTATTCTGGGCGGCTTCCAACATAAATAAAAACATAATAAAACTTTAAACTTTAAAAAACTTCCCCATACAGGGCTACCTTCAGATGTCTTCTAAAGGTTGTATAGTTACTTATTTCCTTGGCTCGTGGGTTGCAGAACTCCATACCCTCCAACATTTCTCTGATGAAAATAGGGATATCCTAAGAAAAAGCGTGACATTCTGGCATCAAATCAGAAGCCAGGATGGCTTCTTTAAATCTGGGACTGTGCCTGGAAAATAGGGACACTTGGAGGGTCTGATATCATAATAACAATACTGAATGTATTGAAATCAGTGAGCATGATCTGTCTCCTTCTTGTGGGTCAAATGGCACACATGATCAGCCCTGGCAAGGCCAGACCCAGAGAAGTTTTGGGAGGAAGCTGCTAATCTAGTGAGCAGTCTCAAGCAGATGGGGAGAGCAGTCAGTGAGCAAAGGGAAGCTGATTGCCCAGTCCTGGTAATGCCAAGCAAAACCTCAATATAGGCATCTTTTTCAAGATATGGAAGGAAGTTTCTTTTGAGTGATATTTTACTAAACGTATTACATTTCATGTTTAGAAATGCAATATTTCTCCTCAGATTGGGAACCCAGAATATAGGATATTCCTGTATACAAAGCACACCAACTTCAAAATGACTTAAAATGAACAAGTTCAAATCCCTTAAGTATTGCGGAAAACCCAGATTTGGAAAAAAACTTACTGACGTTGATTTTAACTGAGCGTGGCCTGGTTCAGTTGTTTGTGGTTCTTGCTAGAAGGAAAACCCTAGTGGTTTCACTTTGAAATGGAAAAAAATCTGGCTATAAAGCTGAAGGTTGCAATCTAAAAGGAAAGTTTATTAGAAGTTTCACTTTCATTGGTTTTGCCAGAGGGAGGAGGGATTCAGAGTATATGTGTGGCCTGAACTGATTGTGTGAGTACCAAAGATTAATCATGGAGAAAATTTTAATTGCATTTAAGCCTTTCATTTCTCTGCTGAACTAAAGCTTGCGGTCCTGGTGATAATTCTTCATAGGTGGTATATAATAATTGGCAGCAGGGTGAAGTGATTACACACTAATTGTTATAAAAAAAAACATTACTTGTGATGGGGATGTTCTATGTTGTTGGCATCATGGACATATTATAGTCACTTCATGGAGTTTTCCTTATTATTTTCAGTGGCTTCTATTGAGGAGCCTTAAGAACTCAGTTGGTTCCCATTTCTTCATATAACTGTGTTTTGATATGCCAAAATAATCATAGAATCATAGAGTTGGAAGAGACCACAAGGGCCATCGAGTCCAACCCCCTGCTAAGCAGGAAACAACTGGTAGCGACGACGAATATAGCAGCAGCACAACAATATTTGAATATTTGAAAAGTCTGTTCACAAGTGTTATGTTCAAATAGTTTATGAGAACCAAGATGCATATGGTTCACCTGTGATATTTGCTGAAAGCGTGGCATAGAGATTTCTCTCTTTCTTGCTTCGTAGGTTTGCCTTCAGTTAGGCTGAACACACAGAACCTCACTGTTATTGAAGGAAGAAGTGTCACATTGTACTGTGAGGCTACTGGAAGTCCATCACCAAGTATAGCTTGGGTTTTCAATAATATTGTTTCAAAACATGAGGTAAGAATTTCATATTGAAGTATCTGGATCTGCCAAAGCCGTATGCGTATTGGTTTTTAAGGAACGGTGCAAATTCCACAGCTTACCAGATGCAGTAATGCAGATTACATGGAATTATGCAGCTTGGAACTCTTTAAGTGCCTGTCAGGAACCTCGCAGACATTCCTCACCAGTCCTGTGAGTTAATGAATTGCCCACATCCATAGCGGGTGGTGCTGTGGGTTAAACCACAGAGCCTAGGACTTGCCGATCAGAAGGTCGGCGGTTCGAATTCCAGCGACGGGATGAGCGCCCGTTGCTTGGTCCCTGCTCCTGCCAACCCAGCAGTTCGAAAGCACGTCAAAGTGCAAGTAGATAAATAGGTACCACTATTTCCGTGCGCTGCTCTGGTTTGCCAGAAGCGCCTTAGACATGCTGGCCACATGTACGCTGGCTCCCTTGGCCAATAAAGTGAGATGAGCGCCGCAACCCCAGAGTCGACCACGACTGGACCTAATGGTCAGGGGTCCCTTTACCTTTACCTTTATAGTAATACTTGCAGAGCCTACACAGTGATGTCCAAACTTTTTTCGAAGAGGGCCAGATTTGATGAAGTGAAGGGCCGTGGGGGCCGACCAAAAGGCTGACCAAAGTTGCTGACCTTTTTTTAGGATTCAAGTTGTTGATCTTTGTTGCTTTGTTTAAGGTTGGAGTTGTTGAGCTTCTTTTAGAATTGAAGTTGTTAAGGTTTGTTTTAGGATTTTACCCCAAGAAATAAACTGCCAGAGGGGCCAGATTAAACCGACCGGTGGGCCAGGTTAGGCCCCCGAAACTGACTTTGGACATACCTGGCCTACAGCCTGAATCATCAGAAGAAGCTGCTCACATTTGACTGGGCGTATTGTCACCTTCCCCTTATAAGCTTTTGTGGCCTTTCCACTATGTGCTGCCTCTAGGCTGACATCGCAATAATGATGCTAGCCAGGAATGAAGCCCAAGGACAGATGAATGGCAGGCACTGCAAAATGTAATGTCTTCCTCACTGGTCGTCCTCAGAGGCTCCCACTGTCTTGACCCATGCTGGGCAGGATCATATCCCCGATTATTGTGAGGAATTGCCAATTGCCTCAGATAGCACACTCTTTCCTTCACAATCCTATCACTATCTACTTTTTATATAAAAATACAAACATATTTATAATGTCTGTTTAGTGAAAGAAAACTTCTGGTGGTTATTGTCATTTAATGTCCTAGATTAGGAGGCCATTAATGCAAATGGAATGGAATTTGTGGTTTGTGTTGAATACATGTGGTTAATTTTCTCATCTCAGAAAAATTGTCTGATAATTATCAGAACCCACATACAGTGAACCAGTTTAATATTTGATTTCTAGCCAAATTCTTCATGCACTAGTAAAACTATTCACCATGACAAATGCTAATAATAATGTACCTACAATTCATTAAGAATGCATTAGAGTTTTTGCTCACCTGAACATGAGCAAATTGAGGCGATGATAGGATATGAAATACTGCTTCAGTTCTTCACATGATAGATGGGCTTCTGTAAAGCAACAACACATATAGGTGTGTCTGAGTGAGAGTATGCCCTTAATCCATCTCTCACTCCTGTTTGTATGTGGGTTGGTATACCATGTGTGCATATTGATTGGAACAAGTCATGCGGCAACTTATTATCCTGCCTAATTCATACATGGTCTATGACAGTTCTTTGCATCCATTTATATGTATATGGGTATATTCACAGTTTAGTTTCTGTGGCTAGAATTATAGTTACATAACCATACGTGGGTGGCGCTGTGGGTTAAACCACTGAGCCTAGGACTTGCCGATCAGAAGGTTGGCGGTTCGAATCCCCGTGACGGGGTGAGCTCCCATTGTTCGGTCCCTGCTCCTGCCAACCTAGCAGTTCAAAAGCACATCAAAGTGCAAGTAGATCAATAGGTACCGCTCCGGTGGGAAGGTAAACGGCGTTTCCGTGTGCTGCTCAGTTCGCCAGAAGCAGCTTAGTCATGCTGGCCACATGACCCGGAAGCTGTCTGCGGACAAACGCCGGCTCCCTCGGCCTATAGAGCGAGATGAGTGCGCAACCCCAGAGTTGGTCACGACTAGACCTAATGGTCAGGGGTCCCTTTACCTTTACCTTTACCCATAGTGAGCGCAGTGGAAGTACTCTTGTAACAATTAAGCACTGGAAGGTATAATTTGATAGGAGGCTACTAGGCTTTTTTTTATTTGACACCCAGGGCTATTCCCTATTCCTGATAAAATATATTTATTTGGGGATGCAATACTGTATAAACAACTTGGAACCAGGGCACCTAGGAGATCACCTCCTCTGTATAGACCACGCTGATTGTAAAGTCTTCTGAGGAGTCACTTGCTATAAGCAGACATTCTCAGTTATAGCACCCAGCCTCTAGAATGCCTCCCATGAGTAATTCATGAGACAGCAATTAAAAGGTAAAGGTAAAGGTACCCCTGCCCGTACGGGCCAGTCTTGACAGACTCTGGGGTTGTGCGCCCATCTCACTTAAGAGGCCAGGGGCCAGCGCTGTCCGGAGACACTTCCGGGTCACGTGGCCAGCGTGACAAAGCTGCATTTGGCGAGCCAGAGCCGCACACGGAAACGCCGTTTACCTTCCCGCTGGTAAGCGGTCCCTATTTATCTACTTGCACCCGGAGGTGCTTTCGAACTGCTAGGTTGGCAGGCGCTGGGACCGAGCAGCGGGAGCGCACCCCGCCGCAGGGATTCGAACCGCCGACCTTTCGATCGGCAAGTCCTAGGCGCTGAGGCTTTAACCCACAGCGCCACCTGCGTCCCGAGACAGCAATTACATAGCTACAAACCAAAATATAGCCTTCAAACTAACAGGCACTTTATTTAAATTGAATAAACTCTTTTGTAAATATGTTTAAATTCAAACAAGTTTCTTAGTATCAGATCATGTTAGGGAAACCACTCCTAACCTCTTTATTTCTCCCTTGCTTTTCTTCTAGAACGACACAAATAAGAACCCAGCTTCCCTAACCATAAAGAATATATCATCCAATGACAGCGGTGTGCAGATTTCTTGTGTAGCAGAAAACATTGTGGGCGAAGACCAAGCTTCTGTTGACCTCGTGGTGTTCTGTATGTAAATAAACTTACGTAAAACTTTAGCTGCAGATAATTGTAGCCAAGTGGCATCAGTAGAGAACAATTTTAGAATTTCTGCTCAGCCTTCTCCAAAACGATAAAAGTTTATAAAGTATATATTAGTAAGGATTAGCACTGAAGAGTCATTAAATGCTTATGATTGTCACCCTCAACACTCCAACAAACATCTTCCTCTGAGGTTGCTAAAGGTATTCCCTGTATTCATTGTGTATGTGCAAACTGAAGTTGGAGCTTCAGTAAACCGGAGGACATTGACAATCTGTTTCTTTTTGGTCTGGCCCAATTCCATCAATTATGGCAGAAAATTGATTAATGGTGCAGAATTGCTCTTCTTTCGGCCTTAAGGCAAGAGAAGAGCGTGACCACAGACAATATTAAATCATTCATTTTCCTCTCTGTTCTAATTCTCAGAACATGCAAATATCAAAGTTTTAAGAGAACAATGCTGCATTTTAAGTTTTGCCCTGCCTAGTTCTGTCAACTTCTGCTGTAAATATTACAAAATTTGCTGGAATAACGTTAAAACAGAGTAGGTTCAAGCAGCAATCAGATAGCTACTTATGAGGAAGTAAGACCCATTGAAGTAGTGGCTTATTTCAGATAGAAATGGATATGAGTGCGCTGTCAGAAAAAGAGGCGTATGTAAATGTGAAATATATTAAAGGTTTAGGTAGAATAAACTCAGTTGTGAAGTGCGTAGGAAACACTAGTGATTGAACAATATGAAAAAGCCACTGCCCCTCCAAAAAGTGAAGAAGGAAATCATAAATCATAGCTTAAATGATCCTCTGTTATAACTTCCTCTAAAGAATGCTTTAATTATATATATATATATATATATATATATATATATATATATATATATATATATATATGCAGGTTTTGGTGTCCTCGGGTGTCTTCCCGTGTAAAAGTTGGGGTGTCTAGGCGACGTTTCGACGAGGTCTCACTCGTCATCTTCAGGCTGGTGCTTTCGGCTTCTTGTTACTGGAACAGAGCAGGATCTCAGTGTTTGAGTTCCTATAAATACTGTTGAGGGGGTGTGGTGTATAGCCTCCAATGTTCTGGGCAGAGAGGAAGTTCCCAGGCTAGTGTGCCTTTTCTTCTTTTGTTCCTTAATTACTTGAGGGATATCTTGAGTGATTTCTTGAGTGATATCCTGAGTACCACTTAGGTGGGTCATTAGGTGTGGATTAGTTGCTAAAGTCTTTGTGTCTTGACCTCTTGAACTTTGTGAAGAGTTTTTCTGAGAAGATGGCTGTACTGCACTTAGTTGTGCTCTGGCTTGGCTTCGTGTATAGGGGCGAGCTGTGGTTTTGTGGCCTGTGTCAGCCAGATCTGTGTAGGGATTGCAGGGGGGTGC
Organism: Podarcis melisellensis; assembly: GCF_964234715.1. Taxonomy (NCBI): domain Eukaryota; kingdom Metazoa; phylum Chordata; class Lepidosauria; order Squamata; family Lacertidae; genus Podarcis; species Podarcis melisellensis. Next base: position 6,976,539 of record NC_138543.1, read on the forward strand.
AGCATCCGGAGGTGCCACCATGGTTTGGCTACTGGATGGTGTCTGTAATTTATCTGTGGAGAGGGTCTGGGTTTGGGTCTGGTGTGGTTGATTGGTGATGGCGTTCTGTGTGCCTCTGGATCTGGTGTCAGTTTTTGTGGGGAGGGCTAATTTCCAGATGTCTGGCAAGCGGGATGTGTCGTCACGCTTGTTCATGTTGTGAGGGTGTTTCTCTATCTCGATGGCTTCCATGATTATTCTCTTGTGGTGATGTTCCATGTTAAAGAGCAATTTGGAATCTGCAAAATTAATTTCGTGTCCTGTTTCTTTCATGTGTTGGAAAAGAGAGGAAGTTTTTTCTTCTTTTTTGACGGCCAAGACTCTCATCTCCAGAACCAAACGCCTGGCTGACAAAGACCACTTGACAACTGAGTTACAGAATCTCTCAAATGTGTTAATTGCCAATGGATACCAGCAAAACAGGGTTACGAAGCTAATCCAAAAAGAAACACCCCCCAAAAACCAAGACACAGAAGAAAACAATGGCATGGCCCTCCTTCCTTATATCAAGGGCACTACAGATAAAATTAGCAAAATCCTCCATAAACACAATATCAAAACAGCCTTTTGCACCAACCAAAAAATAGCCAATATCCTCAGAAACCCCAAGGACAAAATCCAGTTGGAAAACCAAGGGGTCTATGAAATACCCTGCAAAGTCTGCCCAGCCACGTACATTGGACAAACAAACAGACGAATAAATGCACGTATCGCAGAACACAAGAATGCCGTCAAAAAAGAAGAAAAAACTTCCTCTCTTTTCCAACACATGAAAGAAACAGGACACGAAATTAATTTTGCAGATTCCAAATTGCTCTTTAACATGGAACATCACCACAAGAGAATAATCATGGAAGCCATCGAGATAGAGAAACACCCTCACAACATGAACAAGCGTGACGACACATCCCGCTTGCCAGACATCTGGAAATTAGCCCTCCCCACAAAAACTGACACCAGATCCAGAGGCACACAGAACGCCATCACCAATCAACCACACCAGACCCAAACCCAGACCCTCTCCACAGATAAATTACAGACACCATCCAGTAGCCAAACCATGGTGGCACCTCCGGATGCTGCACCCCCCTGCAATCCCTACACAGATCTGGCTGACACAGGCCACAAAACCACAGCTCGCCCCTATACACGAAGCCAAGCCAGAGCACAACTAAGTGCAGTACAGCCATCTTCTCAGAAAAACTCTTCACAAAGTTCAAGAGGTCAAGACACAAAGACTTTAGCAACTAATCCACACCTAATGACCCACCTAAGTGGTACTCAGGATATCACTCAAGAAATCACTCAAGATATCCCTCAAGTAATTAAGGAACAAAAGAAGAAAAGGCACACTAGCCTGGGAACTTCCTCTCTGCCCAGAACATTGGAGGCTATACACCACACCCCCTCAACAGTATTTATAGGAACTCAAACACTGAGATCCTGCTCTGTTCCAGTAACAAGAAGCCGAAAGCACCAGCCTGAAGATGACGAGTGAGACCTCGTCGAAACGTCGCCTAGACACCCCAACTTTTACACGGGAAGACACCCGAGGACACCAAAACCTGCATATATATATATATATATATATATATATATATATATATATATATTAAAAACATAACAAATTTGCTTTTGGAATTCATTTATTCATTGCATTTCTATGGATGCCAGCTGCTTTGCTTTAATGATTTAAAACAAACTGATGAATTTTCAAGGAAGAGAAAATGTAGTATACCAACATTACTCTTATTTGTTCTTAATATAGTTGCACCAAATATCACGTATCTTGAAATTCCATATCCGGACCACCACTGGTGTATTCCATTCAGCGTGAGGGGGAACCCGCAACCTATCCTGACATGGTTGCATGATGGGGTTAAGTTGAATGAGTCCGTCTATATCTGGACTAAAATACATGTTGTAAATCAAACGGAATACCACGGCTGCCTGCAGCTGGACAACCCTACTCATGTGAACAACGGCGATTATACCTTGGTGGCACAGAATCAATATGGAAAAGATGAAGCCAGCATTTCTGCGTACTTTATGGAAGATCCTGGAGGTAGTAAGTAATAATATTACTATACTATCATTGAAGCATTAATTAAGTAGGGCTGCTGTTTCTTCTTAGTTTGCTTAATGATGCTACTGAAAGTTAAGATGAGCAATTTTTTATTTTAGTTTCGCATGCAGCCCTTGGGTGGCATATTTCTATTAAAGCTGCAATCCTATGCACACTTACCTTGCAGTAAGCCCCATTGAATGGAATAGAGCTTGCTTTCAAATAGTCATGCATAGGTTTGCATTGTATGTGTGCAGTTAAGTCGTAAGGTTAGACTAGTTAAATGCTAAAAAGCAAATAAATGCAGATTTGAGAAAGTAATTTCACTAGACAGCACAGTAACCTAAACTTTGCATGATGAACTAAACCGTCTCTGGTCAGCCTCATTAAATTAGTAATTTAACATTATCAACTGACTGAAAGAAGAAGAAGAAGAAGAAGAAGAGTTTGGATTTGATATCCCGCCTTTCACTCCCCTTCAGGAGTCTCAAAGCGGCTAACATTCTCCTTTCCCTTCCTCCCCCACAACAAACACTCTGTGAGGTGAGTGGGGCTGAGAGACTTCACAGAAGTGTGACTGGCCCAAGGTCACCCAGCAGCTGCATGTGGAGGAGCGGAGACTCGAACCCGGTTCCCCAGATTACAAGACTACCGCTCTTAACCACTACACCACACATATAAAGCAGTGGTTTTCAACCAGTGTGCTGTGGCATCCTGGGGTGCCTTCAGTGATGGTCAGGGGTGCCACAGGCAACACTGGCCTCTGTCCCTCTTCCCTTCCCTCCCTCCCTCTGTTGCCCTCTTGCATCTCTGCCTCCCAAAGGCTTGCACAGCTGTTTGTTGCAGCAGCCCTGACTACAAGCTCCCCAGGCGAATGGTGCCTCTGGGGCTGGTCAGGGGGTGCTTTCCAGGTCCCTGTGGGGCAGTGTGAGGAGGCGGCTCTCTTTGGGGTAGGGGGGTGCAGCTCAGAGACCAGGGGCGGCAGCTGTGGCTGCCCAGAGGACGCCCAAGGAGAAGGGAGAAGAGAGGAGACGAGGGAACACTCCGCAATGGAGGGTGTTTGAAAAACAGTGAGAGGCTGCCTGTTTTGCAGGCAAGGGGTGACATAACTGGGCTCCTGAGCCCCACAGGGGTGCCACAGAAAGAATGCAGTTGGTCAAGGTAGCCGTGGACTCAAAAAGATTGAAAGCCTCTGATACAAAGTATTATTTTCTGAATCTTCATGTCACTGCGAGTTAAATACAGTATTGCCCATCGGAGACGATAATTATTTCATTCATTTGCTTAACTTTCACTTCAAGCATGGTGTGTTTGTTTTTCTGCTGGATACTGAAATACTAATTATAGAGATCCAAATTGCAATCCAGTGTTCCTAGGTTATGGGTGCTATTAAATGAGAGGTTTGTCTGCACTGAAGCATCTTTGTTAATTGACACATTATTTTCTTAATGTATAGCTTAAGGCTCTCAAAATGAGAAGGATAAGTGATCATTGCATGGGGGGGGGTGTGCCTGTGTGTGCATGCTTTTGTATTCTTCTGCCTTCCTCATTATTCACAACTACTGAAGAGATGCGTTACTTCTACCTATGCACGGAGGTGCATGGAGGTTATCATATCTTGCTCTTCCAGAAATTAAACCTCATAATTTAAGCATAAGTTCCTCAAAAAGTGATTTTTTTTACCTTTAAACAAAAACATTTAGGGCTCCCATATTCAGCTACATTTGCAGTTTCATAGAATGCTGTTATACAGTATCTCCCTGTGAAGCTAATTAAACCAAGCTGCTTTATTCTTGTGATGCCAGTTATATAATCTCTTCTTTTATTATTACTTTATACTGTTTTTATGTCTTAACAAACTTGTAAATATTCAGAGATTTTAAAAACCGTAGGTTTTTTTGCTGCTTTTGTGGTGAAAAGGAAGAATAAACTCAAGCACAGTGGTAGTGGAATGGCATAATACATTGTGAAATCCCTTGGGGCACTCTATAGACCTTCATATGCCAGTAATCACCACCACTGTCTTGTTTTCCATGGTTAAACTTCATATCTCATACCTTCCTTAATAATGTAATAGTTTCACCTGTTAAGAGTAGGAAAATACCAATCAACTTCCAATACTTGTTAAATAGATCTAAATGGTTGGGGTTTTTCCCTGCTTGAGGAAAAGAACTCTGCAAAGTAGGTTAAAACTTCCCAGGGGAGGCCAATGCAGGGTAGATGAAGATACACCTAGTGCTTTTTTTCGGGGGGTGGGGGGACGCAGGGGGACGCTAACCCCTGAACATTTTGTGAGTCTAAGTTTGGCCTCATTGAGGGGCAGTATTTCAATATGAGTGGGAAAATGAGAGTACCCCTAAAAATTTTTTTTTTAGAAAAAAAGCACTGGATACACCTAAGGACTTACTAAAATCCTTGATTTGTTTGTGTTGGAGCCCAGTAGCAGGGAGGTGCTATAGACCAGGCATAGGCAAACTCAGCCCTCCAGATGTTTTGGGACTACAATTCCCATCATCCCTAGCTAACAGGACCAGTGGTCAGAGATAATGGGAGTTGTAGTCCCAAAACATCTGGAGGGCTGAGTTTGCATACTATGCCTGCTTTAGACTACAGAAAAGACCATTGTCTCCTACAGGTTAGCATGGCGAGAGGTAACTTTGTACCTCTAGCCTAGGAAACAAATCTAAGCAAAACAGTTTGTTCACTTGCTTTACTGTGCAGTTCCATTATTTGAATGTCAGTGGCATTAAAGTATTGCTACCTAAGCAGAAAGAAACTTCAGTAGATGAGGCAAATTTTGTAACGGCGCATCTGCTCCTTTTCATATCCTTTTCAAGCATCCTGACAAGGTTCTGGATTGAGGGCTGGGCAGTTGGTAAATGCCCATGAGGATGTTGGCATCTTAGGGTGACTGTAGTAAACGCTTGATACCCTGGAAGCTTGCTTGTGCAGGTCTGCAGCACATTGGGTGTCAGTTGTATTTGGTCTGCCTGAAATTCTTTACCTAAAGTTCAGTTTTTCATGTGGCTTATAGTTGTTGACAAGTATTAAGAAATCAATGCTAGGTTAAACCATGTGTAGACCCCACTCCAAGATAGCTTCACTCTTGGAATATTGCAGTGTCTTACAAACTATTTGTCTTATATTTTATGTTTGCCTTCTTCCACAATGAGAATAAAGACAAATAAAACATATATAATCTACTGTAATTGCATTCATGGTTTACATTACTATTTAAAATAAATACAGATCAGTCTTCAAGCCTGAAATGGCTTTAATAGCTATTGTCACTGTCAGTTTTACACACTGCACAAGCCCAGTGCTATCAAGTGATGGCAGTGAGCTGACTTGAGATTCAGTAGGCTTTCCTTGAGTTACTGTTGCTGTGAATCCCACCAGTGGTACTCTTGCCTTTCTGCATTTTTGGATCAGTGCAACAGGGAGCTGCACGCTGGAGGAGTGATGTTGGTGGAGCTGTTTGGGGCTAGACAACCATTGTTCCACCCATCCACTCCCACCCAGGAAAAAACGCTGGTTAGGGCTAGATATAAGAACAGGTCAGTGGCTCACGCTCAGTTTATGAGACCAAGTAAATAGGCTACAGTTGTCAACACTGTTGGCAAAACCTGGATGTGCTGCAGTCCCCAACTGGAACAGTACAAAGACAGAGGAGGCTTTACCTCATTCTACAGAGGGAGAGTTTCTTTTATATTCTAGTTGAAGGGAGACAGCAGTTGACCTGTTGGGACCAGTGCTCTCCTCTGGTTTTACCATTACCAGGACTTTTAATTGTATATAGCATTGTGTTCCTGTATGGGGGCATTAGGAACATACATAGCCTTTTACAAAGTCAGATCCTGGTTCTGGAAATTGCCATACGGAGACACCATTGGTCCATCTAGCCAAGTATTGTCTGCCCTGACTTGCAAGGCTATCCCGTATTTCATATCAAGGTCTCTCACCTCTATGTAGAAATGCCAGGAATTGAACTTGGGACCCCACTAAGCCATGACCCTTAAACGGTGCAGGTACAAACCTTTTGAGAGAATCCCATGCGTAGGGTGTTCTGAATATGGAGAAGAAGGATGTGTGTTTTCTGTGTGGGGGTACATTTCACTCCTCTGTTGCTGGCATGGAGCCACCACATTAACTGTTAGAGACAATGGTGATATATGCATACATAGTCACAAAAGAAGGTTAATTTTCATTAATAATTGCTTTATCCAATTGATCTCAGAGAAAAGCTTATCATCCAGATGGTGGGTTAGTATACAATGTGTGCCCAAAAGTTGTAAAGAGGGATTCTCAGTCTGGTCACAGGCATTTTGAAGTAAAGCTTGGCTTGAGTTCTTCTAAGAGACAGACAGACAACAGATTTTTTTGTCATGTTAATTATTAAAATGGCTCACATCTAGTTCCAAAACCTCTAATTTCCAAAAAAAAAAAAAAAAGTAATCAAGAATCTACAATTTGACCTCAGGCTGATTTGAGTGGCAGTGCTAATGGAAAAAGTCCAACATGAAACTTAAAGTTCTGATGAGATACCTTCTCAAAAAAAATTTTTTGACAATGTTTCGTCAATTTGAGGTTAACAACAAACTAAGAAACCACAAAAAAATAAGAGCCATTAAGAAAAGCGGGATTGTTCGAAAACTAAAGAAATTGTTTTTTAAAAAATGAATAAAAAGAAGAGCCCCTAAAAGGAAGCATAGTCTCTGAGCTTCCCAGTTCACCTCTAGATGCATCTTGGCTGCTGTCTCCATCTGAGGCTGAAATGGAAAAGGTCTAGGGTTCAGAAAATGGTCACCAAGTAACAGCACGTTCAGAGGTCTAAAGTAACAGAATGTCCCGAAGTTCTCAGTCCAAGATTTTGAGGTTAACCAGCTAAGTAGCAAAGGAGTAGGTGGACTCACTCCATGCTTGGGGTGATGCAGGACATGTAAACAGGTTTCATTTACCTGTGCAGCACCATAGTTTCCCACCCCTGCCTCTGGGCAGTTTGTCAGCCACTCTTCTGGATGTGATTTGAGGTTTTATAATCTACAGCAAGTCAGAAGCAGAAGTTAAAAGGTCGTCTTTGTCTATGCCACTGGCCAAAATGTCCCGCCCCCTGTTGTTTCCCCAAGCAAGGTGGCATATACTATACAGGTAAGCACCACCACAGAATCTCACAAGCAGTTTCACAAAAGTGTTCCTCACAGGCACAAAGTGGATCTTGGGCTGTTGGTTTTTGGAAAAGCTTTCAGGCCTACCCCCTTTCTAAAGGCCAGGTTGGGCAGAATCTGCAGCTAGACACCTAGTGTCTCATAAGCAAGCTCTCACAGAGCTCTTCCTCCACAGTGCAGGATCCGGAATGCTGGTCCCCATTCCCAGATGAGACAGATCTTACAGGTAGGCACCCCAGAGTCTCACAAGCAAGCTCCCAGGAGTCTTTCTCATAGGCACCTGATCATATATGAGCTTTTCCACCATTTCATAATGATGACATCTTACTAGTAACTGGTACAATGATTACTTGACCATTAAAACATGCTACATTTTCACCTTGCATCATTGAGAGAGGTTCAAACACACTTAAATAAATGGGTTTTCCCATCAATAAAATATATGAACAGGGCCCGCTATTCTCAAGTTACGCTAATCTTATCAAGTTGCAAGTTGTTCTCATTGTTCTAGAGAAATAATAAGTGACTTAGATTTTGTGTGCCCAAACTGTTTCATCATCTTGGAAAATTCAGCTTCCTAGATAAGTTTTTTTTTAAAAAACCTTTAAAAGTTACAAATTCAGTAGTGAGTGGTGCTATTTAGACTGTTGTGTTTCAGCCTGACATGGCTATGTTCCTTTTCTTTTAAAAAAGTGATAATTATTACATTAAAAACTCCCCAGTGCAAACCTGTTCATTCAAGTTGAATCTGAATTCTCATTTTAGGAATATTGAATATTGAATGAATGTTCTCCCAAGGCACAATATATTTATTTATTTGTTTGTTTATTTAGTTATCAAATTTGTATACCACACTATATCTGCAGATCTCAGGGTGTTTCACAAAATAAATGTGCAATGCATAATGTAAAATAGGTGAATTCAGCTGATATGTGTGGTGTAGAATATGATGCGCAAATAAGTGTATTTTGTTTTTCTCTGGAAACAGTTTAGAAGATAAAAGTGTGTATAACTTAGGTCTGCATTTAATGTTATATGGTATCATGTGATTAAAAGCTAATTGGTTAACTGTACCTCTATGCTATATTTGTAACTTAATTATATCTTTTTCTTTTTGTTATCCAGGTAGTTCGTTCTACACCCATCTTGGTTATAGTGGTATATTTTTATTTTCTACTTCAAATATGTATATAACCTCAAATGATCAAGTAAATGACTGAAACATGTGAAAGATGGACTTTTCTACAGTTTGGAATCATGAATACAGTAGATACTATTCAGCTAGATTTAGAACCTCAAAATTTGCCTTGAATTTAATATAGATATGAATTTCTTCTGAATTTTCTGAAGGGCAATCCTTAATCCTGAGGTGGCACATTTTCCTGGATAATGTCAGCAGGGTCAATCTTCATTGCTGTCAAGGGAGAGGGACAAGATGGCGGCCCTTCCTGTCAAGCTCTGCCTAGTGAGATGAACAGTCAGGTCAAGTTGGAGCTGTAAGAGCTCTCTGAGGCTTCTCCTTCCCTGCCCAACATGCCTGAGAAGGGCCTCTGGGGATGTTTCTTTGTGTGTGTATGTGCGCAGAGTCTCTTCAAGAGCACTCCATTCTCCCCTAGTCTGGAGCCAGATGTCTTGCCACTGAAGGAAAGTAGCAATTTTCATCTAAAATAAAAGTACAGTGGTACCTTGGTTGTCGAACTTAATCCGTTCTGGGAGTCCATTCGACTCCCAGAACCGTTCAAAAACCAAGGAACGGCTTCTTGTTGGCTGCAGGAGCTTCCTGCACTCAATTGGAAGCCACTTTGGACGTCTGGCTTCCAAAAAATGTTCACAAACCGGAACACATCTGTATTTCAAACCACGACAGCATTACAATCTACAAGAATAAATTATCACATGTATTCAGCAAGCATTACAGAATAGATACTGCAGATGTGGACTTTAATAAGACGGTCTTGCACAATGTCGTGCTTTAATAGGGTGCTGTCTAATGGAAGCCCACCCTTAACTCTGCTTCTCTGTTACGTGCCAAGGTGAAGGAATGGCCTCCTGGAACCTCAGGAGAAAATGGAATTTCTCTTCTCTGAATTTCCTGGAAGATAGTCCACCTGCGACCTTTTTGTGACTAGCCAGCTGGTTATGGATTTCCTTCAAACCAGAGCTTCTGTCAACATTGTACATACGTTGGAGGCAGACAGATGTGCCTGGGGTGAACTCACCTCCCTGCTCACCTCCTTCTTTCCATTTCTTATTGTTCTGAGAAACAGTTGTTTTTGAAATGATCATATAATTGGTGCCTGTTGGTATGGATGTTTTTTTTTATTTGGTTTTGAGTGGGGACCCAAGGGTTTGTGTCCTCTTCCAGTCTGCTCTGGCAGGGCAGGGTATCCATTCCTCCTGGCAATGCAATGAAAATTGACCTACCTACATGTTCCAGGTGCCTTCTCAAGGTTAAGGGCTGCCCTCTCTGAGACTTAGAGAAACAGAAATTCGTATTAAGGAAAATTTCCAATTTTTCTTTTTTGTGTGTACTGAAGCAAGTCGTCTTATATAACAATCCCTTTATATATTTATGGAAAAGATCATACTTTTGTTTTTCATATTTCTTGTTTTTTGTATATCTACATAGAATTATTAATTACTATATTTTTTAAAAAAATACTTTTTACCATATAAAAATTCCCATCAGCTATTTTTCTTTTTAAAACAATTTCTTAAAACTGTGCTTGTTGGAGGCTATGATCCTGCACACAGTTAATCTGCTTAAGTCCTACATGTAAGCTGCCCGATTGTGTGTAGGATTGCTGCTGAAGCTATTTGCAAATTAATGTTCTTCAAAAGGCTAGCCTATTGTTAATAGATCAAAAATGGTTCCTTTTAAAAGAACTACATTTTTAGATAATTCCATCATAAAAGGCACAATTGCCTTTTATCTGTGAAAGTCCATTTTAAACATTGTTTCTATAATACTTGTATACCTTCAGGAGTGGAAAGTTTTGTTCATTCTTGCTGAATATATAGCCCTGTGCCAAAAATTGTCTAAAAAACCAATATAAATTATATATTGTAATATATAATTTTATATATTAATTCGGTTTTATTCCACATCATTAACCATAAACTCTAGCATGCAATTGGATTACCACATTACCTGTAAGAGGAATGAGTAGTTCCTAATACTAATTAAAATCAATTCTGAAAGGGAGTTTTGGACCATTCAAGAACCCATTATTTGGATAAATATTTGGGCAGCTTGCCTGTGATAGTGGAGGAGCAGGGCAGGAGGGAATCCCACAGCCCACTGATGAAGTCTCCCTCACTTAATTAGAAGTTCACTGAATAGATAGCTTGCAGCAATGCCTTCAGTTCTTTCATAGTTAATTACAATAACCCTGATCAAGAATGCAGTATGCGAGAAAGGGAAGCTTACCTTTCACAGAGGCAGGCACACTGTGATTGTAGGAGCCATAGGGAAAACCGTCTCCATTGGCCTAGTTGCCATAGGGGAAAGTGCTAGAGAAATCTAAAAGCCAATGACCCCAGAGTTAAAACTCATTGGTTGGAATGAATGTGTATAAAAAGGAGAGGGTGGTAGTTATGCCTCTTTCTCAATAAAATGTTTAATATGACCTTAGGATTGGAGATACTATATTATTGTAGTTGGTAAATTATTGTAGTGTCCTGCTAAAAAATGAGCTGCAGCAAAATTCGGGCTTGCAGTCTCCACTTCTTGCAAAACTGAGAGGAGACTTGGGAAGTGTAATGGTTATATGGGGTTGCTCGTGCGTAAGTTGCCGCCACTCCTGGCTAGGTAGCCTGGTTAAACCTTTCCTGGCTGGACAGCCCTTCACTTCGTGGCTGTTCAGTCGCTAGCAGAATCTGTCAGTGGGCATTTCTTGAATTTCTTCCCACAAAGAAATTCTTTGACGCCAAGTCTACGCCTACTTTCCTTGCGCGGAAGTCTTCTGCGCAGGGTGGGTGTGGGTAGCGGAGGACCTATGCTCTCCCCGCTGGTCTCCAGCGAAGAGTCCTGGAGCCCTCTCTCCGATTCCCCCATCCGCCCCCCTTTATCCCTGGTGTTACGCTGAATTCCTTCCCCAGCTGCTGAGTCCCCTCTCTCCCTGCTTGGCCCTTCTCCGGCATTGCTTGGGAGCCCTGCCTCCACTCCTGTCTCCGATGTCAGTTCCCTGACAGGAAGCTTTTGTTTGTGTATTTATTTAATCACAGGTTTCCACAGCTGAAGTTGGTTTGTTTCAGACAATAAACTGTGGTTAACCAAAAACAGAAATGAAAGCTTCCCCACTTCTCTGAATTGTATGGGAAAATTAGGTGAAAGTGTTGGAGCCCAAATTTTACTGAGCTTTGTACTTGGTCATGCACGTTGTGTTAAACCAGGCATAGGCATACTTGGCCCTCCAGATGTTTTGGGACTACAACTCCCATCATCCCTAGCTAGGAGGACAAGTGGTCAGGGATGATGGGAATTGTAGTCCCAAAACATCTGGAGGGCCGAGTTTGCCTATGCCTGTGTTAAACCATGGTTTGGCATGATGTATATATGTTGCCATAGAGTTAATCTCTTCCATTCCCTTTTTCTGTGTCATTTCTGATTTTTCTGGATTGTCAAAATTAATGATAAAATAAAACTGTCCCATCAGGAGTAACTAACCCAGTGGGGAAAAGCTGCAGCAATAGTCTCCCAGCAGCGGGAAGGGGTGAGGTTAGGGCTATGCAGGATGCTCCCACTTGTTCACCCATGTAGCCCCAAATCCTCCAGTGCCTCACCCCGTTTCCTCCTGGTAACTGGCAGTGACCATGGTGGCTGGAGGCTGTTGATTTGGCTCTAAGGCACTGGGCAAGCTGCTCCTCCCTCCTCATGTCAGCTAAAGAAACAACCTGCTCAAATGATACCAGCTCACATCTAAATATATTTGGTAGGGAATATATCAAACTTGCCTATCTTCCTTATGTACTTTGGGGAAAGAGTGAGATGACTTAAAGGGAGTAAACTGCCACTAAGTTTAGCTTATAGTTAATCACCTTGGTAGTCCGAAGCACACAAAGTGGCTCAATTCTGTCGATTGTATACAATTATAACAAATGGAATTTCTGCCATTAAATGCTCCGTTCCTATGCGTGAAGCTGATTGCATCATTTTTTCCAAAACAAATCATAAAAATTAACTCTGCCTTCAAAGCATATAAAAAGATTAACTCCAGTTGTGCAACTCTAAAAGCCATAAACAGAAAACATTTTGTACGAAAAACCGCCTAGTACTGTGTGAAATTATATATTTCTCTACATGTTTTTTATGTTTACATTGTACATTCTGCTGGATGATTATTTATTTCTAGTTTTCAGATTTGGCTCAAAAGCCATATAATCTGATTTTTCTTTTGCCCTCTCTTATTTTGTGATAATATATACTAATGAAAGTGGAAGAAGCCCTGGCTTTTGTCCAAGTGGCAATGTTAATGTTTCTCAGTATATCTATATCATGGCAACACAACCACAAATGTGCCAAGTGAAAACTCCTTTACACCTTTTTGCTTATACTCTGTTACAAGAGTCTTGAAAGATTCTTGAATGTAATGCAAAGCACCCCACCTCACCCCCGTGATCTCACAAGTTTCACGTGCAGTTTTTTTTTTTTTTGGCACGTCTTACTGCTTAGCCATTCTGGGCTCAAGGAAGAAACTTTTAGCCCTTCCCTAGATGTGGAACACCTTTCCTGTTTGGATACACACCTTCTTGTGATATTAACAGAACACCAGGTGTTGTGGACTTCATTTGCCCTTTGTGGGATCTTGACATTGGAATGAGGTATTATGCAGAATATGAAAGGAAGTGTAACTAGTCATAAATAAGCACAGCATTTGCTGCGATTTGAGATAATGAGCAGATTAAACCTTTTGAAAAGTTCTACACACAAGAAGCATTACTATCTCATGGGAAGAGAATATATTTGTTCTGGAATAGTTTTAAAACAATTTCCTTCAGTTCAAGGATAAGCAAAGTTATGCATAACTTAGGTTTAATATTTGATTCGTTAATATTAAGTGAAGATCTTTTGTTCTATGCTCAGTGAACAGATTTTCATTAATTACTTGTTCATTCCTTTGTATTTCCAAATGCCTGCTTTAATAAATCTAACCTTTTCCCCTTCCACTAAATGGAGAATAACTTTTTTGGCATTTTAAGATACTTCAAATTGCAAAACTTTCTGAAAAATATTTTTAATGTTTTAATGCACATTTTGTTGCATTTCAACTTAACCTATCTCTTGTCAGTGAAAATACTTCCCGCCTTTGAGCTTTTGCAAAACTTATTTCACTGGGAAAGGAGAACTGTAACTCAAGCAAAAGGATACATTTTTCATACTCAAAATGAAAGTTAGATGAGTCAGGGAAACAATGGTGTACTTTCAGTTGCCCCAAACAGGCCTTAAACTACCCAATGCATTATTCTTGGCTGGTCCATGTGGTTAGAACTCCCTCACAGAATTCTTAGGAGATGATACCTCTCCTTCTTCCTTTAAATTCCAATTGAACTCCATCTCTTCCACAAACCCCTTGATTTGTCTCATTGTCTGGAACCTTATTATACCCAGTTTCCTGGGAATAAGCCCTATTAAACTCAGTGGGATTTACTTCTGAGTAGTCAAGTATAGGATTACACTGTTAATTTTTACCACCAATTACGTGTGTAATCCTATACCTACTAAACACTAAGTCTCATTGAGCTCAGAGGAATTTACTTTTGAATATAGATGCTTAGGATTGTGCAGCAAGTATATGGAACTCTATTTCCTCCTGTTCCTCTGCTGTTAGCCTGCTCTCTCCCTTTTCTTGTTCGTTCCCCTTAAATGGTAGATTATTATAAGATTCTTAGGACAGGGGACAGTATTTTTACTTAACTTACGTTAACTCTTTGAAGTACTATACAAATAATAGAAGAAGTTTCTATTTAGTGCATTTTACTATTACAGTATTACTATTTTGTTTAGAATATAACTTAAGAAAGAACAGAGTACATATTGAATTTGAAGAGTAGATACAATACAAGTTTTCATACCACAGAGCATTCACTGAGAAAGTCAGGAGCAAATAAAGTTCTTGGCTTTCTGCATTTTTGGCAAACTAAACTTAGAACACTGAACAATACATTATAGAATTATAGTAAATTTTCATTTCCTGTGTTTAGTACTTTTCATAGAGACAAAAAAAAGTTACAGTCAGGGAAGTAAATAAAAATACATTCTTTCTCTTAGAGGATTATGGAACGCCAACGGATAATTTTGAAGATACTACAAATAATAGTAATCCAGTTACTTCTACGGATGTTTCCGACAAAAACAATGAAGATAGCATCACTGTAAGTATATACATAGTTTCCTGGTTTGTAATCTCAGCAGACTTTCTGACAAGGGATCTGATACGTATGTGGTCTTTTAGCTTGTAACAGGACACCACCTTGACTATACCCCAGAGCTTTTCACAGGCATTTATATAATGTGAAACAATTGCTTTTTCAAAGAGTTGGTAAATTATAGATAGAAAACACTGTGCAAAGTTTGTTTCATATGTTACCATTAAGTGATATTACCTAGCTGCAGCTTCCAAGCTGCATGGAAACAACTCCCATTTACAGCCTGAAATATTTTGGGCTTCCCTCTTTTGGCATGAAAAATATGGTGTAGCTTTAGCTGAATGTTCTAGTGAGCACCCACATAATTTAAGTAACTTAAAGGTCAACGCGGGTGGCACTGTGGTCTAAACCACTGAGCCACTGATCAAAAGGTTGGCGGTTCGAATCCCTGCGACAGAGTGAGCTCCCGTTGCTCGGTCCCAGCTCCTGCCAACCTAGCAGTTTGTAAGTGCAAGTAGATAAATAGGTACCGCTCTGGTGGGAAGGTAAATGGCGTTTCCGTGCGCGGCTCTGGTTTCCAGAAGCGGCTTAGTCATGCTGGCCACATGACCCGGAAAAACTGCAGACAAAACGCCGGTTCCCTTGGCCTGTAAAGCAAGATGAGCACTGCAACCCCAGAGTCGTCTGCAACTGGACTTAACTGTCAGGGGTCCTTTACCTTTTTAAAGCCAAGATAAACTGGATGTTGTATCCACAGGAGCAGATGATCTTGAGATGTTTTCCTGGTTCTGGTTTCCTTAGCAAAAAGCCATAGAAGCCATATTTTGAAGTCTCTTTTATTGAAGAGGCAACCTTAAATATTTTTTTTAAAGGATTAAAATTCTAAATTCTCAGCTCTTACTAGGGCGTTGTGACTATCCCTAGTAAGAGCAGCCTAGGTGTGTAACACCCATAGGATCTGAGTGGCAAGAGTTCAGCTTTTCCAGTTTGACAATTCTGATATCATGTTCAAATACTGCCAATACTTCAATACTGGGTTTAATGCACTTTTCTTTTCTTTTAGGTCTATGTTGTAGTGGGGATTGCCGCATTAGTGTGCACTGGCTTAGTTATTTTGCTCATTATTCTCAAGTTTGGAAGGCACTCCAAGTTTGGAATGAAAGGTAAGAGGGGCTGCTTTTATTTCTTTACTTCAATGGCTTAGATTGTTGCTTTTTGTTTTTTTATACACACTATATACATTTACATAGGGACACGGGTGCCACTGTGGTCTAAACCACTGAGCCTAGGTCTTGCCGATCAGAAGGTTGGCGGTTCGAATCCCTGTGATGGGGTGAGCTCCCGTTGCTCGGTCCCTGCTCCTGCCAACCTAGCAGTTTGAAAGCACATCAAAGTGCAAGTAGATAAATAGGTACCGCTCCGGCAGGAAGCTAAACGGCGTTTCCATGTGCTGCTCTGGTTTGCCAGAAGCTGCTTATTCATCCTGGCCACATGACCCAGAAGCTGTACATCGGCTCTCTCGGCCAGTAAAGCGAGATGAGCGCCGCAACCCCAGAGTCGTCCGTGACTGGACCTAACGGTCAGGGGTCCCTTTACCTTTATATACATTTAGATGTGTAAACTTTGTACAAAATACATACAGTATGCATGCTAACTCAGAAAATGGAAGGTGTATTTTAATGTTCCTCCTGAAATATACAGCAATTTTTTTCTCCATGATTCTTGAAGTCTGCAGTGCATATTAGCAGTACAAAGTGTTGGGCCCCTATACCCTTTCTTCTACTAACAAATGTATACTGGGGCTGTGCTAAATGTTTGTATGTGTTTGTATGTTCTGGTACAAAAGCATTTTAAGGCAGCCCAAAATGCCCACTTCCTGAAATTCCCCTAAGTGCACCTTGGTCCCTTTATGGTCATGGGTGCTTTCTTTCTCTGCTTCTCCCTCAGCACCATTTCAGAGTGAGGCCATTACTTTCTTTATCTCATTATCCATAGTCTCCATGGGTGTGGCGAGTGCTGTAATACTTTGAGTGCATGTCACAGGAGGGGGAGAGTGGAACCACCAGGCAATGAAGGTGTTTCTCAGCCGACAGAGTTGTGGTGGCTCCTCCTCCTGTGTCCTTCTGCAAAAGGTGTTTTGTCTTCAGTTTCCTACTATTCCGATGATTAATACAAATTGCTACTGAAAAACCGAACTGTTCATTTTCATTGCCACTTCTTTCACTCTTCAGTAACCATTTTAACCATTACGCCATGATCAAATAGTTTGTGTGCTTATTCAGTAGTAGTGAGAGTTCCGATTGCTCCCCCCACCCCCCAAAAAATATTTTTCATATAGGAAGTGATTTGGCAGCAGTGGTCACTGATGTGATTCATTCTCTGTAAAGGAATAGAAAGGGGTCAAGATGCAGTTGTAAGTCAGTGGTTGCTTTATCTTTTCTCATATTTGTCCAGTCAGTCTACCATATGTGGGCATGTCTGCCATGTGTGGTAATATGCACCCGTTTCATCTTCATATTTCCAGGAACAAGTGATAACTTTTCAGAGGTTATATGATGTCACTTAATACAACTTTCTCTCAGATGTGAAGATAAATACAATCAATTTATATCCATATCATCTCCCTCCTGAGTAACTCTGTTTGGATGCACAGTCATATTTCATACTATGTTTATTAGGTAAAATACAGCAAGTCTTGTAATTCCTTTATATAAAACCAGTGCTGTTTTTCTAGAAAAAGAGGTGCTAGAACTCACCATTAACATCTCCTTCATTCTCTTATAATGGCAATGGTGCCCACCTGAGAAGTGCCGGAATTGAGTTCTGGCTGAAAAAAAGTCCTATATAATACTATAATTCAGCTGCTTTGTAGAGATGCTGTCCTACACAGAGTAGATCCAGTGAAGTTAATTGACATGACTAATTTGAGATAATTAATTTCACTTGAATCAATTTTAGGCCTAGCTGAATACAACTATATGTACAAGTCCAACTGTTCCATCACAAAAAAGCACAGACCTGAAAGGGGTTTAGAAGGGGCAACCAAAAGGCTTTAGAGGTTCATTTGGAACATCTACAAGGAAAGACTAAAATGTTTGGAATATTTTAGGTGGGTTTTGTCTTGTGTTTTAAGGCAGCTGTTGGGTGACATGAACTCAGGATCATCCAATAAAGTTAATGGGCGTGGATTCCGAACATACAAAAATCATTACTTCACACAATGAATAATCCATTTATGGTATTCACTGCCACAAGATGTGGGGATAGCCCTTGGCTCAGATGGTTTTTAAAGTGGATTGGACAAATTGGACTGTCAATCACTATCAGCTGTGGTAAATAAATAGAGCCTTCAGGTTCAGCGGTGGTATATGCCTAAATACCAGTTATGGGGAGTCAGTTTTGTGGGAGAGCTATGACCTTCATGCCCTGATTGTGGGCTTCTCAAAAGCATCTGGCTAGTGGCTGGAGAAGTTCAAACAACGGCCACTTATTTGGGAATCCTGGCAAATAGTGGTTAGAGCCACAGCCTGGTCAGGCCATCTTTACCATGGTATGACCAATTGGGGACATCAGAGCCTCTCCTGCATTGGCGCCTCTCAGCAGGAAGTGCCCATTTGAACAGGCCAACATGAGACCAGCTGGAGGCATGGCTGAAGTGGTTGGCCAGCGCATCACTCAGGTCCATCCAATTTTTATAAGTTCAGGCTGCACCCGGGCTTCCCAGCACAGATCAGCATTGGTTCTTATCTTGGCTAATTATGCTGAGTGTTTTGATTATGCATGTAGCCCCTTCATGAGGCCATCAAACAGGGTCATACGACTTGCAAATAATTTTTCAAGTTCTGTAAATTCCCCTGAAGGTGCTGACTTCTCAGTTTGTCAACATAAAATTTTATTTGCAAATATGCAAACCACAGAAAAGTTTTATTTCCCATATACAGTTTGATTTTAAGAAATCCAGTTTCATGACCAAGGTCTATAAATCTATTCGGTCAGACATTTTATTTCGTTCATCAGAGGTCACTACAGTCCCTCTAATGGCAAGGAAATACCTTGAGAAATAAGATTAAAAATGATAAGAAACGGTTTTCAAAGAAGGTGCAATGTTTACCTTAACTTACAACTTCACAGGTCTCTTTGGAAGTTTAAATCATTATAATTTATTAAAGCTGCTGTTGGGATGGCTACAGACAACCCGTATTTTTGGGTTCTTTCTCAAATAGCTTAGACTTATGAAAATGCTATGTTTATGGCATAACTTTTGAAAAGTCACGCAAAAAGGGGTCTTGTTTTGTTTACAAAGAGCCCTGTTTTGGCTCAGTCTTTGCAAGACCGAGGGACACAGGTGGCGCTGTGGGTTAAAGCCTCAGCGCCTAGGACTTGCCGATCGAAAGGTCGGCGGTTCGAATCCCTGCGGCGGGGTGCGCTCCCGCTGCTCGGTCCCAGCGCCTGCCAACCTAGCAGTTCGAAAGCACCTCCAGGTGCAAGTAGATAAATAGGGACCGCTTACCAGCGGGAAGGTAAACGGCGTTTCCGTGTGCAGCTCTGGCTCGCCAGAGCAGCGATGTCACGCTGGCCACGTGACCCGGAAGTGTCTCCAGACAGCGCTGGCCCCTGGCCTCTTAAGTGAGATGGGCGCACAACCCCAGAGTCTGGCAAGACTGGCCCGTACGGGCAGGGGTACCTTTACCTTTACCTTGCAAGACCAAGGGAAGATGCACAAATGGGGTCGGCACAGTTATGATAAAAAAAGAGTCAGGATCCTGGTTTGGGCCCAGCTATCATTCAAAGGTGAACCGTGTCCCTTAAATGCCATTTCCCCAACTGCTTACCTTTTAAAAGGCCTTGTTCAAGCCTGCTTCGTTTAAAATATGTGGACAATAAACAATGGGATGCTGTTCTTGTTTATTCAGAAGCAAGTCCTATCGAGTTCAGTCAGATTTACTCAATAGGAAATCTGTGTAAGCAACAGGGAATAAGCCACATTGATCTCAGTGGGGTCATATAAACTTTAGATGGTATACAGTTGCATTGTATACTGTTGGATTCGATTTCAATAGAACACGGCACACACAATGTCATTGTATACTTCATAAGTCTAACCAAATTATAGACCATTTTATAAAGAGCAGAACATATACCGCTAAACATTTTTTATTAAGGCATATATAAGATTTTTTGAAGGAGCCTATCATCTTCTCAGCCTTCTCTCATCCATCTCTCCCTTCTCTCATATATCTGTATTTGTATACACCCACAAAACCAGAGAGATATTATGTTATTGAGGCCATATTTCTACTGAACATGATTTTTCTGCTCAGAAAGTGAGTTACTTTGATCACACAGAAAAGCTACTGTGTAAATGTGAAGTAGTAACAGTATTTGTTCCTTTAACAATGGAAGAAATTGAACTAGCTTTGAACTCTGGAAGGGGCTTAAGTTCAGCTCACTACCTCAGAATTCCATATTAGCACTATTCTAAAAATCATTACCATCACTAGTGTAAAATTAGGAAAGTGCTTACCATAGTGATGTATCCTCCCTCAGGGTTGCTGCCAACATATGTTTAAAGAAAAATCAAATGTAAGCTAATGAGATCTTTCTGTCTGAAAGCACATCCTTGCTCAGAAAGATCATTGAGTGTTGTTGCCTACTCTAAATTTCAAATGCAGTGAATTTGGCTGCAAACTGTTTCAAGCCCTAAGACGTATTCAAAGTTTTTTCAGTTCATTTGGGGGAACTATTGATGTAATTCATTCCACCTTTAATTTGTTCCTCACCCAAGAGACGGATATATCACTACACTAGTTGATCTGTATAAAGGTCCTCGTTGCAACTCATATATCTCATCTGAAAATCTGTGCATCTGTTACGGAGATGGGTTAAGGCAGCATAAGCAATAACTTCACTAGGGACTACAAACGGTACTTGCCAAAAATATGGCCACTTTCCAGCTCTGGTTTTGCCCTTTGTTGTTTCTTCTTTTGAATTTTCCATTAGAGCAGCAGAAAAGTTCTAGTATTCTTTTACGGTGATTGACTGGGTTGCCCTAATTTCTCTGTTGGTTTGTATGCCAGTTAAATTCATTCAGAACTTCTGAGTCTTAGAATCCCTGTGCTCAGTGTGGAGTTTTGAAAAACAGATTAGTTCGTGGATGAGATTATGCGACTTCTGCTTATTAATATCGTATTATATTTAAAAGCTTAAACTGTGGCGATGTAAAAAGCAGTGTGTTGAACTTCAGTGCCAACAGAATGCTTGTAATTGAACACGGATGGCCTGTGCACCAAAACAGCACACAAGTTTTCTCATACTTAATTTAGACCAATTCAAATCAACTCCATTAGTAACCCTTTCTATATTAGACTCAAAATGATTTAAATGAATGAAATGTGGGGTTTGATTTTAAAAAAATCTGACACTGGATTTAGATTTTTAAAGGTTTGTGATAGTTAAAGGTGTGTATCCAAACAGGGTGGTTTTAGGAAGATTGTGTTGTGGACAAGGCATCTTGAGTCAGATCAGGGACTTCCTAATCTTCCTAGCCGCTATGTGGCTTCAGCTGTCCAAAGCATGCCCAACTTCCTTTTGCTTGTTTTCCTGAAAACCAAAACCAAATTGACTGCATAAACACCCAGAGCTCAAGAGGGATTGAGGTGAAGAGCTGGGGGGAGGGACAGGGGCTTGTCTTCTCATTCACGATAGAATAGAGCGTTAAAACCAAAGTCTTTAAAGAGCCTAGGTCTATCCAGTTTGCTCGACGTGTTTAGAAAAAGAATTATCTTAGAGCATTCCTGATTTCAGTTTATCAACACATAATCCTACCCCTGTTATCTGACTTATTTGATGCAAACCAGTCAAGAGCTTTATGTTTGATCCATCCTTACAGATGCAATGCAATTATATTTCCATCCCATTCCCCAAATGTTGGTCCCCACTGCAGTCTCTTATTACAACCCTTAGGGAAACATGCCAAAAATAGCACTACATTGCTAAATTTTTCACCTGGCTCAAATCCAGCTCTTCTTTCGCTGATAATCTCTCTCACACGGTTCTTTAAATATACCTACATAAGGGCCAAACTAAAGCACACAATAATACAGTGCTCCTGTATTATGTAGCAATCATTTGTACCCTGCTAAATTGTTCTCTTGTTCATATCCCACCCATTACTTGGGCATTTCTTCTTCATAGTCTCTGCGCATGCACACAAATGGATTTTGTGCCTGTGCGGAGTACCTTTCAGAAATTTCTAGCAGTTTTTGTGTGTGAAGGTCTCCCATACTGTGCATGCTTTAATGACTTCTCTGCCACTCCCATGACTACCCCACCAACATCTGGAGTGATGAGTTCCCCTCCATCAGCCTCTGCTTCTATTCTAAGTTATTATGGTGACTGCTATCACAGCAGCAAAGTGTAGGTTTCCATTTTTAAAAGGTTTTTGACAATCTACCATGCCTCTACCCAGTGAAGGAGCTCCTTATTCTCAAAGTCTCCCTTGACATCCTTGTGATTGATGACACTTCCTGCTACTCCATCTTGACTCTCCTGCTTCTTCCTGAGTTCCTTCACCTCACTTTTACCTTACACCTCTGTTATTCCCTTGTTTCTGGATCTATAGCCATGACACCCATCACTACTTTGCTCATGCTGAATACTGGGACTGTGATCTCTGTAAAGAAGAGCACCCATCTTCTCTATGGTCCAGTTCCTGGAGCCTTTCACCAATTTATTGTGATGATAAGAGGCAACTATGCATCAGATTGGGGCAGAGGTTCCTGTGCATATATCACATATGGATTCCTGCTATAGGTTAGGGATCTCTTTCTGTACTAATAGTATTACACATTGGCCTCCAGAATTGTGAAGACACACACCCATAAGGTTTCAAAGGCGCCACTGGGATAGGGATCCAGCTCCATCAACTTTCACAGTCCTTCTGCTTTGATTATCTCTATGGAGTCTGTTAGTTGACCTACAGTAGATGGACTAGCAGGTGCTTATTTCAACATGACCTCAAAGCAGGAAAGTGTGTTTAGTTTTATTTTTTGCTTTGCCATGGGTGATGTGAGTATTCCCTTTCAGTCTCATCATAGTATTTAGTAAAATTTCATTTTCCTCTACAAAGATGATTAGTTATGAGTAGGGCATTCCTAATTCCATATTCTCCACCAAATTACTCAACTTCTTTTACGTACAAAATTATACCTACCCACTTGTTCCATGGTATGGTGGGGTGTCATCCTGGATTCTTCATAGGCCACAACTTTTGGCTGGCCACCATGGTTTTCAACACCCACTCAGATAGCATTACGAATTCAGCATCTTTCTTAGTCTTAACGTCAGCCCTAAATCCTGTTTCACAACCCCAGCATGAACATATTCTTATGTGTGCAGGAGTTCAGACAGGTGCAAACTAGCTATACATATGTGCCAGAGCTCATGGGGGACATATGCATACATGTTCTTGTTCAGTGGAGCATCTGTTGACATGAGAGTGCATGGGGAAGATTTTGCATGCAGTATCTCCAGTGCTTTTTTTCTTTAAAAAAATGTTTAGGGCTACTCATTTTCCCACTCATATTGAAATACTGCCCCTCAATGTGGCCAAACTTAGATTCACAAAATGTTTAATGGTATGCATACCCCTGCGTACCCCAGAAAAAAGCACTGAGTATCTCCATGTGGACATTAGAACTCTTGCTATTGTGGACATTAGAACTGTACCCATTGAAACCCCTTTACTCTTGGCCTTTCACTTGAACCAGGGAAGTCTCTGAAAGAGCTGGACAGATATTTGGGCACTTCATTTTGCAACGCAAAAAAAGTTACCTTAGCACTATGCTGTTGTGTTCTGTCTGATTCTGTGACACAGTTAGGGGTGGTGGCTGATGTCCTATTGCTGTGATATATCTTACCTGATCTCAGGAACAGCAGAGTTTCATCCTAGAAAGAAGGAAACAAAGAAAGCAGTGTGTGCCAGACTGTAGCATGCATGCACAGTAGCTAGGGTTCCTTCGGGACTCTGATCTAGAGACTATATCCTCTTGGGGTGATGTTGTGCCAGTGAATGCATTAGCAATTCCCTTTATCTAGCCTATAAATTCCAAATCCTGCATTAAGAGTCAGCTAACATATATCTCTGCAAGCAACTAGTGCTTCAAAGGAGCCTCATGAGGGAAAGGGAGCCAGGCAGCTTACCAAAAAAGGAGCCAAAAGAACATTGAATGAGCATTAAAGATGCTCTGGCCAAATGGGAGCTGAAGCAATATCCTTTGTTTTACTTTGACTTCAATACAGCACCTACCATATTTTTCCGTGTATAATATGCTCCTGTGTATAAGACAACCCCTATTTTTTGGGACTCCAAATTTAGGAAATGGGGGGAGATTGCCCAGAGTTGTTGAGTTATTTTGGGGGAGGATTGCCCAGAGTTGTTGGGCTTTTATGGGGGGGGGGGGCTTGCCGACAATCTCTCACCCGCCTGACCGCTGATGCCAATCGCCCACCCACTTGCTGCCAAGGCCTTGCCGCAGCCAATAATCACCCACCCAATCGCTGATTACACTCTCCTGCTCACGGCTGCCACCAATCGCATGTCCCCCCTCTGCACTATCCGTGTATAAGTTGATCCCCAATTTTTAACAATATTGTTGTTAAAAATCCCATCTTATACACGGATAAATATGGTATATTGCAGCAAGGATAAATTGTTCAATTGTAGCCTGACACATTTCAATGGCAGTTTATAAAATTGGATACACTCCATTTCTATTTTTTTAAAATAATATTTATTACTTTTAAACCTTACAAAAAAGAAAAAAGGAAAGAAAAAATAAAAGGAGAAAACAATACAATACAATATATAAACAATACACAACACAACATTAACACAATAAACTAAACTAAACAGAGCAAAAACAATTTAAAACACACATCCTACCATTTCAGTACCCTATCTTTCATTCCCTTGTTTCAACGACCTCCTCTCACCTCCCTTTTTGTATTCCACTTCTATTAATTACTTCAGCAATTCCTTTCCATCTTTCTCTATTTTCTATCATATAATTATCTTAACATTTTTAAACCTTATTTTCCATTAATACTATAATACTTATTCGTGCTTAATTCCTTATAACATTTCTACTAAAGCCATATAACTTCATTCCAACATTTTTCTAACACTCATTAATTTTACAATATTTCTATAAATAGTCTTTGAACTTTTTCCAATCTTCTTCCACCGTCTCTTCTCCCTGGTCTCGGATTCTGCCAGTCATTTCCGCCAATTCCATATAGTCCATCAACCTGGTAATCTTCTGTCCGAGGGTCTTAACTCTTTTCCAAGTCCCTTGGAACTTGGATACACTCCATTTCTAGATGGAATTACTGTACTACTTTTTTTTGTATTCTCCCCTTTCCAGCCAAGCACCATTATAGTGCCTGTTCCTTTAGTTTTGAACACCTTGATGAATGGATGAATGAATGACTGAATCTTTATTTGCGTCAGCCATAGCAATAAAACAACAATACAATATACAAAGAATAGAAATAAAAAGTCAATTATAGGCTTATTTTGCAGATGGTAGGCTCCAGCAGGACCTGGCATTTTGTTCTTAAGCCTATAAGCCTATCCTGTGTATGTTTTTACCAATAAGTAGGGCGGAGAGTATGCAGAGATGAATTGCATTTCCCAGCAGTTTTTACAAGCTCTCCTCCCGCACACACCCTATTAATCATAATTATGAATATTTTACTACTAATAAAGACATTTGAAACTATATCAACTGGTGCTTTAGTAGAGTCTTTCAAATATTTTGGCACTGCTAGGGCTGGGCGATACCTGGTTTTCAACAATGTGATATATCACCAGCTAAATATCATGATATAATGATATATTACAATGTCTGCAATAAGGAGGAAGAAAGAAATAAGGTGGGGAGGGAGAAGCAGCTGAGATACATGGCCCAGCCCTACAGCTGACCCCCATGCCACTCTGACTCATGCCGGAGGGGTGGGGGTGGGGCTTCCTTGAACTTCTCAGCTGAGTCGCAGAAGCCTCCTTGCCCCCCAGCTGGGCATGCCCTCATGCTGTTCTGGCCCATGTGAGCTGGAAGGGTGGGTTTCCTTAAGCTTCAGCATCAGCTAGCCTCACGAAACAATGCTTTCTGTCAGTGGCTTGCACACGAGGGAGGAAAGAGCGCTTGCTCACTCAATTCAGGGAGACACAGAAGCACCGTCTGGCTTCCCTGTTTTTCCAATATGGTCATACCTCGGAAGTTGAATGGAATCCATTCCAGAAGTCCGTTCGACTTCCAAAACGTTCGGAAACCAAGGCGCAGCTTCTGATTGGCTGCAGAAAGTTCCTTCAGCCAGTCGGAACCTATGGAACCCACATCAGACATTTGGATTCCAAAGAACGTTCGCAAACTGGAACACTCACTTCCAGGTTTGCAGCGTTCAGGTGCCAAAACATTTGACTTGTAAGGTGTTCAACTTCCGAGGTACAACTGTATCATGATTTTTGCATAGCACACACACACACAAGTGCAGCACCTCTACACTGATACACTCATACACACACACACACACACACCAGTGGCACCTATGCCACTTTTTCTTTTCCTAGTGGTACTATCACAACTGTCTCTCCTTATCCTTGAAAGCCTGTTTATGTTCTTGAGTAATTTACATTCCCTCCAACATAGAAAAAGCATAGCTGTCGTTTTTGTACTTCAACCAAACTAAAAATGGTGGGTGTTGTTTTTTTAACCTTTCTCGCTGTTTTCTGCTGTATAGATTGAAATCATAGGTATTCATTTCTAGCTACCTAGCCTGATAGAGTTGGAAGCACCATTCACCTCCTAATTGCTGCAAGGACCTGACACATTAAGAGTGGAAGTGGTGATATCGCTGTGTAAGCTAATAGAATCGTGTTACTGTAGGAAGGCATGAATTTGACACCGTGTACTAATTTTCACTGCTGTCAATAGCATTACATTGTCCTTGGGGCCAGAGTTAAATGAAATGTCCCTGTTCCTCTCAAATACGTTTTTTTAATGGACAGTTTCTGGCTGTTGGAAGTTTGTTGTTGCATTAATTAATCAGTGAGAATATTTATTTCAAAGATTTTCCCCAGTCCATTTCTGTGACAAACCCTGTCTTAAGTTCCAAAGCAAACCTATAACATTGTATAAAGTGTTATTATATTTTACAACAAGGATGGAGGATTTGTGGTCTGCCAGATGTTGCTGGACTACAGCTGCCATCATCTGACTATGTTAGCTGGAGTTGAAGGGAGTTGGGAGTCCAAGAAGCATCTTGTGGGCCACCCCTGCTCCAAATGAAGGCCCCAGCCACTAATTGTTGTTGTTGTTCTTATTTTATTTATATGCCACCCATCTGACTGGGTTGCCCCAGTTACTCTGAGTGGCTCCCAACAAAAAACAGTAAAAACATCACTAGGTGTTGCCATCATCACAATGGACCACTTTGCTCTATTTGTTGTTGTTGCTTAGTCGTTTAGTCGCGTCCGACTCTTCATGACCCCATGGAGCAGAGCACACCAGGCACTTCTGTCTTCCACTGCCTCCCACAGTTTGGTCAAACTCATTCTGGTAGCTTCGAGAACACTATCCAACCATCTTGGCCTCTGCCGTCCCCTTCTCCTTGTGCCCTCCATCTTTCCAAACATCAGGGTCTTTTCCAGGGAGTCTTCTCTTCTCATGAGGTGGCCAAAGTATTGGAGCCTCAGCTTCAGGATCTGTCCTTCCAGTGAGCACTCAGGGCTGATTTCCTTAAGAATGGATAGGTTTGTTCTTCTTGCAGTCCATGGGACTCTCAAGAGTCTCCTCCAGCACCATAATTCAAAAGCATCGATTCTTCGGCGATCAGCCTTCTTTATGGTCCAGCTCTCACTTGTTCTATAGGCAGCTACAGATTGCCTCTTAGACAAGAACATCCAGGAGGAGTTCTTTCCTATCCAGAAGCTCAGGCTCAAGCTCTTACAGCTGCCTCTTGTAATATTAGCACTTCTGCCAGTAACTTAAAATATCAGGCAACTTAGGCAACTTGCTAAGCTCAAATGACTCAAATACTTTGGCTTAACGGGGCTGCAGAGTGTTCATTGCAGAGTATCTTTGATGAATGTTACTGGTGGGACTAGCCACTTTCCCATCCAAGTAGCCTTATTTCGCCGTTGTTGGTTTGTGCAGATGTAAAAATGATATCCAATACAGACCAGTTGTACTAAACAGTTACATTTAGAAAGCAGCTTCCCAAAGCTGAACAAAAAGGTGCTTGGTTAGGAATAGCATGCATTTTTTAGGAAGAAATTGGGGGGGGGGGAGACTTTCACTTCATTCCACAAAGAGGTGAAGTTCAAAGTAGAGAATTGGAATTCATTAATGATTCAGAATGGTTGGTTTCCAATTCCATCCCTTTAGTCACAAGGCAAATCATGGTCGATATTTCTCTGTCAAGGTCACCACTATTGTGCCCCCCTCCCCAATTCATATGCACATTGTCACCTTTTCTTTTCTTTCCCAAAAGACCTCCCGCCCCCGCTGTATCCTGTCAGACATTTAGGAAGCCTTATCTAGCCATTCTTCCTTCATGAGGAGAAAGGCAGCGTTGGGAAATGCTGTCATTTGAGGCCAGGAAAGCAGTCCTGAACTGGATGAGACATGACCTCTTCTCATCCTGTCTTATTTTGCAGATGATAGGCTCCAGCAGGACCTGGTATTTTGTTCTTAAGCCTATAAAAAAGAAAACAAGTGAGGAAGAGAGATAATAATAATAATAATAATAATAATAATAATTATTATTATTATTATTTATTTATAACCCGCCCATCTGGCTGGGTTTCCCCAGCCACTCTGGGTGGCTCCCAATAGAATATTAAAAACACGATAAATACACCAAACATTAAAAACTTCCCTAAACAGGGACAATGTTCACCTGCCTTCTCTCCAGCCAGGCTTCCATGGAGGGAATTCTTCATCCTTGGTTTAGCCTTGACCAGATGAAATTGCGTATGAAAATGCGTATGGTCACATCAGACCAACCTTTACCAGTAACAGACCATGCACATATATTTTCACCAGCAGCAGCATGCATCTCTCCCCCATCAAGGCTCTGTAACTGCTAGAAAAAGTCACTGCCACTATGGCCTTCTGGTGGGTATGGGCCCTTTCCCAGGTCCTTCACAAAGCAGGGAAGCGTGAGTTGTTTTAGATTTTTAAATGAGCCAATCAGTTTCTGATCAAGTACAAGTTTCATACAGAGACTCTTGATACTTTCCTTCCCCGACTGAGGGACCACCTAGCCACAGTCATTCTTAGCAAAGCCTGTCCTCACATCCCCGTCCAGAACGGACACTGCAGATTCTGATGTTTCAGGTATAAGGATCAGTAGCAGCAATTCTATGGTTTGCCCTTCCGTCACTCTTGAACTCTGAGGCTCTTCATCAAGATCTTGGAAAGTCCAGCAGCTTTTCTGATGGAGAAGGGGATCTACAAATATCCACTCCTCAACTACCTGCATGCTTGTTTCTTTCTTTGTTCCTAGGTCCTGTTTCTTAAACATTTGGAAATAACAAGCTCTGCCCTGTAGATGCATAGTTTTGTCATCTGCAAGGATGACAAAATCAGTCACTCCTTTTGTAATTGATTCTCAGTGTGTCCATAGAATGAGTCTTTCTGTTTCCCAGCAGCATGAACTTGGTGAGTGTACTTGTGACGCTCCTCTAACACGATGTTGTGACATGTCTTCAGTCGTCGTCCAAGCTTCTGGAAATGAATATTTCATACTTCAACTTGGGCAAGATTCTACTTCAAATTCAGATTATTGAGACTGACCCAGTGGCGTAGTGTGGGTTGTCAGCACCCGGGGCAAGGCAAGTAATTTGCACCCCCTAATCCGTGGATTTGCGCCCCCTAACCCTAACCCCCAGATGTTGCGCCCGGTGCGGCCGGGCCCCCCTGCACCCCCCACGCTATGCCACTGGCCTGACCCAATATATGCCTGCTTCCAAAATAAGTGTAGTGCCTCTCTGGTGATGAATACTTTCCCTGGGGAGCCTTGCCTGGCACCTTCATTATATATATTTAGGCATCAGGCAAAAACATTCCTCTTTCCCCAGGCCTTTGGCTAATTTAACAATCTATGGCCTTTTAAACTTGGGGGGGGGTATTGCTTTTGTTTGTTACCATGGTATGTAGGTAACAAACAAAAAAGAAGGAAAGGAGCATAAGTTCCATGGATTAATAGTGATCCGTCTGGTATACTTTGCACACCTCATCAGGGGCCACTGTGTCAACATGGCTGCAACTGTGCAGTGGTGGCCAAAATGCATGTGGTTTTTGGAGCTCGTGAGCCACATTCATGCACCTCAAATCTCTTCCTTCACATTTCTCTGCTTTAACACAATCTGGGCTGTACTGACTTGGAGAATAAGTGGGCTTCCTCTAAGCTCATAGTTATTCCACAAAAGTGATCTACATCCTCTTTGCATCTATGTCCTTTTGACTAAAAAGTATGTGGCACCACCTGGATGTTTTTGTAGCTTGATGCCAGTGGTATGGTAAAAAGAACTCAGTCTAGGCTTAGGTTGTGGTAAGTGCTTTTTTTCAGGGGGTACTCAATGCTACACAGTACCTGCACCTCTTTTTGTTGTTGTTAAAAAGTGTAGCACTTACTGTAACAACTTCATGGTGTGTTCCGGCACCCATTTTTCTAGGGGTGGAAAGCACTGGTTGTGGTGGATTTGGTTTCCCCCAAAATAGCCTTTAGTCAGGGTTGAAACAAAGAACTCTACAGAAGCAAATATCAGCCCTTGCCAGTACCCTGGAAAACTTATTGTCATCTTGCATAGTTTGTCAACTGCATACCTGGACCAGCTTATTTTGTGAGCCCCCCTCCAGTTCACAGGGTACCCAACCTCTTAAAGCCTTTGGACCCACTACATTCAAGATGCTGATTTTGAAGACTGACTGGTGGTGGTCACCTCAGCAAGCTGAGTATCAGAGTTTGGGATTCTGCCTTTAGGGAAAGAAGTGTGTCTTTACCTGCTAGGAAATGTAATATTTAGGCCCATTAAATATTTTATTCTTAAGACTGACCTGGCCTTTTCTACAGGGTGGAAGATTTGTTCTTCTTTTCTTCTGCCAACTGCCTGCCACTACTTTTTAATGTCCTAGCACTAGCTGCATCCTTCCCTTGAGAGAAAAAAAAGAGAAAACTAGGATTTGTCTGCGAATTAGTCTTATTCTCAAGTGAACAGTGTGGTGTTTTGATCTGATGGAACATAGAAAGTTGTTTTGCACCAAGTCAGACCACTGGGCCACTTAGCTTGGAATCATCTACAATGTTACAAAGATAAAGAGAGATGAACTAGAAAGAGAGAGACCAGAGGTTTAGAAAACAAGAGTGCAAAAGTTGGGAATGCAAGATAGTTGAAGGAAGTTTCACCACACCATTGCAAGATAGTTGAAGGAAGTTTCACCACACCATAGTACATTTGGGCTGCAAATGTACTAGTTGAAAAATCTGAAAGTGATGACCCTTTGGCCAGTTAAACCCTGACTTGCTAACTTAAACCCTGACTCACATTCACTTGACGTATTAGTGGAGCATTGCTTTAGTGGGAGAATGGGATATTTCCACCTCTGATATCAGTTGCCATACATGACTCTTATTAAATACTAGTACAGTTGCATCTTTCTAGTCCACCTCTTTTTAATGTACTGGTTCCTGTTAGAATGATTGTCACTAAATGAATGCATGTAACTGAATTTTGATTAGCACTTATTTTTTTTTGGGGGGGGTGATTGGGAATGGAACCAGTGGAGAGAGGGGGATCCTTGTCCCTTCTTCCACCTTCCACTTTCTCTTTGCAGATTCCCATAGATTGTCTCACTCCGTGAGATTATAAATTGAAGGAGGATAAGGCTGTGTTCTCCTTTCACTGTCAGAGACAGTAAGCCTTCAAATGTCAGTTGCTCAGATCCTGCTTTCAGGCTTCACTGAGAAGTTGCACAGGAGGGGGAAATAGAAAGAACCTGGAGTTTGACTTTAAGGATGATCAATACCTTGGCTACATAAATTGTGTTGATATTGCCTTCATCCTACGAGCTTGCAAATTACATTTATTTTGCAGGTGTAAACCAGTTGAATAATTCAGATGCCTTCCAGTAAAAACAGACAAATAAGTTTGGATTGTTTATATGGAAGTAGGAAAATATACAGTATGTGAGATGTCCAAAAACAAAAGAGGAATAGACATGTCTGTGTCTATCTTAATTTAACATTTGTTTTAGAAACTAGGGCACTAGATAGGGTGAATTTTTCATGACAGGCTTCCAAATCTGAGAAGAATATAGGAGGCATTTGAAGATGTATCAGATATTTAGACAAGGTAAAAACATAAGCAATGGAAAGGGAAAGGAACCTATCTATGGTGATTAAATATGTTACATAATACTGGCATTAGAAGTATTTTAGAATTGACTGCTAGCATTTGGCTTTATCATATATCAAGGGCACAAGTAATCAATAGCTGTTAAATATAGCAGATCCAAATTTGTAGTGGCTTATAAGACTACATCAGTCAGGGACTGTATGCTGTTCAATTTTATTAATCCCTGTGACATTATACTTACAGTTCAAGCAGGTTTCATGTATGTAATACTGATTTAATGTTGTTCATAAAAAGCCACTAATAGAAAAATCCATTTCTATTGCCATCTCTCCCTGTGTTTCTTGGGATACACTAAATGAATGGCCATGGGAACACAATGTATTTCTGAATAGCCATTGGAAAGCATTAAATCAAAGATGGTTGCTTGCTCATCCAGAGGTTTTTAAGGCCTGCCCTGCTGTACCCAACATCTACCCTGATATGCATAAAAATTGAGTTGTCAAATGGCCATAAGAATGCATTAGGACAGCTTAGCTCTGTTGAATCAGCTACAGGCATTGCTGCCTTCTATGTCAATTAAGTGTGTTACCAAATGGCCGTAGGAATCTGTTGAGATGGGGAACTGAACTATGACCTGTATGAATCACCAGGAGCCCAACTAATACATTTAGGCTATCCCACCCTGCACCCTGCAGAGGAATATACAGTACTTCTAGGATTTTGCCTAACAATATTCCACTGTCTTCGTAGCCAATTAGAAAGTGCATAGGTTGTAGCTTTCCAGAACCTAGAGTCTATGAGTATACGTGTGACTGCACAGCTGAAAAAATAATTTAACTTTAATTAGCATGGCAGTGAGATAGCCTTGAAAACCTGGAATAGTGAGATA
Source organism: Podarcis melisellensis (assembly GCF_964234715.1). Lineage (NCBI taxonomy): Eukaryota > Metazoa > Chordata > Lepidosauria > Squamata > Lacertidae > Podarcis > Podarcis melisellensis. The sequence continues at coordinate 7,009,484 of NC_138543.1, forward strand.
ACACAGGTGCATCTGCTATTAGTGACAGAGAGAAAACTACATTCTCATGAGCTGATTTACCCAGAAAGCTGAGCAAAAGGAGCCATCTTTTTAGAAAAGGCCTAAACATAAAAACCAGTTTTCTTGACAGGCCCCTCTTTACTCCCCACCAGCCATACTTCCACTACAGCAGCATACAGAAAAGGGCCTCTCGGGTAGATCTTCGGCAGCAAACAGACTGGTAAGGGAGAAGGTGGTAATTTAGGTAACTAGTCTCATAATAAAGCCTGCTTTTCATAAACGACCATGGGAATGCCCTGGCATATGTTGTCAGTCCTGAGACATTTCTTGTAGGCTTTAATGCCTGCCATGTCAATCAGCCCAATTTTGAATGGCCATTCCATCCAGCATTTTGGATTCTCCTCAATTGCTTCCTCTGACCCAAACTTTCACAGCCATCCTCATTTGCATAAAAATCAACAGAGTTTCCAGATGGCCACAGAAATGCATTGCAATGGGCTGGGATTCCACTCCTTGCCTTGTCAGTCTCCAAATAATGCTATACAAAAGTCTTGTCAACCTGAATGGCTATTAAAATGCAGAGGGTTGGATGGAGAAGGTAATGCTTGATCGGTGCTATATAAATGCATTGCTCGTGGTGAGGAATAGGTGAATCTATCCATTTCAGTTTCTCATTTTTCCAGTTTTAAGTTCAGTTCTCCACATTTCTATAACAGTTTGCAACTTTTGTTTTTAAAATCCTCATAAAAATTCATCAGCACGTTTGTGTGAATTTCTCCTAACATGCATGTATTTGCATGCAATTTTGTCTAATATACACACATTTGAAATACAAATTCCGTTAATATAATGCATTTTGAATGCTATTTTCTTCATTATTTATATTTTTATGGACACTTTACCTCAGTTTATGCATTTTTGTACGCATTACTTATTAGAGAACTGCACTATAAAATTCAGAGAAGTGTGGTTTTGAGTGAATTTTGTATTTTGGTTTACATGTTGTTTCAAAAAGTTTAAATTAGGTCGATTCACCTTCAGATGTGAACTGAATTGAATTTCTCCCCATCTCTCCCCACAGTGCGCATTAACTAATCACTAGTTTGCATCGGGAGTTAACAGTTGCTGCTGAAGTTCCCATTGCAAAATATTATGTGGCCAGCCTGTCTCTAGTTTCATTCTTTGTTTATGTAGGACGGTACACACTTCAGCTCTGTGATAGTGACATGATTAATACAGAGTTTACACAGAAACACATTTTGTTGCACTAAATTGAAATTGAGATTTGGCCAATAAGAAGCTGCCATATCCCAAGTAATGTTTGCACTCAACTGACATCATCATACCTGGGTTACAAGTTTTCCCAGCCTACCTGGAGATGCCAGGAACTGAATCTGGAACCTTCTGCATGTGAACTGTTCCCCAACTGTGGCTGACACCTATGGGCTATCAGCTCACATGTTACATTGACCCTAATAATGCAGATATACAGACTGTGCCCACATGTACAAAAACATGCCCTTACTTGCTGCCTGAATGCCATGAAAGATGCCATGTCATTTAAGGTTAAGAGAAATGGAATCACTGGACTCAAAGCTGTTGTATAAAGTAGGGCAGGTTTCAATCTGTTCTGAGCAAAGTCTTGGTTTCCCCTGATCTGATTCCAAGTTTAGTCACAATTATGCATCCCACCCAGTCTCCTCAGCTGTTTATAGATAAGAATACGTGCTCACAGAGTACTTTTCCTGTCCATGCATACCCACCCAGTCAGTTCCTACTCCTCCCTCCATAACAAAAGAAAAAACTACACAGTCTTTTACTACTTCTGCACAAACTAGTTTAAATTTAGCACACTGCCTTTAATTTCAGAAGGAATTGGTACTGGTTTCCTCTACTATCTTCCTCTCGATGAGTAGCTGGAAGTTATTCCATTTACCCAGCTGTACACACACCCCACTTGCAGAAAGCAGTTAAGACAAGAGGGATGTTCCAGCCATGAATTTTTGCCCTGACTTACTGACCTACTTCTGAGTCCTCTGGAGTAGAAGCTGACAAATGCTGGATCTAAATAGAAATTCTAAAACATTCATTTAGAATGAAACAGACAAACTCACTTCCCACCTAAACAGGACTGAAACAGGACTGAAATTGATGTGTGCAAACATACACCTGGATCCAGAGAACTGCATGATCATTTCTCTCTGCCAGAGGGATCTTTGAATTTGTGCTTCTCAAAGAGCAGCTCTCTTTTAAAGCAGAGAGCAGTTTAAAAAGTGGCTTCTGATTTGGTGTGGGACTAAAAAGTCATTGTGGGTATGCCCTCAGCCCTTTTGTGCACCAGAAATGGCTTTTTGGATCCAGGCCACAATTAGCAACAAGGCAATCAGGGTGGCTGGGGGAAAAAACCAGACATGTTATTTGCATTTTTATGGCATGCACATACAAACACTTACATTTTTTAAAAAAAAATCAGTCAGTTAATTCAGAATTACAACTATCTGCTAAAATTTAGTAATCTCAGCCCTGTCTTTTCCTGCCCTTCTATCAGGTCTAAACTAGATGTGACATTAACTGCATCAATGCAATTAAACTGCAAGTTTCTTGTTATGTAAATATCGGCCAAGGGGAAGCCTTGGCAGCTTTGGAAATTGAGTGGGGAAGGGAAATATAGCTATTTATTTCCCTGCCACAGCCTCTACAAAAGCCACCTGCTAAAACTCTTTGCCTCATCTCAAATGACCCTGAGCTTGCTCAGTCTTACCCTCAGTTGCTTTTTTACATAACAAAAAGCATGTAGGTTAATTGCATCTTGTCTAGCTTTATGTATATTTCCCACCTCTTTCTTGCCAGAGAGGTGGCTGTTCATGACATGGAAGAATATGCAGAGATCTCCTTCAGTTTCTTTGTAGTAAATAACCACCCTCTGGAGGGAGGTTCTTATGAATAAATAGTTTAGGTGCAGACTGTTAAACTGGAGTGAGTGGTGCTGGTGTAAGCAATGGACTGTGTTAAATGACCTTAAGTTATGTTGAGCTTGATCAACACCCTTTTCTGTTGCATTAATGCCAGTGCATCTCGTTGCAGTTGAATTTAAACAAGTTGGTCTGGTAGACCACATGTGGCTGTCATTGCAAGACTGCGATAATGAAGGTGAGACCATTAGTTGTATAGACTCATAGCTCATGGACCAGAAGATAAAGACTAAAATCCATTTTTCTTATTAAAAATGGATATACTATGAAATGATTCCATCATAGTAGTAGTCTTAGCACAAAACATTCTTACCATTATTGTGTTGTGTGGTCCCATATATTTCATTGGTCATTTTAGTTTCACATCCATCCATCCTAAGAGACATAGCAATTGGAGGAGAAGGAGGAATACTACCTGTCTCCAATTTGTGAAATGAAGAAGTTCAGTAGAACATATTGTTATATCTGGTGACTCCAGCCCAGAGTTTTATGGACTCTCTGATATGTGCCAAAGCACTGGCACAGATTTCCCACAGCACTTAAAATTAAATAACAAAGCTCCAGGGATGTGTATGTTGCCTTCTCCCTTTAAACCTCTGAAGAAATATTCTCTAGTCATACCTTCGTTTGCCCTAAAGTTTGAAGATTTCTTAGGACTCTTTGAGTCTCATTCCAAAGACCCATTGAACCATTCACAAAACTGCTTCAGTACTTTGCAGATTGACTGGTGACATCAACATGTATTTATATTTCCATTCTAATTATAGGTCACTTACTATGCACAGCTTACAATATGATAAATCCTAATACATAATCAAAATGCATAGATGTACAATAAGCACATAGCTTATAAGCCCCTTACGTCAGGGCTATAGTTCAGTAGTAGATAATCTGATGTGCATGCCAAAGGTCCCAGATTCTATGGTCATAAGGTCTCAGCATCTACAGCCACCGTAGAGCCACTGTCAGTCAGCATAGACATTACTGATGGACCACTGGTCTGACTCAGTATAAGGAGGCTTCCTATGTTCCTGCATGAGGACTGACTCATGATACCATTTCAGTATGTGAAAGCTGTGGGGGAAAGCACCTCTGCTCCTTTCCTTTCTGGGTATGGAAATTTTCTTGGAATCCTTTTAATGCGATTAAAAAGAGGGAAAGGGTCATAGATGAGGGGTGGCAGAGTATATATACTTTGCATTCAAAAACCTCAACTTTAATCTCTAATGTCTCCAGTTAGGAAGTTTGTGGGTTCCAAATGATGGGAAAGACATTGGCATGAGACCCTGGAGGACCTTTGCCTCATAGAGTAAACAATGCTGGGCTGGATGGGCAAATACTTATTTAACATATTTTTAGACTGCCTTTTAGGGCCATACACTCAGAAAGCAGCTTCCATCATGCATAAAAGACAATTCAAATAGTGTTTCCTGGTATTATAAGTCAGCTTTCTATGTTTCTAATGGCAGACTACTGGCAGACTGGACTGGTTTGTTATTGTTTTTATAAAAAAGCCAGCAAACTTAGTTATATGAGGAGTTCTGAGCTGAAATCTATTTGTGCTGGTGGCAGAAATGCAAATGTCACTAAATAAGATTGCCCTGGTTTAATAATAATAATAATAATAATAATAATAATAATAATAATATATTTGTATCCTGCCCTCCCTGGCCAAAGCCGGGCTCAGAGCAGCTAACAACAGGTAAAAATAGCACAGTGTACATAAAATCGCAGTCAGTTAATTAAAATACATTCTAAAATCAATTCAGAATCAAATTAATGGCAACCGTTGGGTTAGAGTTCTATGAAGATTATAGAAGGAGAGAGGGGGTCAGACTATGCCTTGGCCAAAGGCCTGGCGGAACAGCTCCATCTTGCAGACCTTGTGGAAAGATGTCAAGTTCCACAGGGCCCTAGTCTCTAATATTTAGCTTTCTAGTGGTATTCCTGGTAGACCATGTAGTAAGTCACCCATAGCCTACTGTCCAACGTAGCTCAACTCTCAAATTAACTTGATGTTAATTAATTTGGTAATGTTTAATTACCATTCCATTCTTCTCGAACACATGGGCTGAATTTCCACAAAAGTCTTCTTAAGTTTAACTTGGAGCTAGTTAAACTTGGAAATATACCAAGGGTTTCTTTTGTTTTTCAATTCCTTAAGCATATATAGCCCCAGATCCAGCAGAGTTAAGCATGCTGAATCCCATTGAAACCATGGCTAGTTCTGTGTAGTATCTAAGCGTCTGATGGAGACAACATCCACACTAGTAGTAGCATTATATCCTGTTCATTTTCCATCTCTTTTCACATCAGTGGTGGCTTTAGCTGAATTCATTCCCCTGTACGTTTCCATGGAAATTGTCTAAAATGACACTGTGTCCATTTCTTTACAAAATGCATGGTGCAGGTTCATATTTATTTCTTTAACTATCACCTTCCAAACACAATTTCAATGTACAAAATACCATTAAAACAGCTTTAAAAAGTGTTAAAAACAGCACAGAAAATAACAGTTCATGAATTTAAAAACAGTGCAAAGTAGGCACTCAGGCAGAGCCGAGACCTTTCCATCCAGCTGGGAAAGTCTGTTGGAACAAAAACATCTCCAAATGTTTCCAGAAAGTGCAGAGGGTGGGTTCCTGTTGTATCTCGACAGGAATGTTGTCCTACAAAACAGGTTCTTGTAGAATCGATGTAGTAGGTGCAGGGGTTTACACACAATGAGAATAAACTTCTAGGGACACCAGTAATAGCAAAAATACCATTTTTTTAAACACACTGTAAAGTTTTCCGACAACTTCAATACAATATAATTTTAATTGAATTTAATTCAGTCTTGCTATTCTTAGCAAGAGCTGCCACTGTAACCAGATCTCATATAGATCTGTACTCCCCATCTTTTCCAGTATTGGTACAGGATGGTTTTATGATGCAGCCCATTGCAATTATTTGCAATGTGAGCAAGATGTAAATTCATAGCACAAAACCTGCCAGCGTATCGTTTTGAAAGGAAGTTTATTTGAAAGCTGTAGTCTTTTTAATGCCCTTCATTCTCACTAATCAATAAAAAAGCAAGGAACTATGTCTTCAACACAAGCAGAATCGTAGAAGGAAGTGCTTATTAGACATTGCACAGGGCAATGTGAGAGTAATGACCCTGCGTTTGAGAAATGCATCGTAAATCCTAGATTAAAATGCTGAATACAATTTATATTTCTCTTTCTGTCTCGTGCCAGTAAGATGTATATGCTGTTCAAGGTTTCAGTGGGAGAGAACACCGTCAAGTAGCCTAAAATAGCCCATTACAGGCAAGGCCTCTGCAAAAGAGTTTAAGGAAATCAGCAATCATTGCCGGCAGGGCATGAGGCTATTAACCCTGCCCATATTTTTGCTGTCAGAAATGCTGAGTCTGTGGGTCATATCTTAACGTCCCACCCCACTAATTCATTTTATACCGAGATCAGTGTTAACACTTTTCCAAAAATTAAAGCGTGTACAATTCCATTTCTCTCTCACACACAGATACACTTTTATTTTATGAACTTGTAGATAGATTATTTAAGCTATTAAACATATCAATGAACACTATCAATAGCAATCACATTAATTATTCCAATTTGTCTCCTTAAATTATAAACCTTGTTTCTGTAGATGTTGAGAATATATGGCTTGGCAGTTAATAAGGAATGTGACTTTTATTAGTTGTACAAGAAACTGCATTTTAAAAAATACCACCACCACCACATGTGTCTCATACATACTTATTTCTGTGTTGAGGACTGTGGACAAAAATGTTAACAGTAATGATGCATTAGTCTGATATTGTGGTGTTTTGGTAGGTTGTATCTATAGGTCTACAATGGTTATGTGTCTGGGGCAGTTCAAGAAAGACTAATAATGGGACTCAAGGCTCTTGTGTTCTGCTCATTTCACCCATTGACAGGATATGTGACCTTGTTTGATGATTCACTTAACCTTCCTGTGCATTGATTAATTAATGTGCGAATGGAGTGTAATCATTAGAAATTGTCTAAAGTTACACAGTAAGGGCTCCACACTAGATTACTACCTGTTATTTGGGCCTGAGCATTTGTTTCAGCTACCATGTAAGAAAACCAGCCAGAATCGCATGCAGATGGGTTAAATGTTTCTTGTTGGGTGCTGCATTTATCTTAGGGCAAGATTTATTTTGTTTCTTACATGTGTAGTCAAAACTGGGAAATTCAATCAATGTGGTGAGATCCTGTACAAATGTACCGGTGGGTGGTTATATTGCAGGTAAAAGGATTCATAACTAAATCTGTGGTTTCCTTTGTCATTAGAGAAAGTGGAGTGGACTGCCAGTATTCTACAAATTTTACCTATAAACCAGAAGCTCTCAAGCATATTACTGATTGTCGTGCTCACAGCTGAACATTCTGTATGGGAAGTGGGGAATAGTAACTTATGTGGAGAGCCCACATCATAGAAGATAAGCAGAAGTATTTGATCTGCTAATCATGCCTCTCATATAGCATACACCATACAATGATGTTTCTTTAACAATTTGAACAGGTCTCGCTTCCAATGTTATTCACCTTTCTGTCCTCATCTCTATTATATTGTCGATACATGGAGGCATAATCCATCACACATAGCTATGTGGATGTGTGTGTTGCTCTCATACTCAGGGTTCTCCCCTCTTTCTCCCCTTCCAGCCAAAATCTGGCCCTTTCCACTTCACCCCACCAACCAGTTAAAAAAATAAAATGGCAAGAATATAGCAGTTGTCTTCAGTGTTCAACACAGCTGCTGGTAGCTGTGATTACAAAAACCATACAGGTTGTGGGTACGATTAAGAAAACAACGTGTCCCACAATTTGAGAAACACTATCACAAGTTTAAAATACCGTATTTTTCGCTCTATAAGACGCACCAGACCACAAGATGCACCTAGTTTTTGGAGGAGGAAAACAAGAAAAAGAATGTTCTGAATCTCAGAAGCCAGAACAGCAAGAGGGATCGCTACGCAGTGAAAGCAGCAATCCCTCTTGATGTTCTGGCTTCTGGGATAGCTGCACAGCCTACATTCATTCCATAAGACGCACACACATTTCCCCTTACTTTTTAGGAGGGGAAAAGTGAGTCTTATAGAGCAAAAAATACGGTAACCTTTTTTGCAAATGTAGAGAGGTTACCCTTCCTAAAAGGCAGTCATCTGAGAGAGAGATTTGAGCTCCCCACCCCCCTCTCTCTCACACAGAGAGAGATAGCTAAAGGAAGCTTAAAAGGCAGACTTCATAGAATTCTGAGACATTTATGTATTAGCTGTAGCTATAATTTCACATGAAATTTCAGATTAAGAGGCTTTTTCTGAATATTTTATCTACTGCTTGGCATTATGATGATGATACACGGCATTATTCTTTTTGCATAGGAAACAGTTTCCAGAAATCCAGGCGGGAAAATTCCCTGGCTTTCTGATAAAATAAATAAATAAATAAAAACAAGGCAGCAACATTAGCAAGCATTGCGAAGTAGCAACTGAACAGGATAAATTATTTCATTTCACTTTCTTCTTGGAATCAGAACTGAACAAATTTGATAAGATTTCCTTTTTAGGTAACATTTCAGCAGCATCCTGCCTTCTTTTTTTTATATTGCTTCCCTTTAACACTCCGCTATTCTTCATTACTCTCCTAATAAATCATTCTTCATTTAAATGGGTCACAGATACAAGTCTTGTTACGGATTATGTCTGCATCTTGTTTAAAATAGCTGAGATTGCATAGGGTATGAAATAACACCAATATGCTTGAGATATATGAGGAAATATAGTGGGAGACAGAAACAGAGTTCAATTTTAGTCAGATTTTAAAGCCAGAAGAATTTTCAGACTCTGCGTCTCCAATTTGAATCACAGACTCGTGGTGATCATTTTAGGCCATTTAGCCCAACTCAGTGCATGAAATCCAGAGCTGTCCAGGCTCAGCTTGAAGACCTCTGGATAGCAAGAGCCCACACCTTTCTAGATAATTGTTTCCATTGTCAAACTGATCTTACCATTCTGCTTCTCCTAATGTAAAACCAAAATCTACCCTTCCTGTAATGACTTAAGTCCATTAGATCTATGTGATATGCACATCATACATTTAAAGCATGTTGCGTCCTCTAAAAAATCCTGAGATTTTTAAGTTTTACCCTTGCAGAACTACAGTTCCCAGAATTCTTTAGGGAAAGCTATACTTTGAATGCCATGTGTTTTAAATAGTGTGGATGTAGCCCTAGTGTAAAGCCTTAGGGTTCTGTAATTGAGAAGAGGAGGGGCGGATTGGCAATAACTCCAAAGTCTATGAAAATAATCCTTTATCTCTTAAAAGTAAACAACAGCAGCAACAAACTATTCACATAACCAGTCAATGACCCATTATAAAAACAAATGTACAATGCACAAAACAAAGCGTTCCAGAAGGACACAACTCAAACCACTGTGGCTTCCTTGGCAATAGTGGATTTATTAACAAATAATGTCAGCTAACTGTTTCTATTTAAGTCTGGCACAAGTCCATCTGGCACAGGTCTTTCAGCCTGTCAGAATTCACTTTCTTTCTGTTCACTTTGATTTCTTCCATTTCTTCCTCTGGTTGTGTTCTTCAGCTTCTCTCAGATCTCATCTTATTCCTGTCTTTATTTACTTGAGGCCTCACTTCCCATTTGACAATTCTCACCATTCTGTGCTTCTCCCCTTTGTACATCTCGTCTTGTAGAGCCATCAGGAGCAGGCATGGCACTAACTTTACCCTCTGGAGTAGCAAAGAACAAATCGTTACTCTCTTCTGTGTGACAGCTCTTTAGATATTTGAAGAGGCTAAACATATTTAGTCCCATCACCTTTCCTATTAGCACTTGTTTTTATACCGCCGACCATTTTGGTCGCTCTCCTCCGAACCCATTCCAATTAAGGACACACTCATTCTTCGCCTGCCCCTCACATGATGGGGAAAACATGAGGTACCAGGCCAAGTTCAGAGCCCTGCAGCAACCCTCCCTCCAGTTTGATGAGGAACTATTGATGAGAACTCTTTATAATCACCTGTGAATCCACATGGCTGCATTCTCATATAACCTGCATTTAACCAGTTTGCTAATCAAAATGTAGTGTGTGTGTGTGTGTGTGTGTGTGTGTGTGTGAGAGAGAGAGAGAGAGAGAGAGAGAGAGAGAGAGAGAGAGAGAGAGATGCTTTTTTGAAATCAACATAAGCAAGGTTACTTCAATGCATGGGGCTATCTCTGAAGACAATTTGGAAACATCATCTGGAGCGGAATTTGGCGGCCAGGTTGCTCACTGGGGCAAGATGGTTTGAGCATATGGTTTGAACCAATCCTATCCCAACTGGACTTGCTGCCAGTTTTATCTCCAGGCCCAATTTTAAGTGCTGGTTTTGACCTATAAAGCTAAAAAGTCACAGCCATAATACCTCAAAGACCACCTCTCCTGATATGAACCAACCCAGGCCCTGCGATTCAGGCTCTTCTTAATGTAGCCCCTCAACAAAAGGTCTGGAGGGCAGCAAAATGAGAACAGGCCTTTTCTGTAGTGGCCCCCTGCTTGTGGAATGCTTTCCCTAGGGAGGCTCGCCTGGCGCCATCATTAAATATCTTGAGGAGCCAGGGGATAACGTTTCTCTATGACCAGGCCTTGGCTGATTAAACATTCTTTGGCCTTTTAAATGTGTTTGTAGGAGGAGGGTTACTGATTTGCTTTTGTTTTATTATGTATTTTGTGTTCTCGTTTGGTATTTTTAAGTTGTGAACCACCATGTGATCTTTGAATGAAGGGCGGTGTACAAATTTAATAAACAATAAGAATTACGGCCGCAACATCCCCAAAATCTTCTAAACTGGTAATCATGCAGTGCTAGAAAGTAAAATTGACACCCTGGGAAAGATGAGAGCTCTCAGCTTCACCCTGCTTGTGTATAACAGCCACTTTGCTGGGACAAATATAAGATCAGTATGGTGGTTGGTGTCAGTAGTGCTCCCAAGCACACACCGTTTGTGCTTTCTTGTGTCCTGCTTTAAGCAGTGTCTTGGATTTTCCAAGTGGTGCTTAGCTGTGATCCTGAAGTACAAATCCTTCTGCTAAAAAAAATCACAGTTCGTGATTGCCCCACTACTTCAACTCTATTTCAAAATGCTGTGTGCACACCTCCTCTATTAGATATTGGAATGAGCCATGGTGTGCTGGAAGTTGCAGCATGTCTGTGTGTTGTCCCTGGCAAGATGTGAGTAGCTTACTGGGGAGGTAAGAGGGCCACTTAAAAATAAATCACAGTGAAGTGTTAATCACATCAGTGAATGTGGTATTCCTCAGAAGTAGTTGTCATTACAGCAAATATTACCTTATGAAATTAATCTTCTTAATGTCCTAAAGCCTTTCCTTCAAAACAGCTTACGAGAACGCCCCGTTACAGAATCCTGGCAGTTCTAAATTGATTACACTTGCTCTGAGATTATAATTTTGTGTGTGGTTTAGCCAAATCCCTTTTACTCTCTCTATTTTTGTTGGCTTTTCATTCCACGTTGTAGTGATTGTTTCAGCAAAAAGGAATTTAGGCAAACCTTCTTGGAAACATGAAATAGCTCCTAATAAGCTAGTTTGTTTTTGCACATGTGTCATTACCTACAGTGAAGCAGCAAATAGTACTGTTGCCTCAGGTGTTAAATTAGCAATCAAGTGGAATGCAAATGAAGTAATTGCTGTTTACACCCTTCAAAGCCCTACAGCCTGTATTGATAAACTTTGGAGCAGTTAGAAGTTCCAAAAGTCTCCTTTACGATTCAAGCACATTGGAGAATGTTTCACAGGATGAGCACTCATCCATTTTTATTTTATTTTATTGTGGCCTGTCTTCTTTTCTGGGTGGCTCTCTGATCCATGTGATCTTCCCCCAATTTGGGGTTGTGGGGTGGAAATCACACAAACCAGATCTCCTCAAGATTGGATGCTAATGTGGAAGGCCCAAGTTATGCAGCAGTGTGATTGGGAAGGGGCTTGCACTGGTCTTCTGCTATGTTGTTGTCAGTGCTATTTTTCTAGAAAAAGAGGTGCTGGATCTCACCATGACTGCTTCCCTGGTTCTCTTATGATGGCAATGGCGCCCACCTGAGAGGTGCCAGAACTGAGTTCCCCCTGAAACAAAGCCTTGGTTATTGTGGTAGTGCCTTGATCTGAACATTTGAGCCAGACACAGTTGTATGTGGTTCTGAATCGTGGTATCCATGTCCGCAACCAAGGTTCATTTTTGTGCTGCTCATATTACATTGCTTTCTATTTTGAATATTTTATTTGTTCACACAATGCATATATAACCATACACTAAATAGTAAATGCCTTTTAAAGGGAAAAAGAAGAGAAATCCATGCATGCAAGTCATGCTGAAATATATTTTTTCTTAAGCGTCAAGCACATTTCCCCCCCTTATGGTCATGTCATGTGTTTTGTTAAATGCATTCCATATTTATTTGATTCTTTAAAAAATATTTATGTTGATTCATTTTGTTAATTTTGTTTGACTGTTATAAGTATGATTTCTCATATGTTTATTTTGTTTCTTTTAGGTTCTGTTTTGTTTCATAAGATCCCACTGGATGGGTAAATGAAATAAGGAAAAAAAGAGAGGGGGCGTGTTGAATCTATGTGCTTCTCACTAGGCAGTGGACATGTTGTTGTGCTGTCAATTGCTACACTCCTTGGACCTCTCTTGTAGAGATGAGTTATGTTTGGAGGACTCTGGAAGTATGCACTCTTTTGGCAACTTCATTTCAAAATCAGCCCCAGGCAGCTATAAAGAAAGCACAAAAATAAACTGTTGTATTCCGTAGCAACGATCCTGCCCTGCTCACAAAGTGGCATTTTAGCAAAGTTCCACAGTATTATTTCAATTTGATTGTTTGCTTGAACTTAGCTGGAAAGAGAATTAATTTTATAGATAATATTTATTAAAGGTGAACTGCAAATACTTTGTGTACTAAAAAAAGTTTAAACGTTTTATGTCCTCATTTTACAGATTCTTATATTCCAGCCTTTCAATTATAACATTCATACCAATGGCGCAATTGCTCACTTAAAACCTGAGCACTTGCATGTTTGCAGGACTTTGATCAAACATTCTAAAACCAATAAAAAGTAGTTCCGCAAAGCTTTCTCAATGTAAGTAGTCTTTAGCTTGGGCTGGTGTCTCTGGAGAGAAAATAAGCTGTAAAAATTGCCTCTTAACATGCTGCAGTTAAGGCATTGTTTAGCAGTGTGCCATCTCATGTTCAAAGATCACTCTTTGCTATTCTCAAGAAATCGGTTAGTCAGGAAACATTATATGACTCTCCATCACTGCTACCATTAAATAAAATATACTAAATTGCTGTATGTGCAGTTCAAGTACTTGCATGGTCTTCTAGGTCTTGAACCCAACAGCAGTACTATTGCGATTACTCTCATACAGCATTACCACCGTAAACACTTAGGTTGCCCCATATATATATGACCTCTCTGAAAAGTGGCACATCTCTCACTATATCACAGCCTGCTCTGTTAAATATAAAAAGCATGCTGGGTTCTGGTGCAGTTGCCCAAAAGGTTTCATTCTCAAAGGAAAAGTATTCTGTGGAGCAAAGGAGCACAGAATAAGTGTCTAACATCTTGTTGCCTATCCCTGCCAGTCCTTTGTCATCTCCAATATAATTCACTTCTGGGAATGAGACTGATTCTTTCTCCTGATTGGTATGAACTTATATTTGGTGTTAATGGACTGAAAACCATTAAACAAAAGGTGGGCAACAAAACAAATGCTCTATTTAGCTTATTCCAGTCTCATCCAATCTGCAAAGTTTCATGTGTGTAAAAAACATTAATAGATGGATATCTTAAATACCAAACTGAGAATTGCCAAACTTCAAAATAGTCTCAATTTTCCATTCTTTAAAGAAGCTTCCAGATGCACTTCTTGTCCCATAATAGGTTTAGGATCTTTATCAGTATTTCTATAAAACATTCTTGTAGTATTTTGCAGTTCAACTTTAAGGTACACAGGTACGATTTTGGAGTAGCTCTACGTGTACTGACAGATTATTTTGGATTCTATGTAATCAAGGCATTTATTTTGATAAAACAGAATTGATTTGTGCACCACCAATTTATATATGCACACAGGCAATATAGGATAATCTGGGTATTTTTGTATTCCACATTAGCCACCCAATGCACTGTTCATGCTATAGTTACTCACAATGTGTTATGGATTACAGCACATGGCTATTTGCTGTTTGTGTTTTGGCAGTAGCCATGCTTAAATAATGAAATAGGGCCTGCTTTGCTTGCCGATTTCCTTTCCAATATGGGAGCAGATAAAGCTTACTGAAGCCAAATTTTGAAGTTGGAACTTGCAGTATGCTTATTTCATTTGGATTACTAATGACCCTGCCTGTCACTCTGGATATTTTAATCTGTCCAAATAGTGTTGAGTTTACAAAGATCATGGTTAATTATACAATTACTGACCCCTTAAACCACAGTGAAAATCATCCCAAGAAATCTGCCAGGGCCATTAAAATAGCTAAAGGAGTACCTTTCATTGCTAAAGTGGTGTTAATAGTATCTTGCTAGGCAGTAAAAAGGGTTTGTAGAATGCTGAAAGTCTGTTTTACACATTGATAAAACCTGAACGGGTAGAATAGTGTATTTTTATTGCCAGCAGTTATGCCTAGCTAACAGTCATGCTGGCTAATTGCAGTATACCTTAAAAATCAGTCCTTGGCCCTTGCTTGGGCGGGGGGCGGTGTTAAGAACCAGAATTTGAAACTACTATCATGTTCAGAAACTATTCACTTACTTAGGTTGAGCAGCTTCAGGTCTGTAATAAAACTGCATCCTTTCTTGCTGAATTCTATTGGGAGTTCTGCTATTGGCATGCACGGCTAGAAGATGGTACCTTGTGTAGAGTGTATGTATTTGATCAAGCCCTGAATGCCCACTTAATCACAGACACATTAGTGTTCCATAACATAAAATTCACAAGGAATGTCACCATTTAAAAGGGGTAGCTGCCCGCCTTTAAATTTTCTAGAAATTAATTTGTACGCGTTGCTTGCATTTTATCATGTTATAATTTGGGTTTCCTCGTGCAATATAGCTAACTACTGTCAAACTATATAGCTCAGGCTTTGACTCATTTTCATTCTTTAGTTACTAGAACCATTCTTAGCAAACGACACAGTAAAGCTGACACATTAAGATGAATTGTGACCATTTCCATTTAGCATTTTAAAAAATAAAGAGAAAAAATGAACTCGTGTAATTACGTAAATTGTGTGGATTAAACAGGACTGTTCTGGAAAAGGGGTGGGGGAGAGTCAGAAAATGAATCTTGCCTTCATCAAGTGGAGTGAAAAACACTCCCAAACTAGTTCTTCTTGGGTTCCTGGTTTTAGATTGTGGGCTACTAAGTTGGTTCTACTGGGGAGAGTTAGGATGCACCAGAAGGACCCATCTGCTGGTGTGAAAGAAATTGCCTGACCACTTCCATAAGCATTTCCATGTGGAGTGATGTTAAAGCGGCCTTCACATAAGGGTCACAAAGTCATTCGTGGCCTGGGAGGTGGGGAAGCTCTGCTGCCGTGGGGGCTCCATTGCCTCTAAAGAAAGCAGCATGCCAGGGCCTCTAGCACCCGCAATGTTTCCACTGGTGGTAACCAACACAGGGCCTAGAATTGAGTCACAACAGAACTGACCACAGGCCCACTGGAACCTAAGCTATTCCCCATCTTCTTGAGCAGGCCTGGTTTCTTCTCCCCACAATCTTCATCCCTGATGACCATGCCCACAATGCAGGGGTCAATCCAGGCAGAATTTGGATTGTTCTGACCTCTAATTAAATTATTGCTTCCATGTGAGTTTGGGGGGTGTAAGCTTGAAGTCTCCCACAATACCACCTATTTAGATTCCTATCGTAGAAGTGGATGAATGTTCTCCTGAAAGTCCTGCTCTCCTGTGTATCATTAGTTGAAATCCTCTAAGCACTTATCTTAGAAAAGTCACACTGACTTTAGGGTCACTACTCTTAAGTAAGTGGTTTGAAGATTTTGACCAGTGAAGCTACTCAGTCATGGGATGCCAGTCACCTGGTTCATATGTCTCATCGAACAAGGCACAGTTTAATATGAATGAAAAAATTTCACTGCACTTCTTCCTCATGGAGGAAGTCATGTTTCCACTACCAGGAAACAAGCCAGAGTCTGGCTTGTCATAATGTCCAAAGCCTAGTTTGTTTCTCTCCAAAGAAACAAGTGGGAACATGATTTTTTATTCTTGGCTTCCTGCTCAAGCCCAGGTCTGGACATCAAAGAGGCAGGGAGGAGCACAGTGAGAAATTTTCAGCTGTGTCTACCAACTGCACATTCACACTAAACCATTGTTGATTTTTAGCTATGGTTTAATGTGTACAATACTCTGCTAGCCCAGTACTGTGCCTTACAGAGGAAGAATAGCAGGATTTATTCTCCTAGCCGGAACAAGCTGATGCTGCCATATTCAACATTTAATTGATTTGAGTTTAAATCAAATCCAAACACCCATAATTCCTGACATATGCATAATCAGGCTGTTTACAATTTAATTAAATCATATCAAAGCTTTAATATAGCTGCTATTAGAGGGCACCATTTCTTTTGGACCATAGAATTGTATCCAGTGCTGCAGCCTGGCTGTTGCAAGGGACTTCTGTGTGCACAACAGAACTTCCTTTTTCTCTCCTGTCATTCCCCCATGGACCCTCAAAATTAGGTCTAGAGGATTGGAAGACCCTCTGGAGCAGGGTGGTTTGTTTGGGGGGTGGGGTTGGAGGAAGGAAACAGAAGTCCTATTGTAGCAGTGGAACCTCACTGGAACAGTACTAGATACAGATTGTAGTTCCATTTGAGTAAGAGGAAAATTCCCATCATTTGCTGTAATCCATCAACAATGTGAAACTTTAGATACTCTGCCTGCAATTCATCTTAAAAGGAATTATATATATATATATTTACATTTCTTGTAAATAATTGACAATCACTGATTTTATTTCAAAGCACGATCTTGACAATATGGACAGACTGTACTTGCTGAAATTTCTAAACTTCTTTTAAACAGGCCAATAAAGTTTTATAATTCATTACCATTGTGTCTTGCATTTTTTTTGTAAATGTATGTAGCATCCACCTAGTCCTTCATCAGTGAAAGTCTAACCATGGAAATGGAAATGGAATCCATTGATGTATCATTCTTATGTTTTGATTTCTATTTTTTTATTTTGTTTCTCTGAAATTTGTAAATATTTGTGTATGTTTATAGTCTGGTGCTTTTCTAAAATATGTAGCTGGTAAAGTTTTTCTCGTAAATTTATTTGAAATTTAGAGTATGGGGTGTATTCAGAGAAATAAAAATCACTCCATTTCCAAATTGAAAGTAAGGGAAATGTAATATTTTGCTGAGGCAAATATATGTGGTTAATCCAGCATCCCACAATTATTTAGCATTTTGATGATAATTGGGAATCCCTTAGACTACTAAACTGAGTCTCCAAAGCATTTTCTGATTTGCATTATGGTAGAATGGGGGGTGGGATACTCTTTAGGTTTAGAACTGGGACGGACGGACGAAGGGAATGTGCAGATAGAGAGGGGATAAGAAAAAGGATGAGGTCGCGACATGAATAGGCAGAACGACTGAGGAAGGAGTAAATTGTCATAGTTACTTGCATTCCTGGATCAAGCATCTTAGCAATGTCTCTTTCACTTTTGTTTTAAACACTGCAATGTCAAAATGAACTGATAAGAAACATCTTTCAGGTAAGAAACCATGACGGTTGGAACTATGCCGGTTTCTTAAAACAACTTTAATAGAAGGGGAACAAATATGATTTCCCAGTAATCATAAAGATAAAAAGGAAAGGACCCCTGGACGGTTAAGTCCAGTCAAAGGTGACCATGGGGTTGTGGCGTTCATCTCACTGTAAGGCTGAGGGAGCCAGCATTTGTTCACAGACAGCTTTCTGAGTCATGTGGCCAGCATGACTAAGCCGCTTCTGGCACAATGGAACACCGTGACAGAAACCAGAACACACAGAAACGCTGTTTACCTTCTTGCCACAGCAGTACCTATTTATCTACTTGCACTGCTGTGGCGCTGTGGTCTAAACCACTGAGCATCCCTGGGCTTGCCAATTGGAAGGTCAGTCATTTGAATCCCTGCAACGGAGTGAGCTCCTGTTGCTCTGTTCCAGCTTCTGCCAACCTAGCAGTTCGAAAGCACACCTGTGCAAGTAGATAAATAGGCACTGCTATGACAGGAAGGCAAACGGTATTTCCATGCACTCTGGTTTCCGTCACGGTGTCCTGTTGCACCAGAAGCAGTTTAGCCTTGTTGGCCACATGACCCGGAAAGCTGTCTGTGGACAAAGGCTGGTTCCCTTGGCCTGAAAGCGAGATGAGCACCTCAACCCCATAGTCGCCTTTGACTGGACTTAACCGTCCAGCGGTCCTTTACCTTTTTTACCTTTTAATACTGTAGATCAGGGGTCACCAGTCTTTGGGGGCTTGTGGGCAGAAGCTGGAACCCCACATAAGTGCTGCAACCACTCATACATCACCATGCAGCAGTTAATTTCCCCCCAAAAGTCACCCCTTGCACCGCAGTTAGGCTTGGGGAAAAAGCTGCCTATTACTACAATAGAAGGCTGCTTTCAAGCCTAATTTCACCAGAGGAAGGGGAAGACCCTGCTGGTGCCAGGAAAATCTTCTGTTGGCATATGGGTGCCCATTGGTGTTTCGTGTCATAGAACTGGCTTCATAGGTAAGTTTGTTTGTTTGTTTGTTTGTTTGTTTGTTTGTTATGCTATGCTATTCAGTTTTACTTTTTGAGGTTTATTGCCTTTTAGGACCCTTCTCTTAATCAGGATATGTGTGGAACGTGTCCCAGTTCTGACAAAAGAGGTCATTTCAACTGGGGAAATGACAGGGACCAGAGATGTGTACAGGACTCATCAATCTGGTGGTGTTTCCACTTTAATGGTGCCTGAGATAGTGGAAGGCATTCTTCTTCTTCTGCTTGCTCCAGCCCACGGGTGGCTAATCTGTGTGCCTCCAATCTAAGTGGAGGATCCTAGCAGGGAGCAACCCCAACACACAACACACAACACTACATTGCAGGTCCTACATTGGCAGTTTGTGCAAAACAACAGCACCTGCACAGCTGCATAGCCATAGCACAATGTTGTTTGGCCCTGACATGCTTAAGGAATTGATCAACCCCAATTTTGCCTGAGTGCCCTTGCCAAGACAATGGAACAGCTGGACTCCCTAGTACAGCCTTTCTCAACCTGTGGACCCCCAGATGTTGTTGAACTCCCATCACCCCTAGCTAGCAAGGCCAGAGCTCAGGGATGATGGGAGTTGTAGTCCAACAACATCTGGGGACCCACAGGTTGAGAACCGCTGCTCTGGAACTTCCCACCGTATCTGGCAAGTCACCTTATTTAAATATGCCTCAGGGTATTCCTTTATATGAGGCCTGTACGTTTCATGGGCATAGACAGTATTTTTGTTAGGGGCACAGGCTTTTGTTAGGGGGAGGCAGAACCTCAGATTTGTATTTATTTTGATTGATGGGGGGCAGCTGCCCCCCCGGCTATGCCCATGGTACGCTTTGTCAATTTACAGCCCCAACTCCTTGCTTTCATGCTCATTCTGTCATGAGAAGGTCACTAGGAGAACCACACTGAGATAACTGGGTCAGTTTTTCAGATTTTTGCACACACACACACACACATATATATATTCTCACAGAACTAGAATAGATTCTGCATAGGGACACTGTGGAACCAAGCTGTTTTCTTTTTATAACATAGCAGGGAAATGGAATGGAAAAACTCTGAAACATTTTTGGTTGATGTGAATGCAAGTGGGTTATTATGGGCAGTCATATCTGCTTTTTTTCTGAAGGGAAGAGAAAACAATCCTATGAGTGTTAAAGCAATTATGCCTCAACATCGCCCTTTCTTGCTATTTGTACAGTCATGTCATGTTTTTCCCATGGTTTTGAATATTCTAGTTCTGCTAACTTGGCAGATGCAGATTTTTACAATCTAAGTTGTTTGTGTTTGCAAAATGTGCAGTCTTTTTTTTTCTTCATTCTGGCAAGACAGAAGTCTCCTCAGCATCTTAACAATCAGCATAATTTGACCATAAGGGGACAACTATTTTTTTCTTGAAACAGACATGATAGCTGATGGTGTTGCATGGTACAGTGGTACCTCAGGGTGCGAATGGGATCCATTCCGAAGCCCCGTTCGCACCCCGAACGGAACGCAAGATGCGAAGGCGCGTCTGCACATGCACGGGTCACGTTTCGCCGCTTCTGCGCATGCGCGTGACGTCATTTTGAGCGTCTGCTCATGCGCGAGCAGCGAAACCCGGAAGTAACACGCTCCGTTACTTCCAGGTTGCTGCGGAGCGCAACTCGAACGCGCTTAACCTGAAGCACATTCAACTCGAGGTATGACTGTATATTTAATATGCAGATCACTCTTGTGTGTGGAATGTTCTTGTGTGGAATGTGCTGTTATTGGAAACACATTGCTAGACTGTCTCACCATCCAAAAGAAATTAGGCCAATTTAAGAATCACAAGCTTCCATGTCAGGGTTTCTTCACCATGGTTAGGCCCATGTCCATGCTCCTATGTTCATTTATGATAATTCCATAGTGGCAGAATATTCCTGGGCTCACCCTGCAACCTTGGGTATAGCAGCAATGTATTTGATTAATACTTTCAGCAAAATGTTTGGTTTCTACAATTTTCCAGACTGGCTCTTCCTTGCCCTTCTAGGCAAAGGACTCCTTCTAGTAAGAGCACTTTTATATACTCTAATCCAGGCATAGGCAAACTCGGCCCTTCAGATGTTTTGGGACTACAATTCCCATCATCCCTGACCATTGGTCCTGTTAGCTAGGGATGCTGGGAATTGTAGTCCCAAAACATCTGGAGGGCTGAGTTGGCCTATGCCTGCTCTAATCCAGATCCAACAATCCCTTGTGAGAGTACACTGGCTCTGATGCACATATGAGTTCATTTTTCCATAATTTATTCCCCATTTTATTTCAATACACAAAGAGATGGGAATCTGGAACTATAGTCTTCATGTAAGTGAATAGGGATAGGAGCTTTTATTCCATTTGCACATATAGAGCTTTGGATTATTACAACTTCCCTGTCCTGACATTCTAGATCACCCACTTCCATTCCTTTTATTTTATTTTTATACATATTATTTTTCAGTGTTCAATTTAACAGTAATCATCATCATTTACATACATACTTGTTTTGACTTCCCTCCTCCCCTTCCTTGGTTTTTTGTAAAAACATTTTCAAAACCGCATCTCCCCCTTAACTCCTTTTATTTGTTACTCTCTATGTTTCTTCCAAAGTCACCTTTTAACTGCTCAGTTTTAAATTAATCCTGCTAGCTAGCTAGTGTGTTTAATTGTTTACAATATTTTTTTTAAGATAATCCATGTATCTCCCCCATTCTGTGTTAAACATTCTTTCTAACCCTAACCCTAACCCTCCCATCAGATGTCAAAGAGATAAAGAATTACCTGACATTCAGAAAACATCTTAAGGCAGCCCTGTTCAGGGAAGTTTTTAATATGTAATGCTGTACTGTTTTTAACACTGATTGGGAGCCGCCCAGAGTGGCTGGGGAAACTCAGCCAGATGGGCGGGGTATAAATAATAAATTATTATTATTATTATTATTATTATTATTATTATTATTATTATTATTATTATTATTATTATTATTTCATTCCTTTTAAATGACCAAAGCTTTCTAACTTCTGCTTAATGAAGTCAGTTCCACTTTATATCTTTAAATGCCAGAAGAAATGTTCACAAGTGTCAAGAGTGCGACGGGAACAGAGAGCTGGGTCTCGTACATCCCAGGGTTAGCTACGGAGTTTAGGAGCTTTGGGGCACCATATGCTGGGCTATCTGCCTTCATCTTTCTCCTTACTTTTGTTCTAGCTGCTTGTGAGGAACCAAGCAGTGGCTGCTGTCATTCCTCACCCTCCTCTGGGCCAATGAGGAGGCAGCAGTGAGGAAAAAATAGAGCCAGGATTTTATTGACAGTGCACTTACTGCCAGGGTATGGGCCTTGGTAGGGGCTCCTCCATGTGCCAGTCACTTCAAGGTATCTCTTGAATGTTTTTGTCTTTGCAGCTGTTTAAATAGCCAATCACTTTCATTATTGGTTTTAATAGCGTTCACCGCCCTGAAATTTTATGATATGCTGGACACGGGGACACACACACACACCGTATTTTTCGCTCTATAGGACGCACTTTCCCCCCTCCAAAAGTTAAGAGGAAATGTTTCTGCGTCCTATGGAGCAAATGCAGGCTCCTTGACTTCAGCGAAAGCAACGTGAAGCCTCCAAAGCACAGAGGGAGCGTTCCCTCCGCACTCCGGAGGCTACGCATTGCTTTCGCTGAAGCCTGGAGAGCGAGAGCGATCGGTGCGCACCAACCCCTCTCGCTCTCCAGGCTTCAGGGATAGCCGCCTGAAGCCTTTGGAGTGCAGTGGGACCTCACGCTGCACTCCAAAGGCTTTGAGGTTAGCTGTGAAAAGCCTCTGCAGGGCAGCAGGGTTACTTCACCCCGCTGCCCTGCGGAGGCTTCATGGGCTGTCCCAGAAGTCAGAACAGTGAGACGGAGCGCTGCGCAGTGCTCTGTCTCGCTGTTCTAGCTTCGGGGTTAGCGGCGCAAAGCCTCCACAGGGCAGCGGGGTGCAAAAGTAATGGACTGATGACTGAGCAGTGGTTTCTGTTGCTTCTCTAGCCTAAACACGATATTCACGTAATATTTCAAAGAAAATGTAGTTATCCATGATCAGCCATGTGCAAAATACTTTTTCCATTACCTTGTTTTCGCAATATATATATATTTAAAGCCCCAGAAGAAAATGCAGATGTTTAACCTTCTGTTGCTCTAACCTAACACAAATATAAATACAATATATATAAATCCACAGCCATTCTTTTGTGGATTCCTAGAGCATTTCTCAAATGTACCTGCTCAACAAGCCCTCTTATGTCTTTTATTCAAGCGAAATACACTTTGCTGTTTGTGTGCATTCCTGAAGGCATTTGTTGCTTGTGTTAATGCAGCCTGAGTCCACCCTTTGTTTGCAAAAAAAAGTGATTAACAATACTCCAATAATAATAATTCTATTACTACTACAACAACTTTCTGTAGAAAAGGTCACTTAGAGATATTTTTTTTTTATGTCGAAGTGGATGCCAGCTTTTCATTATTTATAAGTGGAGAGATAAAGCTACACATTCACCATGATAATAGAAAGTGTTGCTTGGTAAGTTTTCTTATTTATATGGCTAATAGTTTTTCCTATCCTGACCTCTGAAGAAGTTTCATGCTCCAGTTTTTTTTTTAAGTACTACAGAATACAAAATTAAAAGACTTTCTGAATTTGAGACATTTTATAGACTTTGGCTTTTAATACCTAGCTAGGATCTAAAAGCCTGAACAGCACAATCCTATAGCTACATATCCCCCATTGAGTTCAGTGGGGCGTACCTACGCAAATGAGTATGAGGCTGAAACCTCAGCTAATTTTATTTCACTCCTAAGCCAAAGGGACTTTTCTGTTTCAGGAACTTCATCCATTTTATTTGTTTGTATCCTATCCCCTCTCCAAAATTCAGTGCAGTCTCCATGACTCTTCTTCTCCCACACCCCATCTAGGAAGTAGTTTATGTTGACAAATATTACATAATAAGGTTAATGGAACTTTCTGCTGAGTAGACATGCATAGAATTGTGCTCTAACAAATGTTGCAGGTCTCCTCAATTCCTAACCTGGATGGGGAGAGTGCTGTTTTTGGGCTTCCCACAGGCCTTAGGTCTGCCACTGTGAACAGGAGGATGGACTAAATGGGCCTTTGGCATGATCCATTCGGTCTCTTTTTATGTTCTTCTTGAAGGGGGTGGGAAGAAGTAGAAAGGTAGATCCTGTGAAATGCCAGGTGTTAGGTCCCCACTTGTACTGTCTTCAAAAAATTCATTTGGAGGGATGATCCATCTTTTAAGTTGTGTACTGTAAATCTTTACTTTGGTTTACGTTACGATTTGTCTTTTGGGTTTGTGAGGAGGCAAATACTGTGGGCACGTTGACCAGAAGGCATTTCATTTGTTCCTTAGAACTGTTAGAAAGAACTCAGTCCTGCCGTCCTCACAAATCTGTAACAGCTGCTAAGCCCTAGTGGTTGTGCCAGACAGTCTGGTAAAGCCAGGCTCTAGCAGAATGTTAGGGCTTGAGCAATGTACTTTAGACATAGATGAATTGAGCTAATAGCTCATATTTCTCTGGTACTGTGGGCCAAGTCATGCAAGTCCTTAATACCTACTCTGGCAAAACTCCCACTGATAGTTTTGTCTCAGCATGAACCAAGGAGTTTTCAAGATTTGATCTTGCCTTAATTTCTCAGGGGTTAAAAATGAGGAATGGATTTTCATAGATTTTCAATTAAACATTATGTAGACATGAAACTGTCGCTCTTTGTAATATAAGAGACCAAAGATCCATCATTTCCCTCTTTACACGGCATTGGACTATAAGGAAGATGTATTACTTTAACTCATTCTTAACAGCAGAACATTAATCTGCAGTTGTATAAATGAACTATTGTCTCTCCAGGACAGAAAACGTCATTTGCTAAAAATCATGCGCTGATTATTTCAAGACTTCATGCTTTACTGCTCTGGAGAGCACTCATGCATAGTGGAGTACTGCTGCTTAGCACAGCTTGGCCGGCCCCCTCTATTTGCAGAGAGATCTCTGAAGAGGAACCTCTACACATGAGTAGCTACTGCCCACCAGGGTCCTCTATGTGAGTAACACGTAGAGAGGGCCTCTCTGATCCTCATTCACATGGGACTTGTTATGTATAATGAGGCTACGAGTTAATAATCTAATCTCATTCACATTTATTTTAGAGGCAGTCCAACTGAACTAAGTGGGAGTTGCTTCTGAGTAAACATGCACAGGATCAGTCTGTTAGGAAAGTCTGGATGGTTCACTGTTACAGATCCACTTAGCTGAATGAGTAGAAGAGCCCTCAATGCTGCAGTGTCATCTTACCACATCAAAACTTTTCACATTGGTGACACACTTTTTAGACAAGCGTCATTTCGTGACGCGGTAGTTCGGTTTTGCTAGCAAACCGGAGGTTAAACTAACCCCTTTCCAGGAGTGTGGATAGCATTCGCACGACACAGCTGCACACTGCAGCCAAGACACTAATGTGTTAATAATTTAATAATAATAATAATATTTTTTAATTTATACCTCAGCCTTCCCAGTTTAAAAATCGGGCTCAGTGAGGCTAACAGCAAATATAAAACATTGATTAAAATGCGACTTAAAAACAGCATAAAACAGCATAGAATACAACATAAAATGCAGCATCAACATCAATAAAATACTAAAATGCAGGAGTCATTTTGGGGGGGGAGGGGGAGCCAGACAGTAGACATTGAATGATCATCAGGAGTAACTGGCCAAATTGGTCCTACTAGGGCCAGCAAGGAGGTGCGTGAATAAGAATTTAAATTTGGGGACCCAGAAAGGGTTTCTTCATAGAAGAGGAAAGGGAATAGAGGATCAGCCTTATTCTGATTGAATTAGGTGGAATAGTTCTGTCTTACAGGCCCTGCGGAAGGAGATCAAGTCCCTGCAGGGCCCTAGTCTCATGGGACAGCATTCCACCAGGTCGGAGCCATCACTGAGAAGGCTCTGGCCCTGGGGGAGGATAGTCTGGCTTCCTTAGGGCCCGGGACCTTTAAGCTATTATTATGCATGGACCTTAAGGTCCTCTGCGGGACATACCAGGAGACACAGTTTGGAAAGCTCTGAACTAAAGGTGTTGAAGGGTGTGGGGCATAAGACCATAAAGTCCCCTCTCTAAAATTACCTAGTTGCACCACTGTGCCAATCAATCCATCATTTTATTTGTATGCCATCTTTCCAAAGTTAAAACAATGCTCAAGGCCGCTTGCAACAATAAAAAAATACATAACTACAAACAAAAGTAGTCATAAACAATAAACCAAACATCAAAGCATATACAACCAAATTGAACAATTGCCACATAAATCATAATTTCCAAAATAAAAATGCAAAAAATTAACAACAACAACAATAATCCCCACCCACCCAACAACCCCCCCTAAAGAATGCTTCAGCTCAAGGGGCTGTTCAGCAGCCTCGGCTTCTGTAGCTGGAATCAGTCAGGGTCCCACCGTCCCAGCCCAAGTGGGAAAGGCCTGCAGGGCAGGGAGCAGGTCTTCCAAGATGGCCCAACTACCAAACACAAGCAAGAGACACACCCGAGTGCTGTCTGTGTGTCCCTGTACAATTCTTTATCATTCACTCTCCACTCTCAAAAGAGGATGTATGTGTTTTAAGGAGGATAAGGAAGAATGATGCAGACAGGCACATTTCACATTTGAAATGCCACTCCTCTAATTTGTGTATTTCCACCTGATTTAGGGACCTGGGTGGCGCTGTGGTCTAAACCACAGAGCCTAGGGCTTGCCGATCAGAAGGTCAGCGGTTCAAATCCCCGTGATGGGGTGCGCTCCTGTTGCTCGGTCCCTGCTCCTGCCCACCTAGCAGTTCGAAAGCACGCCAGTGCAAGTAGATAAATAGGTACAGCTCTGGCGGGAAGGTAAACGGCATTTCCATGCTCTGCTCTGGTTCGCCAGAAGTGGCTTAGTCCTGCTGGTCACATGACCTGGAAGCTGTCTGCAGAGAAACACTGGCTCCCTCGGCCTATAGAAGAAGATGAGCATGCAACCCCAGAGTCATCCGCGACTGGACCTAACAGTCAGGGGTACCTTTACCTTTATTTCCACCTGATTACAGAAAAAAACCCTTGTATGAACAGAAGGGCAATCAGGAACATCTGATTCTATCAGCAACCAGTGTTTCTGCTACCTTCCATTTAGGACTAATAAGGTTCGATTCTTGGCCTCTCCCTATAGGTCTGGGAATGTTTCCCCCCCTGTCTCAAATCCTAGAGAGCCCCAGTCAGTGTAGACAATACTGAGCTGGTGGTCTAAGAGAGCTTCCAGTGGTCTGAAGTGAGCATAGTGTCACAACAGTCTGATCTCACGTGGAGAGTTCATTGTAAGCAAACAGGCCACTAACATTGGTTGCCATGATAAAATGGTTTCTGGATCAAACTTGCAGCTGTGAGCACTTTTGATAGCACAGCTATAATAAAATACAAATAGCTGAAAGGAGTATATATTCATTTCAATCGGGAAATTGCTTATTTCATCATTCTCTAGGGAACTGGCGTGTTTGACATCAACATTTATTATGCAGGATCTGTTTCTGAAAGGTGTGTTTAAGGTTCTATTTAAATTAGCGAGAGTAACCCTTTGACGCTGTTGTTGATTATTTAGGATGAACCAGAATGCAACTGTTTCACCGCCCTTGCTATGACTTATTGCCAAATTTGTCCGAACACTAAAAATGTCACTTCAATGCATTTCCTCTCCATCAAAGTCGAACTGCAAGGTAACCCATTACCGTTCTCTTCAGGCCTTAGAGAAATATATTTCCCTGTCAACCAAAAAAGGTGTAACTAAACAATGGCCTGATAGGTGGAATGAAAGCTGTATAAAGAAGTGTTTCATTCCACCAGGATTCATGAACTGTGACCTTGAGCTTGGATCCCATTCAGCCAAGGGGGAGTGAAATCTTGCAAGTTGGTTCTTGAACTTGAACTTTATTGCATAGGCAGCCAGCCCATTCCTGTCAAAGGTCGGGAGGAAATCCTCCACGTACTACACTGCAGATGTCGCTGAAATAGGCAGGCTACCCAGAATGCTTGAATGGAGGGAAAGTGACATACTTCAAGAGAGATCAGCCCTCTGAAGAAGTCAAACAAGATTTATTAAGTTAAATATAGGTACAAATAGACTGGGAATGTTTTATTCAAGTTGTTCCTGGGGGGAATACGTTGTGAGCTCCAGCATGACCTTACAATTTTCTCCCCTGGTAGATGAGGCCATAGGGTTGGGTGCATGGCACACCAGTGTTCTTGCTTGAGTGTGCTGCAAATTTCCTGTGTAACTTCCAGGAGCTGAAGCTTCTTCCCATAAGCTGAGGAGGTCATGTGCTTACAGTGGCAGTCAAAACTCAGGGGCGCTGTCAAAGCCAAGGACACCAAAGCCAGCAGCACAATGATACGCAGTAGGAAAAGAGCTGGAGGCCAACGCTAAGGAATGATGGTGTGAATAAAGCCCAGCACATGAGGCCTGCCCTACCATTAGGCAGTGTGAGGCAGCCACTTCAGGTGACAAATGTTTTGGCTCAGAGAACAGCAGCAAGATTTTGGGGAAGGGGGTTAAAGCTGTTTGTGCAGTATGGCCTCCCCTAAGCCGGCCTGTCCCATCACAAGTGTTGAAGTAAGATTCCAATGCCATTCCAGTCAGCTTTTGTAAATAGAACAGGGTATTAGAAATGAAGAGTAAATTGGCACACATTCTCTCTGTTTCTAACAATTCCCAGCTGGATACCTGTGGGAAGCCCACAAACTGACCTGGCCTCATCATGTAGTCCTTTGGGGCCTAGTGAAGACAACCAGTGCCAATGTCTGCTATGGTCCTGTTGCACCAGATCAGGAAAGCTGCCATTTTAAATACATGATGGGACCTGAGAGCACCCATTGTTGTTATGTTTCATGGCATTCTGGAAAATTAAGAATGGGGGGGGGGGGAGTTGTCAATGTAGGACAAGACCCACCAGATAGCACTTGCTGACGGACCTCCTTATGTTGTTTGCAAGCAAGGCACGAAGGCCTACCCCACTGTTGTTTCCACAGATGCTGTGGACAAGCTTGAATGAAAAATCCCAAAGTTCATTGGATTCCCTCTTTTTCCTTTTTGAAAGCAAAGGAACTGTATCTCAGCATTGTCAGTGATACCCACAGAAGTACCACACCACTCAACAAAGGACAACCAGCAGGCTGCTTTGGAAGGTACTACATTTCTAGGTGTGTCATCCAAAAATACACCCTGCAATACAGTACCATAAAAAACTAACTAACTGGAAAAACCATATGTGCAATGGAAACAGAAAGCAAACATGTTCAGCATTCTAGAGAAAATCTGGCTACAATATGTAGCCTAAGGATAACCTTTCAAACACAGGTCTCGCCATTTGACTGTTGGGAAGTCCTCCAGCTGTGGCTGTGTGCAAGTGTTTCTGCTGTATCCTGTTAATGGCTTAAACCAGGCATGGCCAAACTTGGCTCTCCAGCTGTTTTGGGATGACAACTCCCATCATCCCTAGCTAACAGGACCAGTGGTCAGGGATGATGGGAATTGTAGTCCCAAAACAGCTGGCGGGCCAAGTTTGGCCATGCCTGGCTTAAACATATAGGAATACAAGAGAGAGGGGGGAATACAAGAGAGAGAGAGAGCGCGCGCAAGGCTCTTGTAGCCTCTGGAAGAGTTGTAGGAAGTCAGAGAATCCAACCTCCTAAGGGGAGAATGAGAAGGATCCTGTTGCAAGGGTGTTGAGAGAAAAGTGAATATGGGAGGCACACAGGAATTTATGGGATAGGGTGGAAAGAACTAGAGAAGAGGATAAGTACTTAGGATGTGTTGCGTGCCATTTCCAGAATCAGAAGTAGAACAGGTGTAAGCAATAGGATTTTCTCCAGATGGCAGACTGCAACTTCTATCATCCCTGACCAATGGCCCCATTGGCTGGGACCAATGAGGATTACATAAGAGCCCTGCTGGATCAGACCAAAGGTCCATTATCCTGTTCTCATAGTGGCCACCCAGGTGCCAGTGGGAAGCCAGTGAACAGGACCTGAGTGCCAGAGCACTCTTGCTAGTTGTGATTGCCCCCAATTGGCGCACACAGGCCTTCTGTCTCCAGCACTGGAATCTACAAAATGTGGAAGGCAGCATGTTGGCTAACTCTGAAGTAGACCCAGCTTCTATAAGACCTACTTACTCCAAACAATAAGTAAAGCTATAAATATAAAAACAACCACTGCCCAACATATTACTCATTTTGGCAAAGAATGAAGTCTTTTATTGCTTTAATATTTCAGAGACATTGATGCAGCCTTCACAGTCTAGCTTCTTAAGTTGCCCCAGCATTTGTTGGGCAAGAGGTGGGAGCGGTAACAGCAATGGAATTCAGTCAGGCTGGGTCTCTGATATCAGATTAATTGTGTGCAATCGCAACTGGGAAGCGTGGACTTTCAGATGTTTTGAGTGGGCAAGTAAAGTACTCTGCTATTATTGCATGACACTACAGATGGCTTCCTGGAGTGAGAGTTCTCTGTGGAAATGTAAGCCAGTGGACATTTTGTGTGGGAGTGCGGCTCTTGGGTGGGGGCAGAGGATGGTGTGATGGCTTCTGGCACTTCCATGCTATGTGTAGCAGGAAACAGTTCCTCTACCAGAACGTTGACACACCCCAGAAGGGCCAGTCACAATCTACCGTATTTTTTGCTCTATAGGATGCACCTTTTCCCTTCCAAAAATGAAGGGGAAATGTGTGTGCGTCCTATGGAGCGAATGCAGGCTCCCTGGCTCCGGAGGCTTCGCGTTGCTTTTGCCGAAGCCAGGAGAGTCTGGTCTTTGAGGCTGGCGGTGGGGGAAAGCAGCACTCCCCCCCCCCCCAGTCCCACAGGCTCTGTCGAAAAGCCCGCAGGAGCCACGCAGTCTTTAAAGAGCGCACCGCTCTTGAGGGCTTTTCCCCAAGGAAGGAGAAGGGACTAACCGGCCGAGTCAATCCCTTCTCCCTCCTGTGGGCTTTTGCGGGAGATGGGGGAATTCCCCCACCTCCCGCAATAGCAGGGAGAAGGTCTGGGAGAAGTGCACAGCCTGTCCGCTGCTCCCAGAGCTGGGGGGGGGGTGTCATATTTTTTCCTTGATTTCCTGAAAACTAGGTGCGCCCTATGGTCAGGTGCACCCTATAGAGCAAAAAATAAGGTATGCATTTTTTGAAGGGGGGAACCTACATAAGAAACATGGATAACTACCATATTTTTATGTCTATAAGACGCCCCCATGTATAAGACTATTTTTGGGGACTCAGATTTAAGAAAATGGGGGGAGATGTATCAGTGTATAAGACGCCCCCTAATTTTTGACATTAATTTTTAGGGGGGAAACCTGGTCTTATACATGGAGAAATACGGTACTTTTCCAAATCTCCAGGCTAGACGCTATATTGGAAATGATTCACATGCAACTTCAGAATGCACATCAGATATAAGAAGGAAGGACGGAAAGCTAGGGCAGGAAGTATTTCTCCTATGTTCTCTCTCTCCTAGGCAGATTGCTGTTTCTTAATCTGTTTTCAGTTTCCAACTTTAAAAAATTAGAAAAAAAATAATCTTAACATGAATTCAGCTGGCAACATCAAGCGGAACTCCATATGTGGTTACTATTAGCAATTAGTGACCTGCATTTCTAGCCATATTTTTTTAAAATGTACTTTTCCAACTTTTGGTTGTAAGCCAAAGCTGGATTTGTGAAAACAACATCAATAATAGGTGTTATCAAAAGGTTCCTTCTGCTTCTGACAAGTAATTAGCTGACCCCATTTGAACCAGATGCAGCAGAATTTCAGCATTTGGGTGGAAAATTACCCTTTGCCTCAAAGTTCACACACTGTGCGTATATGGGAGAGTTGATGGAACAGTGAAAGCTACTTCCAATTCGAAGTGAGTGTTTTTAAATTCCCTTCTGAAAATTGTTTTGCATTCTTGAAACCTCACGCATACATTTGGTTGTTCAATTAAGTGTTGGCTCTATAGCATAGCCTTTGACTGTGGTGTAAATTTGGCAGTGCATTAAGGAAATGGGATGCAGCTTTTCATCTAATAGCTAGTCTGTCAGATAAGCAAGCATTAAAACAGTTTGTACGCCAGTTTACTCACATTTATCAAGGGAGCTGACAAACAAGGTATTTAAAGAGGTGTAAATTTAGCTGTCTCCTGACACACAGAGATTTGCCATCTGTTAATTACATAACAAATAGAGGACAAAAGGGGGGAAAGTAGGCATTGCGAAATCAGAACACTTGCACTAAGCTCATTCATTGCCACAGTTTTGTCTGGAGTATTTAATTATCTTCTTTTAGGATATTAAAATATGATGCCGGTTTTTCTTTCATTGTTTTCCATTGTGGCTGTTTGTGTGGCATTAATGTGGGTTAGGTGAAGGTTTTCAGAGCACCATCTAATATTGGTTTGTGGGATCAGTTTCACTTGTTGTGGCCTGAAAATATGGGCAGGATACTGGCAGGGGTCTGGATTATCACAGGTTACATTCAACTAAGTTAGGTCCATCCATGTCATTGGTTGAACTCTGGGTCTAAGTAAATCATGTCCATTAATTCTACTGGTTCTACTCTGAATATAAAATATAACTAACACTGGATACTGCCTCATGTGCTGTGTGTTCTGTTGACCCTTGCCTATCATGGCTAATAAATATTAGCCAGGAAGGTTTGACCATATGAAGTGGTTGAGATGGGGGTGGGTTGATACTTCTCTTCCAAAAAAATAGTGCAGCAGTGATCCCTTTCTCAAGAGTCGCTCCCTGGACTCTGAAATTCTAGATAGCTATGATCCACTTCCAAATGTCCAGGGCAAGAGGATTGAGAGATGGCAGCTGAACAGTTTCAGGCTTGCTTGGATAAAGCTACCCATTTCACTCTGGCATCATGGATGGCACTGAAATTACCTTGGTCACCCTGACTGATAACCTTTATCAGGTAAGCGACAAGAGGGAGTGCAACTCTGTTGGTTCTTGATCCCGTTGTGCTTTTGATATCATTTAATAAAATGTATGCATCGTTTGATTGTAAAAACAAACAAACCTCAAGGCAGTTTACAAAAGATAAGACAGTAAAATCAAGAAAAAATCACAACCCTGCAGGTGTAGGGCGGTATATAAATTTAATAAAGAATAATTAAAGAATAATGATAACTCTAAAACAGATCAAGATTACCTCAACTTTCTTTTTTCCTGATTTTGAGATTATTATAGTCAATTAAAGTAAATAAGAGGAAAAAGGAAAGAACAGAAAACAAGTTAAAAACAGATCAAGATTACCTCAGCTTTCTTAGCATCTGGGTGGGCTTGTCTAAACCAGAATGTTATTAGCAAGTGCTTAAAAGAGTACAGTGAATTGGTCCAAGTTGTTAAGGGCTTTATATGCGAATAGTAACTTGGCCCAGCAGCAAATCGGCAACGTTTCAGATCTCTTGAGCCTCACCTCACCTCTCAGCAATCGTGCTCCAGCATTCTGCACTAACTATAGTTTCTGGTTCAAGTGTGAGGAAAGTCCCAAACAGAGTGCATTGCAGTAATACAGTCTTGAAGCAAGCAACACATGGACTGCTGTGGTAAGGTTTTCCTGGGCCAGGAATAGCCTTCCCTGTCAAATGAGCTGCAGTTGATAAGAGACACTTCTAGCCACTGAAGTCCCCTGAGCCTCCAGATACCATTAACTATTGTATCCTCCTGTACTGACACCATATTACAGGACCTCCTCTTGTAGCTGCAGAACTGATCCTGGACAGTAGCATTGGGCGTCTTCTGCTCAGTTCCTTGGCATTTGTGCAGGACACATGCTTTTTAACATCTATATGAAGATGGTCAGAGCTATCATCCAGGGGTTTGGAGAGTCATCAATATGCAGATGGCACCCAGCTCTGTCTCTCCTTTCATCTGATTCGGAATCAGTAATAACTGGAATTGGATGAGGGTCAAGAGGCTGGGAATGAATCCTGGCGAGATGGAGGCATTGTTGATGGGTGGTTTCCAGGTCCTGGAGTTAGGTAGATGGCCTGTTCTCCGTGGTGCAGCACTCCCCTGAGAGCTTGGGGGTTCTTCTCGAGCAGGCATAGGCAAACTCAGACCTTCATCCCTAGCTTACAGGACCAGTGGTCAGGGATGATGGGAATTGTAGTCTCAAAACATCTGGAGGGCCAAGTTTGCCTATGCCTGTTCTAGAGCTGTTGTTATTGTATGCCCTAGTCCTCTTAAGAGCTAATCCCATTCCGGAAGAGTCAGGTGGGGCAGGGAGTTGCTCTGCAGAGGAGCCCCTCAGCTTTTAATATGATGGAAAGTAACAAGTAAAAGGAACTCAACATTTCGTGCAAGGTACCCATAGAAACAAGCAATTGCCAAGAAAACAAAATGCTACTCCAGTTGTCTTCGCTGAAGCAGAAAGGAGACATATTTGGCCATAAGTAGAATCAAATTTCAGTTCCAAGGCATCTGCTGAAGTGACTATAATGAAATTTACAAGTTTGTTTGTAACAGAGTAGCATAGAGGAAGTCAGAAGATGAGGAACACCATCAAGCAGAGGCTGGAGACTTCTTTCCTGGTATTTGATGGGTTTCCTGGTTCACAACAGCAGGTGATATGTTAACACTTGTTTGCAAGCTTGTTTGCATTTCTAATGAAGTGCTAAAGGTTGCGTTTTAGCTGGATGAAGAACTTTTGTTGAAGCCTGAAGTATTTTCTAAGCTGGGGTCCAAAGTAAGAGGAGGAGATCAGTGGCGTTTACTCTCACTACACTACGCTCCAGCTTCAAGATTTCCCTGGTGTAGTGGCAAGCAGCCATAGTAACTGTGGTGCAAGTCATTGCTTTTCAGGTAAAGTGAAGTTAAGGGGGTAGGAACCACCGTGTCATATATAACTGAATTCAAGATGGTCAGTGGATTGAATTAACTTTCTGATTTATGAATTCTGATTTATGAAAAGCCTCTAGAGTACTTTGCATTGGACGGTAATTTTACAATACAACATGAGCAAAAGGGGGAACTAGTAAAGGGATTTGTGGTCATGGCCTGGGAAGGAGGGATGACCAGTGAGAGGGTGACCTCAGTGGTTGCATTTGTCCTCAGGGCGTGAGGCTCCCCATTCCCAGAGTACATGGTGCTGAGCGAGATATAACAACAACAACAACAACAACAACAACAATTTATTATTTATACCCCGCCCATCTGGCTGAGTTTCCCCAGCCACTCTGGGCAGCTCCCAATCAAGTGTTAAAAACAGTACATATTAAAAACTTCCCTGAACAGGGCTGCCTTAAGATGTCTTTTGAATGTCAGGTAGATGTTTATCTCTCTGACATCTGATGGGAGGGCGTTCCACAAGGCGGGCGCCACCACCAAGAAGGCCCTCTGTCTGGTTCCCTGTAGCCTCACTTCTCGCAATGAGGGAACTGCCAGAAGGCCCTCGGTGCTGGATCTCAGCGTCCGGGCTGAACGATGGGGGTGGAGACGCTCCTTCAGGTATACAGGACCGAGGCCGTTTAGGGCTTTAAAGGTCAGCACCAACACTTTGAATTGTGCTCAGAAACCGAGATAGCCAGACTCGGTATAAGGCAGCTCAAATTAGCGCTGTCGCCTCCCTCACCGTGCAAGGCATTCTGGGAGAAGGTGCATTTGAGCTGCTGATGAGCTGCTTTTCTCCATCCATTCCATTGCATCCACATTGCATGGCTTACATAGTCACCAGTATCTTACAAGGAGACCCGCTTAGGACATGAGTCGCCATCTATACATTTGCTGTGTTTTATTATTCATTTATTTGTTGCATTTATATGCTGATCATATATAGCTAAGTTTAATGTGCTGTATGAGTGGGCACTTTATTTATTGAAAAGTACAAAATGCCATCCAAATGGGAAAGAATGAGAGTTTTAATTGGCGCAAAACAGCAGGAGAAACCGTCATTCGGAGCCTTCTAAAAGTCAGCACCGCCTATACATAATTGCCACGGTTTGCTGTGGATCAGCTTCCAAAGTGGTAACAGGATCAGAGCCCAAGTGATGTGCAAATGGTCAACTTCCAGAAGCGGCAGCCGTTGAGGTCGGAGGCAAGCAGCCTGGTCAATGGTAGGCAAACAGGCCCCACAACTCAACCTTTGGTAGGTCTGCTGCCTTGGAGGTGCAGAGGTTAAGGCACTAGGCCTCTGGGTGTCCTGGGTGTCTAAAGCTCTTTTCCCCGCATCCTCTGTGCAAAACCTTACAGTATGTAAGTGAGGACCAGAGCAATGATAGAGGGAGGGGAAAACTATGTCAAGTTACAGGGACATCTTTGTTTCTAACTTTAGGTCCTTCTTCAGTTATCAGCAATGACGACGATTCAGCGAGTCCTCTTCATCACATCTCTAATGGAAGTAACACTCCATCTTCTTCCGAGGGCGGACCAGATGCAGTAATTATTGGAATGACAAAGATTCCCGTAATTGAAAACCCTCAGTATTTTGGGATCACAAATAGTCAACTCAAGCCCGACACGTGTAAGTACAGGTGTTTGTTTATATGTCTTTCAGTCGCTGGTTTTTCCTCTCCTGAACTGTGTATGAGAACCAAAGAGCAAATTAACAATGCAGTCCTAAACTTTTTCATTTTGATTATGGTGTATAATCTAATTTCGTTTAGATTGTGTGTTCAGTTGGGCTTTCTCTCATGGTGCAAGTAGGACTGCAGCCTAAATGAACTTTTGAGGTGGGAGAAATGGGGACAGGTGGATTTCTCCAAGCATTTGAATCCGTCAGGCTCTGAAGATCAAAATCTGGTACAGTTTTAAATACATGTCAAGGAAGCATAAGCTAAACCTGCAAATTGCCAAAGGTCAAGTTGTAATGCAAATGTTTTGTTTTGTTTTCAGGTAAGTTTAGAGATGTTTGGATTAAATTAATGGTTTCTCTTGTATGTTTTTATTATTTTATTTATTGCATGTATATACCACCTTTATCTTCCAAGGAATCTAAGGTGGTATACCTGGTTCTCTTCCTTCGCAGTTCATCCCCACAGGCTAAGAGATGCTGACATAGTGAGCTTCATGGCTGAGTGGGGATTTGAACCCTGGTCTCCCAGTCCATAGTCCAACACTCTAACCATTGTGCCACAGTGGCCAAGGCAAATACACTAATACCCTTTCTGTTGATTATTGGAGCCATATATAAAAAGCAGAATGAGGCCGTAGATTGTATCACAACAACAACTTATTATTTATACCCCGCCCATCTGGCTGGGTTTCCCCCGCCACTCTGGGCAGCTTCCAACAAAATATCAAAATACAATGGTCTATTAAACACATGGGATGCGGGTGGCGCTGTGGGTAAAACCTCAGTGCCTAGGACTTGCTGCTCGTATGGTCGGCGGTTCGAATCCCTGCGGCGGGGTGAGCTCCCGTTGTTCGGTCCCAGCTCCTGCCAACCTAGCAGTTCAAAAGCACCCTTATGTGCAAGTAGATAAATAGGTACCACTGTATAGCGGGAAGGTAAACGGCGTTTCCGTGTGCTGCACTGGTGCAGGCTCGCTAGAGCAGCTTCGTCACGCTGGCCACGTGACCCGGAAGTGTCTCCGGACAGCGCTGGCCCCCGGCCTCTTAAGCAAGATGGGCGCGCAACCCCAGAGTCGGACACGACTGGCCCATACGGGCAGGGGTACCTTTACCTTTTTTATTAAACATTAAAAGCTTCCCTAAACAGGGCTGCCTTCAGATGTCTCCGAAAAGTCTGGTAGTTGTTTTTCTCTTTGACATCTGGTGGGAGGGTGTTCCACAGGGCGGGTGCCACTACCAAGAAGGCCCTCTGTCTGGTTCCCTGTAACTTGGCTTCTCGCAGTGAGGGAACCGCCAGAAGGCCCTCGGCACTGGACCTCAGTGTCTGGGCAGAACGATGGGGGTGGAGACGCTCCTTCTACATAACAGTAGATTACTGTTATGAGAATCATTTTAATTCCCCCCCTATTATTAGTTGCTCCCCCCTATTATCAGTGCTCCCAACAGTGGCAACAAACTCAGGATGCCAGCCTATTCTCTTTAAAAAAAAAACTTTTAAAATTTAAAATTTAAATAGCTAGCAGGCTGTGTTGGTAAGGAAGAGCTCAAAGTTGACCTCTTGGCTGCTGTGGTAATCTTAGCCTGCCTAGAGCAGGCTTGTTCTATACAGTGGAACCTTGGTTCTCGAACGGCTTAGTTGACGAAAAAATCAGCTCCCGAATGCCGAAAACCCAGAAGTAAGTGTTCCAGTTTTCAAACGCTTTTCGTTTTGAGTGCAGGAGGCTCCTGCAGCCAACTGGAAACCGCGCCTTGGCTTTTGAATGTTTCGGAAGTTGAATGGACTTCCGGAATGGATTACGTTCGAGAACCAACGTACCACTGTACATCCCAACCCTCTAGCTTCAAAAATTTGAATGAATGATTGTTGAACCAGCAGAGAATTTGAGATTTGGTCCCAGTAATTGAAACCTTAAACATTACATGATTCAGAATAGCTCTTCTCCTTTTCAAGTCTGCAGAGCGTTCCTACCCCAATTCATTCTATACCTGGAGTGTTTTAACTCGTCTCTCTTTTAAATATCGCTGTAAATCTCCATCTCATGTATGGTGGATTTTTCATTTCCAGTCTGCACACATTGCTGGGCTCTGTCCATTTTGGTTTATCCTTCCTTGAGATTTTTCTATGGGCTGGTGAACAAGATCAAGAATGTCTACCTGGTTTCCCTGCATTACCTGCTTGTAGATGGATAAGAGTAGCAATTGAAGTCACAGACTCACAAGGAGGCTCTGAATATGAAAAGGCAATTTTTGATATGAGGTAATTGTGTGCAAAAACTTTGCTGTGTGAGAAGCAGCATTTCACCTTGGAATGACCTATAATTTCCAATTATAACTGTTAGAATGGCATTGCAGTGAAGTAATCTGCAGGTGTTAGGATGGGTGGCAGTGTTTTAATTTTTTAAAGATTACACTCTCACTCTTGAAGACCCCATAAGATTGAAAGCAGCTCATACAGCTATTTGGAGGGCCCTGTGTTTGTTTTACAAATTCTGGCGAGAGATGCAATATCCCCTTATCGTCCTTTTGCCCTTTTGTTGATACTGTTACTGCTGACTGATGCCTTGGCTGCTAATATTTCAAAATTGAAATGGGGCGTGGGGGAGAAAGTGGTGGAAATGTTTCACAAATAGACTCACCAGGGAATGGCCATTAATATTACACAAAAACAGCGATAAAATATACCTGAAGGTAATTTAATTGAGCCCACCACACTGAAGTAAGGTCTCTTAATATGGTAAATATAAATGGCTCAAGCAATAGAACTGCATCATGTATTGTGGAAGAAGAACCTTTGTCCAGGGAAAGGTTACCAGCAGCTAACATAAACTAAAGGCACTAAAGGAACTATAAAGTATGTTCAAAGCACATTTCTCCCCTCAAAGAACTCTGGGCACTGTAGTTTACTCCTCAGAGTTATAATTCCCAGCAACCCTTAACAAACTACAGTGCCCAGAATTCTTTGGGGGAAAGAATGCACTTCATTTTCCTGTCACCTAAAGCAAAGCAAGCCAAAAATTGGGAATTGGGGGGGGGGATTAAAAGGGCAAATTATATCATTAAGTGAGAAGAATTGCAAAGGGATTCTGATCTTCAAAGACTACACCATGGGTAGGCAAACTAAGGGCTGGATCCGGCCCAATCGCCTTCTAAATCCGGCCTGCAGACAGTCCAGGAATCAGTGTGTTTTTACATGAGTAGAATGTGTCCTTTTATTTAAAATGCATCTCTGGGTTATTTGTGGGGCACAGGAATTTGTTCATCCCCCCCAAAAAAATATAGTCTGGCCCCCCACAAGGTCTGAGGGACAGTGGACTGGCCCCCTGCTGAAAAAGTTTGCTGACCCATGGACTACACGGCCATTAGAAATTGTTGTGCTGGGTTGGCCAAAGGACTATCCCATTGAGCATTCCAGTTTCCAGCCAGACTGGCTTCCCAACTATTTGTGTGATATATTGCCTGTACAAGTTTTGAGCCCAACACAATTAATTTAACTGATTCCGCTGCATAATTCCTTTGTCCAACAGGCAGCGGATATCACCAAACACCTGCTATTTCTCTGCAAACTCCTTGTTGCTTTAGTTTGCTTCCAAATGGAGTGAACTCTCCCACTCTTTGAAGCCTGTTCTGACAATTTGCCTTTCTTGATCTGTGCTCAAGAGAAAGGTGAAATATAACTTCTTACTGTCGTTACTGTTGGGACAAACCAAGCAGTATAGCTCAATACTTAATGCAGAAAAGGAAGAAATTATTTGCAAGTGTTTGAACTATCTGCCAGAAATGTGAGGCTTAGTTTAGTACACACATATACAAACAAACAAACAAACAAACAAACACACACATATAAAATAGTTTGTGGTCAAAAAGTTTTTTCAGAACCTACCTTCACCCCACCCTAAGCAGAGCTGGCTATGAAATAGGTTTCATTTCAAATCAGTTGGTTCCAAGTTTTTCCTTTGGCTGGCTTCTACCATTTTAAATCAAGAGCTGAGTTATTGTTAATTTTCATTGACTTCTTATCTATTCCCAAGAAAATTTCAAAGTACTGATGATCACTGGTGCCAGCTCATCCAAGTCCTATTAGCTCCAGTGTCACAAGAAGCCCTGTTCTTTGAGTAGAACCAAGTGCTAAAAGTGCATCTCCACAAAGTAAGCAGTCAATATTATCAAATAAATGAAATATCCGGTCCCCCTTGATGAATGCACTGAGTCAGATATATTAATTACCCTCTGGCTGAAATCCAGAATTTCCATTGCCATTATTGCTGTTGCTACTACTACATTTATTATTTACCATTTATTTTATTCTGGAAATTGTCCTATTCCGATGATTGTTTCCACATTTCAATTAATGCACAGAGATGGAGCAGGATTGCACCGGCGGATCCCAGCCCTGATGTCCGCATGAGCCTCTGAAGATACCCTAAGATGTTTGCATTCAGCCAAATTCATGAAATGGGACCTTGCATGCATTCAGATGTGTGTACATACAGGTTTCCATACAGCCAAGAGCCCTGTGTGGTCCCGGTTCTGGATTGCATGGAATTCCAGAACATACTGCATACTTACTTGCTGCCTTGCAGGACATCTTTGGGAAAAGAAAAGGCTAAGGAGTAAACCCTACCAGGGGCAGAGCTACCTGCCCTGGCACCTGGAGCGGCATGGGGGTGGGGCTAGCCACCCACACATTGAACATGGGGGGACGCCGCTAGCTGCCTGCATGGTGAGCATCCCTAGCCACCTGCCGCCTGTGCAGAGAGTGAGGCAGGGTGCTGCTAGCGGCCCTCGCGGCGAGCGTCCCTAGCCACTTGTCCGGCGAGCATCAGGAGTGTTGCCGCTAGTCACCTGTGCGGCGAGCATCAGGGGGGCACTGCTAGCTGCCCACGGCAGCATCGTCCCTAGCAGCCCACTGCCCACGCATTGAGCGTCCATGGGCACTGCCCACACAGTGAGCGTGGGGTGGGGGGGTGATGCAGTGATGTCACCCACCCTTATGGCTGACACCCGGTGCGCACCGCATCCCCTGCACCCGCCTTCCTCCGCCCGTGACCCTACACAAATCCAGAGTGGAGTCCCTAAGATAGTTGAATGGCGCCTTGCGCTCCCCTTTCAGAAACTCCTGCATCGAAGCTAGTATTACTCTGCTTTCCTTTGGACCACATCAGGACCTCCAGACACACTGCCCAGGCTTGCACACTGGAGAAGTCACTTCAGTGCTGCTAATGCAGCAAAAGCAACGCAGGAGGCAACAGTTATAAGTTGCCGTTCTCTGCAGCCACAGCAGGCGCTGTGATTCTCCAGTGGCTTGACGTCACCCTTGGAGGCACACTCCATTGCCTCTCGAGTCAGACAGGTGCCAACAACTGATTCCTCCTGCTGGCACATAGGAGTCCCTTCCACCCATTCAGCTGAACATGTGGGTGTTGTTTGTATGCCTTGAGGCGCACAAAGGCATTACCGGCAGGAGCAGCAAGTTCAGTCATATTCCCCTTATGTACTCAGTGACGCTGTGGAGGAATGAGGGAACACGGCTATTATGTTAGCCATTGCAGCTGGCAAGATATAGTTGTCTGGAACCAGCAGCAAGGAACCTTTTTCTGCCAAAGGCCACATTTCCACATTAGAGCATAGCCAATTTAGCACACCCTCCAACATTTCTCTGTTGAAAAGAGGAACATCCCATCCCATAGCAGTCATACTAGTAGTAATTTTATTTTTTATTGGCCACCCATCTGACTGGGTTGTTACAGCTTCCAACATATATAAAAACATAATAAAACATTAAACATTTTTTTAAAAAACTTCCCTACAAAGGGCTACCTTCAGATGTCTTCTAAAAAATGAATAGTTACTTTTCTCCTTGGCGTTGGGGGTCATATAATTCCATACCCTCCCATTTCTCCAATGAAAATAAGGACATCCTAAGGAAACACGGATGGCGCTGTGGTCTAAACCACTGAGCCTAGGGCTTGCCGATCAGAAGGTCGGCGGTTCATATCCCCACGACGGGGTGAGCTCCTGTTGTTCAGTCCAAGCTCCTGCCAACCTAGCAAGGTCAAAGTGCAAGTAGATAAATAGGTACCGCTCCGGCGGGAAGGTAAACGGCATTTCCGTGTGCTGCTCTGGTTTCGCCAGAAGCGGCTTAGTCATGCTGGCCACATGACTCGGAAGCTGTACGCCGGCTCCCTTGGCCTGTAAAATGAGATGAGCACCGCAACTTCAGAGTCATCAGCGACTGGACTTAACTGTCGGGGGTCCTTTACCTTTTCCTTTTTAAGGAAAAGTGGAACATTCAGGGATCAAGTCTGAAGCTGGGATGGCTTCTGCAAATTCGGGAGCGTTAGCCCCATCTTTACTACAT
This sequence comes from Podarcis melisellensis, assembly GCF_964234715.1. Lineage (NCBI taxonomy): Eukaryota > Metazoa > Chordata > Lepidosauria > Squamata > Lacertidae > Podarcis > Podarcis melisellensis. The sequence goes on from NC_138543.1 coordinate 7,052,319, forward strand.
GCCAAGAGAGGTATTACGAGACTCCTGTTCCTTTCCCAGATCTACTGTTCACGGAATTGATTGACAATCAGTTCCTCTCTGCAGGGAACTCTAAGAATCATATGTCTCTGGTAGGAATTGGGGTCTCCTAACAGTTCTCAGCACCTTTAACAAATTGCACTTCCCAAGATTTTTGAGGGGAAGCTATGACTGTTTAAAGTGGTATGACTCTGTTTTTAATGTACAGTGGTGCCCCGCAAGACGAATGCCTCGCAAGACGAAAAACCCGCAAGACGAAAGGGTTTCTCGGTTTTTGCGTCGCTTCACTAGACGATTTTCCCTATGGGCTTGCTTTGCAAGAAGAAAGCCCATAGGGAAATCTCCGGGGACCTCTTTTAAATGCTGGCGGTGGGGAGCAAAGCCTTTCCACCCCCCTCCGGACTTCAGAAGAGGTCCAGGAAGGCCGGCGGGGGCGAAAGGCTTTGCTCTCCACCGCCAGCATTTTAAAAGCGGTCCGGGATAGCAGGGAAGCGCTTCCCGCTCTCCCCGACGGCTTTTGAAGGCAGGCGGGTGGGAGCAAAGACTTTTGCCCCCCGCCAGCCTTCAGAAGAGGTCCAGGACCTCTTCTGAAGGCCGGCGGGGGGCGAAAGTCTTTGCTCCCCCCCCCCCGCCTGCCTTCAAAAGCCGTCCGGGGGCTTTTAAATCGCCCCGGACAGTCCCGGGGCGATTTAAAAGCCCCCGGGAAGGCAGGCAGGGGGGACAAAGACTTGTATTGGGCAGATGTGAAGATTCCTGTGTCCGGCTGCACATTGTGCTTTGGGTCCACACTAACCAGTTTTCTTGTGCAAAAGAGCATCTTTGGAATGCGTTCAGTGCAATGCATAAATGTTAAAATATCAAACTATTCTACCATCAGTTAATACAACTTGAGTGCTTCGGCCATTTGTAATTTTATCTGAACAACCAGAGTTAGCCCAAAGGGTAACAGCAGGCTGTGGTGGGGGAGGGGGGGATCCATTTAATCTCCAACTTAATGTATTCATTTGTATAATTTTTAGTTTTGCCTTTCAAATCTCTCATAAATCTTTTGGTAAGAAGACGAGCACATAGTTAGAATTATTCATAAATCAATCAAACATCTCTTTGCTTCAATTCGTTATCAAGTGATCATGTCATTAATCAAATGTTTTTACTTGCATTACGTTCCTTGCCTCCGGCAAGTTTGTCAGAAATTAGCTTGAGGGAAAAGCAATTGTTGATTCAACGACCTTGCTGCTGACAAGCTAGCATGCAGTAAAAATAAGAATGCCATTGCGTCTAATGAATCGTTTCTGCAATGTTAGTCAGATACCGAACAATGCATAGCCTATTAAAATATAAAATCCACTTTAGGGCAATATACAGTCATAAAATAGTAAGCAAGCTTTTGAGTTCTGCAGATCTCTTAACCAGGCAGGAGGATAAGCAAGATTGGGTGGGAGGAAGTAGAGGGGATTGGTGAAGTTCTTTTTTTTTAAAAGTAATATTTATTAAGAGTTTAAGGATTACAGAAAGAAGAAAAAAGAACAAAGTTAAACAAAACAAGACAATACATTACAATACAAACAAAAAACAAAAAACACTACTTATCTTAACAAAACAAAAACAAAAACAGAGACAATAAAAAACACATCCAATATTTCCATATCTTATCTTTCATTACTTGTTTCATCGACTTGGTGAAGTTCTTTGCTTCCCAAGTCTGCAGTTGGAGCAGTCTTCAGCTGGAATGCACCAATCTATTGGACATAACTGGATTAAGCCTCTCACACTGCAAAGCCTGATTATAACTTGCATCCAAGTCTATTTCCCTACATTTGAGAATATAAAATCTAGCCATGACTGCTTAGTTGTTCTTTCTCAAGCTATAATTAGAATATGCTGTTCCCTTGGAAGGCAAAGAACAAAAACAAAGAATGATATGGTAGTCTTTAAAGCTGGAAGTTACTTTTTAGGTGGTAAGTCAGTAGGATATTTTTTAGATAGCATTGCCTAGTAGTTGGAGGGCATGAAGCCCTCAGAAGTAAAGTTTTATCTCCAGGGGAAGTCACTGGATTGCAGCTCCAAGGTAAATCACTGCACCAGTTAATAGGTAAAGGTAAAGGTACCCCTGCAATGTACACAGAATTATTTGACAATTAGTACCTATAGGCCGAGTGAGCCGGCATTTGTCTGCAGACAGCTTCTGGGTCATGTAACCAGCATGACTAAGCCGCTTCTGGCGAACCAGAGCAGCGCATGGAAATGCCGCTTACCTTCCTACCGCAGCGGTACCTATTTATCTGCTTGCACTGGTGTGCTTTCGGCCTGCTAGGTTGTCAGGAACAGGGACCGAGCAACAGGAGCTCACCCTGTCACGGGGATTCGAACCGCGAACCTTCTGATCGGCAAGCCCTAGACTTTGTGGTTTATTTATTTTATTTTTTAAATATTTATTAAAGTTTTAAAGGTTACAGAAAGAAAAAGTAAAAAACACCATTTTAAACAAAAACAATACAACACATCACAGTAAGGAAGAAAAAAGGATGAAAAAAAGAAAGAAAAAACAGAAAAATAAAATCCATTAAAAAAAACAAAGAAAAATACAGCGAATCTTCCCATAACTTATCTTTCATTAGCTTATTTCCTTGACCTCCTCACACCTCCCTTTTTTGTATTCTAGTTCGATTATCTGTTTCAGCAAATCCTTTCCATCTTTTCAAATTTTTGTCCTGTAATTTATCTTAATATAATGCAACTTTACTTTTCCTCCTTTCACCAATTAACAGTCAGTTTTTCCCAAATCCTTTATAACATTTCTGCTAAAGCCACATAACACCTAGACTTTGTGGTTTAGACCACAGTGCCACCCGCGTCCTTGCACCAGTTAATACATTGGAATAATTCGCACACTGAGGTCATATTCACACAAACAGTTACTTTACCATTTATCTACGGACAATACAGCACAACAGCAGTACATGACTGCTGCATCCAACTTCGATGTTTCCTTTTGGAGCTTTTAAAGAGACAGAAACATTGTCTTTGGGGAGAAAACACACACACACACACACACACACACACACACACACATTTTATCAACTGAGGTCCAATGCATGCATTCACAACACACATTTAGTAGCTAAAAAACCCTTCCATGACATCGGTGAAATTTCTGCCAGGAAGCTGCAGCTCTGTCCATGAAGACATACCTGACATACCTGACAGGTATGTCATACAGACATACCTGAGCTCCAAATCTTGGGATGTGTACTCCAACAAGATCTGGAGGGCCACAGGTTCCTCATCCCTGCCTTAGGCACTCACTTCCGATTCTCCCCAAAGACAGGCCGTTAACCCTCATGCCATGTCTGAACTAGCTCCAGCCTTGACAAAAGCCAGCATGCCACAAGGTGTGTGAATGGCAACGTGCAGACAGTGTAAAGCAAGGCCTATGCAGGTTTTGATTCTGAACACTCCACCCCAGTTCTTCGGGCTCCGAGGGCTCTTTAAAGCCATAAGAGCGCCAACGTTACTGATATAGGACCTCTCTGATGCCAGCCTATCTTAGAAGTATAGGGAAACTGGATTTTTGGAGTGTTTTCTTAGACGGATGAAGTATTATGCTTAAAATGTCACTTGCTTCTCATTTGCTTAGGTGCTGACCAAGAAAACCCAGATATGCCACATTCCCCTTTTAGATACAAAACAGGGAAGGGAACCTAGTAAAGATGAGAGAGGCAGCCCCGTTCCTGCCTGTCTTTGGCTGTTTAATACACTGATGTCATAAATTAAAACAATATTTTGCAGCTGTGCCATGCCACATCTTAGGCAATTAAAGCTATTAAATAGATTCCATCCTTACACCCTTTGACAGAATATCTGCAGAATATGGGTTAAAGCACCGAAGGCATTTGGGAGTGTTACCATCTCTGTTGATATATTTCCTGGCTGGTGTTAACAACATCCATGCTTAATGATGACAGATCTTTTTAGCTGGCTTTCAACAGGAGGTAATGTACTCACATTATAAGTTTTCTTCTTCCTGGCACTTCTCTCAGAGACTCCCAGGCAGGTTAGGAAGTGAATCTGCCTCCAATTTTGCAACAACAACAAAAAGCCATGGAAGATGGGTGAATGATGATAAGAGTTGAACTGGGGGAAAGTTTTGGGTGAAAATCGAATAATAATGCTTTTTAACATGTCCAGAGTTGCCATTCAGAGCTTTCAGAGATTACGGAGCCCTTTAGAGACATGCTTTCAGTACCAGCTAAGCAAGGGGGAGATTTGATTCAGTTTGCATTTAAAGGTGAATGTACCTACTTCACACTCACTGAAATAGTGTATGACCTAAAATTCAGCCATCTTTCAAAATTCACACTTTAATTTTGCAGTGCAGTTCTTCAGCTACATTACATATGCAAAAGTGCATATACTAAAGGATACATTACATTAGTTAGATACATATATATTAGATGCATATATATTAGTTAGAATAACATTTTAAAAAATGCATTATGTTAGGTGAAAGTGCATTGCAAGACTGTATATTGGGGAACATTTCATATAAAAATGTCTGTAGTAGGAGAAATTTGCACAAGAACACTAATGAATTTTCATGAGATTTTTTAAAAAAAATAAATCACAAAGTGATGCGGAAATATTGAGAACTGAACTTGACTGGAAAAAGGAGAAAATGAAATAAACCAAAACTGATATATTCACCTATTTCTAGTATCAGCCCCTGAGAAAATGGCTGAAATAAATATGCCAAAATGCACATCTCTCTCTCTCTCTCTCTCTCTCTCTCTCTCTCTCTCTCTCTCTCTCTCTCACACACACACACACACACACACACACACACACACACATGACCCTCAGGCTGGAATCCTGTGCACTTACTTGAGTGTAAATCCCATTAAAATAAGGAAGGCTTAGCTCTAAGTAATGCTTAACAGGCTCATTAAATATGGACAGGGTAGAACTTGATGACAACCCAGAGAAGGTGAACAAACGGGGGTTGCATTTTCCAGGTCTACAGTGGTACCTCAGTAAGTACTTAATTTGTTTTGGAGGTCCGTTCTTAACCTGAAACTATTCTTAACCTGAAGCACCACTTTAGCTGATGGGGCCTCCTGCTGCTGCTACTGCTGATGCTGCCGCGCCGCCGGAGCACGATTTCTGTTCTCATACATAAGCAAAGTTCTTATACTATTTCTGGGTTAGTGGAGTCTATAACCTGAAGCGCCTGTAACCTGAAGCGTATGTAACCTGAGGTACCACTGTATAAGGCAAATGCAAAGCCTACCATGCTTAGAATGCCATATTCCAGTCTCTGTACATGTGCACAAGACATTTGAAAGAGATTTTGTGCCCTGTATGGTTTTCATTCTAAAGGTAATAGCCGCTTTGGTGATGGTGACTTTCAAACAGGGCCACAGCTCAATAAGGCGTGTTTCTTAAAGCTTCCCCATGTCATGGCCCAAATAAAATTGTCCCATCCCCTGGTGGCTGATTTTGGAGGCATCTCAAACATCACTTTTAGTCTGGCCCTAAATAAACAAACACAAAGCACACAGGGGTTTATGGTGCCCAATAACATAGGGTCAAGGCTATATTAACATCCCTTCTGCAGATGCAGAGTATTGGACAGTCCCTTGCTTAATTTGAGGTGGCTGGCAGAACCGCTAAGCAACTCTTTTTCGAAGCACATGTGTGGTTTCTTAGTGAGCAGCTCCCCTAGGCTACACAAGATGAATGAATATAAATTAATTTAACAGTACCTAAAATGCTTTAGTGGGAAAGTGGGAAGAAATCTGATTAATATTACAAATTAACTGTGATCTGGAGACTTTCTTTTCTTAGGAACTGGAGCAGCTAAGTCATACTGTTGCCTCTTTTACCTAGAGGAGAGTGTACGATACTTTCCATGCTCTTCATTTAACTATCTCAACACCTGCCAGCCTCAAAACTTGCCTTACGTTTTTAGCACATTGCACAAAAATTAGATTCTGTTGTATGCTAGGTGCCAGATATGGTTTCTTCTATCAACTCTTTTCAAATATCAAATATTAAAATCAAATAGAAAATATTGCCATGTTTCAAATGCTGATGGCGAATATCCATCTCAAATTAATTGTCAACATTTCATACCATTTAACACATTTATATACCATATTTTTCGCTCTATAAGACAAACTTTCCCCCTCCTAAAAAGTAAGGGGAAATGTGTGTGCATCTTATGGAGCGAATGCAGGCTCCATGGCTTCAGCAAAAGCAACGTGAAGCCTCTGGAGCGCAGCGGGGGACCTCCCACTGCGCTCCTTAGGATTCGTGTTGCTTTCGCTGAAGCCAGGAGAGCAAGAGGGGTCGGTGTGTACCGATCCCTCTTGCTCTCCTGGCTTCACTGGAGAGGCCTCGCACAACTTTCCCTCTCTGCGCAGCGCCCCTTCAGCGAAGTGGGAGGAGAAATGGAAGGGGCTCCGCTTCTGCTGCCGCTTCGCTGAAGGGGCGCTGCGCAGAGAGGGAGAGATTTTTTTTTCCTTGTTCTCCTCCTCTAAATCTAGGTGCATCTTATGGTCAGGTGCGTCTTATAGAGCGAAAAATACGGTACACAGTGACTGCATTTTTATTATTTGTTGCATTAATAATCCAACTGCTACTCAAAGCTGTGTGTACAGAAGCTATCCCCAGATATCCTATCCAGGCATTGACCAGACTCAGACCTGATTAGCAAATTTGGGACTTCATGTGCTTTTAGATCAGGATTTGGGAACCTGTGTCCCTCTAGGTGTTGTAGTTTAACAACTCCCATCTTCCATGACCATTGGTCAGGCTTGCTGGAGCTGATGGGAGTTGTAGTTAAACAATATTGGGGGTGGAGGATAGGTCCCTTATCACTTTGTAGAAAACTTTGCACTGTTTCAGAGCAAGATCAAGTGGTGATCTGCTGTGTCAACAATTCAGCCCATGTTAAACTTTCATATCACCCAACATTTTGATAAGCCTGATGCTTTTTGGTGTTGTCAGTTCATCCATTCAGATACTGGCTGTTTAAATCCTCAATAGTTCCAAGCATTGAGCTTTAAATGGCAAATATATACTGTATTTTTCTGTGCATAAAACTAGGTCCCCCCCCAAAAAAATGTCAAAAATCAGTGGTCATCTTATACACGGATAGTACCAAGGGTGGACTGGTGATTGGTTGTTGCCCCCAAAATAGGGGCCGTCTTATACATGGGGGCGTCTTATAGAAGGAAAAATATGGTATATAGTAAAGGAATAAATTTAAATTACATAATCAGTGGATAGGAAATCATAAGGTAATGCATGTGGTAAACCAACCCTTAAAAAGGTTGTAATTGACAACAATTGTTTGTAGCAGAAGGGACGTGTTTTGTAAAGAAAGCAGGGCTATTGAATGTAAACAAGGATATAGATTATCAGCAATATGTCGGTGGAGGAAAGCTTACTTATTGCCTACCTAAGAGACCAGGATTCATGCAGGGCATTCCAACATGACTGTTAATGGAAGATACGATACAATACGATATCTATATTGTCATTGTCCCTTGCGGAACAATGAAATTGAAAAACTACATAAAACTACATAAAAACTACATAAAACTACATAAAAACTACATATAACTACATAAAAACTACATAAAACATCCAAAAACCCCTAACAACTCTAAAACCCCATTTTAAAATACACTATACTACAGAGACCCCTTATGCTGCATTTAGAACCAGAATTGCATTAACGTAGAAACTGTTTTTCAGGCGGCTAGTCCTGGCCTTTATTACCCTATACCTTCTTCCAGAAGGCAGAAGCTGAAAGAGATCATTTCCGGGGTGCGTACTATCATGTGCTATCTCTGCCGCTTTCTTATGGCACCTGGCAGCATAGATTTGATCTAAGGTGGGAAGAGTGCACCCGATAATTCTCTCTGCAGTCTTTACAACCCTGGATAGCATTGTAGGAGCTACCTGAAAAGGCTTGTTTGTGATGCCATCTAATGCTCTATGACAGGCATGTCCAACTCCCAAGAGACTGTGATCTATTCCCACTATAAAAAAAACTGGCAGTGATCTACCCATTGGATTGACCAAAGCTGTTGAGCTTTTTTTAGGGAGCCAGAGTTGCGGAGCTTTGGGGGGGGGAGAGGGGGGTAAATAGCTGAGAGTCCAAAGATTGACCAGGATCGACCACGGACACCCCACAATAAACCAGTAGGCTTAAGGGTTCTTGATTAATCAGAGGTGCCAGCTCAGTTTTCAGGTCTAGCTTCCGAACCTGTGGCTGTGGGAAACCTAGAGAGGCACACAATCTTTTGGAAAGGGATAGGATTATAAACCACATGGGACTTCCTCCCCACCATTTGCCAAAACCTGAGTGAAGCACATGTACAACCGTTTCCCACTTACCCACATTAGATTGGTTTGCACGGTGCTTTTCCAGCTGACCACTATGGGTGGTTTAAGAAGGGCCTGAAGATGTCTAGTTAAAAAAAAAAAGTACTTTTGATATCGTGTTGTAATCTATCGATTCCTGCATGCGCCATTCACAGCATGGGACCAGTGACTAGGATGTTAGACATAGACTAAGGTGGAGCTATGATTTTCCCAGTAGTGATGTATGGAAGTGAGAGCTGGACCATACATAAGGCTGATCGCCAAAGAATTGATGCTTTTGAATTCTGGTGCTGGAGGAGACTCTTGAGAGCCCCATGGACTGCAAGAACCTATCCATTCTGAAGGAAATCAGCCCTGAGTGCTCACTGGAAGGACAGATCGTGAAGCTGAGGCTCCAGTACTTTGGCCACCTCATGAGAAGAGAAGACTCCCTGGAAAAGACCCTGATGTTGGGAAAGATTGAGGGCACAAGGAGAAGGGGACGACAGAGGTCAAGATGGTGGGACAGTGTTCTCGAAGCTACCAGCATGAGTTTGACCAAACATAGGGAGGCAGTGGAAGACAGAAGTGCCTGTCGTGCTCTGGTCCATGGGGTCACGAAGAGTCGGACACGACTAAACGACTAAACAACATGAAGGTGGAGCAGGTTCAAATCCCTGCATGCCCACAAAGGTTACTGGGTGACCTTGCAATAATCACTGTCTTAGCATTGTGAAGATTAAAGATGGCAGGGGACGGATGGGATTCTGTCCTGAACTCCTTGTAGGAAGAGCAAAATAAAAATATGTCATGAAATAAATAACTGCATGCACAAATATTTGCATACTAAGCTGTAGAACTGAAGCCAAGAGGCAGGTTGAGGAGCAAGAGAAGGCAGAGTAGATTTAGAACAGTTGTGGGGAGGCTTCAAAATGTTGGAGAGTATTATCTTATGGTCAAGCTCATTAGGGTAGCTGAATAAATCAGAGCTGAATAAAAGTGATTGTCCTTTATCTGTGCATGCCCTTATTCAGCAAAGTCCTGCATCTGCCGGAAGATTGGACTCATGCCCTTCTGTGAATACCAAACAGCCTTGGATGTTTGCCTCGTGCCCACTTTTTTCAGGAACAGTGGGCTGTGAGGAGGGGGCAACCGTGCTTACAAATACTTGTGATTGTTTCTCCCTCCTTTCAGATGTATCGGAACAAAATGTTCAGGCCGTGGCCCATCTCCCTCTGCTTCTCAGGCTACGGATGGAAAGTTGTGAGCGAGTTCATTATGGTGCGATAAATCAGCCAATAAACTTGCATGCATTGTCACTGCGGAAGTGTTGGGGCAGCTCGTGTTCCTTAGTGACAGCTGCTTGGCCCAGGATGCCGTAATTATCTACAGAGAGAGATTTTGAGAGATAAGAGGAAGATAGATGGATAGATTTTGAGAGAGGGAGGCTGGGAGACAGATGCGATTTGGAGGGAAAGGGCATGCCTAGGTGTAGACAGCACAGAAGCATTGTAGGAAGTGTGTTGTTTTGCTGTGGGGCAAAAATAATAGTATGTAAATTATTATTAATCCTACCAGAAACTCAGTCGGGGGGGGGGGAGAGCCTGTGGGTGCAACTTCTGTTCCATTCATTTTGTTTAGTTGTTTATATGTGGGGTTTTTTTTTACTGCATTTTGGTGTTTGCTTTTTATTTTCCTTTTTATGTTTAAGAGAATATTTTGTTTCATTGTTAATTGCATTACTTTAAATGCGAAGTATAGAAGGGGAAGAAATGGAGGCAGTGAGAGATTTTACATTCTTGGGCTCCATGATCACTGCAGATGGTGACAGCAGCCACAAAATTAGAAGACGCCTGCTTCTTGGGAGAAAAGCAATGACAAACCTAGACAGCATCTTAAAAAGCAGAGGCATCACCTTGCCAATAAAGGTCCGTATAATTAAAGCTATGGTTTTCCCAGTAGTGATGCATGGAAGTGAGAGCTGGACCATAAATAAGGCTGATCGCTGAAGAATTGATGCTTTTGAATTCTGGTGCTGGAGGAGACCCTTGAGAGTCCCATGGACTGCAAGAAGATCAAACCTCTCCATTCTTAAGGAAATCAGCCCTGAGTGCTCACTGGAAGGACAGATCCTGAAGCTGAGGCTCCAATACTTTGGCCACCTCATGAGAAGAGAAGACTCCCTGAAAAAGACCCTGATGTTGGGAAAGATTGAGGGCACAAGGAGAAGGGGACAACAGAGGATGAGATGGTTGGACAGTGTTCTCAAAGCTACCAGCATGAGCTTGACCAAACTGTGGGAGGCAGTGGAAGACAGAAGTGCCTGGCGTGGGGTCACGAAGAGTCGGACACGACTAAACGACTAAACACCAACAAATGTGAATCATTTATATATTTGGATCTGATTCTCATTTGTAATGTGTTGTTTTTTTATTTTTCACAGTGTTCTATTTGATCATTTAAGGCAGCTTGAATCCTACTTTAAAATTCCTTTGGAAATGTGAAGCGGTTTAGAAATGATAAGTTGTGATACTGGTGCTGGCTGAACTGTTGTACATTGAGATTTAGGTAGTTCCCCATCACCAAGTCAAATGGCCAAATATCAACCTTAAACCCAGCATGCATTCCCCCCCCCCCATATGGTCTGCCACCAGTGGCAAAGTAAGTTTTGGACATTTACTGCACTAGTAGCCTGCTGTATATATTCCTCAGAAAGACCACAGTTCAGTGGTAGACCATGTATAGAAGGTCCCAGGGTCACTCCTTAGCTTCTCCAGTAGCAGGAATAGTTTAAGATCCTAGCATGAACACTTGGGAGCTTGACAATACTGGGCCTGATGGGACATTGTATAAGGAAGATTCATATATTGGAAACATGTGCCGAGGAGGGTGACCAAGATGATAAAGGGTCTGAAAAACAAGTCTTATGAGGAATGGTTGAGGGAGTTGCGTGTTTAGCCTGGAAAAGAGGTGATATGGTAATCATCTTCAAATATCTGAAAGGCTGTCACATGGAAGACAGAGCAAGCTTGCTTTCTGCTGTTCCAAATAACAGGAAAGGAGATTCCAACTAAACTTCAGGAAGAACTTTCTGATGGCAAGAGCTTCTCAACAGTGGAACATACTACCTCTGAAGGTTGTGGACTCTTCTTCACTGGAAGTTTTTAAACAGAGTTTGGATCGCCAACTGGCAGGGATTTAGCTGTGATTCCTGCGCTGCAGGTCTTTGGACTAGATGACACTTAGGATGCCTTTCTTCATGACAGTTCTATAATTCTGTGTTTGTAAAGGCAGGTTCTGAGTTCAGCAAGTCTGTTAGCCTAGTTCTACATTTTCAGGGCCCTCTTATTATGAGTCATATCTGTTGGCATTTTGGAGCCATCACTTCAACGTGAAAAGCAACGGTGGGAAACTTATGCAGCTGGCAGGCTGCATCCTTTACCTGTTGCATCCTCCACTGGCCATTTTGACAAGACGATGGGGTTGATCAGTGGCGCCTGCAACCGCTGCTTATTTTGTCTGGGCCAGTGTTTGATTTACACTATAAAGCAGGGGTAGAGAACCTTTATTCCCCTCTGTACCTGTCCTATATCTCATGGGTCAAATGTGACAGGTGGGCGGGACCTTTCAAAGAGCCTTGCTCCAGGAGTGGTTTGCAGTGAAACTCCTGCTAAAACAGAAGCTTTCACTCTTGCTATACAGGAGCATCTGATATAGGGTCTGCAATGCTGCAATGTGCTCTATGTGGGGCTACCTTTGAAGGTGACCCGGAAACTACAACTAATCCAGAATGCGGCAGCTAGACTGGTGACTGGGAGCGGCCGCAGAGACCATATAACACCGGTCTTGAAAGACCTACATTGGCTCCCAGTACGTTTCCGAGCACAATTCAAAGTGTTGGTGTTGACCTTTAAAGCCCTAAATGGCCTCGGCCCAGTATACCTGAAGGAGTGTCTTCACCCCCATCGTTCTGCCCAGATGCTGAGATCCAGCACCGAGGGCCTTCTCTAATTGTGAGAAGCAAAGCTACAGGGAACCAGGCAGAGGGCCTTCTTGGTAGTGGTGCCTGCCCTGTGGAACGCCGTCCCATCAGATGTCAAAGAGATAAACAACTACCTGACATTCAGAAGACATCTTAAGGCAGCCCTGTTCAGGGAAGTTTTTAATATGTGACAACTTAGTGTATTTTTGGTCTTTGTGGAAGCTGCCCAGAGTGGCTGGGGAAACCCAGCCAGATGGGTGGGGTAAAAATAATAAAATTATTATTATTATTATTATTATTATTATTATTATTATTATTATTATTAGAAGCAGACAAAAATAAACCAGCAACAGCAGCATTGTCATAACTTTATCCTTTTCGTATCATCTCAAGTAACATCTCAAAAACAGGAATAGTTGTTCAGTATAGTTTGTGACATTCATACGTGTGTATGGTCTGGTATTTTAAGTACTAAGACTGCAATCCTGTACATACTTACATGGCGATAAGTCTCATACAATTCAATGAGGCTTACATTTGAGTAGACATGCCCTGTTAATATTTTTGTAAGCAGGGAAAGAAAGAAGAATAGGCATCAAAGAAAATGGTGAAGGGTCCAAGTTTTAATACAGCAAGACAGTTTTATCCTGTAGCAGACAATTGCCCAGGCTCTGATGGCCATATTGCTGCCAATTGTCTTATTTCTCTGTTTAACCTCAGAGCAAGAGTGTAAATCATATTTGCTAGAATGAAACATTTTATTTATCCTAGTTGTTGAATGAAACAGACAGAGTAAGTGGCAGCTTAATTTAAGAGGAGCAAGCGAGGAAAGCCACAGAGTAGGCTGGATTTAATTAAAGGAAGACCTACTTTATCTTCCGAGGTTATATGAATTTTCCCCTCCCCCCCCCCGAAATTTTCTTTGCTGTGCAATAAAGGGAAGCAGCTGTTAAAGAAATGTTAAAAAATGGAAGTGACAGGAAATAAACCCAGCCTGTCTTTCAGTGTTTTCCTCCTCTTAATTTATTTCTTGAAGCAGCATTCAGAATTGTTTTTTTCAGAGCTCACTCTGCTGTGGTGATCAAAGACGTCCCAGGATGACGGACGACCTTGATCTTGTCAAAAAGAAACACACTTTCCCCCTCTCTAAGCCTTTTCAACCTAACCTGTACACCATTTTAACAGCAGTATCAAAGTATTTCATTCTTGTGCCCCACCCTCTGTTGGCTTTGCCTCCCCACATCAGAATGTGGCCCCTGGAAGGCTAACCAGCTCTGATATATTTAAATTCCATTTTATGTATTTTATGTTCAATTCCCCCTTTGTTTTCGGGCAGGGGAAATGTATACCTCATACATAATATAAGTAAATGGTTACGTCTAACCAGAGGTGTTATGTACTGAAGTTCTCATCCTGGGCCAGCAGGGGGATACTGTAGATAGTTATGCAAATGAAGGATCGAAAGTGATGTTCAGTGATTGGATAGTTTTAGAAAATGGCAACAGTTACATTGTTCTGGAGCTCTATATAAGCAGGCTGACTTAGCTCCTCAGTTCAGTTCTGTTCAGCTTACAAATAAAGAGCTGTTTTGGAAGAATCGCTGTGTCGTCTGATATGTTCGCCCACAATTTAACAAGAAGAAAGCTGAGGAAGGTGTTGGGGCAGATTGAAACGATTGTCAGGTCACATGATTGGTGGGTGGGCGGAGTTTGCTAGAAATGGCCATGTGAGCCTGAATGGTTCTGACCTCTGCATTAGCTGCTTTGACTTAACATGGCCAGGTTAAAAGAGAGGAGTCCTGCTTTGGGGCAGGACTTGCCAAGTCAACAGAGCAAGCAAGCAAGCCCTGTTGCTCTACATGCTGGGATTTTACCTGCGCCCACTTCCCAAAATGCCTCTTTCCTTGGCCAGGAAATTCATTTCTAATCCTTGCTTTACCTTCATTTTGCAGTTGTCCAGCACATCAAGCGACACAATATTGTTCTCAAAAGGGAACTGGGAGAAGGAGCCTTTGGGAAAGTCTTCTTGGCCGAATGTTATAATCTGTGTCATGAGCAGGAAAAGATCTTGGTTGCAGTGAAGGTAAAATGGACCATCTTTGTTGTGGATGTAACGGTTGATGTTTGTTGCCATTGAATTGTCTCCAGCTATAAATGGTTCCTGTGAAACATGGGTGAGGAACCTGTAGCCCTCCAGATGTTATTGGACTCCAGCTCTCATTGGCCTAAGCCAGCATGGCCAACGGTCAAGGATAATGGGAGTTGTAGTTTATCAACATCCATAGAGTCACAGGGTTCTATCTGCCCTGCATTGTTCAAAGTAGGCTGCTATTAACATCTTGCAAATGTTAATAGGAAGTCAGGAGATTCCTGTGAAAATGCCTAGAAGTAGGTTGTGGCCCAACTGAAAGCCATACCCTTTTGAAGGAGAACCTTGTCATAATCTCGATCTCACATTCCAGTTGTGTTTATTCAGCAGGGAAGAAAAAGCACTCTGCAGATGTTTGCTTCATGTGCTCAAGAGTTGAGCCCTAATGCAGTACTGCAAACGTGTTCCATGGCAGAACATTAGTGATAAAGTGCTCCTTGCTGTGGCTCTCATCCCTAAATGGTTTCTTAAAGCATGGGGGATAATTTAATTAGATCTACATTTTTAAGCAAACTTGGTGCATGTGAGGCCACCTATGCACTTAGTTTGTGTGTCAACCAGTACAGTGGCACCTCAGGTTAAGTACTTAATTCGTTCCGGAGGTCCGTTCTGAACCTGAAACTGTTCTCAACCTGAAGCACCACTTTAGCTAATGGGGCCTCCTGCTGCCACCGTGCCGCCGAAGCACGATTTCTGTTCTCATCCTGAAGCAAAGTTCTTAACCCGAGGTAATATTTCTGGGTTAGCAGAGTCTGTAACCTGAAGCGTATGTAACCCGAGGTACCACTGTACTATCTGCCTGGAGAAAAGTACTAGCATTCCAAGAATTATGCTTTTTCTTCAAGTCTTCACTATGTGTTTTTTTAAATATATGAATTGGTCAACCAAGGGGGACACATAATTGTTTTTTAAGAATGCTTATTATTCCTTCTTTTCTGAATTGTAAACAATGTGATATCACTTCCTGTCTCTTTAAGACAATAGAATCTTGATAAACTATGTGATAAGCCTGTTTACTTTTCAGGAGCAGTAAAGGATTACATCTGTTGGCCTGCCCCTCCCTTCTGTGTGTTCAGATGCAGAAGGTGTGCCCATTGTGGTTACAACTCAATGCAGGAAGGCTCTGCGAGATCATTGGCCCAGCATTTTTGCAGGGTTCTCAATTGCATGGAAGCATCTACTTTGTACACATACCACATAGGACTTTGTCCACACTGATGAACACACAGAAGATATGGGCAGGACCAGAGGATACAGTCTTACTCTCCAGCATCACTTTTCACATATTGAGTGAATGCAATTTGCAAGTGTGAGCAGGACTGCAGTTGCAAGTTGACAGATCTGGAACTCTGACTTTGTAGTTAATGCTTAGCTCTTACTCAAAGTAGCTTTGTAGTTGACAATATTGTTGTCACCTTGATGCAGAGATAAAACATAAGAGCACAAATAAATGCAAAAAGATTTACTCTCTCTCTCTTACACACCCACACACCAATATGTATATTCACCTCGGAGTGGGTCCCACTGAAAATAGTGAAACTTATTTCTGTATAAATACATATAGGATTGTGCTGGAATTTTAGGGGATGTTATATGCACACATCCTTCAATTCTCCTTGTGGAATATACACTTTGTGACTAATATGTCCATTTCAGAAAGATTTTAGACAGAGGAGAATCTGAGCAAGTTGCCCCAGAAGGCCAAATAATCTCACTTAATGTTCAAGTATTGTCACATTTGCTATTCATTCATTGGATCTTTGACATGCCTCCTTGCTGGTTGCTGGGCAACCCAGAACAGCATTGTGTATACATGTTAGGGAATGGCAGCGGCTGTTTCCTGTGAGAAGACAAAATCTCAAAAGGTAGCATTTTCAGGGTGTGTGGAAGAGAGGATGGCAAATATTCTAATCTTGTATGAATTAATAGCTTTAGAAGAAGGGGTATTCATAAAAAATGATTTGATATAAAAAGAGGAAAACACATACAGAGGGAAGCTCTGCTTTGCCCTTTAAAAAAAAACCACTTGACTCAGGTTTATTTTTACTTTCAGTTTGTTTGGACAGAGTTTGATTTGTGTGTGGCCATTCTGGAGCCAGCTTCTGTGCAGAAAGATTTAGCTGAGATTTGAGTAACACACAGTGCTGCTATAAGCCCTCTAAAAGCAAGCAGATGGAGAGGCCATGAACAAACTCATAACAATGTGAAAGCAGCAGACAAGATAAGACAGAATTTGTTGTTCTCCACAGAATAGAATTCTGATTGCAAAAGTGCGGCTTTAGTCTTTGCTGCAGAATATTCCTGTTACACTTTTTTTGGATTGTTCCATTAGGGTGGTGTAGAAAAGACTTCAAGAAAAGAAAAAGCACTAGAGGAGGAATTAAAAGAAAGTACAGTGGTACCTCGGGTTAAGTACTTACCGTATTTTTTGCACCATAACACTCACTTTTTTCCTCCTAGAAAGTAAGGGGAAATGTCTGTGCATGTTATGAAGCAAATGCCTGCGGGTGGTGGTGGGGATCTGCTGCAGTCGTGAGCAGAGGATCCATGATTCCCCTTCCTTCCCTCCTCCGTGGTTACAAAGCATGGATCCACATGGATCCTCAGGATTTTTGCATTGGGCTACTCCAAAGTCACTGTCAGATCACATGTCTGTGGCCACAGCATGAACCACAAAAATCATATATCCACTGTTTCGTTTAGAATATATTTTTTCTTGTTTTCCTCCTCTAAAAACTACGTGTGTGTTATGGTCTGGAGCGTGTTATAGAGCGAAAAATACGGGTAATTCGTTCTGGAGGTCCGTTCTTAACCTGAAGCACCACTTTAGCTAATGGGGCCTCCTGTTGCTGCCGCACCGCCGGAGCACGATTTCTGTTCTCACCCTGAAGCAAAGTTCTTAACCCGAGGTACTATTTCTGGGTTAGTGGAGTCTGTAACCTGAAGCGTATGTAACCTGAAGCGTATGTAACCCGAGGTACCACTGTAGCTTAATGGAAGGGGACGCCGGTGGCACTGTGGTCTAAACCACAGAGCCTAGGACTTGCAGATCAGAAGGTTGGCGGTTCGAAGCCCTGCGATGGGATGAGCTCCCGTTGCTCAGTCCCTGCTCCTGCCCACCTAGCAGTTCGAAAGCACGTCAAAGTGCAAGTAGATAAATAGGTAGTGCTCCGGCAGGAAGGTAAACGGCGTTTCTGTGCGCTGCTCTGGTTTGCCAGAAGTAGCTTAGTCATGCTGGCCACATGACCCGGAAGCTGTACGCCGGCTCCCTTGGCCAATAAAGTGGGATGAGCACCACAACCCCAGAGTCGGCCACGACTGGACCTAATGGTCAGGGGTCACTTTACCTTTAGTTTAATGGAAAAGCGAAGGCTGTTAAAGCCACAGAGAGCAATATGGTAGAAGGCTTAGGGCCTTTTCTATAGTTTAGCACACGGATAAAGAACATGCATGGCAGGGGTGTGTGCTTGTTGATGGTTCTACCCCTAACCTTCATGAGAACATCGGAAGAGATCCTGCACATGCATGTGTGGACATAAGAACATAGGAAGAGCCTCCTGGACCATGCCAGCGGCCCATCTAGTCTAGCATCCTGTTCTCACAGTGGCCAACCAGAGACTTGTGGGTAATCTGGAAGCAGGACCTGAGCCCAAGCACCATCTCCCCTCCTGTGGTTTCCAGCAACTGGTATTCAGAAGTATTAGTGCCTCTGACCAGAGCCATCATGAATAGTAGTCAGTCATGCCCTCTTTGGGTTTTCTAATGAGCACATATAGATGAGAGGTAGGCCCTGCCGCTGAGATGATCCCACCCTGCTCATTCATTTTCCCTGAACTGAATTACTGAAAAGGACTGCAGTTGGGGTGGGAGAGAGAGACAAGCAGAATTTTGATTCAGGGAGTTTCTGCTTGTTCTGAAAGGACTAGATTGGGGACACAAAGATGTTCTAGCAGCAATAATTCTCAAGCATCAACAATCTATCTGGGCTTAGAGACAGTGTGCATTTGGCTGTTTTGACGGACAGTGTACAGTTACCACGGCAACAGCTCCATCACGGAAAACAGCTGCTACTCCTCAGAGATGAAAAACATGAGTTCACCATTCCACCTTCCCCAACTAAGGCGGCATTCAGACAGCACTTCATTCCATCTTCCTGGTGTTTCCTCACCTGATCATTTTTGCCTTTCATGTGATCTTTCACACAAAGTAAAATCCCCATCTTGGATGACTAGCCAAATCTAGTCAGAGTTTTATGCTCATTT
Organism: Podarcis melisellensis; assembly: GCF_964234715.1. Classification (NCBI taxonomy): domain Eukaryota; kingdom Metazoa; phylum Chordata; class Lepidosauria; order Squamata; family Lacertidae; genus Podarcis; species Podarcis melisellensis. The sequence goes on from NC_138543.1 coordinate 7,071,102, forward strand.
CTCTGTTTCCAGAAAAAATCCTTTTGCCACCCTGGAAAACCCATAATATCAGAAGGGTTTTATTCACATAATGAAATTCTGCATGGAAGTTTGGCATACAGTGCAGTGAATCAGGGGAATGGAAATACCCAAGCCTGGAAAGGGAGAGGGAGTGTGACATATCCAGTGACAATTGTTGTTGTGTCACACCACACCCACTAGTGCAAACAAAATTTAACATGACGTGGTGGTATATCAAGCAAAAAGCCATAGTTAGGGAACATTGAAAATTGGGACAGAAGTGCTAGTATCTGTAAAACTCATGCAATAAACCCCATGTTTGAATGCAATCTAAATGTGTTTGAATTTGAGGGTTTATAGCATGTTCCCTGAGTGCTCACTGGAAAGACAGATTGTGAAGCTGAGGCTCCAGTACTTTGGCCACCTCATGAGAAGAGAAGACTCCCTGGAGAAGACCCTGATGTTGGGAAAGATGGAGGGCACAAGGAGAAGGGGGCGGCAGAGGACGAGATGGTTGGATAGTGTTTTCGAGGTTACCAGCATGAGTTTGACCAAACTGTGGGAGGCAGTGGAGGACAGAGGTGCCTGGCGTTCTCTGGTCCATGGGGTCACAAAGAGTCGGACAAGACTAAACGACTAAACAACAACAACAAAGCATGTTCCCTCTTTCTCTCTCGCTTACACACATGCACTCTTCATTTTTTCCTCCCAAGTTGGTAATTTCATTTTCAGTTCTGTGAGAGATTTTTAGACTACCAGGGATTTTTTTACAGTGTGAATACAGCTATATTTGGTACATAGCTTTGACATAGCTGTTCCTTACAAAATAGTTCCATTTGGCAACACAGACTGCGCCAAGAGGCTTGATACTTGGGTGCAATGTTTCTGAGGAGGAAAGGTCACCATGTTGTTGAATGTAACAGTAAGTAAAAATGGAAAAAATATGTATCGCCCAAGAAGAGAACTTGAAAGACAACTTGCCACCATGTAAGTACCTGGCGACTTAGGCTCCCGGGTGACCTATGGCATAAGAAATTGCAGAAGGAAATAGTGCAACACACAACACTCTTGACGGCGTGATTCCTCCCAAAACAAAAAAAGTAGTTGCCAAGTTTCTGAAAAGTGTGTGATGTTTTTCTCTTAACTTTGCTTGACTCTTTCCTCACAGGCGCTAAAAGATGCTAGCGATAACGCCCGCAAAGATTTCCACCGGGAGGCAGAACTATTAACTAACTTACAGCATGAACACATTGTGAAGTTTTACGGGGTATGTGTGGAAGGCGATCCTCTCATCATGGTCTTTGAATACATGAAGCATGGAGATCTTAACAAGTTCCTCAGGTAAATTCATAAAGAAACGTCTGCTAATTATGTACAATAGTGGAAATAGCTTTTAGACAAATAACGTTGGGCTAGTCTGTTGCAGCAAACAACAACAACATTATAGCACCTTAAAGACTAATACATGCATTACAACACAAGTTTTTGTAGACTAGAGTCCATCAGGTATCCAACAGTGTTGGCCAATAATGAGAATATAGCCCAGATATTTCATAACTTGCATGTTGATGGGTTTCAGTTTTGTTTATTATGTGCCACCAAAATTCATGGCTTAAGTTACTATTTCAGTGGGTCTACGCTGAGTAAGACTTAGTCACATACAACCCTTAGCTTCCAATCCTATACATTCTTACCTGGGAGCAATTCCCATTTAACACCATGGGGCTTACTCACACACATTATAAAATGGCACACATCTCAGGCTAGAGCTGGGAGAAGCTTCCAGCACACAAAAGTTAGGATTTAGACCCAGGAATGGGGAACATATGACTCATGAAAATTCTGCAAACCATGGGAAAGAGAAGAAGTGTCCAAAAAAACTGGTGCTGAAACTATCCAGTCGACTTTAGGAAAGTAGATGTCAAGTGCTGTGAGAGATCATAGGAATTGAGCCATATGAAAACATTTTAAAAAGGGGCACATTCTCAAAATCTGGCTCTGTCCTCCAATCCTGTGTTCCAAAACTATCCAGCCTGAGCTTACAGGATCAGCTATGAGTGTATTGCATGGACCACATGATCTGGCACAGTTATTGGGCTCCTGGAGGTGCCTTTTGGATGCCAAACTTTATTCTGGAACTAGGTCTTTTGTTAGGAAGGGTATTTTGGCAGTCATATTACCTAAAGACCACACATCAACACTAAACATTCCTCAAGATACCATTTTGAACAGAGAAATCATTTTCACTAGCTAATATTCTAATGGTGCAGTCCTACCCATGCCTACTCCGAAGTAAGCCCTATTGAATTTCATAAGGCTTATTTCCTGGGTAAGTGGAGTTAAAATTGCAGTCTAAATTAGGGATTGTCTTCACTTCCACATGAATTGTTCCTAGAACACGTGAGTCCAAGCACTTTTGCCTTTGCCACACAACTTTCCCCCAGAAAACACTCTCTTTAGCACTAAAACAGAGAAAATGTCAATCCGGAGAAAACCTGATTGACATTTGCTCTGATTCAGCGATAAACAGCAGGTTTTCCTGGAGGCAAGTTGTGGGGCAAGTGGCAATGTGGACGAGCCCTTAGTTTTGTCCATTTAATTTCAGCTTCCCTGTCAACCTTCATTATCTGTGAAGGTGGTTGTCTGCTTTTTGTTCTTGCACTTGCATATATAAATGCATTAGCGTCAAGATGCAGTCAACCACCATTGAAAAATTTAGGAGGCTGAAACTCTAGTGCATGTTTCTGCACACAAGTAACATTTCTTAAAGGCATCCAGTGGATCTAACCCATCTTCCTAGCTTGACACTTTATTAGTATGATAGAGGGAGAAGCGATGTTTAAGGAGGAAAGAGAAGAGATAAGGCCTGGTTGATATCTTGTATCCAAGCGTCCCCAGAAAGCTAGAGCAGGCCTTGTGTTCATGTGGCCTGCGATTACATCAACAGAAATCAGATTCCCAGATGACATCTAAGTTTGTGCATGTACCACAAGAAGGGATTGCATGGCTTAGTGAATGTACATAGGTTGAGTAGCAGAACTTGCTGCTGTGATCCTGTTTCTTCCCCTTCGTAAGTCCATTGTATACACAACTGGCATCTAATGGATGCTTATACCTTTAAAGCATATTTGAAGCACATAGTTTCCCTCAAAGCATTTGGGATCCCTGTAGTTTACCACTCACAGAGCTACAATTCCCAGCAGCCCTCAACAAACTGCAGTGCCCAGACTGCTTAGAGGGCAAGAAGGTGCTTTGAATGTGCTTTAAAGGCATGATGTGTTTCACAGCAGATCCTTCTTTAGCTTTAGAGTTCTTGATGTGAGATACCATTAGCATTCCCCAAACTGCTTCTGCTTTGCTTTGGAGAGAGGAAGGCTGCCTAAATTGCGGTCACTGGGATACAGGCAGCCTGTGTTTAACAGCGCAGCCATTTCATCCCAAAAAGGCATGTGCCATTTCCACAGGGAGAATACCTTGCTGGCAGCCTGGCCTGACACATGTTTACTTGGAAGTAAATCCCACTGTAGGCTTTACTCCCAAACAAATGTGCAGTGCAGTCGGAGAGGGTGGGGAGAGGGATCCGTGCTATTAATAGACCGATAGTGCCAGCTGATGTGGCCTGGATGAGCAGCGCAAGGCAGCTTCCCACAATTGAATGCAAACATTAAAAATTCATAATAATGGCACCCGTTTAATAGCATTTGAAGCACTTATTCATTTACATTTGTCTCTTGAGTTTTGATTTGGGATTATACCACAGCAACACATGGTCTTTCTTTTGCACTCTTTCTCTCTCCCTTCAATTGTTGGTTATTTCTCAAGTTTAGAATGCTGAATTGCTCTTGAACTTGCGCTTAAGTCTGGCTTTCTTCTGCCATTTGACGCAGCTTAATAAAAGGCTGCTTGCTGATCATGAGGCAAAGGAACATTTATTTCTTACCCTGCAGCGCCCCCCATGGCCACCAGGAAAAAGTAAACTCTCTACGTCCTTCACAGTGCTGGCTTCCTGCAGTACAAGGCCCAATTGCAGGCCAGGATCTGAAGGTCAGGAAGCCTTCCTGTGGGTACCATTTAGGCTGAGGAAGCCTAAACAACAAAATGAAATGTGGCAGTCGCACACAGCTGTGTGTCTGTTATAGATATAAATTGGACAAATATGAAAAAGAAGAGCCAGTCATTTTTATTTTTATTTTTAAAAATCAAATTTAGATGGAAATAATTCTAATGGATGATAGTCAAATATTATTAACAAAGACTAACTATGTACGATATGTGCCATGACTGCAGAAGGAGTGCTGCTTCACAGTTTGTTTTTCTGCCAATGTTAAAAGCTGCCCACACAGTTTTGAGGAGGAGTTGAATACATGAAAAAAGGTGTCCTGTTTAAAGAAATCAACCCTGGGTGCTCACTGGAAGGACAGGTCCTGAAGCTGAGGCTCCAATACTTTGGCCACCTCATGAGAAAAGAAGACTCCCTGGAAAAAGCCCTGATGCTGGGAAAGATGGAGGGCGCAAGGAGAAGGGGACGACAGAGGACAAGATGGTGGGACAGTGTTTTCGAAGCTACGAACATGAATCTGAGCAAACTGTGGGAGGCAGTGGAAGACAGGAGTGCCTGGCATGCTCTAGTCCATGGGGTCATGAAGAGGCGGACACAACTAAACGACTAAACAACAAAGGACAGGGGACACTTGAAAAAAGGACCATCACGTTTTTCTAGGAATGGGTGACAGCCCTACCTTTCAGCCACCATGTACATACAACTGTATGCACTTAATATGGGAGTTAGGAATTAAAAAGGGACCTATATCAGATCTGTGGTGCAATCGTAAGGCCTGTGTGAGTTTTCTCACATGAAATGCTGCTGTGGTTAATTTGCGACATTCCAGTCTGTGAAACAACAGTGCAGCTGTTCATCTCTTTAGGATCTGAGTGCCCAGCGACACAACCTTCACATTCTCATGTGAGGGCCACTTGAAAGCATGTGCTGGTCTCCTCAAGCCCATGGCAAGCCAACCTTGTGCTTCTACCACCTGCAACAAGGATTTTGCTGTTGCTTCCCTCAAAATCTCCTTGCTCATTTTCAAACTCAGCTTTTATTTTATTTTCAAAATGCCTCCAATGATTGTGGAAGAAAGCTTTTAAACATGAATAAAGCAATCTGCTCTACAGCTCAGCAAGCAAAATGATACAGTAAAAAAAGGCGGGATTTTGACAGTACAAGTCATCGTGTTCCACCATTTGGGTTTCTGCTTTGGCCTTTATCATCCTTCTTTTTATTTTCCACTCTTTTTCATCCTCTTCTACTCCAGTTCCTTATTTGTTTATTCATGTGTTTGTGTGTTTGTTTAAAAACCCGTGTTGTTCTACAGACACAAAAAACAGACGTGGATGTATGCAACTTCGCATAATTGGAAGACTTCATTCCAGTCACTACATCTGTATTTTTTGGTCTCTGTTTTGAGCATTTATGACAGATTGTTAAACTCTCCCCCCAGATATGTATCCTCATATATGTATTCTGTGTTCTAAGGGCTGACGGCTAACATTTGCCTTCATGCCAGATTGCACAAGTCAGAAGTGAGAAGGGACTAGGATGGGTACATTCTGTTAGAATTCCTGCTCCGTGATTGCAGTCATGGGATTTTTTCGTCTATCACATGACGGTGTATGTTTTGACTCCACAGAGTGGGAAGTGATGGAGACAGGATGTTTGTGTTACTGTGTTTCGTGAAGTGGGACTATTGTCCTTTGTTCTTTTTCTCTTTGCTGTCTGGTGCTAGAGAGAGAGGGAGCCATGTTGCAGTGCTCCGTGTGTGTTTATAGGTAAATAAAGTAGATTAGCCAAAATGCTGAGTTGCTGAGGTCTGTTACGCAAGCTGCAAAGACTCTGCGGATCCCTAAGTGTGCTGGTGTCTGTTGGCATCAGTCGCTGTGATGTTCGGGCTGAAGAAAGCTTTTGAAGCTCCCAAACAATCGACCAGGAGGGAGAGAACATGCCAGTCGGGCATGTGTTTCTGCCAGGGTCCTACTCGAGTGTAGGATGAGCTCCTGACACATTCCATCCCAATCTTTCTTTGTAACTTTTGTCTTGGGTCTTGTGAATCAGTGGGACAGAAGAGGAGCAAAGTTACCCAGCCCATCCCTCCCAGTCACCAGTGCAATAACTATTCTGCAAGACGATAGCTCAGAGCCAGCAGGAACACTCGCCTAGCGCCATTTGCGTTGTCACTGGTGTAAAACCATTCTGCTACTGATGTTCTCACAGAGATTGTTCCACAGTTTGTAGTGAGGATTATGCCCTGATTATGAGCAGCAGAATATTTTACCAGAAAGGATGCTTGTGTTTCAAAGTCTCTCTCTGGGACTAATGAAACAATGCACCCCACCAATTTGTATTCTTTGTTTTGTAATGTATGCTGTAATCTATGCCCGCTGTGCTATAGCTGGCAGAGGGATGTGTAATGAGCAAAACAAGACAGTTCACGTATATTAATGTTTTGTCTGTTAATAACCTGAGCAACACCATTCTTCTTTATTTTTCTTTGGTTATTAAGAGTCCATTTCCAGAGCTTAAATGGCATCACCTGCTATAGAGCTTCGGAGGGTACTACTGAGCATTGAGTACAATAGTTTCATATTATATTTGGCTTTCCTCCATGGAGCCCAAGGCAGAATATGTAGGGTTTCTATGTGTTCTTCTAAGTCTTGGCAGAGACCAGCAAGTCCCTTTTCATTTGTAGAGACAAGGACTCATCCACACTCACCCTTTGCCCCTCACTTTCTAGGCACGTGTTCACACTTTCCCAGCCATGTCCAAGTGCTTTGGTGTTTTCTTGCCCTGCCTCTTTCCCCAGGAAAACCTGCTCTTTACTGCTGAATCGGAGCAAACAGCAATTCAGGCTTTCCACAGATTGCTGTTTGCTCCAGTTTAGCGGTAAAGAGTGGGTTTTTGCAGGGAAAGTCCCAGCGGGGCTTGGACAGGAACCTGGAAAGCCAGGACCTGTGCCTAGACATGTAAGTGTGGATGATCCCGAGATCTGTTAATCCAGGCCTTGATGTTTTCATGCATCATACAACTGAGATTCTTAACCTGGAAAAGGACTGTTGTTATAGGAGATATAAGCTCAATAAGCACTTTGCCTGCTCTTCAAAACAGATGGTCATTAAAGAGATTGGGGCTCATGGATCTTCATCTCCCATATGGTTCTTCCATTGTGTGTGTGCATGTTTTAAACTTAAAGGAAATGAATAAATGGATCTGCTTACACTCTCCTGTGTTCCATACAGGGCACATGGACCTGATGCAGCTCTGATGGCTGAAGGGAGTCATCTAACTGAGCTAACCCAGTCACAGATGTTACATATTGCCCAGCAGATTGCAGCTGGCATGGTTTACTTGGCATCACAACATTTTGTGCATCGTGACCTTGCCACTCGGAATTGCCTGGTTGGTGAAAACTTACTGGTGAAGATAGGAGATTTTGGAATGTCAAGAGACGTGTATAGCACAGATTACTACAGGGTAAGTGATTTGTTGTTTTTAATAACTTTGGCTTCAGTCTGCCATCTTGTTGCTGCTACTGAAGCCAGTAGTTGTGCTGTTATTTTTAGAGGCTGTGTCATTTTATGGACCTTACTGATTATTTTTATCTTACTTAATTTTGTTCTAAACTGCCATGTGGCTTGTGCAAAGAGTGATACAGAAACCATTATTAATCTACAAAGCAGAAAATGTTAGTAGAGTTGAGTTTAAAGTGTCAAGGATGGACACTTTAGGAAATATATCCTGCTGAGTGCTCCAGTGGGTATAGTATTTGACTTTTATCTGGGAGACCTGGATTAAAATCCCTACCCGGTCATAAATCAATTGAGGGCCAGAGGGCAGTTCATTAACTGTTAGACTGATCTTTCACTCTGTAAAACTGAAATATTATACATCTTGTATAATATACACTTTATGGCTGCCACTTGCATACTTGGGGCCAGTTGCACCTATAGAAGCACAACAGGGCTTTCCCCGCTCCTTCGCTCAGGCCCCACAAAGCTTGCCCGGGGGGGGGGGGGGGCAGGAGAATCCCAGATTGGCACACCAGGGGGGGGGGGAGATGGGAGTTGGTTCCTTTGTTCCATAATAGTGCAATGTTAAATTCATCCTTTGGCTTTTAAGACAAATAAATCGAGACGGTTTTCAGCGGTGATTTCTAGCTACGTATGATATCCAAAAATGCAATTCTATAGTCGCAGAGAATATAACATGCTGACCACCAGATGTTGGGAAGAAATCGTCGGCTCCACGTATTGCCGGCTTGCCTTGCTTTATGAATTTCCTTGAGCCGTCTGGCTGGCCAAAGTCTCAGACTAGCGTTCTGCTGGAAAATGCCTTCTGCATTTTTTCATGAATATTCTGCATCCATTAATGAGAAAAGAAATTGCATTCCAAAATTTTCAAAGGGGAAAGGAAAATTAAGTAAAATTCTCATGGGTGAGATGCAAGATTTTTGTTGCACTTACTTTTGAGATGAGCCGAGGTTCTTGTGAGTGTCCTTTCTTTCATTCTACAAGTCATCTCTCCTGTGATCTGCCTTCTTCAGTCTTCCCAAGCACCTGCCCTGAAAACCCCAGGATGTCATTGCTGGACTCTCTCTAAGCAGGGTAACCCAGGGAGGCTGCCTACCCTGCTCTTGGCAGATGTTCATTTGTGAAAAGACTAATCTTTTTACTTATAAAGAAATCAGTGTGGATTTTTAATTTTTTTTTAGGTAAAAGGGAGCACCTTCTTAAAACAACAAAATCAGTGAGTGCGCCCAGGTTCTCATTGGTCAGCCTCCCCAGTGTTCAATTAAAGCCCAGGGGGAGACATTCCTCCCCTGAGACTTAAGATCAGGAAACACCACACTCACTGAAATAATTAAGAAATTCTAAAGCTCCCTGAGGAATGAGGCAGCTAAAGGGAAGCCTCTTTTTCAGAAGAAAACTTTTGAGAAACAGCTTTTGGCACATTATTTTCTCGGTGAAGATACTGACCTACTGAACTCCTATTCTGCTCCAACATGCTAGCTGTGAGTTGATAACTATTAAAAATGAAATAGCTGTTTGGCTAATCTTTCCTTTTATTCCTGCTCACGAGTAGCTTACAAGTTTCTTCTGAGACCTGAGAGCTCGCTTGACATGAATAAGGACAAAGCGTTTCTCAATGAATGCTGCCTGGTCAGTTTGATCTGCCACGTCATATGAATGATAACACAACCACCATATCTATTCTTAAGCCTGAGAGAGACCAGATCTTACTGGAAAGAAAATACAGTGGACGCTCAGGTTGCGAATGTGATCCGTGCAGGAAGCATGTTCACAACCAGCAGCGTCCGCAACCCGCAGCGCCACGTCTGCGCAAGCACGGGTCGTGATTCGGTGCTTCTGCGCATGTGCAAAATGCAATTTAGCGCTTCTGCGCATGCACAAGCGCCGAAACCCGGAAGTAACCCATTCTGGTACTTTCAGGTTCAGCGCTGTGAGCATCTTGAAATCACACAACCCAAAGTGTCTGTAACCCGAGGTAGGACTGTATCAGTTAAAAATCATGCACCACAACATCAATGGGTTGCATGTTGCTGCCATCTCACAATGCCTACCTTCCGATGGTGACATAATCATGTTCCCATGCATTTCTGAACTCCCTGCAGAGCAACAAGCGTTCAGTCATTGCTTATGGATCAATTTGTTGATCAGCACGCAAAGGACTTCACAAAAGATAAAAGCTTCAGTGCTAAACTGATTATTTATTGCTGTCTTTGTTGCTAACTTCTTTTAATGAGGCAAGTGGCTGTGGTTATTGTAAAGCAACAAGTCATGGGCTAACAGCATTTGTAAATAAAGAGTCATGCTCTTTAGCCACCTCATTCTTCGCTTAGTGGCCTGGTTCTGTGAGAGGACAGAACCGATTTTGAGCAGTTCCATTGTCTGCAGACATCCTGCTTCAAAAGTGAATTGTTACATATGGCTTAGTGGCAAGGCAGAGGAAACTGCGCCACCACACAAGGACAGTATTTATTTTCATACAACTGTTTTAATTAAGAGCCGAAAAAGAACACTCTTATTTTGGTTTGCATTGTCTGTTGCTTCCTCCAGTGATCCATACTTTGCAATTAGTGAACATCTGAACTAGATTTCTGTCACATGTTGTCTTCCCAAGCTTTAGCCTTCCAAGCTAGTACATTGTTACACTACGAAAATGACATCACATCACACGAGCGAACATGACTTTCACGTGCAGTTTTAAGACCTTGGGGCAGGAAACGCTTGCCACTGGCTAATTTGCATCCGCAAAGTTTCAGCACTTTTTACACTTTACGAGACAATGATGCCTCAAGGGGGGTAGCTTCAAAATAAGTCTATCTGGCAAGTTAGGTTACATCTGCACCATAGATTTTTTTAAAAACCGCTCTTATTCTACTTTAACAGTCAGAGAATCCTGGGGAAGGTGGTTTGTTAAGGGTGCTGGGAATTGTATCTATACTTTTAACAAACTACAGTTCCCAGGATTCTTTGGGAGAAACTATGACTGTTAAAGTGGCAGAGGAGTGCTTTAAATGTATGGTGTGTCAGCTTAGAGGAAGAGAGATCACAGAGCCAGGGTCGTCTTAAGCATATCCGGCGCCATGGTGCAAAGATCCCTCCAGCACCCCCCCTCTTCCCAGAGTTGTTGACCTTTTTTTAGGGCTGGAGGAGGGGGGCAGCAGCTGGAGGGTGGCTCCTCCGGCGGGGAAGAGGCAGAGGCTGAATGCGACGCCGCCCAGATCAGCTGGCCGCTTCATGCCGCAGTGGCCATGGCAGGCAACACACTGAGTGAACGGGCTTGCGCTGAGTGAGCGAGGGTGCGTGTAGTGGTTAGGAGTGGTAGTCTCGTAATCTGGGGAGCCGGGTTCGCATCTCCGCTCCTCCACATGCAGCTGCTGGGTGACCTTGGGCCAGTCACACTTCTTTGAAGTCTCTCAGCCCCACTCACCTCACAGAGTGTTTGTTGTGGGGGAGGAAGGGAAAGGAGAATGTTAGCCGCTTTGAGACTCCTGAAGGGGAGTGAAAGGCGGGATATCAAATCCAAACTCTTCTTCTTCTTCTTCCTGCTGAGCGTTGGCTCGGTTTTTTCCCTTTTAGCCTTCTGGCGCCCCGCAGAATTTGGTGTCTGCAGGCTAAAAGGGAAAACACTGAGCTGACGCTCAGCGGGAGCGGCACATGCACCCTCGCTCGTTCTGTGTTCCCCGGACTCTTGCCTGGCGCCCTCCAGAACTTGGTGCCCTGGCACCCTGCGCCACTTGCCTCTATGGGTAAGACACAGAGTGTTTGCTTTCTATCATGGAAAAATATCCTTCCATAACAGGGTTTTCAAACTCTCTTCTGGGGAATCCTGGAACTCCTCAATGGAAAAAAATAAATCAGTTGTGACAGACCAGCTTCCCCCAAAGCCAGCTTGCCAGTCACTTCTTGTCTTCCCCAGTAGTGGACAAATGAATGCACAAGACTGTTTTAGGACACATTCTAAGGTACGTTTTCAACCCACATGTGACAATGGTGATGCTAGGACATGCCCCAGAATCCTTTGCAACACAGAAGGGGCTCCATTATAAACATATAATGGAGTTTATAGCTCCACTATAAACATTTCTTAAATTTATATACTGCCTTTCATCTGAGGATCACAAGGCAGTTTACAATACAAAAAACACAAAAATACATACCATAGTGACAAACAAAGACAATACACGCAGTTGAAAATGCCATAGATATTTTTATTTTATTTAAACATCCTCAGTGGGCGAAGCAATATAGGAAGGGTTCCTTGATGTCAGAAAGCCTTAAAATCAGAATCTTAGGTTGTTTGTAGTTTATAGTGCCCACTGTGGAAGTAGGAGAGAAAAGAGAGAAGCAACGCAGAACTAGATGGGTAAAATACTACTACTTTATTTGTCATAATTCAAATTAATTTGGCCTAAAAAGGAAAGGCCTTGACCTTCATCTGCCCAGTTGCTGAGAGGTGGTTTCTGCACCAGCCTTGCCTGGCTGCTAGGTAAACTTTGAAAGAACAGTAGCAGACAGAGGTCCAACTCAGGCGAGTCTCTGTGCCCTCAGCCATTCTTCTGGGGTGTGGTTAAGCCTTCTTTCAGTTGCTAAATTGGCCCGGTGTGCCCAAAGCCCCCAGGACCTCTTAGTTAACCTTCCTTTATTGCAGTGTGTCCAAAGTTGCTTCACCCCAAGGCCCTAGTTCCCTTCTAAAGCAGAAGTGGGACAGTGATATCCCAACATTTCCCTGAACCAACATGGGAGGAAATGATTGTCTTGATAAAGACAAATAGAGATAATGATCCTATCCTGGACATGGACAGGACACTTGCGATACTGAGGCTAACGACATGTCCTGTTGATCCCCATCCATTATGATTGATGAAATCAAGTAGGAGGGGATTGACTAGGAGTGGTAAACGCCACACAACTTGAGGGAGTTATGTCCACCACCTTGAAAGAGGTCTCCTGAAGAGGTCCTCCTAGGACCAAGAGGTTTTAGGAAATGTTCACCCAGTTTCTAGTATTCCCTTCATGGGCAAGATGATTGAGAGGGTGGTGGCCAGCCAGTGGCAGGTGTGTCTGGAGGAAGCAAATTATCCAGACCTCTGGTTTTAGGTCTAGTTTTAGCACCAAGACAGACTCTGTCACCTTGACCAAGCTATGCGAGAGGGACAGAGTGTGATCCTGTTGGTTCTCCTTTATCTCTTTAATCTCTTAGTGGTTTTTGACACCGTTGATCAAGGTTTCTGGAACAACTCAGGAGGGTGGGGGTTGGAGCCATTGTATTACAATGGTTCTGTTCTTGCCTGCAGGGCATTTAGGCCACGGGGTCCTCAAGGGGTCTATTCTGTCTCTTATGCTTTTCAACATCTATATGAAACCATTGGGAGTTGTCATTCAGGGATTTGGAGCATGGTGTCTTCAGCATGCCGATAATATGCAGCTTTATCTCTCCGTTCCATTTATACCAGAAGAGGCTGTGAAAAATTTGGATCAGTGCCTAGAAGCAGTGATGGGCTGGATGGGGGCCAGTAATCTGAAGCTGAATCCTGATAAAATCCAAGTGCTGTGGGTGGGTGGTTCTCGAGTCCTGGAATTAGGTGAGTGATCTGTGGGGTGAGTTGCACTCCCTGTGAAGACACACTCATGGTCTGGGAGTGCACCTTGATTCAGATCTGTCACCGGAATCCCAAGTGGCCTCAGTAGCTAGAGTTGATTTGTTTTTCGTTTGACAGCCATAGCTGTTTCTGAGCCAGAATAGCCAGACTGCAGTAGGCCATGCTCTAGTGACCTTGCATTTGGGCTCCACACATATGCTCCATGTGGGGCTGCCCTCAGTGACAGCCTGGAAGCTGCAGCTAGTGTGGCAGACCAACTGGACAATGTGTCACTGGTCTTGAAAACACAATACTGGCTGCCAGTGAACTACCAGGCCCAGTTCCAAGTACAAGGCCCTAAACACTGTGGGAGCGAAAACATCACCTCCTGCAATATCTTTTTTTTAAATATGATATTTATTAAGAATTTCAAGATTACAAAAAAAGAAGAAGAAAAAAGGAAAAAAAGATACATAAAAACCAATACAACACAACAACAACAAAAAAGAAAAATACAAATCCCATATTACATATCTTTCATTTGCTTGTTTCCTTGACCTCCTCACACCTCCCTTTTTGTATTCTAGCTTAATTAATTATTTCAGCAAATTCTTTCCCTCTTTTTCAATTATTACTGAATAATTTATCTTAACAGTCTAACCTTTTAATTAACTCAGCAAATCCTTTCCATCTTTCACCATATTCTGTTATTCAATTTGCCTTACTTTATTTAACCTTATCTTACCGTAAAATACCTTAAAACTTAAAACTTAATGCTTATTTATACATAACTCCTTATATCATTTCTACTAAAGCCAGACAGTTTCATTCCAACATTTTCCCTATTATTCATTAATTTTACACTAATTCCCAAAATAAAAGTTTTTCTTTATAAACTTTCTTCCAATTTTCATCCAACGTCCCTTCTTCCTGGTCTCGGGTTATGTCAGTCCTTACTGTCCATCACCTCCTGCAATATCAACCATCAAAGGCCACATAAACAGCAGGGGTGGCCGCAGCAGGCTGCCTAACTGGTGCTGACTTTCCAGGAGTGGTTCATCTCCACCCCTGTTCCTGCCTTTTAGTGACATTTTAGGGTCACTTCCAGATTCAGCGCCATGCATGCGTGCATGATTATCATTCGGATGTGCATAAATCGGTTGTTGCCTGTATTTAGGCAGAATTCTAAAGCAGGCCTGCTTACCCAGGTATCTGAAGTCTCTTGCATCCTTGGAATTAATTAGCTGGGAAGATATTTGAAGGTTTTGCTTTTTTTAAAATCTCTGTATTGTTTATACTCTTTGTGTTGTTGTTTGGGAGGAAGGTTGGGTAAAAGTATGATCAAAGCAAGACATTGATCAACTGCAAAAGACACTGGAACGTATAGTAAGCTTGTGTCTTTTTACTATTGAAACTGCATATTTGCCACTGAATGTTGTATCAGCTGTTCATTTGCCCGATCTGTGTATCTCTTAGCTCTGCGGTGCATAGTGGAAAAGCAAGTGTTGGTTACCAGTGTCTACATAACCATCTTTATTAATGTGTTAGTAACCGGCACTCCATGACGCCTGCACTGATTTGCTGAGATATTAGTTTGCATCCAAAATTATTGTCTGCCGCTTGCCTGTTTACATGGCAAATAGGCCCGGCCCCTTCTGCTCTGTCAGATTGTTAATGATATTCTGCACTCTGTCGGCACAGCTATTAAGAGATGCTGCAGGGACAACTGTGGAGAGAGATAACCTTTGGATAATTGGCATGTTGTGCTGTTGCATGGTGCTAGCTACAAAGGCTTTGTTTGTTTGTTTGTTTGTTTGTTTGTTTGTTTGTTTGTTTAGAGCCTCTCTGAAATCGTACAACAGACAGGCTGGCAAAGTACTTCTATTGTCCAGTGAAGGAAACATGTAAAAACATGATAGTTCTTTTTAAAAGCAAGCCCACTATGTCTTAAGACACGAATGACATACAGCATTTTTTCCCTTTCTTATTCTGTGAAAGAGAAAACAGAATGATAAATTATGAGCATCAGATTCGGTTGGCATGCAAACCCCAGATCTTGGCAATAAGTATTTATCCCACCCACCCCCCAAGAGTTTTTTCAACATTTTGCAAAATTGCAGCCTTATACAACTGAACTTCTTCAGTTTCAACTGAGTTTGGTGTTCATACTGACGGGGGTCATATCCTTCTTTTGCTGAGGTCTGGGGTGTTTTTTGGCTGCTCACAGTGTTATTCCCTTAAGACAGGAAGTTTCCCATTCTTTCTGTTTGGCACCTGACTCATTAGCATTTATTTCAGGGGGATTTACAAACAGCAACTTTGTAGGTATTCTTGAATTCACTAGGAGAAACTCAGTTTGGTTCCCATTTGAAAGCAAGCTTCCCTCAATCACACATTACTAACTAACTGGGATGGTGTTTTCCTTTTATATAAATCCTCTGTATATATAATTCCACAGCCCTTATCATTTCTGTAGGCTTAAGAGGCACAAAATCCCACTATGGTCCTATATAAATCAAGCCTAAATTGTCTGCACACATCCGAAGTAAGTGCTACCATATATAGACTACAAGACATATTGTAATTCTTGTTTTCCCCTCAGTACACATCACAAATTTAGTACGCTGATCCAATCAAAACTGGTAAAATCTGTTAAAACTCACTCTGAAGTCAGTTTGCAAGTGGTTTGTATTCCTAGGTCTCTAAGCAATTATCAGCTGATTTGCACTGACAGCCAGCCTTCAAAAGGGGTTCAGCGGAGCCCCTTCTGAGTTGTCAAATGACATCAGATGATTGACAGGTGGCTGGCCCCATCCATCTGACAAATTTGGCCTGCAGGAGAAGGGGAAAGGAATGATCCGGCTTACAATCATAGAATTGCAAAGTTGGAGGGGATCACAAGGATAATCAAATCCAACCCCCTTCAATCTTTTGCCCAACATGGGGGTTGAACCCTCAGCCCTGAGATTAAAAGTCTTGTGCTCTACTGACTGAGCTATCTCACAGGGCTTGCCTGCGTTAACATCACTGCATAAAACACCTTACTTTCATTTACATACATTTCATGGTCACTGAGAAATACCTCGTTTTGTGGGGATGGAATTTCAACGTGTCATTTGCTATCGTTTGTTAAAGCAGTTCTGGATTTCATCAGACACCTGCCTGCAAAGGACAGGTCCCCTTTTTCTTGGTAGCCATTTGTCTACTCAGAGTTCCTTTTAAAAAAAATATATTATTGAGATTTTACAAAAAATAAAAGTTTACAGAAGGAAAAACTAAGAAAAAGAAAAATACAAAAATTAAGTAATAAAGATTACAAGATAAAAATAAAAAATAAAAAGAAATCCATTTTTAAGTATCTTTGAACTCATTTGCTTGTTTCGTTGACCTCCTCACACCTCCCCTTTTTGTATTCCCATTTACATAATCAAATCAGCAAATCCTTACCCTCTTTCATTTATCTTAACTTTAAATCTTAACATAATATCAAATATTTTCATATGTTATCAATCCATTCTTGCATATTCTTATCAACTTTGTTGCTAATGCCACTTATTTTCAATCCAACATCATTTTAACATTCATTAATTTTACAGTATTTCTGCAGATAGTCTTTAAATTTATTCCAATCTTCTTCCACCAGCTCTTCTCCCTGGTCTCGGATTCTGCCAGTCATTTCCGCCAATTCCATATAGTCCATCACCTTCATCTGCCACTCTTCCAGAGTGGGTAGATCTTGTGTCTTCCAATACTTTGCGATGAGTATTCTTGCTGCTGTTGTTGCATACATAAAGAAAGTTCTATCCTTCTTTAACACCAATTGGCCGACTATGCCCAGGAGAAAGGCCCGCCCTAAGTTCCTTTTGTGCTTGCAGGGCCAGAGATATGAGAACCCGGTATCTTTTCTAGCACAGATGGGAATGCAGCTGGGGGTGGGGAGATTTAGGGAGGACAAGTGACTGGAAAGGCAATGCTTAATCTTCCCCTTTCCCCTCCACTTCATTCAAAGTCACCTACAGCTGCCTTGCAGGATAAAAGAAAGCCCTGAGGGGAAACACTTTGAGTTCCTCCCAAAACCAGTAAAGTCTTCTTATCAACATGTAACACACACACCCCCACTTAAGAGTAAGTGTAACTAAGTAAATATTAAGGTGTGTATATATTAGATAATAGAAGCAATCACAGCTTCTTTGGAAGAGGTACACTTTCTTCCGCGATGGGAAGAAGTCCAACCCCTTTTGAATGCCAGAAAGTCAAAGCCTGTCACAAATTAAGCCACAACAAAATATAACAATAGCGCAGGCACACACAAATGAATGGAAAATAAAACTCGGATACTTGTACTCCGCACTGACCTGTATCAGGTTGTTTATTGCACCATAGGAATCTGATTTTGTCTGTCACCAGGTTGACTCAAAATAAGCAAACCTTCCCAGTGTTTACCAAGAAGGTGTAACCTACTGAGCTTCTGCACGCTCCTCTAAGTGATTGGAGGCTTAAAGGGTGCTCTACACTGGGGTTGTTTTCTGCTTTGGTAGCAAGCTAATACTTCCTGGAGTAAGCTAACTTTTTCCATAAATGTTATATGTTTTTGCTAGGTTTTAACCTTAGATTCTCCAGCACAAATTGTACTTCTTAGTAGAATGGCAGATTCCAGCACAGTATGAGAGGCTCAGAGCTAGCTACTCCCTGTAGAAGCAAAATTATTCAGTAGACATTTTCTGGGGAATTTATTTTTTTGCCCATGGACCCCACCCTCAGTTTGTTTAAAGGGCCACTTTACAGAATTTTCTCCCTGCCATTTTTGTAGTAGCTGCCTTTTACACAAACACAGAGTGCCCAAGTGCAACAGTCGTGTGTGTGTGTGTGTGCGTGAGAGAGAGAGAGAGAGAGAGAGAGAGAGAGAGAGAGAGAGAGAGAGAGAGAGAGAGAGAGACTGTCTGTGATACTGCCACTGCAAATTTGGAGCTGTGCCGCAATAAATTTGGAGGGGTTCCCCTCCCCGTGGAAAAATTTAGTGAAATGCCCCACTCCATCAGTTTCTCTGCTGACAAATAGGGTAGAGAATTTTGCGAGGCCATCTGTGCACTGCAAAAGAAAGAAAGAAAAGAAATCATTCCTTAGCATGTTGTGTTCTGCCTTCCATCTTACAACCTTTCAATAATCTGTTCCTGGCTTTGGTGCATTGTAGATTTCCTTGTGACTCCGCTGTTTGTTAACGATAATGGCAGTGTAATAAGCCCAAAGGGTGACTTCACTGCCTATTTCTAGTATAAAATGTCTATACATTAAAAAGAGTCGATGTATGGCAACAGGGTTCTTATTCCCCCTTCTTTTTATAAATAATGGCAGCAGGTTTAGCTGCCGATGGAACACTTCAAGCGAGGGATAAGTTGCCTTTCTTTCTCCCCTCAGAAATGGCAGTACTCACAGGCACCTGCAGGTCTCCGCTGTCACTACACAGCTGCATACCTGTGTGGGCGAGTTTTGTGTCGAGGTCTCGCACAGGAAAAGCAGGAGCAGGCTGGTGACGAGTCAAGCAGCTTGCCAAGGCATCCTTGTGGGTGTTTATATTGAACTGTCACAGTTTGAAGGCTTTTTATTAGATGCTATTTTGGCAACTGGTACTCAAATGAAATGAGCTCTTTCCCCCACATGTGCTTTTCAGCTCCGCTCCAACGTCACAGCCTGGTTCGGCCCTTGCGTCATGTCAGAATCTATTCTAGAGGATGACAGAGGGATTTTATTTTTTTCCAGGGGCTACAGGCCTCGTGCCTTATCTTGTGCTAGGAGAAGCTTTACTCCCAAGATTGTAAACAACATTTTCAAGTGTCTACGTTTGACAAGAGCGAGTCCTTTGTTTCCTTGCCTAATGAATAGGTAATGAAGGAAAGACCATACATGGTATAATTAGTAGTGTGTTGTAACTTTAGATTTGAGGACGTCTATGCATATGTATTGCTTTAACAGATAACAGCTACAGTATGTATATTAGCAGGCCCACCCTTTTGGGCTTTGCTCAGCTTTTGGAGAATGATCGCACTGAGCCATTATTGCTAGCGATAAACACCCTTTGTTTTCTCACCACCGCATGGAGATTTCCTTCAGCCTCAAACGTTAATTTTGCTACACAGCACGGTGGTTGCCTTTATTTTTAGCCTACCTTCGTTGACTCCCCATCCCCGCAGTATTCTTAGTTCATTTACCCCAGAGTTGTTGGACATAAAAATGACATGAAGCAAGGATTGTGTAAAGCAAGGGCTTGCAGACGGATTATGCTGTTGCCTCTGGTAGCAAAGAATGGTATAAGGTGGGAGTGGAGTGAGATTGATCTTCCAAGCTGGACTGGGCCTAGCCAGCATGGCCAGATGTAAAAGTGTGCAGGGCTTCTACACTTTTAATATTTAATTAAAGGTGCAGAAGCCCCAGCACAGCATCTGCCATTGGTGCCAGTTTTAGCACAAAGCTGCCCAAAGCCCATGAAGGAGAGTAGAAGGTAGACCTTGGCCCATAGCTGTCAACGTTTCCCTTTTCTAAGGGAAATTCCCTTATTCCGAATAGGATTCCTCGCAAGAAAAGTTGACAGCTATGCCCTGGCCTAGAAGCCAAAGAGTTTACTACAAGTGGCCATTGAACCACGCTGGAAAATAGTTTCTGGTAGCATCCCTCCACATAGAAAGGAGACTTCTTATGTTATAAATTTGCTTTCATTGCCTGTGTATGTTGACTGTTGTGGGGGAAAGTCTTTTTTTGTTGTTGTTGTCCATCCCTCCCCTTCCCCACTTCTGCTAACTGATCCTAACTTGGCCATGAAAAATAGAAAATACCGTATTTTTCACCCCATAGGACGCACTTTTCCCCCTCCAAAAATGAAGGGGAAATGTCTGTGCGTCCTATGGGGTGAATGCAGGCTTTCGCTGAAGCCTGGAGAGCAAGAGGCATCGGTGTGCACCGACCCCTCTCGCTCTCCAGGCTTCAGGAAGCTATCCACAAGCCTTGCAAGCCCGACGGGAGTTCCCGCGGGCTCACAAGGCTTGCGGGCAGCAGCCTGCAGCCCCGGCGAGTGTCCGCAAGCCTTGCGTGCCCGGCGGGAGGTCCTGCCGAGCGCGCGAGGCTTGGGGCGGCAGCCTGCAGCCCAAAGCACACGGAGCCCTCCGGAGGGTGCCCTGTGCTTCAGGCAGGTGTGCACAAGGTTTGGGGCGGCAGCCGCGGCTGGGGGGAAATAAATTTTTTTTATTCATTTCCCCCCCAAAAAACGAGGTGCGTCCTATGGGCCGGTGCGCCCTATAGGACGAAAAATACAGTAGATCTGCAATGAGAACATAGCAAATCTTCTATAAAGAAGAAACCAATATGCTATGGACACTATCTTTTGTGAGCAATTGGGAATTTGTTGGGTGATCCGTACAGAAGCATATAGAAATTCCAAGCCAATCCCTTGAGGGCAAAAATGTTCCATTCTAGGTGATGGTAATTTTAAGTTTTGCACAGGTAGGAGGCAAGAAGGAGCCCTGAAACTCTGGATCCAATAAAATCCTTGCCCTCTTATACTAGGCACCTGTAGAATTATTGAA
This sequence comes from Podarcis melisellensis, assembly GCF_964234715.1. NCBI lineage: Eukaryota > Metazoa > Chordata > Lepidosauria > Squamata > Lacertidae > Podarcis > Podarcis melisellensis. Next base: position 7,091,833 of record NC_138543.1, read on the forward strand.
GGAAAAGTACCCTATTTTTTGCTCTATAAGACTCACTTTTCCCCTCCTAAAAAGTAAGGGGAAATGTGTGTGCGTCTTATGGAGCGAATGCAGTCTGCGCAGCTATCCCGGAAGCCAGAACAACAAGAGGAATTGCTGCTTTCACTGCGCAGCAATCCCTCTTGCTGTTCTGGCTTCTGAGATTCAGAATATTTTTTTTCTTGTTTTCCTCCTCCAAAAACTAGGTGCGTCTTGTGGTCTGGTGCGTCTTATAGAGCAAAAAATACGGTATTTGTTTAGATGGCACTGCAATGAATGGAAGAGCATGGTGAAGGAAGGTGAATTTGAAAGCTCTGGTTCAGGGGAAAAGCAGATGTCACCCTTCTTAATTCCTGTGCCAATCTTGGAACAGTGGCTTTATTATCGCTGTGCATTGTGAGTTTTAATTTAGAGTCTCAGGCATCTCAGGAGTCTGCCCTCACAAGTAGAGATGTTGTTTTTGGCACCAAGATTTGAAAGCTCAACGAATAGTTCTCTGCAGCTGTAATTTTAATTACATAGAAACTCTCTGCTGCCTTCTGCGAAGCAACCACCCAGAGTCTTAGAGGAATCCGGAGAACTGCTGGGCACCGGCAGGTTAAATTACAGTTATTAGGAGGAAGTTATTTAAAGATCAAAGTTGACTGTCTTCTGAGGAGCGAAGCCTCCGCTTCCCCCCGAAATGCAAACCAAACAAAATGTTTGCTTATCATCCCAGACTTCCTCTTGTTTATTGCTGCTTGCCTGCAAACTCCAATGCGTTGTACTATTACCCTCTTATCTGCCAAAGAAATATACTTTTATTGTGAGGCCCCCCCCCCACCCGCCATTTGTTTCCCACCCTATCCAGATGGCTGAAGGCAGGTAACAAGGTCAATAAGGAGTCGTGCTGGTGTGAGTTGTGGGAATGAAACTGAACCAGAGCCCAAACTTAGAATGAACCATTTATTTATTGAATATGGTCCTCAGATTCCTGGAAAACAGGAACTGTTAAATAGAGTTCAGTAAGGGCTGGTTCACACATACAACATCACACCATGGACCCTTCCCCTCCCCCCTTGCATTTTCTGATTTACAAATAACAATAAATCACAGTATATTGAGCTATAGTTTATTAAACCATGGTTTAGCATTATGTGTGAGCCCTGCCCAACAGCTTAAATAGGATTTATTTGCTGCAAGCCAACTGTGATATGAAGCCATAGTTTGTGGTTTGTTTGCTAATGAACCTTCATCTGTTTTTACTATGGCTTGGCATTCCATGTGAACATAACACATTAACCCCACCCAAGAGCTCTCCAAACTACAAAGATGTGAAGCAAGAGCAGCTAGAAAACAAACCATATTTTGGAGCAACAAATCTTGATTTGTTTCATTGTCCATGGAACAACTTGTTAATAACTCATGGTTTGTAAAACAAACCATTACATATATATTTTTTAAAATAAATTGCTTAGTATTATGTGCAAAGTGGGCCAACGAATTACTTTCTCTTCCATGCAGTCCATAGTGTGCCAACAAACTGTGCACATACACTCGAAAACCAAGATGACAAACCACATTGACACTGTGACTTCCTGTCTTTATTTGGAGGGCAAATACAAATTTGATGATTCAGGTGTAACTGCAAACTATGATGTGGCTGAGAAAGGCAGTAACTCAACAGTTCATGAAGGTGGTAGGAAAGAGGAAGTGCAAGGCTTGTTCACACATTGCTAAACTGTAGTTACACCTGAAGTTAGGTAAAGGTAAAGGGACCCCTGACCATTAGGTCCAGTCATGGCCGACTCTGGGGTTGTGGCACTCATCTGGCTTTATTGGCCGAGGGAGCCGGCGTACAGCTTCCGGGTCATGTGGCCAGCATGAATAAGCCGCTTCTGGCGAACCAGAGCAGCACACGGAAACGCCGTTTACCTTCCCGCCAGAGTGGTACCTATTTATTTACTTGCACTTTGACGTGCTTTTGAACTGCTAGGTGGGCAGGAGCAGGGACCAAGCAACGGGAGCTCACCCCGTCGTAGGGATTCGAACTGCCGACCTTCTGATCGGCAAGTCCTAGGCTCTGTGGTTTAACCCACAGCTCCACCCGTGTCCCACATCTGAAGTTAGCCCAAGTTTATTGTTAACCCCAAAAGTATGCTTCGGTATTTCGCTAAGGTACTTCAAGTGTCTTTACTGTGAACGGTGAGGGTGCGGTGGGCAGTCCTGTTTTGAAGAACTTTGTTATTAAAGCTTATTTTCAATAAATAATAATATTTAGCTTCCTGAGAAGAAACACTCTCAATTAGACTTAGACCACTAGCAGCAGGAATTTGAGACAGTCCCATTGTTCAGAATGGCAGCATCTGTAGCTCCTCTGCCCTAGCCATCCTGCCTACAAATGACTGAGCAGGATAAAATGATGATTGTACAGTGCATTTATTCCAACTGTGAGTTGCTCTCCAAGTCCAATTTATTTTTAAAATTTGGATCCTGCCCCTGCAGGGGACTGCATGTGAGCTCTGGCAAATACCTCCAGCTCAGCCTTATCCATTGCCCCTTAATCACCCCACTGGCAGAGGGTCTTGCCCACCTGTCGAGTCAGCTTCCCTCTGGTTCTGATTTTTATGATTGGGTAGCACCTGTAGATCTCTCAGGCATCATTTGAATTGACTCAATAGTAATAGCAGATCTGAAAGCGCAGCAGGATTCAACTTTGGACTCTATTGCGATGTTGCAAATGCAGAGAAGGGAGAATACCCTAAGCTTCAGAGGACTAACAGAGGACACAGAGGAAATAATTGAGAAAAAAATCACAAAAGATTAGGAGCTTGGTTAGACCTAGAAGAAGCAGAAGTAGCACAAGAAATAGAAAAAGCATTTAGAGTCAAATCTAATGTAGCAAAAGCAAATAACTGGCCGGCTGACTGTTTAGTCTCTTTTAACTCTATGGATTTCAGAAATAGAATTTTACAAGCTAGTAACAAGAAGAAATTCAAGTCGGAAAGAAATGATATTTTCGTCCACAAGATTATCCCAAATCGATTGATAAAAAAGAGAGAAGCTTACAAATCTCTAACAGAGGCACTAAAGGCAAAGGCAGTGGACTATAGGTGGGAGTACCCTGAAGGCATCTCCTTTTTCTTTAAAGGGAAACGTAGAAAGTGCTTGTCGGCATTAGATGCGGACAAGTTCTGGAAAAAGTACTGGAAAGAGCTCGGAGGGGAAAGGCAATTGTTGGGATAATCAGAGGAAACTGAACAAACAGTTGAGAGTTAGGAGACAGATCTAAGAAGGGAATTTACGTATACTGAGACCTTGAATGTGTAAATTTATTTATTTATTTATTTATTTAATCTGTTGACGTATCATAAGAAATAAAGTATGGATTATAAATTTATTACTTGGAACGTAAATGGTTTAAATGAAAAATCAATAAGGAACAAGGTGAAACATATTCTGGTTAAGCAAAAATATAACCTCATCTGTCTGCAAGAAACCCATGTAGCGGAAAAACATAAAAGAGTATTAATAAATAAAAGATTGGGGCTTCAGTTTATTGCATCAAGTAAAGAAAAAAAGAGAGGGGTGGTAATCTATGTAAAACCTCAGCTGGAGCCAAAACTGCTTTACAATGATGAAAAAGGTCGAACAGTGATTATAGAAGTTAAGATCAATAATGAAAAGTGATAGTTATTGGAATTTATGCACCAAATGAAAGAAAATCTGAATTCTATCAATTCTTGGAAGAAAAAGTCATAGAATATTTAGGGGGGGGGGAATTATATTATTAGGAGATTTTAATGGAGTAGTCAATCCAAACATGGACAGAACAATAAAGAAGAAAGAAAAGAGGCAGAACAAACTCCCAACTACATTTTTCCAATTAATAGAACTCCTGAATTTGTTTGACGCTTGGAGGTTTAAGAATCCAACAGAGAAAGAATTTACACATTATTCAGAGCCACATAAATCGGCAGGACGAATCGACGCGATCTGGACAACAAAGGATTTATTAAATAATATTACAAAAGCAGAAATCCATCCAAGGACAATTTCAGATCACAGCGTGGTCTGGGTTAACTTTAAAGGAAAAGAAGAAAAGATTAAAAGGTGGCAACTTAATGAGAGTATGTTAAACGATGAAAAAACTGTACAGAAGGCCAAGCAAATCTTAGAAGAATATTTTAAGTTTAATTTAAATAAAGGAGTAGATCTAGAGATGGTTTGGGACGCGGGTAAAGCCGTCATAAGAGGCTTCTTTATCCAACAAAACGCATTCCAAAGGAAAATAAAGGAGAAGAAGAAAATGGAGATCTGGGAGGAAATTAGAAAAGAGGAAAGGATCCTTTTCCAAAAACCAGATGATGAATTAATTAAGCAAAATATAAAAATTTTACAGACGCAATTCACCATGATAATAAACGAAGAGATAGAATGGAAGATAAAATGGTTGAGACATAGAAATTTTGAGTTTGCAAATAAACCTGGTAAACTTCTGGCCTGGCAATTAAAGAAGAAAAAGGAAGATAGAATTATCAATAAAATTAAAATTGAAGACAAATGGATTTAAGAACCGAAGGAAATTAGTAAAAACTTTGCTAGTTATTTCGGAAAACTATACAAAGAAGGCCCAGAGACTCTAGAAAAAATAATTGATTATTTGGGCAAAAATAAACTACCAATAATACCTAAGGAAAAAGCTGAAATCTTGAACTCACCAATAACAGCTATGGAGGTTCAACAAGCTATACAGAGATCAAAATTAGGAAAGACACTGGGCCCAGATGATCTCGCAGCTAATTACTATAAAAAGTTAGAACAAGCATTATTTCTTCCCATGAAAGACCTAATGAATAATATTCTGGCAAATGGAAAGCTACCGAAAACCTGGAAGGACAGCTTTATTACTCTTATCCACAAACAGGGAACAGATGCCTCAAACATGGCCAATTACAGACCCATTGCACTGCTAAATAACGATTACAAGATATTCGCAGACCTTCTTGCAAATAGATTAAAAATGGTGCTGAAAGAGATAATTCATAAAGATCAAACCGGATTTCTTCCCAGATGATTTATGCAATCCAATATTAGATGTGTGATTAATGTATTAGAATATTTGGATATTAAAATTGATAAACCAGCAGCTATTATGTTGGTGGACGCTGAAAAAGCTTTTGACATTGTGTCCTGGAAGTTTATGAAAAAATTAATGGAAGAAATCGGACTGGGAGAAAATATTTGTAAAGGAATAAATGCCATCTATTCGGAACAATATGCAAAATTGATCATCAACGGAAGAATTACTGAGGAGTGCAAAATAAACAAGGGAACTAGACAGGGCTGCCCACTGTCACCATTGATATTTATCTTGGTGATGGAAGTCTTGAACAATCAGATAAGAAAGGATCAGCTTGTTAAAGGCATCACTCTGGGAAACAAAACATATAAAATTAAAGCTTTTGCGGACGATTTACTTGTTATGACTGAAAACCCTAAAGAAAGTCTGAAAAGAGTGCTGGAATTGATTAAAGAATTTGGAGAAGTAGCAGGCTTTAAGCTGAATATAACAAAAACAAAAATGCTTGTTAAAAATGTAACCATGGAAGAAAAGGACGACTTAGAAAAAATATTGGGCCTGAAAATCTCCTCAAAAGCGAAATACTTGGGTATTTGGATCACCCCCAAGAACATAAACCTATTTCAGGATAATTACACCAAAACCTGGTTAGAGATTAGAAAAAAAATTGTAACCTGGAGTAAACTAAAATTAACATTTCTGGGTAGGATTTCCATTATAAAGATGAATGTGCTTCCAAAATTAATCTTTTTATTTCAAATGATTCCAATACTGGGTGAAGCAGGTTGTCTCAAGATATGGCAAAGAGAAATTTCCAAATTCCTGTGGGAAGGGAAGAAACCTAGGATTAAACACCTGATCTTAATAGACATAAAAGAGAGAGGAGGCTTTTCCCTATCCGACTTAAAACTTTACTATGAGGCAGCCTGTTTCACCTGGCTAAAAGATTGGTGCACGTTGCAGGATCCGGACCTCCTGGACCTGGAAGGTTTTGACAACCGCTGGGGATGGCACGCCTACCTGATATATGGAAAGGCGAAAATTCATAAAAATTTTACCAACCATATAATAAGAAAATCACTCTTTGCTGTATGGGAAAAATATAAAGACCTGATGGAGCCTAAAGTCCCGTGGTGGACTTCTCCAGTAGAAGCCATAGCAGTAAAACGGAAAAATACTTAGGAAAGCTGGCCAACATATAAAACACTTCTAAAAAATGAACACATCTCAGACTGGTTCCAATACCATCAGTTATTTGAAAAATTTAAATCTGAAAAACAAAAGGGGTTCTCAGTAGAAATTTCCCAATTCAAATCTGATCTTATAAATTCTAAAAGAAAAACTCTTTCCAAAATGTATTGACTCCTCCTTGACTGGACAGTCAAGGAGGAGGAGGTAACAGTGGCAATGGTGAGGTGGTCCCAGGATTTTGGCCATTCAATAACCAAGGCCCAATGGGAAAATTTATGGAAGATCAATTGGAAATTCACAAATTGTTACACGATTAGAGAGAACTTTCAAAAAATGCAACATCGATGGTATCTAACACCATGGAAACTTTCAAAAATGTATAAAAATGTGTGAAGTAATTGTTGGAGATGCGGTGAATCAGGAACATTCTACCATATGTGGTGGATATGTAGGAAAATACAGGTATTCTGGGAGAGTATCCTCGCAGAACTGCAAAAAATGCTAAAGATCTCTTTCAACAAAAAACCAGAGGCCTACCTCCTGGGAATAACAGATTTGGATATTCCACAAAAGAGGAAGGGTATCTTTTTATATGCGACGGCGGCAGCAAGAGTTTTGATCACAGCAAAATGGAAGAGTAATGAAATCCCCTCTATGCAAGATTGGATCCAAAAGCTGACAGAATATGCCGAATTAGATGGTTTATCAGAAAAAATAAAGAACAAATCAAAACAGGAATTTGTTTCAAAATGGGAGGTTTTCAAAGATTATCTGAAAAATAAATATAGTAGTTTAAATTCTGTTGCAGCATTCGAGGAAGTAATAATTCCAAGGTAGATATAAGAAATTAGATTTATTGAGAATAAGTTAAATTATGTTAAAAGTGTGTATTGGCAAAAAGTAATAAGAATTTGAAATATGGAATAGACGGGAGGTTGGGTCTTTAGTGTCAAGACCAATAGATGTTTTGTTTGCTAAGAAAATTATGTGTCTATGGTTATTTTTTTTGTAATTTGTGTGTAATTTGGTATTTGTGTTTTTTTCATTTTTTTCTTGTTGTATAAATAAAAAACTTAAAAAAAAAGAATTGACTCAATAGAATGTTTTCACAGATTGGCATCTGTACTGCTTACATCTTGTACCAGTGGCAGGAACACATTTATTCTGAGTCATTAAACTTCCCCAGACGCAGGAAGGAATCTCTGCCTTTCAGGGGTTGCCACCGTGGTAAAGGAAAGAGAAGTAGATTTGCTGGTCTATTTTGTTTTCTGCTAGTTTCTTGCGTAGTAAGCAGGGTGCGCATGCAATATAATAATGTACCATTTCAGCAGAATGTGTTGGTGGGATATATGTGTGAGAGTTGATCTCTTGGCCATAATAAATCTGTCAGGACCCTAAACCCATGAAGGAAATCCCCCTCTTTTTGCCTGTCTTCTAGCCTGATGTACCTTTTTGAAATTCACCAGCAGTACGCTCGAGATGTTGATGTGGTGAGGTTTGCACATTCGGAGACTTAGTTTCCATGGTAGCAAGCCTTATGTGCAAGTCAGGGGAGCAGCGAGCAGAGAGGGAGGAGAGAGCAATAGGAAAAGAAATCATTAAAGTGTGTCAATTAGTATGCAGTGCCATAGCTGTCTTTACAGCACACTCCCTCAAAAGCAGGCAGTGTTTTCTACCCTTGCAGAAGCAGAGTGGGCATGAATGGGAAGAGAATGAGTTTTCTCGTTTAAAACTAATGGCATGCCGAGCTGAATGACAGATCACCATTACACCAACATTAATGCGTCTTTGTAACAGGGAGTGAAGAGCTGATAAGGAACACCAGATGAGTATCTTCCAGACCAAATATCCCCTTCTTACCTTTTCTGCCCTCTCAACCAGAAAATATTGCACCGATTGGAAAAAACAGTTCATCGTTTTGGAGAAAACATTCCTTTCTTTTAGCCTTCGTAAGCAGGAATTGTGGGGAGGGCAGAATCTGTGGTATTTGTATATTTGACAATACCACAAATTAAAAATCTCAAGACCGAAATGAGTAATATTCCTGTGCATAGAACATTGCCCACATTGGCTTACAAGGAAGTAGTGAATGCTGGAACAGCATCAATATGAGATGCTGAATTATATCTGTCTATTTAGAGCGATAGCCAAACTGTGATCATTAAAAAGCCAATGAACTAACTCTGAAGAGAGAGGGGATCAGAACCATGAGGGTTCATGTTTACCAATATGAATCACTGTTTAGTGTATAAAAGGCTATACAACTTATATCTTGTTTATTAGACAACAGCTGTTCATAAGCTTAGCATGAGGTATCATAGAATTGTAGACTTGGAAGGGAAGAAGAAGAAGAGGAGTTTGGATTTGCTATCCCGCTTTATCACTACCCTAAGGAGTCTCAAAGCGGCTAACATTCTCCTTTCCCTTCCTCCCCCACAACAAACACTCTGGAAGACTCCACAGTGCAGAAGTTCAGTGCAAGAAAACTGATTAGGATGATGCAGTAGAGGGGGCTGGGAGTTAAGTAGCTTAAGTGCCTTAATTGTATGTATGTGTGTGTTTATATCTATAGTAAAGGTAAAGGGACCCCTGACCAGTAGGTCCAGTCGTGGCCGACTCTGGGGTTGCGGTGCTCATCTTGCTTTATTGGCCAAGGGAGCTTCCGAGTCATGTGGCCGGCATGACTAAGCCGCTTCTGGCGAACCAGAGCAGCGCACAGAAACACTGTTTACCTTCCTGTCGGAGCGGTACCTATTTATCTACTTGTATTTTGACGTGCTTTTGAACTGCTAGGTGGGCAGCAGCAGGGACCGAGCAACGGGAGCTCACCCCATCGCGGGGATTCGAACCGCCGACCTTCTGATCAGCAAGTCCTAGGCTCAGTGGTTTAACCCACAGTGCCACCCGCGTCCCGTTTATATCTATAGTTATGAAGAAAAACATTTCTGTTGTTAACTTGAGGCAGCCCAAGATCTTTATGTAGCGATTGTATGTGTTTGGCTATGTATCAAATGAGGCTCCCACATTTAGTGTATGTTATTCTTCTGGAATATCTAACTCTAGGGAAGCTAATAAGAGGAAGGGTGCCCTTCTTTTTCTAATAGGCATTTACATTTCTTACGATAGCGAGAAGCTTAAATCACAACAAAACCTCAATAAAAGAGCGAACCGTGTTTTACAACCAGCTTTCATTAATTTTTTAAAGACTGTCCCATAAAACCCACGGAGCCAAAGCAGTCATAGATGCCACGTGATGAACAGGCTTAAGAGCCACTTAATATTTAATGAACCAAAAGCCTCTAGCAACTAATAATGTTGTAATGGTGCTTGCCCTTTGCTCTGGTGTGTAGCCACAGATTTCGAAGGGTCTCTCTCTATTTTTTCAACCTCCTAATGAATGCTCACCCACCCACTGAGGAAATGCAGCCAAGGATAGCAGTTTGCTTTCGCAGTGCATCTTAGAGCAAGGGTCAGAAACTGAATGTTGTATTTGTGTCCGGTGTGCATATTGGCAATGCATTAGTAACACTATACTCTCCACACAGATCTCGGCCACAGATCATATTAGTTCAGTTATGGGTATTTTTACACATCCTGGTTCTGACACCCTTGATACCGATCCTTCATGTGTTCTGGAAGCCCCCAGATGTCTCAGGAACATCAGAGAGGAGCGGCCGGTCTGCTTCATTCATGTTATATCCCAGATGTGTCCAAGGAAAGAGTGTAGCTGGCTGTTCCTAGAGCCTAGATCAGCCTTTCTCAACCTGTGGCTCCCCAGATGTTGTTGAACTACAACTCCCATCACCCCTAGCTAGCAAGGCCAGAGCTCAGGGATGATGGGAGTTGTAGTCCAACAACATCTGGGGACCCACAGGTTGAGAACCGCTGGCCTAGGTGCTAACTGGACTGCTGCACCTTTTCAAGTTGCAGTGCAGAGTAATTCTACCAGCTGTGGCTTCTGCTCTGAAACACGGTGACTTGAGAGCTGAGGCATGTGTATGTTCACTAGGGGATGCCTGGAGACCTCTAGCCAATCCTTTGCTTGTAGACTTTTGTCATTGTTGTGTTCTGGCACAACCAATCTGGAGCAAACAGCCAATGAATGAAAATTGGTGGTAAGCAATTACGGTAAGTTTTACTCAGAGTAAACCTATTGAAGTTAATGGCTCTAATGCAGTCATGACCATTCATTTCAATGGGTCTACTCTGACCACAGTTTAGTTGAATACCACCCACTGTGTGCCTATTTGTGTGTAAGATGCAAAGCTCCTTATTGGAAGTGGCGTAATACCTGGTTTAAGGTGATCTTCATTGATTGCCATGGTCAAATATTCTGTGCAGTGAAACAAAATGAGTAATCCACAAAGTGTTGATACATTTTCTGTCCACCTTATTTAACCAGGAAAGCATTTAAGAACAAATGCAACGGCATATATGCCTTCATTTTAGGGAAGTCAACAATGACTATTTTTTAAGAATAATAATAAAAATAAGAAAACTTTATTTAAATCCTGCCCTCCCCAGCCGAAGCCAGGCTCAGAGCAGCTAACAACAGTCAAGTAATACTGCATCCTAAAATCAATTCATTCTAAAATCAGTTCAAAATCAAATAATAATAAAACACTTCTTCGTGTCTTTAAGTGCATACAGAGGTGCTTTCTAAAAGTAAATCAGTAGCCTTGAATGCTCCAAACATCCATATGCTACTGCTAAACTCTGGCATACAGCTGGAAGAAAATGCTCCATAAATCTTGGTCAGACTTTTGGCTTTCCTGATACTTTGCAAAAGAAGTAAAGGACTGTAGTGTAAAGTCCCTGAAAGTTTCAAAGAATGTTGCCTTGGAAGTGAAGAATCCATCCTTGATGAAGATTGTAGGGGATAACAAGATTGTAGGGGATAACTAATGAGACACAAATTCACAATAACAGGAAATAATATATTGCACTGCAAAACCTTTAAAACATGCATTGTCCCTTTCTCCATATACTTCTTCCCACAAAAACCATTTAAATTCTTTCAAACTCTTCTATCCAGGTTGGTGGACATACCATGTTACCCATCCGTTGGATGCCTCCTGAAAGCATAATGTACAGAAAATTCACCACGGAAAGTGATGTCTGGAGCCTTGGAGTCGTTCTATGGGAAATCTTCACCTACGGCAAACAGCCATGGTATCAGCTCTCAAACAATGAGGTGTGTGCTGTTGTACAAATGATATGCTTTTAAAAATGCAGTCGGGCTGTGGTGGTGAATGGTCTCAAAGGCAGCGTATTTGGCTGGATCCATTTGCTGGAAGTGGGACATTTATAGAAAGATAAGAGTCCAGAAGGGTTTGGCACATGTAAATTGGGAGGTGGGTGACTCTCTCAGGATGTATTGACTAAGAAAGAATAAATTGGCTTGCTCCTTGTCCTTTCTCTTCTCTCTCTCTTTTACTCCAGGTAATTGAGTGTATTACTCAGGGCCGTGTCCTGCAGCGACCTCGCACCTGCCCCAAGGAAGTCTATGATCTGATGTTGGGATGCTGGCAGCGGGAGCCTCATATGAGGCTCAACATCAAAGAAATCCACTGCCTGCTTCAGAACTTGGCCAAGGCATCTCCAGTCTACCTGGATATTCTAGGATAGAAACTCCTGGCACTTCCTCTTACGGAGTGTTTGAATGAATGTGTTCAATTGCCACTAAACTCCATTAAAATGTGTTCTCAACTCTGACAGTATTAAATACAAAGATATGGAGAAGCTTTCAAAGGGCAAGCTGTGTGCATTTCTCCCTCTGTAGACACAGTATTGACTTTGTGACATTACTGACATGTATCTCTTCTCCCCTTCGTTCTTTCTGTGTCTCTGTCCCTGCCCCTCGATTTCTATTCAATCAGGCTTCTGCATTATTATAACTCTGCATAGACAAAGGCCTTAAAAAACCTGACCTGTTATATCAACAGACACTCAGTTTTGCCCATCACAACTAACAATGCCTTGTTGTATTCATGCCTTTGACCTGGATAAAAAAAGGGAAATAATGACTTGAACTTTGTGACTTCTGCTGTATGGATATCTGGAGCTTTCTATGGATTCACCTCTTCTTCACGTGTTTTGGCATCTGGGCAGAAAAACCGAAGACTGGTATTCTCTGTGGGAATCTTGTTTTAGCTGAGATCAAGCCAGAGGGAAAGAAATCAGCAGGTTGTGTAGTCCACTCTAAGGAGAAACTATAGGATCAGATGGCATCCGATATACCACTTTAAAACATTGATGTAATTATTTGGTGAATGGGAAAGAATTCAGTGCTTTCCCCTGGGAAATGTTTAGAGGAGTAAAGGCACATCTAAGTGTGCCGCCATTTTTACACTGATAGATGCATCCATGTGGTCTGTGTAAAAGGCGTTGCCAGGACATCCCAGAATTGCATAGCAATATGCTCCAGCCTTGTTTAACCATAGGGATTTCTGATGTCTCGGAATACTAGCTGATGAGAATCACACATGCGGAGACTGTTGCTGTTCTTAGGTCCTGTTTGTGGGCTTGTCCAGGCATCTGGTTGGCCACTGTGAAAACAGGACGCTGTACTAAGATAGGTATTGGGCCTGATTGAGATAGGCTGTTCTTTCGTTCTGTTCTGATGCCACTGGTACAATTGTTCTCCCGTGAGTCTTTGATAATGCAGGCGAGGGCTGAGGTATATTAAAGTGTAGTATAATTACCAAGGCCAATTCCTAAACTATGAATGCTTCAGTAAGATAGGAGGGAAGCTTCTCTTATATGATGCTGTTCAGACAGCGAGCCCCTGCTGTCGCCCCCCCCCCTTCCTCTTCCCCTTCTCCCTGTGCAAACCCCAACCCAGCATGGTCCCTGTTGATTAATACCCAGCAATTTGTGCTGAAAACAGTTGCTCATCTCATTGTGCACCCAAATAGGCGTAGCAAACTCATGACGGAAAACATATATTTAGTTGTAGGAAGGTCATTAGCTACCTTCAAGCATCTATACATTGTCGCAGGCGCAAGAGGCTGGTACCGAAGATTATATGGCATTTGTGAGAAAACGGGTCCAAGAAGTCTCTAGAGAAACGACAGGACGGTTATTAACTTGGTGAATGATTAAGATTCAGAGTTCGCACTAGTGTCTGCTTGATGAAGTGGTGGTAGTCCGGTCTTTTTTTATTTACAATTGACAGGCATGGTGCGTTTACACTTTTCATCATGGCTGCTGGGCTGAAGAAGGCAAGCTTGTGACACACAAATGTGAAAGGTCTAGGATGTTCATGTCAGGTAATTTTTATTATAAAACCCTTAAGATGAGGTAAAATCAAAGTCAGTTCCTACCTTTGTGGAGAAAAGTGCTGCAAAAAATAGGGGTTATTTTTTACTTTAAAAAATGGGGTCATAAACGCACAGCTTGTCAATGTTTTATTGTCGTTTTATTTTTAAAATTAAGCACTTATTTTTCTAAGTGTTTCCATAATAGTTTAATATATGTTTTGCTTGCATTTCTTATTTATTAAGGCACTTTCTTTTTGTCCCTCAGTAGCTTGGAAAGAAACTGTTCTTTTACATCTAAATTAAAATAGCAAATGTTAAATAGTGGTGAAGTTGGGCTCTCTTATGTCATTGACAAAGGTTGGTGAAGAATAAATATAACAATGTAACTCTAAAGCCATATATATATATATATATATATATATATATATATATATATATATATATGGCTATATACGTATATATATATATATATATGTTCCTAAATAAGATTTCAATAGGATTTTTTAATGACTGAGGATATTTAATATGAAATGGACTTTGAAGATTATTTTAGTGATTGCTGAGAATTTATTACATGGAAAGAAGAAATGTTGAACACTCAGTCTTATCCATTCTTTCATCCATTCTTTTCAAGAACCACTTTTTAAAAGTGTCATTCTAGTTCATTTCCAATATGTGAAAAATGTGGGAAATAAATCTTGAAATGTCAGAGATCACTAAAAGGCACACCCATCCGTGTATTACATTCCAAAGTCATTTTTCAAAATCTTTGGTTGCTTTAGCACTGCTGAGGCATTGGTTAGTATGATTAGTTGAAAGTGGAATTAAAGGGGAGACTCCAAGCACTGTATTATAAAGGTCCTTTCCAGTGTTAATTAACAGTTTCTTGCTTCTAGGACCTGTCGGTTTTGATTCCAGTAGAGGAAACTTGGCTTTAATTATGCATTTCCTTTTATTTATTTTTCTTTTGCAGTTTAATAGTGAAATAGTGGTATTTCACTATTCAAAAAAGGAAAGGAAAAAATTTAGAGCCTCCCTCTACCCAGCATGAATGGAACTAACACTGTGGCAATTAAAATAGGCTATTCCAGGCACAAAGAACAGGCAGTTCATCCCAAAGCATTAAACAGGCGGGCTCTACAAACAAGAAACTTTAATTAAAGGCACAGGAGCACGAAAAAGCTGCAATTCCACTTTGCCTTTCCTCGCTGGACAAGCTGGTGTTGCAGTTGGGTCTTATAGCTGAGGTGGGTTGCTACAAATCAGGTCTGAGAATATGAGAGAAGAATACAGAAATCACTGGAGAACGCCTGGAATTTTGATAAAGTGTGACCGATCTACAGCTGCCATTCCTAGAGAAAAGGGACCTATACTGAAACAGACCTCATTAACAAAAGTACCCTTATTTCACCTCTCAATACACATTTTTTAGATTCTCAGCTTGAAAAGAACCATGTATATGGTATGATTGCTGAAGGACTGTATACCAAAACAAATGTAAAATTTGACCAGATGGTATCCTCTCCCCACCCCCCTTTCTGGAAAAGCATAAGAGAGTAATTAAAAATACTGTGTTATAGTATAGGGTGCAGTAGCTTACCCATATGCCCATGTTAAAGGACCAAATGTTCTATACAGCCATTGTTCTGTGCCTAAATCTTGGCCTGTACTGCAAATGTGGACCTTAAGTGAATAAAATCTTCTGGCCTTGTAGGAAAGGTGTTAACTAACTAAACGCAACAGTGGCATTTATTCATTCAAGTATAGGTAACTGACAGGAAAATAAGAGTAAGAAATATAATCTAAAATGGGAAAAGAAAGGTTAATCATCTACTGTGTACATATCTGTCATGTTTTTCAACGTTGGCTAACTTTATACACTGAGCAAATATGACAATCAGGCTTATAAATAAGGAGGAAACCTTTCTTGACTATGCTACAATCATATAGATATAATATAAATTAGATATGTGTCTGTGATTGCATACATTGTGTATATATCCACAGTAGATACATACCTGTATATGTGTTTTATAAATATTTGATTTATACATATGCAGACATATGTGATTTTGTGTATATGTATACATTTGTGTACACTGCACATATCTTCTTACTGGTGATGTATAAAAGACAAGTTAGATCAGAAGGCTGACAAAGTATGCTAAGTAACCAAAATCCATTTATCATCCATTTTTCCTTAGGTTTTTTTTTTTAAAAAACCCAATAATAATAATATTGTATGTTTTTCCCCATATTGGTGATCGGTATCTAACCTGCATGCAGTTCTGCCTAACCACATAAATTCTAAAAAGCAGATTAACTAAATGCATAAAAATAGCCCTATTAATTCCTTCCTGACTGGTTGTAAGAGTATCCTTTGGTTCTAAGAGTTTGACTTAGCCTGCCTCATTTTCTTTTGCTATTATTATTTTTCATGAACTTCCATTGTGTGAGTTTTCACATGTCATTTATGCACAGTAGAATTTCTAAGGCTAAGCTGGAAAAACAAAGGTGCCACAGAGAGGGTAGGATGGAATCACTGGGAAAGCAACAGACTTTCCAGTAAGTGCTGCAGCAGCAAGGGAAACCCAGCCAAATGGGTGGGGTATAAATAATAAATCATTATTAAATCATTATTATGAAACTAATGAAGGTTAAGCTTCATCCCAGAGGAGCCCCAGAAGCAACTTTAGTCCACATGGCTTAACATTTTTGGGTTCAGTAGACCTAATTTGAGTTGCCTATCTCAAATGGATATTTGTTGTTGTTGTATATAGTTCAACAACCCCCAAGTCTGAGTGTCATTAGCACAGATGCCAAATGTCATGGTAACCTGAAAACTATAAGGCATAGGAAAGTATTATTCACACCCGTGACTTTGACATGTGCAGCAATTTTAAGCAAAATCTGAGATGATGCAGTTATTTTATTTTTTTAATTGTGATCTGTCATAGAGCAACCCAACTGAAAACGATAACAGTGGTTACCAGACCTCTTTAATGGTTGCGAAAGGTCAAGCTTGAGGGACCCAAAAATGGAGGTCCGCCACTGTGCAGCCGAGCTGAATTTTTGTGAATTTTGTGGTTAAATGTGCAAGTTCAATGCAGGAGAAGTTCTGAATGGGCAATTCTCAAACACTTCTCCTGGACAGTTATCACAGATGATGTGCATCTGTAATCTCTGAGATAGCCCACAGAAGACAGTTCAGGGAAGCTCCAAAGACTTAGGAGCTGTGGAGTTAATCCCTGAGCTCGTCTAAGAAGTTGGAGAACTTTCCCAAGCTCACTGATATAAAACTCTGCAAGAGGCCATTTATCTTGATTAAAGCCTTTCGTGAGCCCATGCGACGATAGGCAGGCCGGGCACAAATTTTATGCAAATCTTTGTTGTATTTTATTATATTGGCAATGCAAAAATGGCAAGCGTACCTGCGGCCTTTAACAAATTTAGCCGGAGGCTTTGTAGACATCTCTCATGTCTAGGCTTCACTTTTTGATATAATTGCAAGGGCACAACTGAAACAACGAAGGCTGTTTTGGCTGAGCAGAACCACAGAAGGAATTTTTGTAGTCTCTTTTCCACCCTCCGTTTCTTCAGCTAGCTTTGGGGGCAAGTGGGCTTTGAAAAGGGACAGGGTCCTGCATTGCGACAGGAAGGCGGCTCTTCTTCTGAATGGGGTTTGTTTACTCTGACACGTAAATCATCATTTATGTCTATAGCCACTCAAAAACAGCAGTCAGTGGGAATCACAAGGTCTGCAGCATCGCCTCTTCGCTCCAACCCCACCCAGGCCATGTAGCCATTTGTTGCCTCAGGCAGAAACTCCCACCCACATGTTCCCTCATAATCCTAAAAAATTACGAGGCGCCAAGCCTCACAATCCTAAACAACAACAACAACCCTGCTGTCTCCTGATTTCTCTCTTTACTCTTTGGAGAGTGGCGTGGGCTTTTGCAGGACAAGCAACTTCCCAAGGAAGCCAGCGGTTGACTAAGAAGACTGTCTTCTTGAGGTGGCCGTTGTCCCTGGGAGCACATTTAAAGCGTTGCCATGGGAACAGAGAGTGCGCCAGAGGGGAGGGCAGCGCACTGTGGCTTGTCACTAAATGTGAAGGTTTAATAGCACACAAAGATGTATTTTTCTTATCAGGGCTGAGATACTGCTGCTCTGATTCGAGCGATCCTCATAGAGCCTTAGGTTAACGCTTGTTTTGATTTCATTTTTATACATTCGTTGCAAATATGAAGCAAAAAAAATTTAATAATCTATATATATGTTGCAGGGAAAACACTGTGAATTTCACGCAAGCAACCAAGTGACTATTTTGCCATCTTTTTAACATATGTCTCAGGAGAAGAATTGGGAATTGATGGTTATATGTTATTTTTTACCGTCTATGCATTCAAAGCCAGGTCGGGGTGGGGGGGCTTGTTCATTTTCTGGGAGAAGATTTAAGAGTGTCAAATGGAGTAAAACTCTGAGCTGGAGCAGCTGGAGCTGTTCGTACCAAGGCTGTTTGACAGGAAGATAGAAGAAAGCAGAAATCAAACATTTTCAGAGACCTACATACAGCTTTTAGGTGTCTTTGTGTAACTAAAAAAATACCAAATGTTGAATAAAACAGCTGAGAATGTTTTGTAAATTAAACCCACACTGGGTTTAATTACATCACAAATCAATTTAATTTAGAAATTATTCATTCTAGTGCTACAGGCCACTTATAGTATATGTACATATATGTGTATAGATATATTTTCTAGACCTTTTTCTGCCTTTTTCCTTTTCTGGTGGGAGGAAGAGGAAGAGCAAGATCTAGATGTTGATATAAATATCTATATTTTCACTCAAACTGTGACCTGGTGTTTGGAGCCCTCTTTATCCCTTTTCAAATTTTTTTTCTTTGATTGTGACGTCTCTGTGCCGATATTTAGTGGTTCTTGTTTTGCAGTTTGTTATCAAAACTCATTGCTTTTAAAATAAAGACCTATTGCATCTTGGCTGAATTTGAAGTGATGCCCGAGTAGCAATGTTCAAAGTTTTGTTTGTGAATCATGTGACCAGCTTCTCTCAGCCTGACATGGAAAGTCTCTTGTACTAAAGTGTATTTAATGAAAATGATGTCCAACAATAAACAATGTCATCCTAAAGAAAAACAATTAATAACACAGTGACTATTACTTAAGAAGGCATAGAATTGCAATGAGCTGTTGTGTCCTGTTTCCTTCCATCGACTGTCTATATATATACAAAAACCACATTGCTCGATTGTCTGCAGAAGCAACCTTGAGATGTAGGGGCTTAGAATGAAGAATAACAACTGAAGTGAAGAAGTGGCCCAGCACATGTACCGTTTTACCTAATAAGGTCTGATTTCAGCAATTCCTTCTTTTCTGAGGAGTAAGAGATCCACAAACCTGCATTAGATGCCTCTGGGTAGCGCAAATGCTATGGTTACTCACTCTTTCAGTGCAAATTGGCAGGGAGTTGGACTCGATGGCCCTTGTGGTCTCTTCCAACTCTATGATTCTATGATTCAAATACAACAATCCCTGGCTAGGTAAGTGTCATGAGTATCTATAGGCAGGGCAGTTGCCCCCCACCAATGACCACAACCCCAGATTCATTGAAAAACAGAGTATCTAGCATTTGTAGAACCTGAGATAGGAAACACTATTATTCTCTTTTTGTGTGAGAAACTATTCTCTTCCTTTTCACTGTTTTACTTCCTTACCCCTCTCTAAAAGAATTCCTGTGAATGTCCCTGTTAGGTGTGTGACTTCAAATAGCCTATGCATGTTCTAAGCATACCAACAGCACGTCCATACCATCTCAGAAACCAGCTTGTTTTCTCATAAGCTTTTTTTGATAAACCATATGACGTTTCTGCTGGTTAGTGAATATGCTTGATTTTTGCATGGCTAAAATCTGACTCTCTACTAACTGGCAGTAAGGTGGTGAGGTTTCAGAACTGATTACGTGGTGGTAAGGTTACAGAGGACGCGGGTGGCGCTGTGGTCTAAACCACTAAGCCTCTTGGACTTGCCGATCAGAAGGTCGGCCGTTCGAATCCCCACGATGGGGTGAGCTCCCGTTGCTCGGTCCCTGCTCCTGCCAACCTAGCAGTTCAAAAGCACGTCAAAATGCAAGTAGATAAATAGGTACCACTCTGGCGGGAAGGTAAAAGCGTTTCTGTGCACTGCTCTGGTTTCGCCAGAAGCGGCTTAGTCATGCTGGCCACATGACCTGGAAAAACTGTCTGCGGACAAACGCTGGCTCCCTTGGCCAGAAAAGTGAGATGAGCACCGCAACCCCAGAGTCGTCTGCAACTGGATTTAACTGTCAGGGGTCCTTTACCTTTACCTTTTAAGGTTACAGAACTGGTTTCACTGCCTGGCAGTGTGTGTTTGCCATATTTCTTGGGTTATCCTATTTCCACCTTATATCTTAACTCTTCTGTGCTGCGGTCCACTTTGCACATAATGGGGCTTACTTCTGAGCTGTATTGCCTGAGAGTAAGGAACGCTGGCGGGATGCTAAGATCAGTGGTAGTTCTAAGGGCACCTAGTTTAGTGTGATGTTGATTGGTGAAATGCAGTTAGCTAGATGTGGAAATGAAGTGTAGTTGGCGCGCAGTAGCAATCTAACATAGCGGGGAGAGACACCCGCAGAGCTCATGTGTTTGGCTCCTTTTTAAAAAAAGATATTTATTAAAATTTTTAGAGGTACAAAAAGAGAAAACAAAAAACATCATTTTAAACAAAAAAAAGAAAAAATACAAAAAATAAAAAATAAAAATAAAAAAGAAAGCAGAATTAAAATCCATTAAGCAAAAAGAAAAAACAAGGAAAAATACAACAAATCTTCCCATTACTTATCTTTCATTAGCTTATTTCCCTGACCACCTCGCACCTCCCTTTTTTGTATTCTAGGTCAATTATCCATTTATGCGTTTGGGCTCCTTACAAAGGGTCCATGGGTGGGTATTTTTAAATGAGCAACTTGACTCTAGATCTGAAACACAAATAGGCAGAACCTGGACTTCTTGTACTATGATATATGGAAACAGTGAATAAAACGCAGAGATGTGGATCCAGGGGCGTGCTTCAGTGGTCAAAACGGGTCTGGAAAATGTGAATTTTCAGCTGAGGTGTGGATGTATTGAAGAGTTACAAGCTGAAGCTGAGGGAGACTGTAGCACATGAGGCAGAATGTTGAATTCTATGTGCAAATGCTAATAGTATGTGGCCGAAGGAGGCAATTACTTGCCGATCATCTGAAATGGCCCCTGCTTAAATGTTGCCTTGCCTTGCATACAAGAAATTTCACATACTGTTCTGTAGAATTCTTGTAGTGGGGATCAGCAAGGTGGATCTCTGTGCAACCAAAATCTTAACAGAAATGGCAGGCCAAATTTCTCTCATGTCGCCACATGTTACTGCGCTAGTATCTTTCTTTTTAATCTCATGTCCTGCATCTTCCTTTAAAAACAAACCACACCAGGCTTTCTCACATATTCTTCCTAAAATGTTAGGGGAAATGTCTGTGCGTCTTATGGAGCGAATGCGTGGTCCCTGGAGCTGAATTGCCATGGGGCAAAAAGCGTATCATGCTTTGTTGTTGTTTTTGAAAGAGGGAAGTGGGTGTTGAAACAAAGCTGCTGATTGTTTGCCAATTGGGGAGAGAAATAAGGGACGCTAGAGATAAAGGAGGCTGCCTGGGAGGCGGGGAGGTAAAGACAGCAAACTTGCAAGAGGGTGAAACAGGAAGACTAAAGCAATAAGGATAGAAATTAGAAGAAAAGGAGGAGCAAAAAACTGCTCCAGCTAAGGAAAAGACACTAAGACAAACAAGAGGGAAGGGAGTGTTGAAAGGAAACAGCTGATCGGTGGGATCGGAAGAGAAGGATGCTAGCAAAGGCTGCCTGGGAGGGGGAAGGTAAAAGCCCATGGATCCTCAGGATTTTTACATAGGGTCACCCCAAATTCACCCCAAATTCACCATCAGATCATGTAGCATGTCTATGGCTACAGCCTGCACCAAAAAAATCACGCACCCACTGTTGCCTGGGGCTGCAATGGCGCAAAACCGTGGTTACAAAGCACGGATCCACATGGATCCTCAGGATTCTTGCATTGGGTCACCCCAAATTCACCATCAGATCACATGTCTGTGGCCACAGCATGAACCACAAAAATCATACGTCCACTGTTTTGTTCAGAATATTTTTTTTCTTGTTTTCCTCCTCTAAAAACTAGGTCTTACGGTCAGGTGTGTCTTATGGAGCGAAAAATACGGTATTGACTTGAAAAGGAAGCATGGGCCACTGAATCTAGCTCTCTGCAGCAGCATCCCACCAGTGATGGCTGATGTCTGTTGGGAGTGGAAGGGGAGAAGGCCAGGAGGCCAACAAGAGAGTAGTAGGGCCAGTAGAGCCAGAGCCAATGGCACGGGACAACTTTTCTGCTTTTGTCCCCATCCTCTTTTCTGCTGAGTCGTAGAAGGGCAAAATGAAGGAAGAGGAAGCAGACAGGCATTGAATCCTCTGG
Source organism: Podarcis melisellensis (assembly GCF_964234715.1). NCBI lineage: Eukaryota > Metazoa > Chordata > Lepidosauria > Squamata > Lacertidae > Podarcis > Podarcis melisellensis. The sequence goes on from NC_138543.1 coordinate 7,113,915, forward strand.
ATTGGTTGTAAGAAAGCAGGTTGGCTTGGAGGAATCAAGACTAAGGTTGGTGGAGCCGTGCCCCTATTGCCTCATGCATTCAGTCTGCCTCCTACTCAACAGATGACCAGAGCTTTCATTATATTTTGTCTGATATGGTTTCTGCGTAAACTATGTGGGAAGGTGTGCGTCAGCCCACAGCATATGCACATACACGTAGATTTATGCTTTCAGACTTTTATTCATAGGCTTCCGAGTTTTATTTATATTTACAGCCTTTAAACAAATGCATTGTCCTCAAGGCAGCTTGCAAACAAAAACCAGTGAAATACAATAGCGTAACACAACTGCAGCATTTAAAAAATGCCAATAGAAATGAAGAGGAAACCAGTTTCTTTGATTTTTTATACAGTGGTGCCTCGGGTTAAGAACTTAATTCATTCCGTTCTTAACCTGAAACTGTTCTTAACCTGAGGTACCACTTTAGCTAATGGGGCCTCCCGCTGCCGCCGCACAATTTCTGTTCTCATCCTGAAGCAAAGTTCTTAAACCGAGGTAATATTTCTGGGTTAGCGGAGTCTGTAACCTGAAGCGTATGTAACCCAAAGTACCACTGTATTCATATTAAGCTTGTTTATTAATGTTGATTAACAAATGTGTTGGATTAACAGGGGGGAGGGGGAGGAGGCCACAGCAGAGGGGAATAAATATGAACCAAGGAAACAGGTGGTGGTGGGGGGCTAGTTTGTTACCTACCCCAGAATACCCCTACCTCGAACAGCTCTGACAGGGGGATGTGCAGTTACACAGCCTGGGGGAAAGGGCTGGAGGTGGAGAGGGACATGCAAGAGACTTTCTAGCTTGCTCCAAGGACAGAAGGGGCTTAGGAGGCAGCTACAGCACTGGTTGCCAGGGAGTGGGGGGCAAGGAAGGTAATTGAACATGATTGACAGGGACCCGATCCCAGGTGGAATGAAGGGAAGGGGCAAAATAAGTGTGTCATTTGCTAGGCAGCTGAAAGCAGGTGTCTCCTCCCACTTTGAGGGGGAGTGCTCTGTGCCTGTGGGAGGAACACCCCCTGCCCCCCACTTCCAAATCTGGGGAGGAAGGGGTTAAAGAAGGGAATTTTAAGCAAGCTCATCAACTAGAATAGTGATTCCCCCCCAAAAATTTAATGGATTATCCTCCAAGCAGTGGCGTAGCATGGGTTGTCAGCACCCGGGGCAAGGCAAGTAATTTGCGCCCCCTAACCCGGGGCAAGGCAAGTAATTTGCTCCCCCTAACCCCTAACCTGCCGCCGCGGCCAGCTTCTTCTTGCTGCTGCCTGGGTTGGGGTATTTACGGTAAGGTAGCCACGGTGGCGGCGGCGGGTCCTTGTCAGGTGATCTGAGGCGAGTTGCCGCTGGCGCTGCCGCCCAAACGACACTGCTTGCCCGGAGGAGGAGGAGGGCAGAGAGGTGAGGAAAATGCAACATGGCCCAGCAGCTGCAGCAGCGGCAGCGGCTGGGCTGTGAGGAGGGGCTGCCTGGCGCGCCCTCCGTTGCCCTCACGTGCGGCGAGTGCTGAGAGCCGCTGCCTGCCGGACGCCTTCAGCCCGGATGCGCGCACAGCTCGTCGGTTCCGCGAGACATGGGGCTCTGCTACAGCCTGCGCCCGAGGCTCTTCGGCGACTCCGGAGGCGGCGAGTGCGCCCCCCCAGATGTTGCGCCTGGTGTGGCTGGCCCCCCTGCACCCCCCACGCTACGCCACTGCCTCCAAGCACAGGAAAGGTTGTCATCCCAATAGAATTTCTCCAATTGCTACAACCTCCACTATGTGGTAATCCTCACAGAACTCTAGCCCAATGGTTGCCATTAGAAGAAGAAGAAGAAGAGTTTGGATTTGATATCCCGCCTTTCACTCCCCTTCAGGAGTCTCAAAGCGGCTAACCTTCTCCTTTCCCTTCCTCCCCCACAACAAACACTCTGCGAGGTGAGTGAGGCTGAGAGACTTCAGAGAAGTGTGACTGGCCCAAGGTCACCCAGCAGCTGCATGTGGAGGAGTGGGGAATCGAACCCGGTTCACCAGATTACGGGTCCAGTGCTCTTAACTACTACACCACACTGGCTCTCATTAATTTGATTTTGAATTGATTTTAGAATGCTGTGTTACTTTTATTGTTGTTAGCCGCTCTGAGCCCAGCTTTGGCTGGGGAGGGCGGGATATAAATAAAAATATTATTATTATTATTATTATTATTATTATTATTATTATTATTATTAATTATGTGGAGGGGGGTGGGGAGCATCCGATGGCAGAGAGAGCCAGGCCTCCCCTTTCCAGGTTGCCTCAACCGAAAACACAAGACAAACACATTTGGCAGGGTTAAGAGTGCAACTCTCCGCAATTCGCAACGGGAATTTTAAATGTATTTTTTTGTTCAGTTTGTTGTTCTGGGAAAAGACGCACCTCCCTCCTCAACACCTCCACCTCTACACAGAAAGCATTAAAACTTAAGAGAGAAAGAATCAACATGAGTCTCCTGCAATTTCCCCTCCTTCTAGCAGTTTTAATATTATTCTCTTTTTTTCCTTTTTAAGTGCAAATTCTCAACTTCTCTTGTGAGGAGAAAACAGCTGTAGTGTTACGAGCAACCAAGAAAGGGGAGGGGGATTGGGAGGACCAAGGTGAGAGGGGCACCAAAACAAGTGAAATAATATCAAAAGGAATACAATTAAGCGTCCAGCTGTCCTGTTTTACAATGACCACAACAAGTTTCTTTTCTTTTGTTTAATTCAAAAGGAAGAGAGGGGTTGTTGTTTAGTTTTGTTTTTTTTAAGGAAGGAAAAAGAAAAGAGAGAGGGAGAGAGATTTGGGGTTTGAAGCCAAATCTGACAATCTGCGGCTTGTAATCCTCTCTGGTTCATAATCAGTTGAAATTGCTGCCCTGCAGTTCCTTTACATTGCCACGGCCTTGACAGCAATTGCAGAAAGTACGGCGATCAGGATTTCTTCACCCATCATATTTCTGTTCAATCTCCTTGCCCAGGTCTTCCTGAGGAAGGCGTAGATTCTCTCAGACTCCCGCTGTCCTGGAACAAGGAGAGGTACCCATTCTAAATCCCAATAAGCTGGAAGTCATTTCTCTTAATGTTGGGCACGTCCATGTTGTGGTTAGAAAGGCAGATATCTTCATATTTCCCCCAGTGAATATGCCTATGCCAATGAGGAGCATTTTGACATGACCGTGCTTGCTGGTCTTGGAAGTGGACACCTCCACAATCTCGCAAAATTTGAGCAAAACACTGCATGGAGAAGGTAGCAGAGGCCCCTGGCATTGCTGGTCTTGAAGTCTAGCTCATCAGCCATGGTGGAACAGATGTTATGGAAGCCGCCCAAAAGCTCAACCGCTGCCACACATCCCACAGTGCACACACACGCACTTCGAAACCAGTTTCACGGCATGGCTAAAAACACATGCCATGTAAACAGAGGGTTTATAGTGTATCACTTTAAAATCATAGATCGCAAAAGGTATGGGAGAATTTCACTTCCCTTGGCGGAGGTGCCTGGAGCAAGACTCTGAAAACAGGGCCGGCCCTTCCGTTAGGCTAAGTGAAGCAGCAGCCTACTTAGGCATCAGGTGCCTGTAGTAATTATGAGGATTGGTGAACAGAGATGTCTGTGGCAGCTAACTAGGTGTGGTACTATCCCATTGCCAGCGCTGAAGTGGGATCCAACAGCCAACCCTGTATGTGGAATGGGGATGCCATCTTGTCCTTTTCCTCAGGCGGCAAAATGCCTTGGGGCAGCTGTGTCTGAAAAGGATCTCAGGGTTCAGGTTATGTGGGAGATATGTGGGAGAAGGCAATATTTCAGTAAGACCTCTAAACTTATAATTATCATTATGAAGCATAGTTTACATGTACTATATGTGTTGAAGGAATTTGTATATTGCAAAGACTTTGGAAAGAGAAGGATGTGTACGTAAGAATGTGTAATGGGTTAACTGGTTAGATTAATCCATTAAACAAATAATCGATGGGAAATACGCTGCTCATCAATGATTTTGCATAATTTGTAGAACTGCAGATGGCAAGCACCATCTTTGTTATTTATTGAGTTTTCGTTTTGACAGCAATAACAAAACCCGGCCTCCCTTTCCACCTGCTGCCCTTCCACCCAGTCTGAGACAACAAACGAGGCACAAAGTTCTGTTTGCTCAGAACTGTTAAGCAAGTGGCACTGAACATTTTAAAACACATTCCTGCAAAAAAAAAGCTTGTCTCCCTTTTCTCTTGCACACAAGGGAATGCTTCTCCTAATATGATGCCAGCACAGCATCTATAAAACAGTATTCTTCTTCTTTCAGAAATATGTTTTTTTAATCTTATTACTACCAGCAGCATCGTTATTACTCGGCCTTCACCGGCAGGTCTCAGGGTGGGTTACACAATTTAAAATCCAGAATTAAAAATATTGAAAACATATTACATTCGCAATAGGTTCAGTTTTGCAAATAAATAGATAGGTAAATATTCACAAGATTAATGAAAAACAAGTGCAATGCCTGGAACATTTAGCCGGCTCAGTATTTTTGTAACTCTGGCAAAGAGGCCTGCTTTGCAGAAATAGCTGGAACTATCGCTCATTTCTCTGCCACCAGCTGCCTGCTAATATTTCAGCCAGTCCTGGGTTGTGGGAATACAATAGCGGGTGAAGTCTAGCTCATCCATGGCTGAGTGGGGAGAAGGAAGCAGCAGTGAACAGGGAAATGTTTCTACATCACTTTTCCCAATCTCTGCTCTGCATGCACACACACCAGCACTGGTCCTCTCCATCACTTTATACAGCCTCTGCCTTCATGTTTTATATATTATGATTCTGAAACTAAATTACATAAATGCAGGGTCGTAGCTACAGCGAGGCTAGCCAGGTTTCTTGCCCTGGGTAAAGCCTCCAGAGGGGTGTCATTGAAGCTCCCAACCTTTGTGTGTGTGTGCACGCAAATGCACATAGGGGGTGCACAAACTAGATCTTTGACCCTGGTGAAATGAAACCTAGTTTTGCCCCTGCAGGAATGTGAGCAGTGCAGTTCCTTTTCAGAAGACTAGCACATGCAGTCTCTCAACATGTGAGTAGGGGAGTAGTAACCTTGCCCCCACCCCCAGCCCTTCCCCAATGTCATACAATCCAAGTAGCCCCAACCTTGGTGTCTGTTTATGCAGTACAAATATCCCTAAGGAGGGAAATGTCAGCCGTGCGGCTGGACACTAAAGTTTCCTCCCTGAAGATGTCTGTGCCAATGGACAGGGCTATTTGGCGAGCCTCTCTCGCTGTTTACATATGGACTGAGCATGTCATCCTCCATTCTGCAACAGGCTTGCAGGAGTCCTCCACTGACAGATAGATCACATCAGTGCCCCCCGGACCTAAACACTTGCCCAATCCCGGCTTGAGCAGGCAGCTTGACTTAAGATCCACTTTATGTCTGTTTATCTAGGTTGCCGGTCGAACCCCACTGTGTCCCTGCTTCATTCCTGAATGCGATTGAACTTTGCTCATTCCTTCCAAGTATCTTTGGCCTTTTCAGGTTTTGCCAGCATCCGCCTTACCCTGCTGCAGTCCTTTCATTAAATATGTTTCTGTGATATTTTGGGAACTGGTGCGCATGCACACACACACACGCCAATTACTAGATCCTCAAGCAAGTGTGGAACTGGTAGGAACACAGCGGTCCCGTCTCCTAGCAACAGAGTAGGTAAAAAAATTAAACCCAGAGACCTGGTTGCTGAGCAGTGCTCTGTATGTAAGGCATTTGCGCACTTCGCCTTTGTTGTATTTGATTGCCATTTCTAAAATAGAGCTCTTTATTCATCGAATGCAATGTTCGTCACTGACGTTACCCTATTTAACAGATCTCCACTGATACCCACAAATCCTATAATCAACATTTCAGGCACTCATAACCTGGAAGTAGAGGCTGATGAACAACAAATTAGGATAACCACGTGACACAGATTTTCTCTTTCCAGTCAGCCTTCCAGTCGGGAGAACAAGCCCCTCTAAGCAACCTGTGGAAGGCAAAATTGCTCCCCTAACCATGAGAGCAAAAGGACAAAGTACATGTTACATCCATCCTGTGGTTAGCAACCATATCAGGGGATTTTAAAACGTAATACTAAACACCCAGGCCAGCGGGGGAGGGGGTAATTGGGACCACCACAACACATGAGAAGGTAGTTTAACCCATCTCCCCCAACTGTGAGCCCCCCAAAAACTGCCACACCATGCAATGGGTCAGGGCAAACTCTTAGAAAGCATCTGGCCCATATATTTTGTCTTCAAGTAATGGACAGAAGTCTACTTTGTTTCTTCAAAACTTTTATAGGCCTAGTGATACCTATGCTTAAGCCATGATCACCTCACACCCATTTAACTGTGGTTCCATACATGTAAAGCTTTGAAGCAAACTAAATAGGACATTAAGCACTTCACTTGTTCTTGAAAGCATGGAGGTGATTTTCACTGTGTGGGCCTGCAGAATATGGGGAGGGAGAGTTTAATTCTTGCCTCCCCACTGTGTGGTCCCAGTTAAAATTTCCCTCCTACTGGCTGCCATTCATGCCCATAGAAGCCTTGCCTCAGAGCTAACAGTAGACACCAGATTGGGGAAGGAATTTTTGTCAGGAAACTAAGGAGAAAAGGGAGCTAAGGAGAAAAAGGTTGTCTGCTTCTCTTGCTGCAGTCCTAATAAAAATCCAGGGGTTTCTGTGTCAAACTTGCTTTTAATTGTTTGAAGGAAAGATGCAGTAGCAATTGCCATGTTTCTTAGGCTGAAATCCTATACTCTGTTTCCAGGGAGCAAGTGCCAATGGATTCTCTTAGTAGATACTTTCAGTGGACATGGATTGCGTATCATGTCTAGTCTGAACCAACTTCTATGGATGCTAAACCACCCACCCAGACCCTGCACAATTAACTATTAAATGCATGATGCATTTACATGACTTAATAGCTGAGCAACTTCAAATCTTTATTGATTTGTCTTCTCAGTAAAGGTTGCAGAGAAAGTGAATCAAGACTGACAACCGAACAGAATGTTCCCTCATTCTAAGAGCCCTAATAATTTCTTTATCGCTCCACAATGAGATTTGTTTAAATGCAGTCACGTTGATTCAAAACAGTGGTAAGATTGTATTCGTAGTCTTTGATGTGGCTGCTGTCTTTTCTCTTCTCTCAGATATGGGGAAGATATAGCAAGTATTTTGGAAATGTGGTGGTAGGTCCATATTCTCCCCCCAAAGCTGAGGCTGACAAAATTATAGCTTGTAATCAACACACCACATTCAAAGAATTATTCCTCACACAGATGTAAATCATGAAACAAGAGATGATGGTGCCTAATGACAGTCCTAAATATGATGGCATGTTTCTGTATATGTACTAAAAATTGTATGATGATAATGATAACTTTGAATTACAGAAGGACTTGTAATATCTGCTTTAAGTAATGCATAGGGAGATTATGGCTATAGTCTTTCACATGCCTTCAGATTAAGTCCCACTGAGGTCAACGTAATTTTTCTTGGGCAAGAGAACCAGTGTGGTGTTGTGTCAGAGTGGCAGACGAGGACCTGGGAGACCAGGGTTTAAATGCCCACTCAGCCTTGAAGCTCACTGGGTGACCTTGGGCCTAGCACTGCTTCTCAGCCTTACCTACCTCACAGGGTTCTTGTGGGAATTAAATGAGGAAGTGGAGAACCATGTATGCCATGTATGCCACCTTGGGCTCTTTGGAGAAGAAAGTGGGACGTAAGTGCAGTAAATAAATATATATTTGAAGAAGCACAGGCAGGTGAGTCCTAAGATGTACTTGGGGCAATTTTGAGTTGAAGGTGGGTTTAATCCTTTATCCAAATTCCTGTGGGAGTCAGCAGAAAATGGAACTCACTAAAGCGTGGGTAGCCTTCAGACATCCTGACTACAGCTCCCATCGCCACTGGCCATGCAGGCTGGGGCTGATGGAAGTTAGAGCCCAAGAACATTTGGAAAAAACCAAGTTGACTAGCCCCAAACAGGTTCTCAGAAATTGGATCCAAGTTAACTCTAGAGCAGGTGAAGTAACCACGAAGCTCCGTGTGAATGCAAAGGTTACATTTCTCACAATTAAGCAACCACATCCCAGCATCACACACCAGGCATCAAACTTCAAGGCGGTCTTGATCTCTGGTTGGCAACTAACCAATGAGAGTTGCTGCCTTGAGTCCCGTACCTGTGCCTTGCGCCTAAATTTTCACTTATAAACCAAGAAAGCAAACATGTTGCTACGGAAGTTTAGGTAGTTCCATGTGTCTTGGCTGACTTTGGCTTCGATTGGCTTTACTTTCAGTTGTTTGAAAGCCTAGAGTCATAGAACTGCAGAGGAAGAGACCCCAAGAGTCATCTAGGAATATGCAGGCCGCCCAGCCAGTGATTTTGGCATTATCAGCACCACGCTCTAACCAATTGCTTTCCGGCTATCATTGTATGGTGTAAAACAGCCCCAATAGTGTCTAATGTACAAACAACAGCAAATGTACAGTACGAGGCTAAAGATATATAGGAGTCTCCCAACTTTGATTACTGGAGGTGCCATTCGCAGCAATGGCTAGAGTTTTTAATTTTCAAATCTATGGTCTGTTCTGTAAAACGTTCCCTTATATCTAAATGCCTAATTATACGCTTGCATACTCAGAAGTTCCTGCCAACCTAGCAGTTTGAAAGCACGTCAAAGAGCAAGTAGATAAATAGGGACTGCTCTGGCAGGAAGGTAAACAGCGTTTCCATGTGCTGCTCTGGTTCACCAGAAGCGGCATAGTCATGCTGGCCACATGACCCGGAAGCTGTCTGCGGACAAATGCCGGCTCCCTCGGCCTATAGAGCGAGATGAGCGCGCAACCCCAGAGTCGGTCACGACTGGACCTAATGGTCAGGGGTCCCTTTACCTTTACCTTTATACTCAGAAGTAAGACCCATTATGCTCAATGGGATTTATTTTCATCTGTGTAAGTGTGTCCAGCATTACAGCCTAAAACTCTTTCAATCACCCCCTTGCTTGTGGCCTGAAATTGTGCCCCTTCCCCTGATATTACCCATTCTGATTTGTTGTAAATGCAGGCAGAAATGACGGCATCATTAGAATGAGAAGGCATGACTGCCCTGGGTACTTTGACAATTAATTATGCAGTCTCCAATGAGCGTTATTTTCAGAAAATAAAAAGGCACAGCAGCTTGTTTTTCTGTTGCTGCTGGGTGCACTATTGTGCTAGAAGCCTTGATCTCACGGGCTACCTGAAGTTCAGCCTCTACGTACTTTAATTTGGCTCTGACATAAGGCCTTTGTCAAGCGAGACTAGTTACCATGGCACTGTCTCAAAAATAGACCAAATCCAATACACATCAATATCTGTGCAATAAATAGACTAATGCCTTGCTTAAAACACATCATTTTGCACTCTGCTAGGTGCTCATTTGTTCAGAGAGGAGACTGAAACTCTTTTTCCTCCATTTTGCAATAAAGAATATCTCCAGGTCAGAAATAGGACTGAAGCTGTCTTGTGGAAGTATAAAGAACATGGTAACCTCAGCATTTTTCACCTTTTCAAACAGTTGTTTTTAAGGCAAAGGTTGGATTTTCGTAAGTTAGTTGTTGAGAGGGGAATCTTTTCCACAGTCAGTACATTAGGAAAAACAGAACAAATAAATGAACAAACAGCAAGCCCTAAAAAAAATATCAGTGCATGCTAGGAGATTGTGCAATTTAGCTTCTTTACAGCCAGTAGATCTGCTACGCTTACTTTGATGTGACAGTGATGCATTGAATTGTAAACACAAATATTAAGCTGGTTCTCACAAGTTTTTTTTGTAAATATTTTAAACAGTGTAAAAAGATGGTCATTCCTTTCCTTGACACACCTTAAGAAATATCCACCTATTTGCATCCCCTTGACTTGCTCTCACTCTCAACTGACTTCACCTGCCCTTTTTGAGGTCATCAAGTAGTTATATTTGATTGGCTGTATAGCACCGTGCAGCCTGCTCACAATGTGATCACTGATTGGCCAGGGTTGTCCATGTGATGTTTAAGCAGAATGAGAGGCTGTTATTGGAGGGTGGGAGGCATGTCTTTTAGTTTAATTCTGCGTGATTTATTTCTTCGTTACACAGTAGTGCCCATTATCCATATCTAAGTTGGAATCCAGTGACAATGAGGAAATTGTATAATTTAGTAAGCTAAGTCACTAATGATTATATTGATACTAATTTTAAAAGTATAATGTGAGACATAGCCCAACTAATTATATTGCATACAGAGAGAGAGAGAGAGAGAGAGAGAGAGAGAGAGAGAGAGAGAGAGAGAGAGAGAGAGAGAGAATTTGCATGCATGGTCCTATCGATTGCAATTAATCACAGAATGCAGAAAAGGCAAAACATGTCTCAGGAGGGGCAGGCTTGTGATATGATAAACTGGGCTGGGTGGGGGCTCAGTATACTATACTTCTACAAAACACAACCCTCTCCCTCTAACTCGCTAACTAGACCAAGGAAAAGCAGGGTGCTTGCTCATACTGCATTCTACTGGATGGAGAGGATAATTGTTTTAAAGCTACATTCTGGAACCCTGTGAAAGAAAGAAAATATTTCATTTTGTGTTTTGTTTTGGGGCTGAACAACTGTTGCTTTTTTCTTTTTCTTTAGTTATCCCTAGAGAGTCAAAGGAGGTTTTTAACGCTTGATGTTTTTATTATGTTTTTAGATATGCTGTAAGCAGCCCAGAGTGGCTGGGGAAACCCAGCCAGACGGGAGGGGTATAAATATTATTATTATTATCTAAACCTTAAGGAGGAAATAAAAACTGAAGACTTAAGTTGGTGGGAGGAGGAATCAATAATAGGGGAAAGAAACCTAAATAGGGCTCTCCTGTCCGGGTTGGCTGGAGGAGGAGAAATCATGTATAGACGTAAAATGCACAAAGGGAGTGAGTTAGCTCGCTGCAAAGAAAACAGAGCTAAAATCAGAAGGAAATAGCTAGAGGATTGCAGTGGATCCAGACTCCAGGGTAGGGAAACAGTTCAGATTAGGTGTAGGTGGATGTGTTTTCCTACATTATTTTATGGTTAAGTGTTCAAACTGTTTTGAAATTAAGCGCTTTTCTCCTAAAACGTCCTCACATAATTGTTTAAATCTTACAAAAATCATTGGTAGAAGCTTTGTCTCAAACATGCCGGATTGCCTTACCACAGAACCTAGTACTGAGAGCTTCCTGGGACAGTTTTTTTAGACCACAAGGGGATGTTCCTCAGAAGAACCTATAGCAGGTTATTTGAGGTTTTTTAAAAAATGTCACCACAAAAAAATGTAATAAAGACCATTTTGTCTCGTTTCTGTTATGTACTGAAGTTCTCACCCTGGGCCAGCAGGGGGATACTGTAGATAGTTATGCAAATGAAGGATCAAAAGTGACGTTCAGTGATTGGATAGTTTTAGAAAGTTGTTACAGTAACGAGGTACTGGAGCTCTATATAAGCAGGCTGACTGAGCCCTTCAGTTCAGTTCTGTTTCAGCTTATAAATAAAGAGCTGCTTTGGAAGAATCGCTGTCTCGTCTGATATGTTCACACACAACTTAACAGTTTCCAATGCCTTATCTGCCAAAGTTGCGGCAGTTGCTGTAAGGCAGGCAAAAACCTCCCAAACCAGCCAATTTGTCTGGAGACAAAATTTCTTCCTGGCCCTGAATATGGCAACTGAAAACTTCCATAGCAAGGTCTTCACATGGAACCAACTCTGTATGGTGAAAATCCTCTGAAATAATGGGAGGGTGGGAGATTTGAAATCTGACTGCAGTGAAGGGCAAAGAAGTGGGCCTAATTTATGCCTGGGAAGCAGACCAGACCAGACCCTGCAAGAGTCTCCGTCCATCTTCACCGCCACTATGTCAGCCTCCGGAGCCCATCCATGATTGGTCAATTTCACAGGTGGGCTAAATTCTAATTCCCCCTCTCCCTGGCCAGCAGGAGAGGCCACGCCACTTCATGCCGACCATTGGAAGTGGAAAAAAGGAGGCTGGAGATGGCGGCAAGTCATGTGCTGCAACTGCTGCCCGTGGTCCAGGTGAGGGGAATTTATGGAGTACTGAGTTTTTTGGGGGGGACAACACCCCTCACTTGAATGGGTTACAAACATAGAGCAATAGAAAAAAAGACAGTAGCACAAAATGTTAAAATTAAAATCAAACAACTAATCCTTTTAAAATAATAATGATGATGAGCCAGAGAAAAATATAATTCAACAGTGAGAGTAAGTGGTCCATGGAGGGAGAGGAATCGAGGAGAGGAAGAGACTGAATTATGCTATTGTAAAAATGTGAAAAACTCCAATAAACAAATAATACAAACAAACAGAGCTACTATCCAGCTAATAAAATGTCATTCCTGAAAGGCCAATTGAAAACAAGAAGTTCAAGGTCTTTTGGAAACCTTCAGCAAAGTGACTTGGCGCAGGTTTGGTAGAAGGAAATTCTAGAGCTATGGTACGACCACCACAGAAAAGACCTTCTCCCTCATTTTTTATTGCTTATGGTGGAAATGTCTTGAGTTGCAAGAGGTGCATGTTTCCCTGGATGCCTTCAGGACAGTAGGACAGATCCTAAATATACTGAGAAATAAACAGTGATTCATTTGGGCATCAAATATTAAAATCCATTTAGAATTTTGAATATGACTGTTCTGTCTTTTTGAGTGGTGTCTGTCACATTTTTCTACTTGGGAACACAACAGCATTCATCACTGAATGAAATTAATGTGTGTGTGTGTGTTGTTGTTTTTTTAAAAAAAGGAGAAAAAAGAGATAAAAATGAAATTAAGCAATCTTAACCAAAGGTATAGAATTACAAGGCCTCATCTGGTAATTTCCTTCTCCTAGCTACTATGATGATTATGTTTAGCTGTAATTCCCAATACATTAGAGAGCTAACAGAGCCATTCAAGTGCTGGGAAAGCTCTAATTCAAAGCACTTGGATTTGAAAGTATTCTAAATATTACCAAGGAGACCATTCTCTTCCTGTCTGATGAGGTCCTCTTGGCTCCAGCTCTCAAATCATTATTATTATTATTATTTGCAACCATAAAACCATCTTCCAATGCCTCACCCCTCACAAATGCAAGTTGAACTTGCCGGCCGATTAAATTTGAATGAAAAGAGACTGCAAATTCCTAACAAGCTTGGTGAATGTCTGCCTTTGTTGGCCTGCCTGTAGTAGAGATGGCATCTTTTAAACTAGCACACCAGGTCTGTGCAGGATTGCATGAACATAGGCAAGAAGGGAAGGGGGAAAGGTTCCTTGGAGGAATCAGCAGATCCAGAGAAGGCTGCTGTACCTTTGGAATGATGCATAGAAAGCAGAGAAGGGGGGATGCCACCAGCTTTGGCTGGCTAAAGATCTATGGCCAGGGAAGCTTCGCTTAGTGAAATTCACAGCCTCTGGCAACTTGTTCAGTCCTGACCACCTGCATGTGCCCCAAACTCAAGCTTGGATGAAAGTGGTTAGGAACCCTGGTGCAGTTCCCAAAATAGGACACACATACCCCTTCCCCCGGGACGCGGGTGGCACTGTGGGTTAAACTACAGAGCCTAGGACTTGCCGATCAGAAGGTCGGCGGTTCGAATCCCCATGACAGGATGAGCTCCCGTTTCTCGATCCCTGCTTCTGCCAACCTAGCAGTTTGAAAACACATCGAAGTGCAAGTAGATCAATAGGTTCTGCTCCAGCGGGAAGGTAAACGGCGTTTCCGTGCACTGCTCTGGTTCGCCAGAAGCGGCTTAGTCGTGCTGGCCACATGACTTGGAAGCTGTATGCCGGCTCCCTTGGCCAATAAAGCGAGATGAGCGCCACAACCCCAGAGTCGATCACAACTGGACCTAATGGTCAGGGGTCCCTTTACCTTTACTCCTTCCCCCAATACTAATAATAATAATAATAATAATAATTTATTATTTATACCCCGCCCATCTGGCTGAGTTTCCCCAGCCACTCTGGGCGGCTCCCAATCAGTGTTAAAAACAGTACAGCATTACATATTAAAAACTTCCCTGAACAGGGCTGCCTTAAGATGTCTTCTGAATGTCAGGTAATTCTTTATCTCTTTGACATCTGATGGGAGGGCGTTCCACAGGGCGGGCACCACTACCGAGAAGGCCCTCTGTCTGGTTCCCTGTAGCCTCACTTCTCGCAATGAGGGAACCGCCAGAAGGCCCTCGGCGCTGGATCTCAGTGTCCGGGCTGAACGATGGGGGTGGAGACGCTCCTTCAGGTATACAGGACCGAGGCCGTTTAGGGCTTTAAAGGTCAGCACCAACACTTTGAATCGTGCTCGGAAACGTACTGGGAGCCAGTGCAGATCTCTCAGAACCGGTGTTATCTGGTCCCGGCGGCCACTCCCAGTCACCAGTCTAGCTGCCGCATTCTGGATTAATTGCAGTTTCCGGGTCACCTTCAAAGGTAGCCCCACGTAGAGCGCGTTGCAGTAGTCCAAGCGTGAGATAACTAGAGCATGCACCACTCTGGCAAGACAGTCCGCGGGGAGGTAGGGTCTTAGCCTGCGTACCAGGTGGAGCTGGTAGACAGCTGCCCTGGACACAGAGTTAACCTGCGCCTCCATGGACAGCTGTGAGTCCAAAATGACTCCCAGGCTGCGCACCTGGTCCTTCAGGGGGCACAGTTACCCCATTCAGGACCAGGGAATCCTCCACATCTGCCCTCCTCCTGTCCCCCAAGAATATGGTTACCAGATTTTTTTTCAATGAATCTGGGGACACCATTTTTTAATATATATATATTTGAAGCTGAGTAGCAACAGGGAGTCAGTAGTGAGGATGGAGAGGCAAAAGAGCCTGGGCTCAAGCACACATGCATATCCTGAGCCTTCCCCAATGATCTGCCCCCTTCCCCCTTTGTTTTGACAGATCAGGGGAGACTCGGGAGTTGCGGGCGGGCAGGTGGGCATTGCCCAGGAGAGGCACAAGGTGTGTGGTTTCTCTGCCAGGCCCTTCTTTCTCACCCTGTGAAACATAAATATGCAGAGTTTTTAAAAAACTGGGCAGCCGCCGGCTGGCCGTGACTCCCAAGCCTCCCCCAATCAGTCAAAAGAAAGGGGGAAGGGGGCAGGAGATCTGTACTGCCGGACGTCCCTGGTTCCCCTTCAGCAGTGGCAGCGGCAGTGGCAATCAGCAGCCTTCAGCCAGTCTGGTAGCGCAGTTGGCTCTGGCTGGCTTCAGGAGCTGCTCACTGCTCGCTGCCGTGGCGCCCACCATTTTTACTCACCGGAAGTCCCCATATAATGTGTTGCGCACAAGACACATCATATGGGAACTTTCAACGAGGAAAAATGGCGGACGCTACAACAGTGAGCAGCTCCTGAAGCCAGCCAGAGCCAACAGCTGCTGAAGTCACCGCTGTCACATTTCCTCGGGACAGATTTGCAAATCTGGGCACATTCCGGGGATGGAATTTGTCCGGGGACAGATTTGCAAATCCAGGGACTGTCCCCAGGAACCGGGGACGTCTGGTAACCCTACCCAAGAAGCAACATGTGAAATAAGGGATCACAAAGTAAGCGTTGCAGTATCTTAAAGACTAACATGTTGGAATTCATGGACTATCAAATATACTCTGTGCAGTTTCTCAGCGGAACACAAGTGGGGGGGGGGGACATATTTTGTCAACCTCAGTAAACAAAAAACAAATACAGTGGTACCTTCGGTTGCAGACGGGATCTGTTCCGGAGGTCCAGTTGGATTCTGAGGTTTCCGCAACCTGAGGACCGCTTCTGCGCATGCACACGCAGCAGAGCCTGGTAAAATACTTCCGGGTTTGCCACTTTTGCATCCCGAAGTTTACGGGTTACATAAGCAGAGTTACTACTGTACTCTGAGCTTGTCTAGTTTCACATTTTAAACATACTTAATTCACTTCCTGCCTTGGGACAGTCACCAGCTCTCAGACTAGCCTCCACTGCAAAGTAGAAGGAGGGAATATATAAGAAGGAAGTATAAAATAGCTGCAAAGTGGGACTTAAGGTTTGTATTATAAGCATCAGATTTTGTTTTCTTTCACCTGAAGGTTGCATCTTTGTACAATACAATAAACATATACATATCGCCTGGTGGCCAAACAATGCACTTGTCAGTCACAGCTCTCTGACTTCACTTGCTGAAAGAGAGGAGCAGCCCCGTGGTGGCTCTCACCACATGAAGCATTACTGCCCAAACCACTTGGAAAGAAAGGAAAATGGCTCACATATGTTGATTTATTAAAGGAACATGATGGAAAATGGAAATTAAGAGATTATGATGAGATCAAAGACCACTTTCAGAGTTGGCTGCATTATCGACAACTATATGAAACACATAGAGAAGACAGTAAGAAAGGATTTAGTTATACTAGATCTAGGTTTCAAACGGAAGTGATTGAAGGGAAAGTGAAACTACTGAAGGCCGCATATAGCATACTATTAGAATGGGAGACGAAAGATGAAGAGGTAAAATCAGTTATGATTAAATGGGCACAAGATGTAGGTCACAACATTATGATGGAAGATTGGGTTAAATTATGGAAAACTGACTTAAAATTTACAGATTGTTCCCTATTGAAGGAGAACTACATGAAGATGATGTACAGATGGTACACAACACCAGTGCAGTTAGGGGAAATGTACTAAACTAGTTCAAATATATGTTGGAAGTGTAAGGAAAAGGAGGGAACATTTTATCATATGTGGTGGGAGTGTAAGGTAATTAATTTTTTTTGGAAAATGACATACAATCATCATCAATCATCAATCTTTCTTACGGTCCAGAGACCCAACAAAACATTACAAATCAATACACAGTTCATGCAGCCTACCTCCAGGTTAATCAAGCATTTTGTTTAGAATATAGGGCTCATTTGTTCTTACAACCACCAATAAAAAGTTTGCCACTGCCAACATTCTAGCTTTTGTCCGGTCTTCCAGTAGGAACCTGACATAGTGAGACTCTGATTTTCCTGGGAAAGGCACCAGCAAGGATAGTATTCGTTCAGCCCTGGCCTGCTCATACTTCGCACAATGCAACAAAATATGATTTATGGACTCGATGTCTTGAGCACACGAGCAAAGTCTGTCCTGGTAGGGAACTCCTCTCAACCTACCATCCAACACTGCAGAGGGAAAGACATTTAGTCTGGCTTTGGTGAAAAGCCTTCGAAAGTTAGGTACTGTCAGGTTTTTGATGTAAGATGTTAACTCAAAGACATACCCATATTGAACTCCTGCTGCCAGCAGACTACAGACTGCGTGTGATCGAGATCGCAAGTCACTGTGTGCATTGTCCCATAATCTTTGCTTTAAAACCTTTTGGGCCCTTCATAACCCAGGTAATACAGTTGGGGGGGAGACAGACCAATAGAGATGGCTTTTTTAGCCATGGTTTTCTGCCATTTGCTGACAAATTCCTCATTGGTCAAATGTTGGTACAGACCCTTCCCTAGATTAAACACTGAAATCCTGAGCCAATGTTTTAGGGCAGCCTACCATGCTCTAGCTGAAATTGGGCATTCACCAGCTTCCAACAGAAGTACGGAGTTGGGGACGCAGTTAGGTACCTGCAGCAGAGAGCGTATAAATTTTGCCTGAAAGCCATCTAGCTTTGGCAGGTCCCCATTATGCCAGACATTTGCTGCATACAGGAGTTGGGAGACGGGCTTTGCGTTGAAAACCCTTAAGGCTACTGGAACATATTTGCCGCCCTTTGTGAAGAAGAATCTATGTATGGCTTGCTTTGTGATCTCCGCCTTTTGAAGGGAGGTTTGCCACTGGTGCTTCCAAGATCCTGTATGATGGAATGTGAGCCCTAGGTAACTGAAGTATTGATATACAATGACTTGAAGAAAATGTTCCATTTAACATTTGTTTAAAAACCCGAGGCATTTTTGTTGGGGATTGTAGGGAAAGACCTGCCAAAAAAGTTGAAAAACATCTTCATGTATACGACCACGGCTGCGAGAGTTCTGGTTGCACAAGGATGGAAGACTGAAGAAACCCCAAGATAAAGAATCATGGCAAGAAAAATTGATGGACTATGCAGAACTGGCAAAATTGACATATAAGCTACGGGACAAGGATAACTGTGACTTTAAGGATGAATGGGAACCTTTCACAAAGTATCTGAAGATGTAACAAAGCGAATTGGACTCCTTGGCAGGTTTTGAATGAACATCCACAATTTATTTATTTTTTACTGATAATAATCAGCTAAACAGTTTGAGGATCTATACAACTTTGTAACATGCAGAAAATAGCAATATGAGAGAAACCAAAGACTGGAACTGAGAGAAGTCGGGAGGTGGGGGGCGGGGGTGGGTTCCGGGGGGGGAGGGAGGAAAAAGGGGGGGATAAGGATATGTTTTTGGATAATATGTTTTGTTATAACTTTGAATTAAAAAAAATTATAAAAAAGAAAGAAAGAGAGGAGCAGCCAGGCCAGCCCATCTCACAGAAATCACTAAGACATTGCAGTCCTTTACTATTTAAAAACATGTTGCACCGTGCTATTGAATATGTACTGCTAATTTTTGCCTCCTTTCTACTCAACTCCTTCCAACAGATCTTGTATTTTAGTTCCATGAAGCATCTCCCCAAGTCCAATAGTTCTGTGGCACATGTAGCATCTCTGATGCTGAATGCCATGTGAGCAGGAATAGCCCTGTTGTTTTCAGTAATGAAGGGACTCCATGTACTTGGGGGGCACCTCATTGTACTTTATTATGCTCCATTAATTAATCAGTGGAGCTCCAACATCACCACCGTCCTGCCCCAACCACACCCAAGTCATACCACTACTGGGAAGATGGCTTAACAGCTCTGTCCCACTAGACCAGCTGCTTTGGGAACAACCCTATGTTTGCACAGGGGCTTCTCGCACAGAAAAGTGTGTGACAACACACACACACACACACACACACACACACACACACTACTGCATGAGCATAAATGTATGGACAGCTCGTCCTCAGTAACAATAGGCCATAGTAAACAAACCCTGCTGAGTTTGGAAAAAACACAACCCCATTTATAGTTACAAAGAGTTATTTCCATTTATGAATTCCTGCTGCTCATTCTTACAGCTTACTTTAAACCAGGATTTATATAACAACTTAATAAATCTAAATCCAGCACAAAGGTAGGAATACTTAAGCTCATTGAATCCAATGTGTTGGATTGAAGCCTTTCTGTATGCCACTTCAAATATATACTTAAAATAGTTCTCTATACATTTGGTTAACAAATGTAAAGATTATATGGAACGTCCTGCACTACTTTCTGTGCCAAAAGGTTTCTTTAAAAATAAAATAAAATAGTACAGAGATTTAAAAATGACTTGCCATGTAAAACCTTTGACATATATTTTTGGCCAAGATGCAACTATAGCCAATGGTCAGATGAATGACAGTCAATGACACAGTAGAGGAGTGAGTGCTTTGATGCAGCTGTCAGGCTAAATTCAAGTAACGTTGCCTAGGGACTTGGCTAGACTGGTAAAGAAAAAGTGATTTATACACGTTGTATGTGCAATGTAACATTCTGCCACCAGATGGTGATGTAGAGTCCCATTTTTCTCTACCTGTTTTCCCTGTTTAAATTTAGGTAAAGGGACCCCTGACCATTGGGTCCAGTTGTGACCGACTCTGGGGTTGCGGCGCTCATCTCGCTTTATTGGCCAAGGGAGCCGGCGTACAGCTTCTGGGTCATGTGGCCAGCATGACTAAGCCGCTTCTGGCGAACCAGAGCAGCGCACAGAAACGCCGTTTACCTTCCCGCCGGAGCGGTACCTATTTATCTACTTGCACTTTGATGTCCTTTCGAACTGCTAGGTTGGCAGGAGCTGGGACCGAGCAACAGGAGCTCACCCCTTCGCGGGGATTTGAACCACCAACCTTCTGATTGGCAAGTCCTAGGCTCTGTGGTTTAACCCACAGCGCCACCCGTGTCCCATGTTTAAATTTACAATGCTTTAAATTGAAACGCTTCTTTGATGTGTCTAGAGCCAGCCTAGGAGTGGTGGTGAAAATGGCACAGCAACACCCCAATAATGAGCACAATGCCTGGAAGTAAATGCCACTGAAATCAGGTAATAAACTGGGCTGTCACCCAAGTAAAAATTCCTCAGCACCGTAAAGGCAGAGACATTGCACTCTTCAGAGCAAACAGCACATACTCTCCTCCATATTAGTTTCTAACACTTACAGAATACGACCAGTTTTCCAATAGTCACTTGGCATTAGTCATTCCCACCTTCTGAATTAATGAAGTGTTATCAAAGTGGCCATGCATAAATCCTTCATATGTATCCAAGATACTTAGTAGTAAAATTTCCTGTACTGTTTATCCCTATTAAGGGAAAACCAGCCAGTGGGCTTAAATGGTTTAGTGACCACACTTTCCCGACATTCTTCTGTGGAAACTTTTATAAACACACTCCTGCTATGGGCCAGACACACACACAATAAAGATGATAATTTCTAAGGGCAGAATTTTGTATGGTTATATCTTATACAGTATTTTTAAAATAAGAGTGAATAACCATATACAGTCATACCTCATGTTACGTTTGCTTCATGTTACGTTTTTTCAGGTTGCGTCCTGTGGTGACCCGGAAGTACCGGAAAGGGTTACTTCCGGGTTTCGCTACTCGCGCATGCGCAGAAGTGCTAAACCGTGCTTTGCGCATGCGCACAAGCACCAAATCACACCACACACCTGCGCAAATACAGCGCTTCAGGTTGCGAGCTTTTCATGTTGCGAACGGGCCTCCGGAACGGATCCCGTTCGCAACCAGAGGTACCACTGTACTATTGCAAGGGAGCATCACACTGGGGTTACATATTCTCAGAAAAAGAGATTGGACATACTAGTCCTTCTTGTTTCCTGTTGGTTGTTGTACTTTCTGCATCTCTAGTTCAGCTTTCTACAAAACCTCCTTTCTCCAAAGCTCTGCTTACTATTTCTTTCGTATTACGTATGTGGGTATCCCTTGGGTATATCCTTGCTCATTTTATGCTGGAAACAAGTGGACGTAGAATGAAGTATGAAATAAATTAATGTTGTGCTTAAACCAGAGGAGTCTAACCTGTGACCTTTCAAATGTTGCTGGACTCCAATTCCCATCAGTCCCGGCCAGCATGGACCTGAAGTCCAACAGCAACATCTGGAGGACCCCAGGTTAGCCACCCCTGCTCTGAGCTCTGAGCAGCGTTGACATACCAACAATGATTGCTCCAAGGTTGCTTTCGTTCTTACAGTTTCCCCTAGAATTGCTTCCCTCAGGATAAAGCAGCTGTCATTACAATTGCTGTTGTTGTTTAACATGATTTTTAACATTTAAGCATTTTATACTTAAAGCCCACTTCACAAAAGGAGTCGGCATTCATATTATTAGTATTCATTTCATTTTCTATACCGCTTTATATTTTTAAGAAAAGAAAATCTCAAAGCGGTTAAACCATCAAATAAAACAACCCAGAATAAATCATTACTGAAAAAAGTCAGATTTAAGTATACATTCAAAGCAACATAATTAACAGGAAACTAAAATATCATCTTAAAGATTTCAAAATAAAACATTATGCTATGAGTTTGGGGGGAACAGGCTGTATGCTGAGACCCTTATAACCCCTGGATCCAGCATCGGTTAAAATCTAAGAAAGGCTAGGTTCCTGATTAGGTGATCACCTGAGTGATGGGCCATTAAGGGGAACAAAGGAAGTGGATCTGTGTGAGGCCACAAATGGGGCAAATGGTTGCTTCCCACAAACTGACTGATAGTTAGAAAGACAAAGGTGAGAGCTGAGTATTCAGTGATATAAGCTAGAAGCAGGGATGTGAGTGGCACTGTGGGTTAAACCACAGAGCCTAGGACTTGCCGGTCAGTGTGCACTTGAATTTTTGTCTTTTTTTTCTAGGAATGTTCATGGGCACGTGGCTTCTGCAAGACCTGTAGAAAAAGTAATGTGTGGATTCACTGTCAGACCAGCTGTTTTCTTGGTTTCTACAGACTGAGAAGGATTCAGGAGATTATAGCAAGTCAACAGATAGCAGAAGCTGTAATAAAGCTGTATCAAGAGCAACATAAAGTGTATTAAGAAACCTACCCCACCTTTCTCTGTGTCTGTCTGTCTGTCTGTCTGTCTCTCGTCCCTTTCTTTACCATTCAAAGAAAGAGAGAAAATGTTAAAGCCTTTGGCTTTGAGCCTTTCCTGATCTTGCACTGTAATCATTAGCAATAAGATGATTAATCTTCTTGAAGACTTTCAGATAGCAAACCACAGAGAGCAAAAAACCCCAGCCAATTGGGAGTGATGAAATGTTAAAAGGGTTCAGCTTATAAGTCTGGTGTGTAACCACAATAGTAGGGCTTAACTTCAAGGAAACAAAAGCTTTTACATCCTTTTACGCTTCTGAGGGTGAAGGGCTGGAAGCCAGGAGGAGTGTTTACCGCAACTAAGGATGCTGGATTTTCATCACAATCCTGATTGACATGCATGTATTTATTTTATGACTTCTATATCCCACCTTCCTTCCAATGTACTATCTGTAGCATTCCCAGGCAATCTTCCACCCAAAGACTGACCAGATTCACAACGGCTTAGCTTTGCAAAGTTGAGCCTTCAGATCGACATAGGGACCCTTCATACTGGTGGGTTTTTCCCCCGCAATCCAATCCAAATAACTTCATTGTACTTGTCATTGGCCTTGACAAATCTGAATCAAAAATAAGCATGTGCAAATTGGATGCCACACCACAAATCATAGTCTATTTAGATTGCTTCTCAGCCTGTTGGCTAAGATAAAATGTCAAATTGTTGTTTGTTGTTGTTGTTTGCAGGTGGATTCTGGTGGATTTATACTGGGCTGTTCCACAGTGCTTCTTCATTGCTACTGCATTATTGGCTGTCTTCTTCTTCTTTGGCGATCACTCGTAGCCGAGTAAGATTGTCTTCCATAAACACGGTTTTAACAGTGAGTCCATAAGTGACTGTGGAGGCCAATTCTGGATCCACACGTCCTTCCACAGTGGGGACATTGGTTTCCAGTCGGGAGTTGATCACGGTGTAGATTTGCCAAGCGTGCCTTCCTCTTAGCACATTTCTCCCTTGCATCCTGAGTTCGAGTGTCTTCAAAGCCCATGACACCTTTGGTAAAGGCTGTTCTCCAACTGGAGCACTCGCAGGCCAGTGTTTCCCAGTTGTCAGTGTTTATACTACATTTTTAAAGATTTGCCTTGAGAAAGTCTTTAAACCTCTTTTGTTGACCACCAGCATTACGCTTTCCATTTTTAAGTTCGGAATAGAGCAGTTGCTTTGGAAGACAACCATCAGGCATCCACACAACATGACCAGTCCAATGAAGTTGATGTTGAAGAATCTTTGCTTTGCCACTGGTGATCTTTGCTTCTTCCAGTATACTGATATTAGTTAATCTGCCTTCCTAAGTGATGTGTAAAAATTTTCAGAGACACCATTGATGGAATCTTTCGAGGGGTTGGAGATGGCGTTTATAAGTGGTCTATGTTTCACAAGCCGCTGGAACATTTGTGGTATGAAAAGATACAGGATTTCAGCACAAAGCTACAGGACATGAATAGACTAGAAACAAAGTAGTATGTCTGCTATGAAAATTTTGCAGGCATGAAATAAAATTGAAAGCAAGATAATGCATAACTGTCCTAATCCTTTCATCAGTACAAATCAGCATGAATGCACAAAAAAGGATGTCTGGAGGAGCCCATGGCTTCTAAGTATTACAGTGGTACCTCTGGATACGAACGGGATCCATTCCGGAGCCCCGTTCGCATCCTGAAGTAAACATAAGATGCGACTGTGCCTCTGTGCGTGCGCGGGTCGCATTTAGCCGCTTCCACGCATGCGTGTGACGTCATTTTGAGCGTCTGCACATGCGCAAGCGGCAAAACCCAGAAGTAACACGCTCTGTTACTTCTGGGTCACCACAGAGCGAAACCCGAAAATAATTAACTTGAAGCTATGTCAACCCGGGGTATGACTGTACCTGGATGATAGTGCCTGCATATGGCACCATCACCAAGGTAACACAGAGAAACCATGTTCCTGGATCTTAAAGTACTGCTTAGCCACCACATCCTTTAAATTTGTTCCTGCCAGTTTTAGAAATGATCATCACTAAGAAAAGGAAATTCTCCTTTTATTCTTTTGTATGTCACCATAAAGCTTGTGACTCAAGCAACCTTGTAAAGCATCAAACCCTTTTCTGCAACCCTCAGCAGCATGAGATAAGTATCCTTATGAGGAAGGAACACCAGAGGCAATTATTTATCTAAGGTCAGTGACTACACAGCTATCACAGCTCCTGCTGAGAAATTGAGTTTAATTTATAGCAGGGATGGATAGATCTGTCAATTTCAATTTCTCTCAGGTTGCATTCAGAGGGCACTCTACTCCATCTTCACGTTTCTTTATCTGTTCATTTTCACATTTTATGTGAACTCTCACATGACGTAAAAGCCACTTCTGAAAATCTAGTGGAATCTGGTGAAAGTTTAGCACACATTTCCATGTTAAATGTTTATAGAAAAAATCAATTTGCAACCATGATAACTTGGAAAATCACAGAAGATTTGCACTGACAAAATTTGGGGTGATGTACACAGTTCTTTATCATCATTTAAAATTCAGTGTGACATTGTGGTATATTGATCAAAAAGCTACAGTTCCATAGCATAACAAGGCATGGCAGTGTAAAAGGAAGGCTAGAAATCAGAGCAGAAGTCCTAGCATTATACCCAGTAAAGCTATTGCGTTGAAAACACACATACACTCCATCCGAATGCAGCCTTGGTTTCTCATTTTCCCAATCTTAAATTCATTTTGCCTCATTTCCACATCAATTTAAGGGGGGAAAGTCAGCACAAAAATTCTTACTCATTTTGCCCATGCAGTTTTACATCCAATTATACTTGATATATACATTTTTGTAAGCAATGTTCCCTAACAAAATAAAATTTTGTATGTTATTCTCAGTTATACAGACATGTGTGTGTGTGTGTGCTTTTCTCTAATATACACTTTTTTTGTACACATTTTCACTGGAAAACTGCATCATAAAATTCAGGGGTATGAATGTTGAAGGATAGCTGCTTTCCTCTTCATGAATTAGCTTGGAGAACGCAAAGAAACTTCTCCCCCAGTCACATCCTCTTTGCCAAAGTCATGCCCTTCACTGACCTTGTTTTGTGCTCTTGAGTACTGCCTCTTGTTTGCCTGAGTAAAAGTTATGGAGGGCTGTGGCAGCATGTGTAAAAATTAGCCTACTGTACAAAGAGAAAAGTTACATTCATCATTCCACCTACTTGTTAGGATATAGTTCCATCCCACCTTTAGAACACGCATGTGGAGTTGTTGTGTGTCACATGTCTGTTTACTTCCAGCACAGTCTGCTGGGAACTTCCGTTGTATATAGCTTTTGCCTATGCTGCTGTTTTGCTTGGACACAAAGGGAAGCAGACATGTTTTTCTTTTGTCCTGATGCTGAATTGTACATATGCCTCTGTCCGCCACTTCCGTTGTGAAGAGTTACCGTATTCACTCTGCTGTTTGGAGCGTGCTCAGTCTCTAAAGGTCTCTGAGGCTCGAGTCGTGGATTGATGCTGTTCTGAGAACCGGAGCTCCCCCAGCTGCTGGCCAGTGGCAGGAGCCAGCTAGAGGCCTGTCAAATACCCCCGTCTCCCCGGATGCATCCCAACACTACTTTCTTCTCTGACCCTGCGCCTCCCAGTGGTATGTTGTCCGCAGAAGATTGCCCAGGAAGAAATGTAGCCCACAAACCAAAAATGGTTCTTCATTCCTTCTCTAGATCTTCTGTTGCAAGGGATGAGTAGAAAAAGCCCTTGAACTATCTTGATGGAAACTGCTGAAGTTCCCCTGAAAATTTTCATTCTCCCAAAAGAGCTCAGGTAATTTTTGGAAAGCTTGCCTGCCATAGAGCCAGAGTGCTTCCTCCAAAATCTTCAGGAAATTTCCACTTATTCATCATATTCTTGATCCTAGGGCCCAGGCATCCGTGTGCTTCTGTAGGAATTCTGCTTTCTCTAGCTGCACATGAACGCCGTGTACAGACCTAGCAAGAAATTATGACTGGTGTTCAAGACTCCGCCAACAAAGATGAATGTGCTTGCACATTCAAATCTTCTCCAACTGAAATTGGACACTGAATTGCAATAACGGACACTGCAAATAAATCCACATGCTCCTTTCTTTCTTCAAGTGCTATTAGGTAAGGTGAAACCTTCAGGGGTTATTTTAAGGGCCTGAGGAGCCAGATAGCAGCTGCCTTTCCACTGCCTACAATGAAGCAGACAAACTGCAGGGGAGAAGAAATACCGTATTTTTCGCTCTATAGGACACACCACACCATAAGACGCACCTAGTTTTTGGAGGAGGAAAACAAGAAAAAAAATATTATGAATCCCAGAAGCCAGAACAGCAAGAGGGATCTGGCTTCTGGGATAGCCTCTTGCTGTTCTGGCTTCTGGGATAGCCGCGCATTCGCTCCATAAGACGCACAAACATTTCCCCTTATTTTTTAGGAGGGGAAAAGTGCGTCTTATAGAGCAAAAAATACGGTAATGGCTGTGGCTTATTCTCTTCTGCCTCTACATCCCACTTGGCCACTAAATGTTCCGTGCCTTTTCTCAACTGAACAATTGGGCTCCCTCCATCCTTGGCAAGGCCTGTTTTGGCTTTAGACCTCACAACAACATCTGCCCTTTGGTTATATAATGAGAGTTTTGCCAAAGAACAATTGAGTTTTTAAAAACCCCTCTTATTTTCCATTCAGCTGCTCAGTTTTAACAGAACCAATCCTCATCTCCGTCTTCTTCAGACTATAGAAGATGGATAGAAGCCCAAGAGCTAAGGTTTCCAAACGTGGCACAGTGCCGAGATCAGCTTTTTGCTATACAGCAAGGCTTCCTATGGCGATGCGTCAAGCTGTCGGAAGGGAGCTGCATGAAATGCGAGGCTGCATGAAGCACAGGGACAATGTGAAGGGAAACTCCAGTGTTTGACCTTTCTATAGTACTGTCTATCTAGCTGCCACTGTGAGCAGAACTGGCCATTCGGTGGCAAATAAAGGATTCTCAATTCCTCCAGAGGAGAGTTTGCAAAGGAGAAATGACAGCTAGGAGGGGTGGTGCTTAACTCATCCTGATACCCACTGCAACCCCATTTTTCTTTGTAACCCCTGTCCTCCAGTCACTATTATTGCAATCTTCCGCTAGGGCAGGTCTGGGAAAAGTAGCTGGGGGGATGATGTGGAGGGAAATCAGTGAGTGACTTTCTGCTGGTGTTTAAGTGAGCCCCAACCTGTCACTACTTCTCCTGCAAGTGTTATACAGTGGTACCTCTGGATGCGAATGGGATCTGTTCCGGAGCCCCGTTCGCATCCTGAAGCAAATGCAACCCACGTCCCCGTGTCTGCGTGTGCGCTGGTCGTGATTCGCCACTTCCGCACATGCGCGTGACGTCATTTTGAGCACCTGCGCATGCGCGAGCAGCGAAACCCAGAAGTAACGCGGTCCGTTACTTCCGGGTCGCCACGGAGTGCAACAAGAAAATGCTTAACCTGAAGCTACTTCAACCTGAGGTATGACTGTATGTGACATCTGAAAGGTCTGCAAAACTTTTATTATTTCATGAAGAATGTGCAAAAATCAGTTTGACCAAACTGACAAAAAAAATTCTAACAACCCTCTGAAATTGACCTAATAATTCAAGGAGAAAAGGTTCTTTAAAATGTCCTTCAGAGCAGACCATTCCAGAAACAAAATGGCTCTGATTCAACCCCCCCCCCGCACCCCAAGATTTGCCTCTCCCAAAATATTGACAAATCAAAACACTTCAGTTCAAGGTGGGTAAAAAAGCTGCAAATTGGTCAGTTCAACCGTCAGACCCATGGGTAGGCAAACTAAGGCCCGGGGGCCGGATCCGGCCCAATCATCTTCTAAATCCCACCCACGGACGGTCCGGGAATCAGCCTGTTTTTACATGAGTAGAATGTGTCCTTTTATTTAAAATGGATCTGTGGGTTATTTGTGGGGCAAAGGAATTTGTTCATCCCCCCCAAAATATATATATATAGTCTGCCCCCCCACCACAAGGTCTGAGGGACACTGCTGAAAAAGTTTGCAGACCCCTGCTCTGACCCCTTCAGTCACTTTGAAATGCTTATTTCAATAGCATGGAATCTAGGAGTGGCATTGCGGAGGGTGGGAATGTGGAGAGGCAACGGCACATTATCAATCATGGGGTGTGTGCAGTGATGGCAAGGTCCAGAGTTGGTAGCAACAGCACCGAAAGAACATCACCAGTCCTCAGCTCCCCTGAACTCACCACCACTTTGTCCCACCTCAACCTTGTCCTGGCAAATATGGCTCTGCTGCTGCCCTCCTGCCTCCCGCTGCAGCTAAAGGAACGAAAAATTGTTAAATGATAATGTATTGCACTTTAACAGAGTACAGACGTGCCTTTAAGGCAATGCCAACAACCATTTTTAAACTGAGATTTTTAACAGTTTGGAAGGGGGGGAACGAGTGAGGCCGTTGATTAGGCTTTGAGATGGGTGCCAAATTGCAATCACTGGCAAATATAAATAAAACGAGGCACTGTGTATGATTTTTTTTTTCCTCTTCAGCATTTCAGGGCTAGAAAACAAAATGTTTACCAAATGCAAATTTCTATGTCTACTTTTCTTTGGATATCTACTTCTAGCAAAAACATCCTAAAACTTCAATGCACTAAATAAAGGGAAAAGATAGTAACAGATTGTGCAGAAGCTAACTCTGTGGCAGGAGAAACAGGATGTAGCAACCTCTAGTTAATATATGTTGTTGTTGTTGTTGGGGGATACCTTAGCAGTAAATTCCCCTGCTGCTGCTGCCACCTTTGAAAATCTGCATGTCTGCACAAACTCAATGAAGTGTGCATGGAGCAATTTCTGAACAGCTGAAGCCACACTGTAAAAGGTAAAGGTAAAGGGACCCCTGACCATTAGGTCCAGTTGTGGCCGACTCTGGGGTTGCGGCGCTCATTTCGCTTTACTGGCCGAGGGAACCAGCGTACAGCTTCTGGGTCATGTGGCCAGCATGACTAAGCCGCTTCTGGCGAACCAGAGCAGCGCACGGAAACGCCGTTTACCTTCCCGCCAGAGTGGTACCTATTTATCTACTTGCACTTTGACATGCTTTCAAACTGCTAGGTGGGCAGGAGCAGGGACCGAGCAACGGGAGCTCACCCCGTCGCGGGGATTCGAACCGCCAACCTTCTGATCGGCAAGTCCTAGGCTCTGTGGTTAAACCCACAGCGCCACCCGCTGTGGGTTTAACCACGCTGAGGAAAGCGCTAAAAACCAGACTGCAGGGGAAAGGGAAGAGCTCAATCACTGTTTTTCTGAGACCCAGTACAAACTTGTAACACTCAATATATGCACACACAAGTTTTGTCAAGTTAGCAAAAGTGAGAAGAAAATCCTTGTCTATTTTTTTTTAAAAAAACTGATTGGTGCCTGTCAAAGGCTCAGGAGGAGAGGCACAGGGAAGAGAGGAGATGGAGAGCGAAGGGGAAGAATCCGAGGGGAGCGTAGGAGAATATGACAGTGGCCCAAGGGATTCCATGAGTCTCTCCAGCGAATCGGAAGATTCGCAGAAGGGGGCGCCAGTGGCCAGGGGTAGAGGGTTCCCAAGGGGAACGCCCCAGGAGCAAGGGGGGAGCAGGGACTCCCAGAGCAGCAGTTGGAAATCAGGACCAGCTTCCCCACCAGAGCATAGTGAGGGGGAAAAGTCCCAAGTATCAGGGCCAGTGGATTCCCCACCAGGGAGAGAAGACGAGGCAGGGCTGACCACGCCTCCATCGGAGAGTCGGACAACGGAGGGGAGGTCAGATCCGGCCAGTATTCCGGAAGAGGGAAGCAGTGACAGGAGTAGTGTAACGGTTAGGAGGAAGGTCACTGGATTGGCGCGAGAAGCAAGTTCAAATGTACAGGAGCGCGGGAACTCAGAGGAGGAGGACTGGGAGCCGGGTCCCAAAGCTCGCCGGAGGCAGGGGGAGGAGCTAAGCGACTCAGCGTCAGAGGAGTCTAGAAAGGGGAATGCACCAACGGGCAGAAGGACCCAGAGAAGGAGAGAGCAGCGGAAAAGGTGGAGCAGGGCTAGGATATTAAACTGGTGTCAGAGGGGAGGAGACTCAGACGGGACTTCGCCGGTCTAGGGTTTAGGACGTAGAGCTGCGCGCTGCGGCTTTGAAATGGAAACTGAACTTCAATAAAGACCTTTGTACATAAACACAGCCTGGCGTTGGTCCTCTGTGAGCTGGGACCGAGGGGCAGCTCTGACAGTGCCCTTTACCTTCTTTGTGTTACCTTTGCTTATGGTCCTTGATTTCTGCGGACTGCTTTGTGATTATAGCCAGACATGGTGGTATGATATGCATGTATTTTGGCACCATTTTCTGTCATTGGGATCTAGTGTGGAAGCCAATGTGGTGTAGTGGTTAAGAGCGGTAGTCTCATAATCTGGGGAACCGGGTTCAAGTCTCCGTCCCTCCACCTGCAGCTGCTGGGTGACCTTGGGCCAGTCACACTTCTTTGAAGTCTCTCAGCCCCACTCACCTCACAGAGTGTTTGTTGTGGGGGAGGAAGGGAAAGGAGAATGTTAACCGCTTTGAGACTCCTTAAAGGGAGTGAAAGGCGGGATATCAAATCCAAAAACTCTAGTGTTAGTTTTATGTATTCCTGGAGACCCTCAGCCTTTTCAATTTCCCTAATTATTATTCCCAATTTCCCACACTCCTGCTACCAGGCCCTGCTGGCTCCTCCTGCCTCTCTGCACAGGTAATAGTAACAATTCTGGGACTTGTAGTTCTTAGAGCAGGAGCACACTCTGTGCGCGCTCTCTCTCTCTCCCTCTCTCCAGTGTATGGACTCTCACCTAGATGGCCTCAGCTGACAGCTTACTATTCAAAGCACTGCTTAGTCTGTACTACCAATGGAACTGATAAGCTCCAAAAAATCTCAAAAAATACACAAATTCCGCATTGTTGTTGTTTAGTCATTTAGTTGTGTCCGACTCTCCGTGACCCCATGGACCAGAGCACGCCAGGCACTCCTGTCTTCTACTGCCTCCTGCAGTTTGGTCAAACTCATGTTTGTAGCTTCGAGAACACTGTCCAACCATCTCATCCTCTGTCATCCCCTTCTCCTTGTGCCCTCCATCTTTCCCAACATCAGGGTCTTTCCCAGGGAGTCTTCCCTTCTCATGAGGTGGCCAAAGTACTGGAGCCTCAGCTTCAGGATCTTTCCTTCCAGGGAGCACTCAGGGCTGATTTCCTCCAGAATGGAGAGGTTTGATCTTCTTGCAGTCCATGGGACTCTCAAGAGTCTCCTCCAGCACCAGAATTCAAAAGCATCAATTCCTTGACTACCAGCCTTCTTTGCGGTCCAGCTCTCAATTCCATACATCACTACTGGGAAAAGCATAGCTTTAACTATACGGGCCTTTGTTGGCAAGGTGATGTCTCTGCTTTTTAAGATGCTGTTTAGGTTTGTCATCACTTTTCTCCCAAGAAGCAGGTGTCTTTTAATTTCATGACTGCTGTCACCATCTGCAGTGATCATGGAGCCCAAGAAAGTAAAATCTCTCACTGCCTCCATTTCTTCCCCTTCTATTTGCCAGGAGGTGATGGGACCAGTGGCCATGATCTTAGTTTTTTTAATGATGAGCTTTAGACATATTTTGCTTCAAATAATCTCACAAAATATGCACATTCCAAATAGAGTCCCACAAAAAACTGTTCTATTAGGATATACAGAAGTAGCTTAGAATACACAGAAATCAACATAAATGACAATTTAAGATACAAGGGAATAAGATTGCATAAACACCCTCAAATCCAATTTACCATTTACCCTCTATTTTCCCCTGCGTCATGGTAATGGACTTGCCTATGTTTCTATTTCTCCAGGCATGGCAGTGTCCCTCTCCCCCACCACAACCCCCATGCCGAGGACCTGAAAATAGTTTTAATCTCACTGATAGGCTGTTTATGATTATTTACTTAAAATGTGTATAAAACTTTTCTCAAGCTCAAAGTGGTGGACAAACCCTAAATGACCCGAAACAAAGGGGATGGGCAAAAGAGGATAGATATTTGCATGAAATGTGTGTGTGCTGCTTTATATATTTAGGCACAAATTTAGAAAGAAGTATTATCACTTAAACAGAAATACCGTACCTTACATCACACTATAGTATAGAAGACTGACCACATGAGATGTGAACCTACTCAGTTGGTAACTTTGAGGCCCCTGCTCTGTCATCTTCTGGTTCGTCATCTTTAAATGGACTTGGACTCATCAACCCTCCAGACAGGGGGTCCTCTGCAAATTGAAACCATTCTAAAACCAAACTGACGTTGTTGTTGTTTAAAAAAAGGTGAACACAGCAAAAATTAGAAATGAGACACAGAGCAAAACTTAAGCAAACCCAACATTTTGCAGTCCCTGTTAAATCCTACTATGGGTGGAGAGTGTTCCTTCTTCTCAGGTAGTGTGGTTTTTAAACATTCTAATAAGTAAATATATTGGATTGGAATGGAGCGTCCCCCATGATCTGCTAGAGTTTTAATTTATTTGGCCTGGTCATTTTTAGAAGGGGGGAGGGAATGTTTTTTATCAGTCACATGTGCTTGTTAGTTCCAGCAGCATCCAAAAGACCTTCTTAGCTATACTGCTTATCCTGGCATGCATTATATTTATCGATCTCTGATATCTGAGTCTCCCATATGGTATGCAGAAAGCATACACAATGATGAATAATGAATGGACAGCTGCAGAGTTTTGTAGCATGATTGACGCCTTTTGCTGGTTGATTGTTTAGCTAATTGAGTGTGATTGGCTCAGGAGAGGGGGCCTTTCTTGTGCTTCTTGTTTTTGAAAGACTTTTGTTTGTTTTCCAAAAGTTTGCTACCAAAGTTGTGGCTAATTTTACAAGCCTGGAAAATGCTCCTCTAAGGACAGCTCTTTGGCACCACACATTTGCCGCTCAACAAGTTGTTGTTCTTGTTTTTTGTCCAGTGCCTTTTAGGACTAGGCAGACAGATGCTGGCCAACTCTTCTGCTGCAATATAAATAATGTATTACAGAGTCTGAATATAATTGTCTACTTTTTATGCAGGCTTATATGCATCTTGCATAATCAAAATGAGGAATCTTGTTTATCATACCATCTTTCTTCCCTCCTTTTTCAACTGCTTCATTTCTAACCTTAATATAAGTATTAACCTGACACCTTCGATTCACCCCTGAGTTCTTCTAGTGCAACCTAAAGGGGCATCCAAAAGTCATCATGCCAAAGGTACATTACCAGACTGGTGGTGTCCCAGAAAAACCAGGACATCCTGTTTTTTATCTCAAGAGAACAGTGGCTATTTGGGTTGCTGTGATCTGGCATGATTTCACTGTGTGATTCCCCCCTGAAAAAAGCACTTGGGGGGACGGGACTGTGGTCCGAAATTGCTAAAATGACTGCAATGCTCTCACGGTTTTTAAAAAAGGGAAAGATGTTGTCTGGGAAGATGGTGTCCTGGGTTTTGGCTACCAAGTGTTGGAGGTTATATGGTGGCCCTAAGAAAGTTGTCATCATATCAATCCTTGTATCTTTCTGTCACATAAACCACACATAAATTCTCTTCACAAGCTGTTTTTGTGTGTGTTTAGCTGGGGTTGGGCAAGGTAGCCACATCACAAACAGCTCTCTCACCTTCAGCTGTTCTCATCTGGACATGGAAGGAGCAGTAATAAGGAGGAGATCCGCTGCACACCTGGCCTGATGGCAGTGGAATCACTATCACTACCTGGAAGGGAAAGTGGGAGAGCATGGCGGCAGGAGGTCAGGGCTGGACAGGTGCACTGGTGGAGCCAATCTGGCAGTGTGTCTGTGCTGCAGAGTTGACCACACCACCATTTTGAGATGTCTTACCAGTT
Source organism: Podarcis melisellensis (assembly GCF_964234715.1). Classification (NCBI taxonomy): domain Eukaryota; kingdom Metazoa; phylum Chordata; class Lepidosauria; order Squamata; family Lacertidae; genus Podarcis; species Podarcis melisellensis. Next base: position 7,148,018 of record NC_138543.1, read on the forward strand.
TATGGTGATGTTCTAGACAGCATCTTAAAAAGTATAGACATCACGTTGCCAACAAAGTTCCGTATAGTGAAAGCTATGTTTTTCCCAGTGGTGATGTATGGAAGTGAGAGCTGGACCATAAAGAAGGCTGATCGCCAAAGAATTCATGCTTTTGAATTATGGTGCTGGAGGAGACTCTTGAGAGTCCCCTGGACTGCAAGAAGATCAAACCTATCCATTCTGAAAGAAATCAGCCCTGAGTGCTCACTCGAAGGACAGATCCTGGAGCTGAGGCTCCAATACTTTGGCCACCTCATGAGAAGAGAAGACTCCCTGGAAAAGACCCTGATGTTGGGAAAGATGGAGGGCACAAGAAGGGGACGACAGAGGACAAGGTGGTTGGACAGTGTTCTCGAAGCTACAAACATGAGTCTGACCAAACTGCGGGAGGCAGTGGAAGACAGGAGTGCCTGGCGTGCTCTGGTCCAGGGGGTCACGAAGAGTTGGACACAACTAAACAACTAAACAACAACAAGCTATAGATTTGGGGGGAAAGCTTCTTCTGGCTGGACTTAGGAGGAACATAGGAAACTGCCTTATACTGAGTCAGATCATTGGTCCATCTAGTTCAGCATCATCTGCACTGGTGCTCTCTGGGATCTGAGGCAGGAAACTGTCTCAGCCCACCTTGGGGACGGCAGAGATAGAACCTGGGACCTTCTGCATGCAAAACGGATGCTCTACCAGTGAGCTATGGCCCTTTTGTCAAACAACCATTGGTGGTTTTTTGCCATCTAAGCAAGGGAAGTATGAGATAAACCACATGTAATGTAAAACGTCAGATGGAAGCAAGCATTTCCCTCTATCATATCCTCCATTCTCTCTTCCTCTCATCTCTAGGTTTTCAAAACGGGTGGTATTTCCTCAGCTAGATTAGTAGATCTACTCTTTGTTTTATTTAAGGGACAGGTCCGCTTTGATCAAAAAGAAAAGCAGCAATGCAAGAACACTAAGCAACTAGCCTGTCCAGTGTGTAAATGGGCAAAGAAGGTACATACGTAATGTTTTTAGGGATAAACAGACCAGTATTTAAGAAGCTCTAAGAGCCCTTTCACTCAATGCGTTCCCAGAACACTTGACTATTTCCAATTATCCCTGCCTTTCTTGAAACCAAGAAACAACAAATGAGTAACAGATGTCAACTTCTATTGAAGGCTACTTACTGAATGTGAGCTGTTCTCGCTTATGGGAAACCCTTTTAAAAGTATTTCTTTCTCTTACTGTTACCATGACAATATTTAGCCTAATCCCATGGCTTTTATCACATCTAAAGAAGACTGTGTAGGCAAGTTATTATCATTAAAATGAATAGTTCTCACAGTTCATAATGAATTTCCTTAAAGTTGTCTTCCTTGTAAGATTATATTGTAAATATGATTTCATCAAGGAAGACAGTATGGGATGCACAGACACATGGGAGCCCATCTTTCCTTGGAAGAGATTGAAACATGCTTAATTTTAATTGGTTTGTCTTTGTGGGGTCTTCTTTTTAAAAGAAATAACCACCCAGGCTTCGTCTCAATATGTGTTTTGCACCAATTTGGGCGAAATGTATATTATTGCATTCTATTTGCTTACTAGATTGATCCAGTCGTGATCTTGTGGAAGGGTCAAGTCCACCTAGCAAATCCACCTTCAGTTTTCTTGAAACCTTTGTCCTTGGTCAATGAATGAAGGTGAAGTTCTCAAAACTACTTGAGAGAAAGAACATGAATGGCTTGATAAAACTGGAATGGCATAATGGTTTTATTACTCTAAGGAGTTCAGAGCAGCTCCCCATTTTCTCCTCACATGACTCAGGCTGTGTGAGAGACAGGGAGACTGCGCCAAGGCCACCCACTGTGCTTCATGTTTGAATGAGGATTTGAACTTTAGGATGCTAACTCTCTACTTGGCAACCAATGTGGTCCCCTCCAAATGTTGTTTGACCCAAACTCCTATCAGCTCCAGTCAACATGGACAATAGTCACGGTGATAGGAGTTGTCACACCTGGCGGGGACCCATGTTGGCTAACCCTGCTCTAACCACTACGCAGGACATAATGAGTTTTGGGGGAAGCAGAAAACAAAGCTGAGACGAACAATAGCCCAATACTTTACAATAGCCAGTTTCCAGCAGAATTGTAATTTGTGACACCAGGGTGTTTGCCACAGCTGTTGTTTCCATCAGCAGCAGAATTTTGGTTGCCATTTTCCTTTTGCCCTTTGTTTAAACCATTGCATGCACCCTCTTCTCTTATGGGCTTTTTGTGAATTCAGTTCAGTTCCACAGAGCTCATAACTTCAGCCTGAAAGTGTTCCACAATGCATCATTTTTCCCATCTAAAATTCACTCTGAATTTCAGACTTTATTAAGTTTCGCGTGCGGATAAAACAGGTAAAATATTGCCAAGTGTATATTACTGTTGTTTTTCAGGAAATTCATGCACCAGAAGGCTCTACTATTAAATAAAAAAACATGCAGCATTTTCAAACTGCATCAATAAAACTGTACTGTTATCTGGTACAGAAAGAATAACAGAACATGCTTCCCTTGAGATGTTATGTGTATTTTTACAGCACTGACAACCCACTAAAATTGGCATTCTTCATTTTCCTTTTCTACATGGCTTCTAGGAAGAAGTGAAAGTCATCTGAAGCTCTTTTTAAAATTGCTTTACTTGCTAAGGAATAATTAGGATGATGTGGAAGAATTACTGAGGTTTGTAAAATCTGGATTAGATATAATTTCTTTTTGGTGGAGAACCCTTCCAAGTATCTTTAAGGTCGATTACTATGTATGGCTGAAGCAGGATTTCACCTTTTCCTCCATGTTTTAGTTAAGAGAGTCTAATTATTGCTAAATCAGTGGTGCATCCTGACTGGTTTGATTGAAATAGATGCTTCTGTAATTCCGTAAAACAGAATCAACTACTACCAGCTTAATGAATTATTGGGTGTACATTTGAATTTTCAGATTGCAGTCTGAAATTTGCTTCCTGATTTACTGATGCAAATCTAATCCTCCAAAATGTGAAAGACTGAATCTGTGAAATGTGACTAGGAAAAAAAATAACTTTAAATGTGCTTAAAGGATGTAAGAATCTGCTGTAATTGCTTCTCAGTTACTGGCGTTCACAGGCTTATTTTCTCTGGCAGAAGATGCAGGACATCACCATCATGGCTCATTGCCACTGATAGCTTCATCCGCCATGAATTGGTCTAATTTAAAGCCACCCAAGTTGGTAGCCATCTTTACTTCTTGTGGCAGCAAGTTCCATAATTTAATTATGCACTGTGTCTTTTGCCTGTCCCAAATCTTTCAACATTCGGCTTCAATGGATGGCTCCTAGTTTTATGTAGGAAAAGATGCTCAAAATTGGATTGGGAATTTCTGGAAGACTAGTCTTAGGCAAAAGCTGTTTGGTGGGTGTCTAATGGCAGAATTCTCTCTAACTAGAAGGAACTCCTTTTGAAAGGCAAGCTCCCTCTCCCCCAATGAATCTTCCTGTAACATTTAGAAAAAGAGGCATGTAACATGTATGTGATGGCCTAGGATTCGGACTCAGAAGCTGAACCAGAGGAATCCCAGCCTACACAGGAGTCACTGCCTCCAGAACCAGCTGAGCCGGGGCTGGGGCCTGAGCCTGAAGGGGCCTCAGCTGTGCTGGATCCTCAGGTGCAGGCATCAGCTGAATCTGCTCTAGCTCCTGAGGCGATGGAGGACCCATTGCCTGCAGGTGCTCCACTCTCACCCCATCAGAGGAAGATGGGGTTGCCTCTGGGTCCGGTAACCCTCCAGCCTCTCCTGAACTGCAGAGGCTCAGGGCAGAGAGGCAGAGGGAACTAAGTTCCTGCAGAAGGAGTGCTCGCCTCCAGGCCAGGAGAGGCGAGTCACCTGTGGACCGGGGCCGCCCTATGCCTCATGGCAGATAAAAGCTGGCCAGCCCCAGTCTCAGGTTGCGGGAGCAACATTGTTGGTAGCCTGTTCCTGTCTGCACCCTGTCCTGCTCTTCTGCCAGAGTTCCTGACCTCACCCGTCTCCCTGCCTTGGACCCTGCTTCACCTTTGACAGACAGCCTCCATACCGGACCCTTGACCTTGGACTCAGACCTTGCCACACGGTTGACCCTCGGGACCAGCACAATGTATTCCTAGAACAGGAAACATCCTAGAACAGATAATTCAAGAGTCAGTCTGTGAGCACTTAGAAAAGGATGCTGTGACTATCAAGACCCAGCATGGGTTTCTCAAAGACAAGATGCCAGATGAATCTCGTCTCCTTTTTTGATGGAGTTACAAGCTTAGTGGATCAGGGGGATACTGTGGACATAGTGTATCTTGATTTCAGTATGTTGACAAAGTCCCTCATGATATTATTTTGAGGAAGCTGGTAAAATGTAGATTGAATGAGGTAACTGTTAGGTGGATTTGGACCCAAAGAGTACCCAAAGAGTACTCATTAATGGTTCCTCGTCGTCCTAGGGAAAAGTCACAAGTGGGGTGCCGCAGGGTTCTGTCCTAGGCCCATAGCTGTTCCATGTCTTTATAAACAACTCGGATGAAGGAATTGAGGAGATGTTCATCTCATTTGCAGATGGCACCAAACTGGGAAGGGTAGCTAATGACACAGAAGACAGAATCGGGATTCAATATGACCTGAACGGATTGGAGACATGGGCCCAAACTAATAAAATGAATTTCAATAGGGGCAAATGTAAGTTCTGCACTTAGGCAGAAAGAAGGAGATGCACAAATTTAAGATGGTGGACACCTGGGTTACTAGTAGTGCATGTTAAAAGGATCTAAGGGTCTTACTGGAACACAAGCTTAACATGAGTCAACAGTGTGATGCAGTGGGGGGGGGGGGGACCTAGTGCTATTCCGTGCTGCATCAACAGAAGTATAGTGTCCAGATCAAGGGAAGTAATAGTGCCACTTGATTCTGCCTTGGTCAGACCACACCTGGAATACTGTGTCCAATTCTGGGCAACACAGTCTAAGAAGGCTGTTGATAAGCTGGAGTGTGTACAGAGGAGAACAACCAAGATTATCAAGGGTCTGGAAACCAAGCCTTATGAGGAATGGTTGAAGGAGCTGGGTATATTTAGCCTGAAAAAGATGAAACTGAGAGGAGATATGATAGCCATCTTCAAATATCTCAAGGGCTGCCACATGGAAGATGGAGCAAGCTTGGTTTTTTCCTGTTCTGGAGGGTAGGACCCGAACCAATGGGTTCAAGTAACAAGAAAGGAGATTCTGACTAAACAACAGGAAGAACTTTCTGACGGTAAGAGCTGTTCAACAGTGGAATGGACTCCTTTGGGAAGTTGTGGACTCTCCTTCCTTGGAGGTTTTTAAGCAGAGGATGGATGGTCACCTGTCATGGATGTTTTAGTTGAGGTTCCTCTGTTGCAGGAGGTTGGACTAGATGACCCTTGTTGTCCCTTCCAACTCTAGTATTCCTTTTCAGTGTTATCTATATTCTAGACACACCATTGTGGAAATTTGTGTAACCCACCCACACCCAGCAATTGGCATTTAAGACACAGTTTCTGTAGCAAAAATATTGTCTGGTTTAGCTGGAAGATATATAATGGTCACATCCACACTTTGCATTTAAATAGAAAATAGAAAATACCTTATTGTCAGTGTACCATTTGTTTACAATGAGATTAAACGAGCCCCCTCCCCCAGTCTCTCAGTCCTTGTTACACTCTGTGTGCTGTTGTATGACCACCAACGCCGAACATCAGCTGCAATGTTGCTGTCTTCCATTCAGCAGCCTCACGGCCCATGGTAGAAACTGTTTTTAACTTGGTGTGGTTTATCATGCTTCTATTTCTACTGCCTAAGGGCAGGAGATTAAAAAGGTGCTGGCCAGGGTGTGAGTCACCCCTGAGAATGTTCCTCGCTCTTCTGAGGCAATGGTCAAAGCATATGACTTCCCCCCAAAAATCATGGGAACTATTGTTTACCACAACAGAGCTTCAATTCCCAGCAAGCTACAGTTCCCAGGAGGAAACCATAGGATTTAAATGTGCTTCAAATTTGTGTTGGGAATGCAGAGTTGGCACAGGCATTAGGTCGGGTGAGGCTGCCGCCTCAGGTGGCAGAAGCCCCCATGGGCACCATGCCTGCCCTCCTGCTGGTATCAATGCCAATTTTAGGTGAGATCATGCCAGTTTCTCACAGGATCTCACTGAAATCATGTGGGTTCTTGCGGAGTGCATGAGATACTGCACAATTTCAGCAAGATCTCACCGGAAATCGGTGCAATCTTCTCTGCCAGCGGCAGAGGGGGCACTTCTAGTTTCACCTCAAGCGGTCAAATGGGATGCGCTGCCAACCCCTGTGTGGATGAGGGCATAGCAGGGGGTGCAAGCATTCCAGACAAGAAAGGTTAGCAACACATTTCTGTCGAGAAACCTCTCTTTCTCCAGAGTACAGCTGCGGGGGTGGGGGGGGGGAGTTAAGCAAGTTAGGAGGCTTTGAAAATGATGTAACTGCCTTGAATCTTCGCCACCAGCCTTAATCCAGCTCAGTGTCTTCTCGACTTTTCCATGCGAAAAGCCAGTCTATGTTCCAATCCTATAACATCATTAGATCTCTGGTTTAAAATGTGGTCTCTGTAAAAATGTGGCTGAAGTCTCATATGCAGTCTGCTTTCTGATAATAAAAATAAAAATAAAAAATATGCCAGTTTGGTCCAAAGCTAGAGTAAAAGCTTATCAGCCCCATGGCTTGGCAGAATGTCAGCTGGTGAACCTGCCAAAGTTCCTGTACTTTTTTGAGATCCTCCATGTCACTATTCCAGATAAGTGGATCTTAAAGTGGTAGCAGCTTTTAAATAGCTGTACAACAAAAGGGAAAAGGGACATAAGCTTAGTAGTGCCTTTCTATGTGTGACCTTATGGGTTTGGAAGTGCAGTTGTACCTTGGAAGTCGAACGGAATCCGTTCCGGAAGTCCGTTCAACTTCCAAAACGGTTTGGAAACCAAGGCGCAGCTTCTGATTGGCTGCAGGAATCTCCTGCAACCAATCAGAAGCTGTGGAAGTTGTGACAGACGTTCGGGTTCCAAAGAATGTTTGCAAACCAGAACAATCACTTCCAGGTTTGCGGCATTCGGGAGCGAAAACATTCGACTTGCAAGGCGTTTGACTTCCAAGGTACGACTGTGCTGGAGTTCCACCGTGGGCTCAATTAAGTCTCCTCTCATCCCAGTATTGGACCACCCAAAGCTTTCCTTTCAAGATAAATATAAAGTGGGAATCCAGACCATTTATACAGGATAATAGATTGGAACCATTAGTAAGACCAGTTAAAAGGACTCCATAGGGAACAGCACTATGTGACTTCTGACTCAAGTTGTAAGGGCATAGCTTCTGAACTTTTTATTTTTGATTTATTTCCCAGGTAAAATAAAATCTATGATGAAGGAAAAATGAAAAATTCTGGTCTGGACCCTTGGAAACCCTTTTGCAACCCCCCCCCCCAGGGGTACATTGGGAAACACCGATTTAAAGTCGTCTTATTCTTGTGATAAATTTTGCTTCTCTTCTCTTCCCATTTCCATACGTATTTAACAATAAACGGTTTTCAGCATCAAGGGATGCAGTGTCATTTGGCGCTGAGAGAAAAAGTTGTTATTTATTATACATTTTTAGTAAGTTTTAAAGGCTGACAGTTCCATGTTGGCTGTGTGTGTGTGTGTGTGTGTGTGTGTGTGTGTGTGTGTGTGTGCTTCAGCTGCCCAGATGCTCCATGTTCTAAAAAGAGGCTGAATCTGTGCTGTGAAATGAAATTTTTTGCTTCATGTGGTACTAATAGCACCAGTAAGCGTGCTTCAGATGAAACCACCTTTGAGGTCCGTGTTCCAAACACCTGTGTTCTCAGCTGTATTGGATTTTTGTATCATAATAGGCCATTGTTTGGTTTAAATTCAGATTTAGTTTCTTTGCTCTGTTATCTGGAATTATTTTGCCTGATGCTTTAAAAAAAATGCACACAGGATCTACCCACCACCAACAGTACTTTCAGGAATAAAAAGTGGATTTCACAAAACATGATGTTCAAGGAGATGTTGACATAATGTAAATATTGTCTTCCAAGAAGTAAGGAAACATGAGAATTTCCTCCACTGTCTGTGAAGCAAAGTGGAATCCATGATTCATAGAAGAAAGAAAGTATACATCTGGAAGAACGTCAACAAGTATACTTTTCCGCTCTCAAATGATATTAGCTGTGAAAGAGAATGCCATTTTTCCTGTAGGACATTAGCAACAGCAAACATGTTGTGTCTGAAGGAAGCCAACAGGGCATAGCAATGGTGCTCTACTCCAGCAACCGTGGAGAAAAAGCTGAATTGCATCTAATTCCCCAAGAGATAGATTTAGGAGCATACACTTATCTCCTCTTACATTAGAGAGTCTGAAAGCTAAAATCCATCACTGTTACGAGAGTATTTTAATATTAGAAGAACATTACTATTTTTTACTTTGTAGCATTGCATACCCTTTCCAAGCTCAATGGTCAGGGATGTTGGGAATTAATAGTCCACTGTGGCTGGGGAAGGGTACTCTAATGTCTATGCTCAGTCCAAGGAAGGAATGGAGGCAGGATCCCCAAGGCATTCATATTCAGGGCCGTCTTTACCCGGGGATGGCAAGGGGTGTGGGGCACCCGGGCGCTGAATTCTGGGGCGCGCCAGGCACTCACTGCTGAAGTCGCCTAAGCTCTTAACCAGGGGTCAGCAAACTTTTTCAGCAGGGGGCCGGTCCACTGTCCTTCAGACCTTGTGGGGGGCCGGACTATTTTTTTGGGGGGAAATGAACGAATTCCTGTGCCACACAAATAACCCAGAGATGCATTTTAAATAAAAGCACACGTTCTACTCATGTAAAAACACCAGGCAGGCCCCACAAATAACCCGGAGATGTATTTTAAATAAAAGCACACATTCTACTCATGTAAAAACAACAGGAAGGCCCCACAAATAACCCAGAGATGCATTTTAAATAAAAGGGCACATTCTACTCATGTAAAAACATGCTGATTATCAGACCATCTGCGGGCCGGATTGAGAAGGCGATTGGGCCGGATCCATCCCTCCGGGCCTTAGTTTGCCTACCCATGCTCTTAACTATCTACCTGTTATGAAATAATAAATAATTTTGATCAAGCTAGAAAAACAAAATACATATATACCTAGGTATTACCAAAATGTATACCTACTGTTTCACTAAAGGACTTTCGACTTTGTGCGCTCATTTACTAAAGACAATGGCACCATCCATGCGGAATTAATATAATTTGGGGGCGCTGGGGGGGGATCTTTGCACCCCAGTGGCGCATATGCTAAAGATGGCCCTGTTCATATTCTTCTTTCTGAATTTATAATGGCATGTGAAGACTAGAAAATATATGGCCAAACCGCTGGATCTCACTGTATATGTATGCCTTTTTTTCTGTTTAAATGTTACATGGGGAAAAGGGCATTGTTTCAGATTTTCCCAGTATCTGCTTGTATTTAGAGAAGGGGACTATTTGTATAAGCTAACCAAGGCTGCCAGATGAAATTTCACACAAGAGCTTTTCATTTCCTCCTTTACTCAAGAGAAAATGAGTGGGCCATTGTGGGGTGGGGGGGGGAGAGAGATACTTCTCACTGGAGGGGTCTGATTGCCCCCAAAACACAAGGCTGGGATAGAAGGAGCGCCTCTTGAGTGAGTGAAATTTTCATTCACAGCCCATTACTGTCCATTCTGCATAACTGCCAAGTGACTGCTGCTTCATTCTGCCCAGGGCCTTTTCCATTGACATTCCATTGTCAAACCTCCTCATAATCTGGTGCTATTACAACTCTGACATTATTTGAACAGCTTTGCCAGCTTTATAATAGAAATAAATACATCTCAAAATGCCCGACAGGGCATGAGCTTCTTTTCAAGGGACTTTCTGACATAATTCAGCAGTAGTGTTTTCCTGTAACGTTTATCAAAATATTTGTACAGCAGATGACAACCAAATGTGCTTTTGGGGTTTATTTTCTTTGCATGCATGTGTGCTGTTCTGAGTATCCAGTCTGAGAGAGTTTGTCTTTCCTTCTTACAGATGAATAAGGTAACCAAAAGAGCAGATCCTAAGGGTTTTATTTCTACTTATTTTCTACCATTCTCATTATGGGATGATATTATCACAGGAAGAAACTGGCTAGAAGAACACAGAGTCCTTTATAACTTTTGCCTTCTTGATGGAACAATGGTTGAGAAACTTCACATCCCTGTTGCTTTGAAAGGGTGCCAAGAAAATCCCTTAAAGGGATGAAGAATCAATGTTTATGTTTTGTGTAAGACATAGAAAGGCTTTTGATACTATATAATATGATTATATTATAAGACAATATGATGTTTTGGAAAGTGGTTTGTCTGTTTGCTCTCTATGCATTCAGAGATAACCTTGCCAAATTTGGCATGACAGTTCCTGAGGTGAGGGTGTCAATATTAGGATGCTGGTTGCCATTTCTATTCTTGATGGGGGACCAAAATGTGACTTTGGTATGATTTCACCCATTTTTGTGGCATAGATTTTCATCCTCTTCTTTCACACAACTTGGCACAAGGGTTTCTGAGGTGGGGGCAGGGTTCTTGATTAACTTTTGAATGCCGATCGCCATTTTGAATCAAGATGGCAGAACAAAACTTGACTTGCATGGTTTCACCTATTTTTTGGCATAGGTTCAGCCGTCTCTTGAGATACCATTGCCAAACTTGGTATAAGGGTTCCTGAGGTGAGGCTGGCAGACTTTGTTACCATTTAGACACTGCAGGAATATAAATGACTGATTTGGAAAATGAGAAACTAAGAGGAACTGAAATAGACAGATCCATCCATTCCTAGCTGCAGATAGCAAAACGTCTTGGGCCAGGATCAAACATTACTTTGCTTGAAAAGCAAAAGATGAAATTATGAGCATTCAAAGAAGAGACTGTTGAAAGGAGTATTTACTTATTTAAAAGATTTATATCTCACCTTCCTGCTACATATGGAATATGCCCTACCCTGCCTTATGAAGTAAATGTTTTAAAAGTACTGTGGTTCCCACATCTATGGGTCTTTAGTGTGTTATTGCACAGACCAAAGCTTCTAGCTTTCATATGTTAAACGTTAGGTATTGGCAAAGCTAGACTTTTTAAAATCACTGACCAGATACTTGTCATTTTCAGATTACATTTGGGTTATTGCACATGCCACAATCTTGAAACTTTCTGGATTAACCTAGTTTTGGCCGTTGTCCCAAGGTTGCTCCGTTACAGAACAAAACAAAACAAAAAGGTATATCCACCTTTGTCTAAGAGGCAATATATCTTTTTATGTGGTGGGGAGAATTATATCAAATACAGAAATGAATAATGCACTTCAATCTGATCTGAACATTTGTGAGAAGCCCTTGGTTTCTAGACACCACAATTTTCATTTTAGCTGGAGCTTTCTTTTCTTGCCAGCAAAGTTAGCCCTATTTTAGTCTCTTGGATAAATCGGCTCCAGAACGAGAGGCAAGTAGGCCAGAGAAAACTGGTCTCAATCAAGCATATGGTACAGCGTGGGGGAGAAAAAGACATCATTTTTGAAGGGAGATTTTGGCTAGCATTTGTCTGGGACAAAAAGGAGGAGGAAAAGCACAGAAGAGGAAATAGTTTCTTTGAAGCCGCTATTAAAAGTGCCATTTTTATAGCATTATAATAAACATGTCCATGTTCTCAAAAGACAGAACAGGGCCACTTGTAATAAATATAGATCAAGCTTTCGTGATGGGAGGGCCTATTAGGAACGGAGACAGACAATAGCTTTCCTCCCCCCCCCCCCCCGCGAGAGTCAATGGCAGCTTGAAATAGAGATCACTGCTTGTAGTGCGCTCACTTCTTCTACTTTTCCCTCTGGTAAACAGTTTTTTTTTTAAAAAAGTATTGTTTCAAAAACCTATTTGAACAGAGCCCACACAATAAATGTGTAGGTATACCACAGGACTCCATACCTCTCTCAGCTGTCATTAAAAATCACTAACCTATTTGCTCACAAGCCAACATCTTTTCTAGCACCTTTCACAAGTAATAGGAAAGCTCCCCGTTGGGGCTGGTCTTTGGAGTTTATTCAGGGGAAAGTTGGGAAATCTCTTAACTTGATTAAGTTCTATTCTCTTTTGATGAGGTAGGACGGTCCCACCCCAAATCTTCAGCAGCAACCATTCCGAATTGCCACGCTCTCTCCAAATTCTCAGAAAGTTTATTAAATAATTTTACCTGGCAAATTTTATTTATTTGTTTATTTAAACCATTTATATGCCACTTTAATTCTGGACGGAGATATATAGCCATTGTTATGAACATCCATCACCACATGGCGCCTGAAGCCCTTGCTGAACAGAACTCCTCTTTCTTTGCTATTATTTAACTTTCGATTGATATTTCCACTTAAAAAGAACAAAACAACTACAAATAGCAATTAGCAGCATTAGCGGCTAACAGTTCAATGGCAATTAGGGGTATGGAATTAAAAAGAAGAAGCCATCCTTGTCACAGATGTACAATTGAGTGAACCACTGTCCGTGTTTGGGCTGGAATTGCTGCATGTTGGTCTGCCTCAGCTAGCGGTCTTCAAACAGACTGCTGTTGCCAAAGTATAACTAAGTCTTGACATGAGCCAACAGTGTGACGCGGCAGCTAAAAAAGCCAATGCAATTCTGGGCTGCATCAATAGGAGTATAGCATCTAGATCAAGGGAAGTAATAGTGCCACTGTATTCTGCTCTGGTCAGACCTCACCTGGAGTACTGTGTCCAGTTCTGGGCACCACAGTTCAAGAACAAACTGGAACGTGTCCAGAGGAGGGCAACCAAAATGGTCAAAGGCCTGGAAATGATGCCCTATGAGGAACAGCTAAGGGAGCTGGGCATGTTTAGCCTGGAGAAGAGGAGATTAAGGGGTGATATGATAGCCATGTTCAAATATATAAAAGGATGTCACATAGAGGAGGGAGAAAGGTTGTTTTCTGCTGCTCCAGAGAAGTGGACACCGAGCAATGGTTCCAAACTACAAGAAAGAAGATTCCACCTAAACATTAGGAAGAACTTCCTGACAGTAAGAGCTGTTCGACAGTGGAATTTGCTGCCAAGGAGTGTGGTGGAGTCTCCTTCTTTGGAGGTCTTTAAGCAGAGGCTTGACAACCATATGTCTGGAGTGCTCTGATGGTGTTTCCTGCTTGGCAGGGGGTCGGACTCGATGGCCCTTGGGGTCTCTTCCAACTCTATGATTCTATGTTGGTCCAGCCCTACTCATCTGCATGAAGCTTACAGAAGAGTCTCTCAGTTTAACCCGACTTCAAAGGCTAGTTATGTGGTAATGGCAGTTTATTCTCACAACTACCACGTGAACCAGGACGCGGGTGGTGCCGGGGGGTAAACCACTGAGCCTAGGACTTGCTGATCAGAAGGTCGGCGGTTCGAATCCCCGTGACGGGGTGAGCTCCCGTTGCTAGGTCCTGCCCACCTAGCAGTTCGAAAGCACGTCAAAGTGCAAGTAGATAAATAGGTACCTCTCTGACGGGAAGGTAAACGGCGTTTCCGTGCGCTGCTCTGGTTCACCAGAAGCGGCTTAGTCATGCTGGCCACATGACCCGGAAGCTGTACGCCGGCTCCCTCAGCCAATAAAGCGAGATGAGTGCCACAACCCCAGAGTCGGCCACGACTGGACCTAATGGTCACGGGTCCCTTTACCTTTACGTACCACGTGAACCACCTTGGGGAAAATGTAGGGTACAACAAATGCAACAAGTAATAGTTGCATGCATGGGCCGAGTGGAGGGCTGAAAAGCAAGGTGAATCGAGGTGAAACCCAGAATCAGATTGAGGCCACCGCAAAGTATCTAAACCCCCTCATTCTGAGCTTTTCTGCAGTACATTTCCTTTGTTTGTCCCTCTTTTCCTATGTCCATGGGCTATGCAAAAATTGAGGCTGTCCAAAACGTTTCCTGCAGAGCCCTAAAGTGGTCTGGATTGCTTTTAGTTAAAGCACAGAGGTTTCATTTTATGTTAAAAGTCTTGTTTGTGTCCTTTAAAAACCCTGTGTTGCTCTAGTTTAATAGAAACAGAACTCCAGAACTGCGTCATGCCCGTGGCAATAATATGATCCCAAAATATGTCCCATATTTTATCAACCCTGCCAGAGCTACTTCCTTCCTGTCTAAATACAAAATGTGGATGAGCAGGAAAACCCAACCTTTCAAAATGGCAGTGCTCTTCAACTGAGAGTAGCTGTGCCCTTTTCAGTCATTTGAACAATTTGCTAGTGAATCACCTTGAAGGAGCCAATAGGTTGTAAAAAAATGTGGAACTCCACCGTACCCATTCGAAGCGTCTTGCAAAAGTAAATACAGTAACAGAGTTAAGGCACGTGTCATTTCCAGAGCCTAAATCTGAGGAGCAAAGGAGTCAGCCCTGCTGCTCTGCAAACTCTTTGAAGTCATCCTTATACAGAAGGTTGTTAAACTACAAAAAGTCCTATGTTCCTCCTCCAACTGAGATCACCAGTGAATACCTCCATGGTATTCTAAAATATTGATAAAGTAGCTATTTACTAGATACGATAGTTTTATTAATTTGGCCCTAATTTTCCAACATGTGCAATCGGATCAATACTTTGTGAGAGCAGAAAGAAAGAAATATTTTTAATGTTAAAAAAATCAAACTGTTATGGTTCTTGTCTAATATTAAATATAATAAAAATGGTATTTCCCTTGGTTTGATTTCATAGCCACATGAACACTGTCAGTGTTACCTCAACATAATGCACAATGAACAACGAAAACAACAGTGATGCATTTAAAGGATGACCACAAATTTAACATTCAGCTCCTGGTCCTTTCAGAGTCTTAAATGATCCTGGAAAAGACCTGGAAAAGATCCTGAAAAGACCAACCAGCTGGTCCTCTCTGCAGAGCCTCAGAGTTGCCGCAGGTAGAAAGAGACAGTTTCTCTCCTTGGCTCCAGCAAAAAGCTCTGGGCAGAAAGGGGCCTGCACTTCCATTTGTGCATTCCCATTTGTGGTGGGGCTGCCTTGAATGGAGGTGACTGTCCCCTCCCTTCATCTGGTCTTAGAGCTATCAGACTGCCAAGCTGGATAGTTTTGTTTTTCCCCTTGAAGGCCAGTATGCCTGCGCCAAAGTGTAGATCAAGAGGCAGTACACTGCTCTTCACTGCATGTGCAGCCTTGCAGCGGTGTTAGGGATGCCATAGCATTGTGCTGCCACTCCCATTCTGTCCCATGACTGTTAGATAGATAGATAGATGATAGATAGATAGATGATGATAGATGATAGATAGATAGATAGATAGATAGATAGATAGATAGATAGATAGATAGATAGATGATAGATAGATGATAGAGATAGATAGATAGATAGATAGATAGATAGATAGATAGATAGATAGATAGATGATAGATAGATAGATAGATAGATAGATAGATAGATAGATAGATGATAGATAGATGATAGAGATAGATAGATAGATAGATAGATAGATAGATAGATAATAGATAGATAGATAGATAGATAGATAGATAGATGATAGATAGATGATAGAGATAGATAGAGATAGATAGATGATAGATAGATAGATAGATGATAGATAGATAGATAGATAGATAGATAGATAGATAGATAGATAGATGATAGATAGATAGATGATAGATAGATAGATGATAGATAGATAGATAGATAGATAGATGATAGATAGATAGATAGATAGATAGATAGATAGATAGATAGATAGAGATAGATAGATAGATAGATAGATAGATAGATAGATAGATAGAGATAGATAGATAGATAGATAGATAGATAGATAGATAGATAGATGATAGATGATAGATAGATGATAGATAGATAGATAGATAGATAGATAGATAGATGATAGATAGATAGATAGATAGATAGATAGATAGATAGATAGATAGATGGTAGATAGATGATAGATAGATGATATAGATAGATAGATAGATAGATAGATAGATAGATAGATAGATGATAGATAGATATAGATAGATAGATAGATAGATAGATAGATAGATAGATAGATGATAGATAGATAGATAGATAGATGATAGATAGATGATAGATAGATGATATAGATAGATAGATAGATGATAGATAGATGATAGATAGATAGATTAGATAGATAGATAGATGATAGATATAGATGATAGATAGATAGATAGATAGATAGATAGATAGATAGATAGATAGATAGATGATAGATAGATAGATAGATGATGATAGATAGATAGATAGATAGATAGATAGATAGATAGATGATAGATAGATAGATGATAGATAGATAGATAGATAGATAGATAGATAGATAGATAGATAGATAGATGATAGATAGATAGATAGAAAGAGGAAAATTTGCCCCATTGATATCAAGAATGCAAGATGCCAGTGTGCTCAAGTCTCATTGACTCTGGCACTTAACTTTTCTGGATTGGATCCAGGTTTTTTGTTTTGTTTTGTTTTTGTTTTACAGAATGTTCCTTTAATATTTAACATTTTTATTGGGGTGGCAATTTTGTAATAAATTACAGCAGGAGGTTTCAAGTGGCTGTTGAAGGAGACATTTATCTCCCCTCTTTACAAGCTGAAACATCAAGGTTAACAACTCCAATTTTGACAGATAAATAGTATTCAGACTGCTCCTTTGATGATAATAGAACAGAGAGGAATCCGTTATCAATGATACGAGGGCAGTTATTGGCCTAGCTTTCATGAAGAATAATGAGGAGGTCTGCAATTTATCCCCAATATACCTTCATGATCAGAAAGGCTAATATGGACATAATTAGAAGTCTTCTAAGAAGCGATTATCATTCAAAAACATTATATGATTAACAGGTTACAATTGAACATAAAAATAATGGCATCATGTAGACTAGAAAAAAATTCCTCTATGAGCCAGGAAAAGAAGGATCAGAATTCAGTATTGACTGAAGCATATTTATCTTTAGCTGACAATTGGCACAGGTGTTTGTGCATGTTCAGTAGTGCATCTCCATCTATGGAAAGCGAATGTGGCCATCTTGAGTGGGACCATGTCAACAGTACGGCGCATAAGGGCAACTGTTTATGGGACTCCAAAGGAGAATGAATATTTATAAATCATCACCCTAAGTCAGGAGCCATTTTCAGATGTTCAGGAAGGACTCCACACATTCAGTTGACATGCACAGCACAGAGGGTGAGAGCATAGTGGCAGGATCATCTTACCTGCGTGTCCACACAGTGTCTACACCAGGGGTAGCCAACGTGGTGCCCTCAGAAGTTGTTGGACTCCAACTCCCATTAGCCCCAACCAGCATAGCCAGGGGGCAAGATGGTGGGACTTGCAGCAGCTAGAGGCCCTGAGTTCAATGCCCCTGGTCTACACACTGGTACTTGCATACTTGCACATGACCAATATGCATTGAAATGTGCCTGCGCATATTTAGAGTCTTCCATCTTTGAATGTCTCAAAGTGGGGCAGAACATTTCCTTTTTTCCCCATAGCAGTCCCCACCTCCCCCCCCCCACACATTTGGGGAAATCACAGGGGTCAGTGCAGTGGATGAGCCTCACCCTGGGAAAACCTCCTTCATGATCAAGGTGTCTCCCCTGCCAGGTAAGTATCCCCATAGCAGTTTTCAGGACAGTGTGGCTGTGTACACACTATGCCTTTAAAGCACATTTGAAGCACATTCATTCCCTCAAAGAATTCTGGGTACTGCAGTTTGTTAAGGGTGCTGAGAATTACAACTTTGTGAAGTGAAAACAACAGTGCCTAGAATTCTTTGAGTGAAAGATTGTGTTTTGAATGTGCTTTAAAGGAATAGAGTGCCCACAGCCTATAAAATTGAGCTCTGTTTGACCTGTACCTCGGGTTACAGACGCTTCAGGTTACAGACGCTTCAGGTTACAGACTCTGCTAACCCAGAAATAGTACCTCGGGTTAAGAACTTTGCTTCAGGATGAGGACAGAAATCGTGCTCCGGTGGCGCGGCGGCAGCAGGAGGCCCCATTAGCTAAAGTGGTGCTTCAGGTTGAGAACAGTTTCAGGTTCAGAACAGACCTCCGGATTGAATTAAGTTCTTAACCAGAGGTACCACTGTATATGCATGAAGGTGTATGATATAGTGGACTAAGTCACTTGACTGTCTAGTCCAGGACCAATTGCTCTCACAAGCAACAGCCCTTGGCACATTCCTTTCAACATTCCCTCCCATTCACTGTAAGGATGGACATCTCTGCCACATATGGACCATTTTCTGGTTTAGTGGAAGTGCTTGAAGTTGGAAGCCCTTCAAAAAAATGCAAAGCTGGTGGAACATTGCTTTGGTTTTTATTTTCAAAAGGAGAGTTTAGAAAGGGAGTATTAGCAGGCAGAAAGGCAGAGTTTCTTGCTTTTTAATACATGCTTGATTATGGGTATAATTTGCTGTGAAATTCTCCTGAGCAACTTACTTACTGTGATCTTGAGCAACTTATATCTATTCGTTCTAGAGGGGCTGGTGCAGAGGTTCTCTGCCCAAGGTTTGTGCCCTTCAAACTCCATATAAAGTAATGTGGGATTGTGGTTAGTGCTGGCTTTAGCCTAGGATGACGGGACACTGGTGGCGCTGTGGGTTAAACCACAGAACCTAGGACTTGCTGATCAGAAGGTTGGCGGTTTGAATCCCCGTGACGGGGTGAGCTCCCATTGCTCAGTCCCTGCTCCTGCCCGCCAGCAGTTCGAAAGTATGTCCAAGTGCAAGTAGATAAATAGGTACCGCTCTGGCAGGAAGGTAAATGGCATTTCTGTGCGCTGCTCTGGCTCGCCAGAAGCGGCTTAGTCATGCCGGCCACAAGACCCGGAATCTGTACAATGGCTCCCTCAGCCAATAAAGCGAGATGAGCGCCGCAACCCCAGAATCGGCTATGACTGGACCCAATGGTCAGGGGTCCCTTTACCTTTTTAGCCTAGGATGACTGTGGCTCACACCCCACTTGTTTATGAAGCTTGGCAGGTTTCTTTGACACCTCTCTCTCTCTCTCTCTCTCTCTCTCTCTCTCTCTCTCTCTCTCACACACACACACACACACACACACAGGCCAACCTAGCACACAGGGTTGTTGTAGGAGTAAAGTAAGTACACCACCCTAAGCTCCTTAGAGGTAGAACAGAATATATTTAAGATGCATTTTTAAAAACACAGCTCGCTCATGTTCTGATTTCCCCCCCACTTTTGTCCCAAACTGGAGCGCAGACATTGAAATGCCAATCCCGCTGATTCAGAGGAACAATGCTGAAATCTTATTCCATCAAATATTATCTAATTATCCCCACATGGTGCCTGTCCCACTCGAGATCCATTATTACGAAAGCATGTGTGAGTTAAGACAAACCCCATGGTTTAAGTGCATTCAGGAGTGTTGGCACCCTCCCTTCGTAACTCTTAGAGACTGGAGAAAGGAATGTTACTTGCTCAGAGCTAATTGCGCCAGCTTGGCAGAACGCAAGATGCCAAGGGTAGTTCTGCATATGTTGATGAATAAAAGGATTTGTTCAGGCCAGGCATAAGTCGGAGACATTCCCAAGGCTATATCTGATCCACAACATCATTTAAAATGATAAGCGCATATGTAATAAAAAAATTAAGGTCTTATATATATAATAAATGTTCATAAATGTACCAGCCATGTACGTACATAGATATGTGGGCCACATGTCTGGAGCAGCACAGGAAGACTGTCCTGAAACCATTTTGACTCCCAAACTGACCAAACGTTTTGTCTGTAAGGAGGGAGGGGTGAGGAAACCTTCCCATTGTCTCAGGAATTGGGTAATCACCATTTCAAAGGAATGGCCAGACTACCAGGAAAGGCAATCAGATAAGCCATTATCAGATAATCTAGCAGACAGGAAAAACAACAACATTCAAATTTCTGTTGTAGACCACCTTTTCTGTGATGTAGGTATGATGTTTGTAGGGGGTGGTCTTGGGTTACACCCCTTCTGTGATGTATGCATGATGTATGGAGGGATGGTCTTGATCTCCAGGGCATGGAACTTAAAATGTCCATATAAGGGCAGGCAGAAGAAGAAGAAGAAGAGTTTGGATTTGATATCCTGCCTTTCATTCCCTTTAAGGAGTCTCAAAGCGGCTAACATTTTCCTTTCCCTTCCTCCCCCACAACAAACACTCTGTGAGGTGAGTGGAGCTGAGAGACTTCAGAGAAGTGTGACTGGACCAAGGTCACCCAGCAGCTGCAGGTGGAGGAGCGGAGACGCAAACCCGGTTCCCCAGATTACAAGACTACTGCTCTTAACCACTACACCACACTGGCTCTCAAAGGCACACCTTTGTTCTGGGTCCTCTTCCATCCTCCTGCGTGTGAGGGGAGCACCCTGTTGCAACAGCTTTAATAAAGATCCGGCTTACTAGCTGCTTTGCTTCTCAATATTCTCTGGTTGGCCTCTGTTATTTTCTCCTACCGATAGGGAACCCACTTAAGGACTCTGTTCTGGCTCTTGGATACCCCATAAGGGAAGAAGGGCAGATTTTGTTTACAACACAAAGAAGCTTTATGATCTCTGGGCTACCTTCCTATACCTCAGCTCCCCTTCACCTATAAGGAGGGGGTTTTGTTGCATGGCTAAATTCTTCTTTGGGGAACTCTTATTTTTCCTAGCATCTGGGTTTGCACTCAGAACTTTGTCCAGTTCCTGAGAGAGTCAAACCCAGCTCAAAAGGTTCTCTTGGTAATTTGATTAGGGATGAAAAATCAACCTATTTTTTCTGCTCCATGTCACTTTGACATGGGTTCTCTCATATTTCCACTGTGTGCCATTCCTCAGTAATCTGCAATTTTTAAAAAAATGTTATTCACAGAAAAATCCCTATTTAAACATGCATTTTTAAATACTTCCATTAAAACAGAAAGTTCTAAATATATTTTCTATCAAAATATGCGTTATAAGTTGCATTTGTTATAAATTTTGGGGAAAATAGAAATTAATAAATGGTGGGATGTTGATTATTTGGGATGTGAAGGGAGAAATACAAGCTGCAGAGGAATTCCTGGGCTAGCCTATGCAAAATGACCTGGCCAAGCTATGGCCATTAGGAAACAATACAGGGCCACTGAGAGCCATTCGCAATGCAAGAGAACTGTCCTCCCCGCTTGCCCTGAGGTGTGAACAGGGACTGGGGGTTTGGAAGGTTGCCAAGGGAACTGGGTGTGAGGTGACAGGAAAAGAGAGTCTCCAGCAAAGGTTGCTGGGATGGAGGAGGAAGAGGAGGAGGAGAAATAATAATAATAATAATAATAATAATAATAATAATAATAATAATAATAATAATAATATTTTATTTATACCCTGCCCATCTGGGGATACATACCATGAGGTGAAAACATTCTTTTCTATGCACTATATCAGGACATTTCAGGAGAAAACCTTCCCACCCTCCCACTATATAGCAACAAAATGCTCAGCCAGCCCCAAACTGAGCCTTTGATAGCACTTGAGGGAAAGGCCTCAGAATGAGGCAGGAGACGGAGTCTTTTATCCCTTTTCTGCTTCTGAAACGCTGCCTGCTTTGAGTAGTCTGTAAACAGTGAACAGAGCCATCAATCCTAAGTACTATTGTGAATATGTGGGGCAATATCTAGGATTGTTAGGATCCATGGGGCTGCAACTCCCCTCACCCCAAACCACATTGGCTGACACTGATGGGAGATGGAGTACAATGGCATATAGAGAGCCACAGGTTAGCCAGCCTTGGACTGTGGGTGCATTGCTATTAACAATGTCTGGAGCTTAACACCACCACCTCACCTCTGGAGGTCTGAGGGGAGGAATAGAGCAGCCTGGAATGGTCCAGTGGTTACCGTGGACCAAAACGGATCAGTTCAGTCCAGGCTCCAATCGGTTTCCAAATGGATCTGGGAATGGACACATGAAATCTAATGTGTACAGTGGTACCTCGGGTTAAGTACTTAATTCGTTCTGGAGGTCCGTTCTTAACTTGAAACTGTTCTTAACCTGAGATACCACTTTAGCTAACGGGGCCTCCCACTGCCGCCATGCCGCATGATTTTTGTTCTCATCCTGAAGCAAAGTTCTTAACCCAAGGTACTATTTCTGGGTTAGCGGAGTCTATAACCTGAAGCGTCTGTAACCCGAGGTACCACTGTACATCCCTCCCATTTTCAAGCTCCACTGCATCACTCTGCAAACTGGAGGCAGACACAGAGGCTGTGTCTGTAGGCAAATGGAAGATGCAGTCTTCTGTTACAGATTTAGCCCCTCCATCACTGAGCTGTTGCCTTTCATCTGTCTTTCATCCTCCTTCCCCTTCCCTCTTACTATCTTTTAGGCAAAAAAAGCAAACAAACAAGTGTGAAGAGTTGTAAAAGAAGCTTTTAATTCTTGGCAATCTCCTTTTACTACCCTATTGTTCCACTTACATTCAGAAAACATCAGTGTCAGAACCTGGAGGACTCTTCAGTATATTTCCATCAGTCATGTGTTATCTTAGCAAATGGAGTTTTTATTTCTTACTACCATAAATCATATTGGCTCACTTAGGAGTGTTTGTTTGCTGAGTCTCTTAAGTAGCAATTTTGATGACATAATAATATTTTTTTAGAAGAGAACCAGGCACATCGACTGATGTGCATATTCTTGCCCTGGCACAGAATGTTCTAGCAGGCTTTCATTCCTCTGATTTTCATTGTGGCTTTGCCTTCTGCTGGAACTTCAGCAAATAAGTACATTGACACAGAACACCCAGCTGTTAACACACACACACAAAATAAGATATGCATTTCCTAATTAATTCTTCAAGTGTTCTGAGTGCACAATTATGGTCCAAGCAACATTCCATTGCTAAGAGACTAAAACTAAGAGAGTGATATTGAATATTAATGCAAATGATGAGTCCATTGCATCAGCCAGAAAAAAAGGGGGAAAGCACATTATATTTTAGAATGTGTGGCTTTTTTTTTCCTGTTTGCCACGAAGCCTTTTTCTAAAGCCCTGTCAAGAACATCTTACAGTGCCACTTTGTTCTTACTTAATGAATATTACGAAAAAGCAGGACAGTATTCGGAAGTTCTTACTCCAGATGGTACATTTAAAGGGATCTCTCTGTGAAGCACAAAAGTCTATTTCAAAGGAGATTGGTCCAGTATAAATAAGCCACTGTTTCTCTCCTGACATTTTCCGAATGTCACCTTACAAAATGTCTTCTTTCACCTACGAGGCCCTATGAAAACTTTGAGCTTGGTCTCACACGCCCTCTGATCATTGGATCCTGTCGTCTCTTCAGCATGTTTTTGATGCCACTGCGCCAAGAGGTTGCACGGAGTGCTGGTGCTTTTAATAAAGCAGAATGGAAGCCCCGCTACATCAGCCTGAAAGTGTATTTGTACAGCACCCTCTTCCCACAGTGGCCAACCCAGCGCCCATGGGAAAGCCACAAGCTGGACATGAGCGCAATAGGCCTTTTCCACATATGTTCCCAAGCAACTCTTGTACAGAAGGATACTTTTAGAGTTGTGTATCATTTGCTGATTTGCGCCCCCCCTCCCTCACACAGAGAGATCTTACACCTTCCCAGTACTTCAGGGCTGAGAGAATACTTTCTTGTTTTTTCGCTTTTCTGTATTCCACTCCTCACATCCAGTTTAACAGTGAGAAATTCTAATATTAGTTCTGAAATTGGAGTATGTTGTTTGCCTCAACCTATAGCTTGACCTTCAGTCATTATCCAGAGGGAAACTGTGACCCTCCAGCTACAAAGCGTGTTCTCCTTCATGGAGAGCACATGTTGCAGTGGGGGCTAGCAAGACACCCCACTGTTGCTGGGCGGAAAATAAGAGAGTTGGCCACCATTGCAATTGGGTTCTTCTTGTTGCTGGGGAGATTTATATGTTGCCATTTCGTGATTGACAGCCAAAGCTGATAAAAGCCATGCGCACAGCGCTGAGCTTCCTCTTTTCGCTGCGCACATCAGATCACCCGCTCACCCTCCCTATTTTGAGGGTTGTTTGCTTGACCTTGCTATGCCTGTCATGGGGTTGTTTGCTTTGGGGGCAGGGGCCCGGTAGGAATTTTGTCCATTTGGCTGATTGGTTGGTGCCATTTGGTTTTTTACTGCATAGCAAATCGTCCCAACTTGTAAGGTTGCAGTTAGGCATTGGTTTAGGAATTGGTTGGTTGAGGGGTAAGGATTGGCTGTGTCTGCCCCTCCAATGCTGCTGCAAGGGCATTCCGTTAAAGGAATTGGGGGCTCGCCATGCTTTTGTCCAAGGGGCTAGGGCCATGCAAGAGCCCCTGGGAGCATTTGGGGAGAAGTGAGGGCATGGTACCCAGTCCCGTCTCTCTCCCCAAAATGTTTTCCCTTTCTGACTTCGTGGGCATGCAAATGTCAGTCTGTCCACCAATGCCTAAGCAACCACTCACATTTTCTGTATTTTAATAAAGTTGTGACCAAAATTATGCCAAAAACCTTAAACAAAAATTATGTGTTAATTGTGTTTTATTTGGGGTGGCTTGGGGACCTCGACACACAACTCCCTCTGCCCCTGTCCACTGGCCAGCTTGGCTGAGACTGGAGGGACATGTAGCCCAAAACATCTAGAAGGCTACAGGTTCCCCACTCCTTCCTTATCCCAGCAAGGAAGAGTTTAAGTGCAACTACATCTGCTCATATTCACTTCTCCTTCTATCACCTCACTTTTTTCCTCCCATTTTTCGGTTGTCTCTCTCACTGCCTAAATTCAGTCTGTAAGTACCTCATGGCAGGGTACCTTTGTCTTAAAACTTCCTTTTCTTCCGCGCATTGACGGTCCCATAAAAATACTGGTACTAAGCTTTCAGGGCCTTAGAGGTAATATCTTTCCTTCTTTCCACATTTTTAGAATTTCCCAAGGGGCTGTTCTGTTTAGAAAAGAATCTGCATCCTTTCAAAAAGGAAGTGGGTCTCATTACTCATTCGGCCAAACCTCAAGGGGCAGCTGCCTGGCAAACAGCTATATCGAAAGTCCTGCAGCCAGATCATAAGGTCAGATCTCCAGGCAGAAAAGAGCCACCTAGGGTCACAGGAGGAAATTAGTCAAGCCCAGAATGACAGGCTTTGTGTATCATTGCTATAACAACTTTTCCCTTGTCAAAGGGTGTGAGGCAAAGGGTGTGAGGCAGTTGGTTTTAATGACCTGCCGAATGCTAAGCTGGAGACAAACATCCATAGAAGTCTTTAGTTGTCACTCTTTAGACCTGGGAAAGGCAGGTCTAAATCTGTTCCAAGTCCTCAAAGATTCATGCTGGTAGCTTCGAGAACACTGTCCAACCATCTCATCCTCTGTCGTCCCCTTCTCCTTGTGCCCTCCATCTTTCCCAACATCAGGGTCTTTTCCAGGGAGTCTTCTCTTCTCATGAGGTGGCCAAAGTATTAGAGCCTCAGCTTCAGGATCTGCCCTTCCAGTGAGTACTCAGGGCTGATTTCCTTCAGAATGGATAGGTTTGATCTTCTTGCAGTCCATGGGACTCTCAAGAGTCTCCTCCAGCACCATAATTCAAAAGCATCAATTCTTTGGCGATCAGCCTTCTTTATGGTCCAGCTCTCACTTCCATGAATCACTACTGGGAAAACCATAGCTTTAACTATACGGACCTTTTTAATTATGGGTGTTTATTTTAACGTTGTACGGAATTGTTGTATATTTTAATTATGTGTGGTTTTATTTTTTAATAATTGATGCCATACTTGTAAACCACATAGAATCTATTCTGGCATGTAAGCAGTATAAAACTTAAAATAAAAATCAGTGAACCCTGTTGTAGAATGATACTGAGTGCGGAGAATGGGCGCAATAGCATCATGTCAACACTAATGTTTGAAGAGTATCACTTCATCCAATACAGCAAGTTACTATAATATTTTATAAATGGAAAACGTCATCAATTTGAATTTCAGTCCCGTTTAAGAGGGAATACAAATCAGAAAGTTGTGTTTAAATTATTTCAAATTGAATCTGATGCACACACAAAAATGATTTATGGATTAGTCTTGTTTGTTCAAAAGTGGGCTTTACTTTTTGTTTACCCAAACAGCGTTCCTTTCATGAAGCACTCAATTAAAACAGATTGTACACCAGTTTGGAAATGATTTAGCAGGTTTAAATTAAACAATAGTTTCAAAGCACGACAACATTTGGTAGACAAAAATAGACACAAATTGGGAACTGGAGGGAGAGATATTCTGGTTGTATCAAAACAAGAAATTTAATCCACTTTATAAATGTATTGTGTTACCAGATTTTTGGATACCTGTAGCTCATTGGAGGCCTACCACCAAGTTTCTGAAAACACACCAGAAGTGGAGCAGCGGGGATGGGGATACTGGTTCCCCACTCTCTGGCGCTGTTTTGGTTGCCCTCATTTGTGGAGAGCAAATGATTGAAGCAGGGAGACTCCTGGATCCATGGAACTCCCTGTGAACAGTTCTGGAGTTTTGAAGACTACAGCCTCTTGAATTTCTGCTTATTCTCTTTGACTAGGAAAGTCCCCAAGTGGGAATAATGATAATCCTGATCTGCTGTTCCACCCTGGTTATCTGGACTATGCTCTTTCAGTCTAAAGCATCCGATTTAAGAGGCCATGGATATATAGCTCCAGTTTATCATCTTTGTGAGCTGACTTAAGACATAAGACATGTTTTCCCTAGGTTCCTCTGTAAACAACTCGCTGCACACTTGATGGGAAGCCACTTCGACCCTTTAACACCAGCCTCAAAAGAAGGCTGACTTCTCACATCACTCAGAGGTCCAGCATCCATTTCGTATGGCGAAGGCATTGGGTTCAGTTCCCACTGTCTCCAGGGTCTGAGAGCCACTGCCAGTCAGTGTTTGCAATAGTGAGCTATGCAGGATAAGGCCACTTCCCATGCAGTAGCAGATGGGGCTTTGCTGCTCACCTGAGCTCACACTGGCCGATTTGCTGCTGCAAAAAGGCATGGAGAGGGGGAAGGGTTGAGGCAGCAACAAGGTCAGTGCGGTGCAAACACCCGATGAGGCAATCTGGTGCCCAGGGCCAGCCCGCTCAAGAGGCACGGTGAGGCAACCAGCTCAGGTAGCAGGATCCACAGGGGCAGTGGATCCCAACGTCAATTTTCCCCGCCTCCCAGCAAGCACTTAACACTCTCTGCCATGCATAAAATCATGGAACGAAGGCTGGTAATCCATAGGCCTGTGTTTAGCTTGTAGTCTTTGTTATGTACTGAAGTTCTCACCCTGGGCCAGCAGGGGGATACTCTAGATAGTTCAGGTCCACATATGCAAATAAGGGATTGAAGGTGACGTTCAGTGATTGGATAGTTACAGAAAATGGTTACTGTTGCATTCTAGTGGAGCTCTATATAAGCAGGCTGGCTGAACCCTTCAGTTCAGTTCAGTTCTGGCCTGTGAATAAACAAGAGCTGTTTGAAGAATCGCTGTGTCGTCTGATATGTTCCCCCACAACTTAACAGTTTTTAATGGTTGATGATGCTGTGTTTTTATTATGTTGGAAGCCCCTCAGAGTGGCTGTGGCAACCCAGTCAGTTGGGCAGGGTATCAGTAATAATATTTATTAACAATAACATTCCCTTCAACATTTTGTAAGAAAAATTCAGGGCACTCCCCCTACCACCCACCATTTCTGTCGCTCACACTCTTGCCTTCCTTCCTTGCCCACCTGATCACCCCTCCTTCCCTCCCCTCTCTAACCATTGCTCTCTTTGGCCTCCTGTTCAGCAGCCTAAAGTAGCCTCAGGAAGGTAGTCCTAGGCCCAGGGGTAGGCCCGGGGGCCGGATCTGGCCCAATCGCCTTCTAAATCCGGCCCGCGGATGGTCCGGGAACCATTGTGTTTTTACATGAGTAGAATGTGTGCTTTGATTTAAAATGCATCTCTGGGTTATTTGTGGGGCATAGGAATTCGTTCATATTTTTTTGCCCAAAATATAGTCCGGCCCACCACATACTCTGAGGGACGGTAGACCAGCCCATGGCTCAAAAAGGTTGCTGACCCCTGGTAGGCCATTTGACTATGGGAGATGCCGTGATGCCTAGAATGGCCTCCAGGAAAACTGGGGCATTCCAGATCGTGATCAGAAGCCAGGGCAGCTTCTGTAAATTTGGGATATCCCAATTAAATCACACCAGAGGGGTCTTTAATCATCATCAACCCTGAAAGAGGCTCTTTGACAGGAAAGGTTGATAGGAAGAAGGTACTAAATACTAAACATCTAGAAGCAGCTTCATAAAAAAAATAAGCCGTAGAAGACTGTCACAAATCAAAGGTATATCTATCTTGGGAAACATTTTGCCTCTGTACCCATCGTAGCAATACTTCATCTTTTACTGAAGAAAGCATCACAGGATGATAGCTGTTAAGGTTTTCAGAGTGTAAGATGGGATGCATCTAGCAAGGGTATCACATTCTGTAAGTTGCTTTAGTGCTATCAAGAGGGGTAATCTGATCTCCTCGGAAACACTGTATAGAATGAGTGGCTGAGTCCCCGTCTCAAAAGAAAAATCTATAATGGACATTTTCTTAAACATTTGCTTAAGAGAATGCAATATGCTGAAAAATTACTTTTTGCCATCAGAATTCTGATACGATGACATGTACCTTATAAGAAAAATGCTGTTGTATGCAATATGGTATATTTAAAATTGGAAATATAACTAAAAGGAACTACTTGTGGGTGTCTCTCTCTCTTTCTCTCTCTCTGTAGTGTTTGCATAGGTGTATAATTCCCTAGGAAGAGGGAATCTAGGTGACTTTCCTCCAATGGACAGCATTAGTGCTTGGAATTTATTTATCCTTTTCCTTATTAGCATCCTCTTGCTAATAAATGTGATCCCACGTCAACACACACATCCCAGCAACTGAAACAACTTTCAGGATGGAGGAGAAATTAGCTTGGTCTGCATTTTGCAGCACACTGATCCAATCCAACTTTCTTGAGCCTTCTTGCAGAGTGGAAAGAAAGACACATTCGAAAGACGTGCTTTTCTAGGTTTTGCAATTCAGTTTCAGTAGAGGGAAAGTGTTCCCAGGAATATGCTTTTTACACAAAAGATGTGTACAAAGTGTGCATTTTATGGACATGCATTGAAAAGTGCATATTTTACGTTAAGAATGTGGACAGAATATAGCTGGGATAGCTCAGTTGGTAAAGCATGAGACTCTTAATCTCTTTCAACCCCTACGCTGGGCAACAGATTCCTGCAGTGCAGGAGGTGGAGTCGATGACCTTCACGGTCCTTTCCAACTCTTCCAAACCTACAATTCTATGATTGAAAGAATGCATACAATTTAAGTGCAAATTTCCCACACGTTCTTTCAAAGATTCCACACAAAATGGGACTGAACAGACCTATGGCTGAGCACCAACAGTACGGAAACAGGACAGAATTAGCTCCTCAACCCCTCTGCAGGTGTAAGTGCTGAGTGCATTTTGAGTACCACTAACCCCTATCAGCCTTCTTGTGGCATCACTGGGGCAAGCAAGGCAAGTCCCTTTCCCTGCCCAGACCATTTTGGCCTTGCCTTCCCACTCCTGTGTACTATTTCCCTTTTCAAAATACGTTAGAGGCTGACTGTTCTCCCTTTGTGCCATTCATGGACCTTTTAAGTGGTCCTTTAAACAAACCAACAATGTCAAGAGCACCAGCAAGAATGCCTCTCTGCCTATGGCATTGTCCTACCATCTTATTCCTAGTTCTTCTTTCCCCTTAAAACAGTGGTGGGGGGACCATTTTCTCCCCAAGGTCCACCATTCCTCATGAAGAGCCTTCTGGGGTGGGTGCAGCAACAGATGTGAGTCCAGTAGGCTACAGTACAGTTACACAAAGGTCAGGACTCTATCCAGGCAGGCAAGCAAGTGGCACGTGGGAAGGAGGTGTGATCTAAGGAGACACCTGAAGTCTAGATAGAGAGGCCCAGAGGGCTTCATTTGGCCCGAAGCCTAGAGTTTCCCAGCCCTGCCCTGACATTGTGTTTGAAAGTTAGTGCTCATCCCCTCAGCACAGTTTCTGTGAAAGAGGATAATCCAGAGGTCTCTCAGTTATCTCAGAGCCTTTTCAAGTGTCCTGTCATTTCAAACAGGGCCTGCTGAGTTCATTTTTAAAAAAATTTTAAAAGTAATATTTATTAAAATTTCAAAAAGTTACAAAACTAAGAAAAAGATAATAAAACAAAAAAATTACAAAAAACTGAAAAATAAAAACAATTAAAAACAAATCAATTATTCCATAACTTATCTTTCATTTACTTGTTTCCTTGACCTCCTCACACCTCCCTTTTTTGTATTCTAGTTCAATTAGTTAATTCAGCAAATCCTTTCCATCTTTGTCTTAATCATTTATCTTAATATATTGTGACTTTACATTCTCACCTGTTGACAACCCATTTTTACATACTCCTTTATAACATTACTTCTAAAACCTCATAACTTCATTCCAGCATCCTTCTAACATTCCTTGATTTTACAATGTTTCTGTAGATAGTCTTTAAATTTCTTCCAACCTTCTTCTACCGATTCTTCTCCCTGGTCTCGGATTCTGCCAGTCATTTCCGCCAGTTCCATATAGTCCATCACCTTCATCTGCCATTCTTCCTTGGTGGGTAAATCTTGTGTCTTCCAATACTTTGCGATGAGTATTCTTGCTGCTGCTGTAGCATACATAAAAAAGGTTCTATCCTTCTTTAACACTGATTGGCCGACCATGCCCAGGAGAAAGGCCTCTGATTTCTTCAGAAAGGTATATTTAAATACCTTTTGCATTTCATTATAGATCATCTCCCAGAAAGCCTTAATCCTTGGGCACGTCCACCAAAGGTGAAAGAATGTACCTTCGGTCTCTTTACATTTCCAGCATTTATTATCAGGCAAATGATATATTTTTGCAAGCTTGACTGGTGTCATGTACCACCTGTATATCATTTTCATAATATTCTCTCTTAAGGCATTACATGCCGTAAACTTCATACCTGTGGTCCTTAACTGTTCCCAGTCAGCCAACATAATGTTATGTCCAACATCTTGTGCCCATTTAATCATAGCAGATTTCACCGTTTCATCCTGAGTGCTCCATTTCAACAGCAAGTTATACATTCTTGACAGAATCTTAGTTTTGGGATCTAACAGTTCTGTTTCCAATTTTGATTTTTCCACCTGGAAGCCAATTTTCTTGTCCAAATTGTATGCCTCCATTATTTGATAATAATAATAATAATAATGGATAATCCAGAGGTCTCTCAGTTATCTCAGAGCCTTTTGGAGTGTCCTGTCATTTCAAAAAGGGCCTGCTGAGTTCAGATACTTCTGCTCATCGCTAGGCACAGCATGAGATGTCATTTCAATTTCAGCAGGTATTTTCCCCCCCCCATCCCAATATTGACAACAAACAATGTCATCCAGGGAATACAGGACTTCTCCATGATGACATCATGGTGCAACCCCCAAACAATTATGTATGGGAAGAACTGAGCTGAAAACATTGGCCCTCCCAGGGCTAATATGTATCGGTTAAGTAGGTCAACATTAAAACCTCAGTTGAATCTTCAGGTGTGACCACTGACAGAAATGCTCCTGCCCCAAGAATCTTACAATGAAAAATGTGGCAGTGAAGGGCATATGAAAGGAGGAGAAGTAATAAGGGAGTAGAGATGGGGATATTTGTTTGGTTCACTTTTGCAAGCAAGCCCATTTAATTTGCACTTCCACAAGCCAATATATGAACTGAAGCACATCTATAATTTGAAATCCACACTTCTTTGAATTTGGTGACGCAGTTTTCCAAGTGCAAAAAAACACATATGAAAATGTGTGCACTAAAGGAATGGCACACTCTTCCACTGTCTCTTGAGACAGACGGATGCCAACCAAAGGTGGCAAAATTATAAAAATGCATTATATTAGGGGGAAATGCTTGCAAAAAAAATGTACAGTGGTACCTCGCAAGACGAATGCCTCGCAAGACGAAAAACGCGCAAGACGAAAGGGTTTTTCGTTTTTTGCGTTGCTTCGCAAGACGATTTTCCCTATGGGCTTGCTTCGCAAGACGAAAACGTCTTGCGAGTTTGCTTCCTTTTTCTTAAAGCCATTAATACCCAGGGAATCCGCGCTCCGCAAGACGAAAAAATCGCAAGACGGCACAACTCGCGGAACAAATTAATTTTGTCTTGCGAGACACCACTGTATACTAGGAGACATGCACATAAAAAGATGTATAAATTTTAATGTGGACTTTAAAAAAAAGGCCAACTAATGCAAAATGAGGTGAACTGAACCAAAGACTGGGGGAAAAGAAAGAGGGAGAGATGAAAATTGACAGATTCATCCATCCTATAAAGGTAACAAAGGAAGAATTTGTACCTTGATATTTTGATATAACAATAATTACTGAAAAGTCTCCAAATGTCTCCTCTTGAGAGAGTATCATCATCTTCCCAGCTGTGAGGTTATTTGCAGATTCCATTTTTATATCCAAGAAAATATTAATAAAAGGAGATCAAAGACGGTAATCGGATCCCAAAGTAAGAAACAGGCAAACCCAACACAACAGAGAAATCTGGCAACTTTATTGCCATTCTTTCTATGCATTGCCAGAGATACATTTTGTCCACATGCTCATGTGATGCACAGCGCGAGTGAAATGTGACAGACTAGTTGGATGGACTTGAAGGTCCGCTGTTACAGGCTCAAATAAAATAGAGAAAAGCTGACGTGCAAGGGGGAAAAACATACGCAGTCTGAAAACATATGGGTAACCTGGATTTTGTTGAAAGAGAAGTACTGAAAGGGAATAATGGAGAAAAATCCAAAATCAGTATAATAGTTCCGATTTCCTTGCCCAGTTGTGAAGCCAGAGATGGCCAGGGTGCCATTATCTCTGCTTCACTCATGGAAATGTTTATTTATTAGATAAACAGTTGCTCAAAGGTTCAGTTCAGACATCATGTTGGAGCAGAATGTCAAACACATCTGCACAGAAGGGAGAATTACAATGTGTGGTCCCAGAGGTCATGAAAGCGGACTCAACGTTCCAAGATCTGTATTACTCGAAAAGTGACATCACTAAAGCTCAGAGCTATTCACTCATTCTACATGCTACAATTCTATACATGCTTCCCTGGGACTAAGTCCCATGGAGCTCTTTTGGGCAGCATGCACAGGATTTCACTTCTAGCTACCTGCTTGTTCAGTTTGTTTATTAAAAATATTTCCATTTAGCATTTGTCCAAAGCAGTATACAATGGGCGTGGGTCTGCCCCCATATAAAATCAAGAAGAACAATAAAGTAACCAGAAAATCACAAAGGTAATTCTACAGAGACTCCCAAGGACTCCCTACTCCTTGCCCTTTCTGTTGCCCATTTCTGGGAAGAGACAACAAAAGCAGGTAATGATACAGTTTGATGACCATCGCTGAGGATCCATTTCAGCACTAGCTTATGGAAACGTAGAGATGGCCTTAATGAAGGCTTTTTATTCATTCGTTCATTTATACGCCCTCCCACCAGATGTCAAAGAGAACAACAACTACCAGACTTTTAGAAGACATCTGAAGGCAGCCCTGTTTAGGGAAGCTTTTAATGTTTGATGGATTACTGTATTTTAATATTTTGTTGGAATCCGCCCAGAGTGGCTGGGGAAGCCCAGCCAGATGGGCGGGGTATAAATAATAAATTATTATTATTATTATTATTATTATTATTATTATTATTATTATTATTATTACAATTTGTATGCCTTGCCTTAAGCCAAGTCACATTAAACCCACAATGCAATTCAGCCTTACACTTTCACCAGCTGTTTATTTTCTTCCTTGTCTGTGGGTCTGCCCTATGACTTTGCTTTCCACAGTCTATATATATCATGGGAAATATCTGCATTTGGTCAGGAAGTTGGCACACTTTTTCACAGCACGCTCACTGAGCATTATCTTTAAATATGCCTTCTTCAAAAGAAAAGGCGATTGGATTTTGCTTGGGCCAGGAAGGTGATCTTTGTCAAAGGCTTGCATATACAGTTACTCTGAAAGCAGGGAGCAGCTATAAAAAAGAGTATCAGACCTTGGTCAAGGAGAAAAGAATCAATCTGACATGGGTTTTTTACTCTCATTTCTTTGCTTGGATAATTAGTAATCGTTCCCCTGTCCTTTTGTTTCTGCTTTGGTATTCTTTCCATTTCTTCTGTATACAACTTGTAATCTTAGCAGTAACAGCCGCCAACATATTCAGTCATGTACACTCGATGTACAGTTTTTGTTGTACTCGTATTTCTTTTGGACTGAATGCACAGGGACTTGCAGAAAGAAGTCAGAGGTGAAAAAGATAATTGTATGCTCTAAAAGTCTTGGTTAAGACCAATTCTTCTAGCACTCTTGCAGAATTCTGTTTGGAACAGAGAAGATATGTTTTCTCAAGGAGTATTACTGCATGCTTGCTTGCTTGCTTGTTTTCTCAGCAGAAGGAAGTGATCATTCCTGCCTCAGAGGTCTTCTCTCAAGAAGCCATTTACTAACAAACCCCTCTGTTCCTTTTTGATCCCAGGTATCGGCTTCCTTGTCAAATGGCCACCTCAGCCTGGGCTTTCTGAAATCTGTTCTCTCAGGCTGAGTGAAGGTTCAGCCTCCCCCTCTAACTTGGAAGGGTATTTTGTGTGCTATGAATTATGCACCCACCCTGTGATTTATTCCAGGGCAATCTCTGGAGACAAGCCCGGTGAAGTCTCTCTCTGGATACAGAAGTCCTCTGGATCAGTGCCAAAGAGTCTCTGGGCTACAGGAGGTTAGGTGATCCCTATTTTGGCCCTCTAAGAGACCAGCATCTGGAGAGCAGCGAGCGCTGAGTGGAACAATGCGGAAATCAAAAGAACTGGTGTCTTCAAGCTCACCTGCCAGTGATTCAGACAGTGAAATTGACGAAAAGGCAAAAAGGAAAACACAAGCAGTGCCCCCAAATCCTGTAAAGAAACAGAAGACTGCTAAAAGGTGCTGCCTCCTACAATATCTGCCCTCCCTTCCCCACAGGTGGGCAGGGTTTGTGGCACCAAGCGAGGCTCACCTGGGCGGGTGCCTCCCACCTGCTTGAGCTGGCCTTTGACCTGCCCTCGGCCGGGGAGGACAATGGATGGATGGCCGGCCGGGGGGGGCCAAGGCCAAAAAGAAAAGAGGCTGACTCCTGGGCTCAAGCCTGTGTTGCCGCTCTTCATTCTAGGATCAAGATCAGGATCAGGAGTGTATCCAGGCGGCTGGACTGAGTTAAGTAACCGGCCTTATTTACTTTTGCCTGGGGGAGGGATTTGCCCCTCTGCCAGGCTAGATTATATTTTAGCGTGCTTGGTTAGGCACGTTGTGGCATGTTGTGGCCTTTTTGGAGTTTTTCCCTGGCAGCACAGCCCCTGTCCAGCCTTTTGCGATGGCCAGCGGTGGTGTGGACCCCAGCTGGGCCGCAGGGCTGCTTGCATTTGGGTGGCGGCAGAGGGGGCATCGCTCCCCACTGCCGCTTGCCCGGTGCCCCTTCCTACCCAGGTGGGCAGCGCGGGGCTCCAGCAAGGCCGTGGCTGGGCCTGCTTGCTTTCACGACGGGGGGGGGGGCACCAGGAGGGCCGCGCGAGCCTGATTAGTCCCTTTTCTCAGTGGCATTGCCCCCCGCCGCTGCCTGCCGGCCCAGGAGGTTTTAGGTTTTAGGCCTTGGCAAGGTAGCCTTTAGTCTAACATCAAGTTGGGGATGCATTCATGCTCCCTCCCCATGCGGCGGCGCTTGCAGGGCCCGTTAAAGGGCAAAAACCGGGAGTCCCTGGCCCTAGAGCGGCGGCATGTTGGTCAAACTCCCCGGAGGAGGTCAGTGGAAGGGCATGCTGTGTAAGTTTGCGCTTTGCAGTCCCCTCTCACTGGCCTCAACTGCCTGCATATCCTCAGCCAGGTGGGCTGAGAGGGTTACCTGCCAAGGCCTGTGCCAAGTTCCCCACTTCTAAAATTCAATAAAGTTGTGGCCAATTTGAACCCATACTCTGGTCTCTTGTGTTATCATTTGGGGAAAGGGGTAGGAACCACAGATAGGGTTTAGCGTGTGTGCCCGCAAACAAAGTGGTAACAGAGAGGAGAATATGTTTCAGATTGGTAAAATGAGATACGTCCAGTGTTTGTGATTTTAAAAGTGAAGTCCTAATTGATGTTAGAGAATACTGGATGGATTAAGACGGTGGAATGACACCTGCCAGAAAAGGTACAGTGGTGCCTCGCAAGACGAAATTAATTCGTTCCGCGAGTCTTTTCGTCTTGCGATGTTTTTCGTCTTGCGAAGCACGGTCCGTCGCAACTGCGCCTCTTCAAGCGGCTTTAGGGAAAAAGCGAACAAACTCACAAGACGTTTTCGTCTTGCGAAGCAAGCCCATAGGGAAATTTGTCTTGCGAAGCGACGCAAAAACTGAAAAACCCTTTCGTCTTGCGTGTTTTTCGTTTTGCAAGGCATTCATCTTGTGGGGCACCACTGTATCTCTCTAAATCCAGAAGAGTGGAGCCAGTTGAAGGAACAGATTACAGATATTGATGAAGCAGTAACAAAAAACAGTAAAGATGAGCCATGCAGAAACTCTGCTGTTATAGGTTTAAGTAGTCTTTTTACATTGGCATTCCTTTTCTAAACTATTTGTTTTCCAAGCTATTGTATATTTGGATTGCAAAACAATTTGCAAGATGAGCATTTTTAAATGTGCATTAAAAGTGTATTCTGGGCAAAACTACAAAAGAGAGAGAGGGAGAGAGAGAGGGAGAGAGAGAGAGAGAGAGAGAGGGGGGGGAGAGAGAGAGAGAGAGAGAGAGAGAGAGAGAGAGAGAGAGAGAGAGAGAGAGAGAGAGAGAGAGAGAGAACAGCATCTGATATGCCATAAAGTGGGTTTGAGGAACACAGTCACAGTTTTACAGTTATCAAATACTTTTTCTACCACATGGAATCTTTTAAAAAAAAGGAAAGGAAAGGAATATGGTTCCAAACATTTTCACCATGCCAATCTGTAAATCTCAGAGGCTGACTTTTTCCATGAAGATTATGGTTGCATTATTTGGATTAAACTGAAATGTAACAAGACAGCAAGAATGATGATCTTTTGCTCTGAATCTCTAATTCCATCTTTTCAATGCTAAAATTGCATTTGATATACTTGGAGCTACGGAAATGTAGTATTTCCACATCCATAACAGACCAAATATCTACTTCTCACAGTGATCTGAAAGCTCTCAGAACACATGAAAGAAAACATTCTGCTCTTCCCTTTTCCACTCAATTTTTAAATTGCTCTTCAATGTCTTTTATGTTCTTACTCTCATGAGCCGCATGAGCAGGTGCATAGTTGACTTTTGTTTGTGATCATTGTGTTGTAAACAAGTGCAGGGAGATCTGTATGCTGCAAGCAGCATGGGAAACTTCCTGAGCAATCACCTTGTATTGAAATGCCACTGTCCTCCGTGAATATTCAGGCTCCTTCCATCTGCTAGAGCAATTCAGCTTAAAAAATCTGCAGCTGTATCTAAATTACTCAGGAAGATGCAAGTTTTCAGTACTGAAAATTACCATGTCCTGTTATCTCATTGAAATGATGATGGTTGCCTCTGATTTATCATTCAGTTGCAATGATAACCAGGTGACAAAATACATACACAACCCAAAAGACTTAAATGATCCTCAATGTATTTGTCCTTAACTTCAGAGGCCAACAATGGCATCAATCAACAAGCTGCTTACTGCACTGAATGAGGACCAGACCACTGAAGTACTTCTCATGAATGAATGAATGAATGAATGAATGAAAAGTAGAGAGTAGCCAGTTATCAGCTTTAAGATTCAAAACACCTGCAGATTTAATCAAAGTGCCGCACTGCAGAAATTAACTCATTGCTGATCTTGAGATGCAATGAGCACAATTATCTAATTAACAGGGGCCTGCTGGAAATCTATTTGTTTCAGCAACAATTATTGGAGAATTAATTTGATTCAGTATTGGTCATTTGTTCTGTAATTTATGATATTATAGAATAGTTTGATGATGTTTTAATGATTTTATTGTACACTGCCTTGATCTTCTTATGTGTTGGTGGCTTAGAAATATTCTGACTAATCGGGGGTTGTTGTTGTTGTTTAGTCGTTTAGTCGTGTCCAACTCTTCGTGATCCCATGGACCAGAGCACGCCAGGTACTCCTGTCTTCCACTGCCTCCCGCAGTTTGGTCATACTCATGTTTGTAGCTTCGAGAACACTGTCCAACCA
The DNA here is from genome assembly GCF_964234715.1 of Podarcis melisellensis. Lineage (NCBI taxonomy): Eukaryota > Metazoa > Chordata > Lepidosauria > Squamata > Lacertidae > Podarcis > Podarcis melisellensis. The sequence goes on from NC_138543.1 coordinate 7,186,422, forward strand.
TCTCGTCCTCTGTCGTCCCCTTTTCCTTGTGCCCTCCATCTTTCCCAACATCAGGGTATTTTCCAGGGAGTCTTCTCTTCTCATGAGGTGGCCAAAGTACTGGAGCCTCAGCTTCACCATCTGTCCTTCCAGTGAGCACTCAGGGCTGATTTCCTTAAGAATGGATAGGTTTGATCTTCTTGCAGTCAATGGGACTCTCAAGAGTCTCCTCCAGCACCATAAGTCAAAAGCATCAATTCTTCGGCGATCAGCCTTCTTTATGGAATCGGGGGTAGGGAAGCTCTAACCATGGGCCAAATTTGGCCAGGTGGCATGGGTGCCAATTTGACGCACAAGGATATTTTTCCAAACCCCACTCATCTGTCCCCACCCAAATGTGACATTGTGTGGGGCAGCTGTGTGTCTGAGCTGTCCAGGAAGAACTTGATCACACAGCTGATCCCCTGCAGAAAGTAGCTTCGCTGAGCACAGAGCTGGGAAAACTGCAGTTCTTTAGCATCCAACGGCATCCAGGCTGGCAGTCAGGCACTTGGGGACATTGCAGAAGGGACTTTAACAGGAGAGCGGGATTAAAGACATCAGGTGACTAACAAATGGGTCGTTTTGAGTACTTGTCAAAGTTGGCCTGACAAGGTGGGGCAGAGAGAGTCTTGGCCCACCAGGCCAAAAAGGTTCCCTCATCACTTTTATAATTGAATCAGTAAATCACTTATTAAATAATTTGTTTGCTTAAAATATAGGGCCCCCTACCCACCAACTGGACGCGAGTGGCGCTGTGGGTTAAACCACAGAGCCTAGGACTTGCCAATCAGAAGGTCGGTGGTTCGAATCCCCGCAACGGGGTGAGCTCCCGTTGCTCGGTCCCTGCTCCTGCCAACCTAGCAGTTTGAAAACATGAAGTGCAAGTAGATAAATAGGTACTGCTTTGGCGGGAAGGTAAACGGTGTTTCCGTGTGCTGCTCTGGTTTGCCAGAAGTGGCTTAGTCATGCTGGCCACATGACCCGGAAGCTGTACGCCGGCTCCCTTGGCCAATAAAGCAAGATGAGCGCCACAACCCCAGAGTCAGTCACGACTGGATCTAATGGTCAGGGGTCCCTTTACCTTTACCCACCAATTAACACTAGAATTAGCTCCCATAAAAAAGAAAATAGAACGACAATAAAACAGAATTACAGTAGCAGCACCAATAGGCAAAAGCTAACTTGACAGAGCTACTTGAAGAGGCCAGCAATGAATGCTGCTGCTTTGGTTGACTGTAACTTAATTTTTCTTGTAACATTTTAAATTGTAAATTTAAACTTTAACAGAATGGAAGTATATAAATGCAGCATATAAATATAAATACTAACATTCATTACAATAAAAGCTCCACTGAAATTAAGCTAGAAGGGTTCTCTACCTTCTGCAGTGTTACTCAGAAGTAAGTCCCCAGTGCACCCCGTTCAATAGTCCTTACACCCAAGTAACCACACAAAGGAGAGCATCTTCTACTTCTGATGTCAGGCCTAGCAAGAATATCTTGCAAAGGTGCTGGGAATGTACTCTATCATCTGTGTCGGAATTGGCGTATTAAAATTGAATAATGTATCAGATTTCTGTCTGAACTGAAAGAAAATAGAAAGTTAACAGGATGGCTTTTGATGGGCTTCCTGCTTTTACCAGCTGTGAAAACCACAGCAATATATTTAACATGATTTGAAATACCTCCTGTGATGCTAACATCCTGGCTTGCTTTTCTGTATCGTGGAATGTTTTGAGCAAGAATACAATGTACTAGTTATATAGCCTTCTTTTTCAGTGGTTTTTTTCACTAAGGCTAAGCATTTTTACAATAATTTTGGAATGAGACTTTAGGTATAAACTGGGAATATCCACAGGTCACAAGATTTGCCTTCAGATCTGTGTTTTTAATTGTCTTTGTTTTGTTTTGTTAAGGTTAGTGCTTATGTAGTGTTTTTGTTTCTGTATTGTACTGTTTTGTTTTGTTTAACTCTTTTTCTTTTTTTGTAATCCTTAAACTGGTAATAAATATTTTTTTTAAAAAAAGATTTGCCTTCAGATCTATAACATTGGGAAGCAACCTGGTCTTTCTTAGATCTGACCTGATTTGACCTATTATTGGGTCCCGATCAGATCTATTAAATCTGGAACACTGTTCCCTCCCCACACCCACCCACAATTTATTATAATGGAAAATCTAAAACACCTATAACTTCTTCCCCCTTTTCACAAATGAAATTTGCAGTCCAAGAAGCCCCTCTAGAGTGGATTAAGTTTGCCAAATTGCAGGCAGATCCATGCAAGGGCTTTTGTGCAGGGTAATGTTAAAGTTTATTAATTTTAAAAAAGGGGAAAGATCTCTTAACTGTGCATCAATATGTATAAATTAGGATATATTATGAAAATCTGTGTGCTCATGTCCTCAGGTTCTCTTTTTCGGTGTTGCATAAGTGGTCAGCCTTTTAGCAACCAGGCAGGGGGCCTTCTCGGTGGTGGCGCCTGCCCTGTGGAACGTCCTCCCATCAGATGTCAAATAAATAAACAACTATCTTAGAAGACATGTGAAGGCAGTCCTGTATAGGCAAGTTTTTAATGTTTGATATTTTGTCGTGTTTTTACTACTCTGTTGGGAAACCCAGCCACATGGGCGCTGTATAAATAATAAATTAGTAGTAGTACAGTGGACGCTTGGGTTGCGAACGTGATCCGTGCAACCCAAGCGTCCACTGGCAGAGCTGAACTTATCTTTAAGATGAAGGCTAACCTTTGACCTCTTTTGGCATTTCCAGACCTCTTGCATATCAGGAATGTCTCCCTCATAATGCTAATCTTCATCCCTGTTGTTAAAAGACAGTCGCATAAAACTATTTAAATAAACAAGAACTACAACAGACTCCCTCAGTCTGGTGCCCTCCCAATGTTTTGGAATGCAACTCCCATCATCCCTGACCACTGGTCATACTGGCTGGGACTGGTGGCAGCTATAGCCGGAAGAATATGGAGAGCAGTAGCACGGAAAGGTTGAAGAGTCCCTTTATTCTCGATTCCTCAAAATCATTTCCCCTTATTCACATTGACTTTTCTAGGTTTGTGGTTTGTGGTTCCATTATTAGCCTGGTTAATAGCAAAACTACTAAACCCAACACTTGGTCTCCATTATGTTTTATTCCTTATTGCTGTTTCCTCTATTACAAGCTTTTTCTTAGAGCGGGTTACTTTTAATAAACAAGCAATTACTGGAAATGGCTCTCATACCCAACATAATCCTTGGAGGCCTGTAAATCTTCCTCTGCAGACTTTCTCCCATCCCTCCCCCCCCCCCAGCCCCTAGGTGAGGACCAGGGTAATGGCAGCAACAACAACAACAACGAAAGGCATCCAGCTCTATCAAGGAAATTATGAATCAATTGATCAATTGGCCGAATCAATTGTTCTTGTTTTGACATTCTGCATTAATCAGTAACTAATTGCCCAATTTTAAATGCTTTTAAAAAATGTATTTAGGAAATCAATAATGCAGTAACTGCTTTTGAAACAGAAGACCGAGCATGGCTTCAGAGGGAGGAAATGGACAGGCAAAGCCGGGGCGTGTTCTGCACCACTGCTGCGCCTCGGAATGCCACTCTCCTTTCACGTGCCTTCCTCCTTCACGTTTGCTTCCTAACAAAACACGTCCATTTGCAGCAAATCAATAGCTTGCCTAGAATTTCAGGAACTGAATTTCAGGCTCGGGAATGTACAGCCTCCTACAGTTTCTTTCTTATGGGTTTTATAATACAGTATTCACAGGTGGAGCAGCAAAGAGAGATTTGACCTCTCACACTTTTCTTTCCAGGAAGAACTCAAAGATCCTTTGAAAGGTACCGTATTTTTCGCTCCATAAGACACACTTTTTTCTTCCTAAAAAGTAAGGGGAAATGTCTGTGCATCTTATGGAGCAAATGTGTGGTCCCTGGAGCCAAATAGCCCAGGGGCAAAAAGCAGATCATGCTCTCTTTTTTTGAAAGAGGGAAGTGGGTGTTGAAACAAAGCCGCTGATCGGCAAGCGATCTGAGGGAGATAAGGGATGCTAGCAATAAAGGAGGCTGCCTGGAGGGGGGGTAAAGACAACAAACTTGCAAGGAGAGGAGACAGGAAAACTAAAGCAATGAGGACAGAAATTAGAAGAAAAGGAGGAGCAAAAAACTGCTCCAGCTAAGGAAAAGACACTAAGGCAAACAAGAGGGAAGGGAGTGTTGAAAGGAAACAGCTGAACGGCAAGCGATCGGGGAGGGAGATAAAGGAGCTAGAGATAAAGTAGGCTGCCTGGAGGGGGAGGTAAAAGCCCTTGGATCCTCAGGATTTTTGCATTGGGTCACCCCAAATTCACCATCAGATCATATAGCATGTCCATGGCTACGGCCTGCACCAAAAAAAATCATGCACCCACAGTTGCGTGGGGCACAAAAATTTGGTTACAAAGCACAGATCCACATGGATTCTCAGGATTTTTGCATTGGGCTACCCCAAACTCACCGTCAAATCACATGTCTGTGGCCACAGCATGAACCGCAAAAATCATGCATCCACTGTTTCATTCAGAATATTTTTTTTCTTGTTTTCCTCCTCTAAAAACTAGGTGCATTTTATGGTCGGGTGCATCTTATGGAGTGAAAAATACGGTATTCCTATAAGCTCCCTGTGTAGAAGTCGTATGGAAAAGGAAAGGAAAAGAGCAGGTTCAAGATTGTATTCCTGCATTGCTTCCAATTATCTCACTTGGCTTGGGCAAGAGAACATACAAGTGGATTCTTTTCTGAAACTGATTTATTATGGGTCTTGCCATCATGGCTTCGGCATCCTTTACCCTTTTACAAATCGACTACGCCCACTTTTTTTCTGGATGAAACCAAAAACACAATTTTATGTCCTTCATGCGGATCTGCTTTGTTCTTCTGGATTCAGTTTGCTGGAAAACCATTTGAGGGTTTTCCTTCTCAGACATTGGCTCTCACTCTAGAAACGTCGGCTGTAAAATGAAGAAAAGAATTCTTCCGATGCTGAACTGCATGGGTGATTGTTGGGCTGGGGAGAGAGGGAGACAAGAAAGGACTGAGATCTATGTAGTAGATTATTCATATGCTTCTTGGGTGGTCATGTGCAAGTCATTTTCTCTTCATGTCTCAATGCTAGAAATAGGGTTGGGGGATAATATACTGGCCTCCTTTCCTGCTCAAGATGCTGAGAAAGTTAATGGAACAATGATGTAAGTCACTTAATTATGTAAAGAGGCGCCGTGTAAAATTTAAGTGTTCTCCCCACACTTCTCGACTTGAATATGTTCTCTGAAAGTTGGAGAGCGGTTGCTTGGAGGATATTTTACATACATTTTCTACCTTCTTTATTCTACTTCTCTTTGCAATTTCCCCCCACTGCATTCATGAATCCATTCACTTAAATATCTCGTTAATTTTGCCTAGTTTCTTTTTGCAAAAGCTCAGTTAATTGGGCCTGCTAGGCCTCCCCAATAAACCTGTGAGGCCTTTGGGGCCAAGCCACACCCACCTGCCCTACACCTGACATCAGGCCAAAGGGGGTTTCGGGCTGATCGGCTGATCAGCAGCACCTGCAAAGCCCTTTTGCAACAGTGAACAAGAATGATGAGAGCTTGCAAAGCCCTACACATGGAGCTATGCAAATTCCAGTTATCAGCTGATTGTCAGGGACTGCATAGCTCCATCTTCTCTGCAAGCTCTGATGATCATCTGATGATCATCTTCATGCCCTACAAGCCCTGATGATCATTTTCATTGGCAAAAAAATAGTCACCTGATATCATTGTGATGTCAGGCGAAGGAGAAATGGGTGGCCTCATCCAGCTTTTACATTTGGCCCACAGGGGATGGAGGACATCCTACTGTCTGGATCCAGTTTGCCACGCCAGGTCTAGATGGAATCATGCTCCATCTCAACATAAATGCAACCGTACAAATTGTAACAAGTTACTGCAGTTTGGGTGGTTACACTTGACAGCACCATACCCTCCAACATTTCTCTGATGAAAATAGGGATGTCCTATTCCATACATTTATTATTTATACCCCACCCATCTGACTGGATTGCCCTAGCCACTCTGGGTAGCTTCCAACATACATTAAAACATAATAAAACTATACAGGGCTGCCTTCAGATGTCTTCTAAAGGTTGTATAGTTAGTTATTTCCATGGCTTAGGGGGGTCACATAACTGCATACTCTCCGACATTTCTCTGATGAAAATACAGACCTCCTACCATATCCTCCAATATTTCTATGGTGAAAATAGGAATGTCCTAAGGAAAACCGGAATGTTGCGGGATTAAATCAGAAATCAAGATGGCTTCTGTAAATTTGGGACTGTCCCTGGAAAGTAGGGATACTTGGAGGGTTTTGCAGCACACAATGGACAGCAAATATTTAAAGAGAACTTATTGCATGGTCATAAGGCTTTCAAATGTCTGCACCGTGAATGCTCCCAAACAAAAGGAATTAAAGCAGACTGGGAAACTCTTTTAAGTTCATAGGTATTGTAATGAGGCCTGAACTCCCACCTTACCTCCTCCAAAACTTTAGAATGCAAGTTGACACTTTTCAAAGTTACAGCAGACGCTTAAAGCAAAACCGAATCTAGTGATCCACCACCATTTGAGAGGGAAAGCCTGTCACTCTGCTTGGTTGACAGAGCTGCTCCCAGAGTACTGTACTGCAGCCATGGGAACAAACCTGTGTACAAACCTCTTTTTGTTTCCTAGTGTAGATGTGCTCCAAGGATTCACATTTGATCTGTATTGGCTCCCTGGAGTATGTATTTCTGCCTGGAAGTAAAGTTTGCCCATGTAGGGCATGACTTCCCTGCAAACTGAAACACATCACTTTGTGGCTCTATCCTCTGAGGAAAACTAGATGTCATTCTGAGACAGGGTTATGGACCTCTATGAGAGAATTCTGAGGACCCTCGTGAAACCTCCGGCTCCCTGTGTTCCTTGGAGGTTGTGATGAGAAACACGCCGTCACTTTAAATAGGACTACATTTGTGGTACACATGTGCCCTCTCATTTATCACAAGAAAACAGGCGTTCCTTCTCAAGTTTCAGAAAGGTCCTAGGGAGTTCTAGACCACAAGGGGAATTATACATTTCAGACCCTTCTCAGAGAGAGAGAGAGAGAGAGAGAGAGAGAGAGATTGGAAATGTTCTGTGACTTTTAAATTCCTTGATACATTGATGTCAAACCTTTTCTTCAAGGGTGACAAAAATAGGCCTTTAGCTGATGTGAAGATTTAGGCTGATTTTTCCTCACTGCTATAACATTCATTCATTATAACATTCTATTGCAGATTTAGTGTGAACTGTATATTTGATTTCTTAATCATTTCAAAGGTTGGAATTTTTCTTGCCTTTGTATGAAGGTTTGTGTGTTCTGCAAGCCACTTTGTGAGCCTTGTGCAAGAGAAAATGTAGAATACAAACAAACAAAAATAGATTTGATCCAAAGTACTGGCATCACTTGCTACCTCAAGTCCACATGGAGTTCTCCATCTTGGAATTGCTTCTGCCACTAGTACAGGGACAGGGAACCAGTGGCCTTTCAGATGCTGCGGAATTATAAGCAGCACCTGATATTATAATAATAATAATAATAATAATAATAATAATAATAATAATAATAATAATAATAATTTATTTGTATCCCGCCCATCTGACTGGGTTTCCCCAGCCACTCTGGGTGGCTTCCAACAAAGATAAAAAATACATTAAAATGTCACACATTAAAAACTTCCCTGGACAGGGCTGCCTTCAGATGTCTTCTGAAAGTCAGATAGTTGTTTATCTCTTTGACATCTGATGGGAGGGCATTCCACAGGGCGGGCGCCACTACCGAGAAGGCCCTCTGCCTGGTTCCCTGTAGCTTTGCTTCTCGCAGTGAGGGAACCGCCAGAAGGCCCTCAGCGCTGGACATCAGCGTCCAAGCAGAACAATGGGGGTGTTGCGAGTGGTTTCCCCACACAGGACACCAAGACCAGGGGGGCGCAAAATTGAGAAGACCTATAACTGAGAAGATACATTTGGGGTGCCAAATTTTGCCCATGAATAGGGTGCTATGTAACGAAAGATTACCAAAGTCTGCCCCTGCTACAAGCCCTACAATACCTGATCACTAGCCATGCTGGCTGGAGCTGAAGGGAGTTGCAAGTCCAAAATCAGGAGAGACCCCATTCTGGTATGATAATGCAGCGGGTGCATGAACTGTGGAGCCATGTGGAGCCTAGCTTTATGCCACAGTTAGGTTCAAGCGTGCCAACCCCTCACTTCTGCCAATGGGGTGCATGTTATTTTTTTATTTTTATATATATCAAAAAGTCCATATTCTTTTGATTCTGAACATTGCTTTTAGACAGTCCCTTCTCAAAGACTAAAAAGCACAATGATTTGTACCAAGACACAGGAGGACGTATGTCCAAGGACACCAATAACAGGAAACCTCATGTAAACTGAGACATCAGATTGAGAGTAATTAAGAAATAATCAAACTGTGTAAATACAAAATTATCCGGGGGGTGGGGGGAGAAAAAGATATAAGCATATGGTCTTAGTGCAGATGGGCATTTCCTTCTGGTTCGCCAGGATTTAACACCACAGGCATCGCAAAAAGTAGAACCTCCCTCCCCACCTTTAGCGCCTCCTTCTGTCAGGACTCCTGCTCCTCCTTCTACGGCCACCCCTTCACTTCCCTCTTGGAGTTCCCTTGACAAAACACCAATCCACGCTGACTGGCTGCCCCATAAGATCTTGTCCATTCAGTCCCTCCAGGGCTTCCTGGGCTTCTTTGTACGTTTCATATTCTACCAGGGTGTAGCCCTTCGGTAACCTGTCCGCCAGTCAAGATTCAGGTGGAGGGTCTTGATTTCCCCGAACTCTGCAAACTTGTCATGAATGTCCTCTTCGGTGGCCTCCTCATGGACACCCGTGAAGAAGAGAATCCGGCCTTCCACCAATCTCTGGGGACCCGGCTCATCCCCATCTTGCTCCACGCTGTGGTAATCCTCACGGACATGGGCTCTGGAACCCTTCTCTGACCCAAACCTTTCCTCTTCTTCGCTTTTTCCTTCAGTTTGTGGATGCTTTCATCACCATCCTCGTCCATGGCGAAGTCCTCACCGCCTGCCTCATGGAGGTCTAATACGTCCACCATCTTGGCCTCTCCATGGGGTACATGTTATGACCACTTAACATGATATTATGAGACATCACTAATAAATGGGGAGTATACCAATGAAAACTGAGGACACAGCTAAATTCAGCAGAGTTATTTACAGCCGAGATTGATCACTTTGTGCATTCAGCATCGTGCATATCATTTATGGCATGTTCTGTAGTACAGCCAGATCTCCAAAAATCTGATTTGTAAGAAAGGGGATAATTGAGAACAAACAGCTGCACTGAGCATTTGTGAGGTTATTTGTTCCCGGAGTGGGGTAGAGATTTAACAATTTTAATTAACACCAAATCAATCTATAAAGATGTCTTAAGAAGAGGGTTTTTGGAACGGGGTCGTTTTCATAGTTGAGCGGGTTGGCAAAGAGTCTGTAACAGCCCAGAAGTTACTCTGCCAAAACAATCACAAAGAGACTGTGACACAAAGGAATCAGATGCACTTATAACAGAAAAATACATGTGTCAGTAGGCTTTTTCCTGGAAATTGTGGGTTATAATCTCATATGTGATAGCCAGCTAGAGGGATAATGAAGGGACCCTATTTTTAGCCGGGGCTGTGCTCTCTGGCCTACTTAGGATAATGATTGATCTAGCCCTAATAGCTCGCTAGGGCAGCCTCCATCTGAATGGTGAAACACGGCAACATTTTTGAGAACTTTTTTCTCTGCTTTCTCTTGAGAGCATTAGAGAAACTTCTTAACAGGTTTTTATGAAACAGGGAACTCCATTGTCTGGGAACAGGATGCAAAACTGCAGCAGCAATTTGACGAATTAATGAATGAATTAAAAAGGCAAGCAATTGTGACAGGGCAGCGTATTTCACAACCCCAATCTGCATGCCTTTCAAGCCTCTCACATTCCCTATGTAATGGCCAGATATGGGAACCATTAAGTGGGGAATTACAGGGTGTTCAGAGCCCCCCCCCCCCGCCAGCCTCCCGGGCACAGAGTACTCTCACTTTCCGCTTCAGTGTAGCTTTCCAACTGCCCGGTGGCTTTATACAGAATCAATAGGACAGGAAGGAAATCTAGATTCTTGGCACCATTAAAGGGGACACATATTGCTAGGCTACGGAATGACTGTCAAACTGTGCAGATATTTAACTCTTAATGCATGTCTGCTTTCTTAAAATAGCTCCAGAGGATGCTGTTATCTTGCTTCCGTAGCTTTGGAATGAACTCCCCACATCTTCACCCTTTTCCTTTCTTTACCGCTTTCTCTGCAAAGAGTAGGGCTGCTTCCAGATGCGGGTGGTTTAGCAGCACCAAGCAATGCCTTTCTGCTTTAATCTAGAAGAAGAATCCCAGCCTGTGCTTTCAGAATCTGTTCTGTAGCCAGGTGGGCTGTTCTTCATTCCCAAGCCTCAAATGTTGAATTACAGTGGTACCTCGGGTTACATACGCTTCAGGTTACATACGCTTCAGGTTACAGACTCCGCTAACCCAGAAATAATACCTCGGGTTAAGAACTTTGCTTCAGGATGAGAACAGAAATCGTGCTACTGCAGCACGGCGGCAGCAGGACGCCCCATTAGCTAAAGTGGTGCTTCAGGTTAAGAACAGTTTCAGGTTAAGAATGGACCTCCAGAACGAATTAAGTACTTAACCCGAGGTACCACTGTAATGCCATTTTAATTATATGAGGTGGGGACCATGATGTAAGGGAATGCACTCCTAATCATGATACTCCCCCCCCCCCCGGGGGGGTGGAGAAACAGGTATAAAGGCAATGGCAGTTAGAAAGGGAAGAGTTAATGTTATGTGCTGAATCCTAGAACAATAGGATCCAGAATGCAGCAGTCTAATTGGTCCGCAGGAGCCACCTAATCCGGCTCTAGGTGGAAGTGAATCAGCCATCTGATTGGCCTGCAGGAGCAGCCAATCAGGCTTCTGGAGGAGGTGTATCCGCAACCCGATTAGCCTACAGGAGCAGCCCAGAATTAGCCAATCACGCAGGGTCCATTGTGCGAATAATGTATATATAGCTAGACGTTTTGAGGAAAGTTTCATTCATTGCTACTATGAGCTGAATAAAGAGCATGAAATTCACACTCAATTCTGAGTATATTTCAGTTAAAGTGAAGAGCCAATTTCCACAGAGGAAGGAAATGCAGGTTATAACTAGTCAAATCCTCACAAAACAGCTGGGGGAGGGGGGGTTGTGCAGTAGTTCACTTCTGTCAAATTGTCCATAAAGTCAAATTTTCTGAGTGGAGGGAATGAAACATGAGAGGAGGGTGTTTTGACCAGCATTGTATTTAAGTAATTTTGGAATCTGGACTTAGTGGTCTTACGGGGAGCCTCCTCTTGAGCTGGTAATGTCTGGTGCCTCACTTCAAGATGTGGTCATTTATTCCCCCTGTGTTTGAGGGACTATCTTCTCCTTCTGCTGAGTGGGCTCCTGGGCTCCTGCCTCAAAGTCCTGCCCCAACACTGCCACTGGTTTTGATTATGATGCCGTGCAGATGCCCTGTTTAAAAGTGAGTGAATGAAGCACGGCTGTTCCACAATAAATGCCCATTGTGGAGGCAGCCTACTAACCACATGAATCTTTGGCACAGTGGCGTAGCGTGGGTTGTCAGCCCCCGGGGCAAGGCAAGTAATTTGCGCCCCCTAACCCGGGGCAAAGCAAGTAATTTGCGCCCCCTAACCCCTAACCTGCCGTCGCTGCCAGCTTCTTCTTGCTGCTGCCTGGTCTGGCCTGGTGGTTCTCTCCCGCTCAGCGCTGCGCTGGGCGGCCGCTGCACTGTCCCTCCCTCAGATAGTCCCTCGCTCTCTCTCCGCACCGCACGCCTGGCACCCACCCCCTCCACAGTGGGCAGCGACCCGGCGGCTCGGATCGGATTTGCACAGCCAGCACTGCAGTGAGAGAGAGTGAGTGAGCCAGGTAGGGGCAGAGAGCTGCAAGTGTGAGCGCGCCCCCCACAGATGTTGCGCCCGGTGCAGACGCCCCCCCAGCACCCCCCCACGCTACGCCACTGCTTTGGCAGCCATTTTTATACCAGTTTCTGGCCTGTAGCAATGAGGAAATAACCCAGTGTCCTTAGGAATGACATCCTGCAAATAGGCGAGGCTTCATATGGCAACTCACAGACTGAGCAATCCATATTAGAGAACCCCCCAAATATCAATTAAGAGTTTAGAATAGACCTTTTTTAATTGTTGTGCACTAATTGGGCAAGTGCCTTTTGCAGGCACTAGACAGATGTGTGTTTCCTACAGGCGGTGGGGGGGGGAGGACTCTCCAAAAGAAAGGGAATAATCTCTAGTGAAACCTTATAAATATTTAACTTCTCACCTAAAAAGAGATGTTTGCAGAGAAAAGAAGGTGAGCAAATTACTGTCGCACTCTCACGGAATATAGTAATAGATGATGGCATCCTTGAAAAAGATGTGTGATACTCTCCCAGTCCGTGTTAATTGAGAACAATTACTCTTGTGAGGGCTCTGTTTAAGTTCATGCCACAATATGCTGTAAAAAAGCACAATGTGAATTGGGTTAGCCTTTTATGCAAATCCTTCCTGTACTTGGCATGGCTTAGTTATTATTGATGGCCACTAGCAGAGCATTGCTGCTTTTTGAAGCACCTTGCATGTGAGACAGTTGTACTGCAGAAGACATTACTTTTGCATTCCAGTTTTCACATTTCCCTTCTTCCATGCCCATGTCTAATGCACTCCCTGCATTGGAAATTTCTGCTCTGCCCTCAGAGGCTGATGGATCCAATCTGCCCGGACACTGAGGTCCAGTGCCGAGGGCCTTCTGGTGGTTCCCTCGCTGTGAGAAGCCAAGTTACAGGGAACCAGGCAGAGGGCCTTCTCGGTAGTGGCACCCACCCTGTGGAACACCCTCCCATCAGATATCAAAGAGAAAAATAACTACCAAACTTTTAGAAGACATCTGAAGGGAGCCCTGTTTAGGGAAGCTTTTAATGTTTAATAGGTTATTATATTTTAGTGTTTTGCTGGAAGCCGCCCAGAGTGGCTGGGGAAACCCAGCCAGATGGGCGGGGTATAAATAATACATTATTATTATATTATTATTATTATTTATGACTGGTACTCCTGTCGAAGCCCTGGCCGACTTGTGGAACATCTGGATGGCTCAAGCCATTGACACAATCGCCACTTTGTGGAGCCCACTTCCGTCCCTGGTAGGGTGATAGCTTAGGGTGAGGAAACAAGCTGGGAAACAGCTTGAGTGGAGGTAAACTCCAGTCAAACACTGGTGAGCACTAACATCATTGAGCATACTTTGCTGCCTCCATTGCATCCTCATTGTGCCATCCGGCAGAGCTTTTCTGAACCAGAAGGAATGGAAATAAACAGCAACCCTAGTCTTTAATGTGCAGCAAAGCCGGCTGTTGTTTTTGCTGCAACAGAATAACTAGGGAGTGGCTAGCCTTCTGGAAATAATTCCAGCTTGGGTTCTACCTGCAGCAAGTTTGGGGTAAGAGAGGTTATGGTAGCAGATGCTGATTTGTACTTAGAAAAAATAGACTAAAGGCTTAGCTACACATAATGCCAACCATGTTTTTACTTTTTTTAAAAAAAGAAAAGACAGGTAATGTTGGGAACACAGCACAGCGGAAGGGGCTGCCCAAATGAGTGAAAATTCCTGCTGTGCTGCAGTTAAGCTTGGTGCCGATGAGATATTTTCCCAAAGCCTAAATGCAGTACATGTGTGTCAGGGGAGGGGATTCATTGTTTTCATGGTGGGGGAGAAGTTAAACCAGGGGTCGGCAAGGCTTACCAAGCTTGGGCCGGATCACTCCTGTGGAGATCCTCTGTGGGCCGGGCCGGCTAAGCGCAAGACCGGAAATCACATCTGCACATGTCCGCAGTGCCAGAAATCGCTTCTGCACATGCTAAGACGCTGAAAATCATGCCTGCACAGAAGCGATTTTCGGTGTCTGGGCATGTGCAAAAGCGATTTCCAGCGCCGCAGACATGCGCAGACGCGATTTCTGGCATCTGGGCATGTGCAGAAGCGATTTCCAGAGCTGCAGAAGAGAGGCCCTGTGCTGCGCTGTGCTGGTTTAGTGCAACGTGTGGGGACTTGCCGAGCAGGCGGCTCGGTTTGGGGGCAGCTCAGGGGTCAGTTAAACAGCCTCTGTGGGCCGCTTCCGGCCCATGGGCCTTAGGTTGCCGACCCCTGAGTTAAACGTTGCTTTTTGCAAGTTGTATTCCCAATGAGCATCACTCCCCCACACAACCTGAAATGGTTGTGACAAGTTTGAATTTGGTGCTGCCTGTATACTTGTTTTTGCATTTCTTCCTATAATGCTGCTCAGCCTGTACACACATAAATAAGCACATGGCCACAGAAGAATGCCATAGTTGATTGGCAGAGGCCGAGAATATTGCACCGTGGGCATTTGGTCCACAGGTTGAGACAGCTTTGGTCTCCCTGTTTAGTGTCATTATGGTAGTTGTAAAGATGGACAGACCAATCTGATTCCACTTCATGTTACTTTTGCATGTGTTGGTTCAATGTCTAAACAATGTTGTTTAATTTTTTAGTCGTGTCTGACTCTTCATGACCCCATGGACCAGAGCACGCCAGGCACTCCTGTCTTCCACTGCCTCCCACAGTTTGGTCAAACTCATGCTGGTAGCTTCGAGAACATTGTCCAACCATCTCATCCTCTGTCATCCCCTTCTCCCCTTCAGAGAAGTGTGAAATCTGAAGAATAACTCCAATTTGGTCTGGGAAGCAAGAGTTTTGCCTGTTCACTTAAAAACACAGACCAAATGAAATTTGCTTCCCTCCCTGTATAGTTGCAATGCCTTCTACATATTATTTCTAAGATCCAAGTGGCATAGTTGTTTATAAAGAAATCCTATTTAGTTCAATAGACTGAAATATCGGCTTATTTTGCAATGTTCATTTTTTAAAAAGACTGACATAAATCTAACATTATCACCATCAATAGCCCAGGACACACATATTCACCATGCATAATGGTTATTATAGTAATTGTTACAAAAAAGGAGCAATGCAGCAGCGAGCAGAAGCAGCAGAAGCTTCTGCAGCTGGCTGGAAAGCCAAACAGGATGTTTGCGACTGTTACCGTGGGAAGAAAGGGGCAGTCCATTCACTGTACTGAGCACTGGATGTTAGCTCAGTGTGTCATCTGACCTGTACTGGAAGTACATGGGAGGAGCTTATTCTCTCTGCTGTTGAGTGCAGACATGTTTCTCTGTACTGCTGCAAAAGACAGAAATAAAAGCATGTAAATATATTTCTGTCTGTCTCTTTCCCCTCCCTGGGGATAGCAGGGAGGAGGGGGAGGAGTGGTGTGTTCTTCTCACGCTTGAGGAGGATCGCCGAAGAGACCTCGCCTGTTTCCTGCCGGGAGTCGCAGAGAGGGGAGGTCAACAAGGAAATCAGCCGGTGCCTAGCAGAGTGGCACATTCCTCTGACAAGGCTTGATTCCAATAATGTGCTGCCTCCCACATTATTATTAGTAGTAGAAGTAGTAGTAATAGTAAACTTGTTAGTCTCTCACTGCAAAAGTGTCTCTAAGCAATGAACAATAAATTAAGAGCCAAAGGCACAGCATAAAAACAAACAGAAGAAATTCAATAAATTTACAATGACCCCTAAACTCACCTAGAAGTGCTGTGGAGATAGAATATAAAAATGGTGACCAAACTGATCTATTTTTCTAGTGTTGAACAAGTTGCTCACTCAGTCTTTAAATGGTTACATGTGTCAGAGGGCCTGGGCCAGGTTCCCGGTCATTTCACATTTAACCAAACAGAAATCCCTTTTGCTTCTAGGCATTTTCTCACCAAGAAATACAAGCATAACCATCTTCCTTCCTGGCCTTTGAATACTTTAGCATGAGATGAAAACACAGATTGAAGTCTAAATGACTTACAGCCGCCTAAGGAGTCTTTTGTGATAAATGCTGGAATTGTAGAAATCTCATTTTGGTGTTTATGTGGTGTGAAGGCTAAGTGAGTTCATATTTCCAGTTAGTAAATCAGTGGTCAAGTAGATGGCTTTCATATGGTAGCAGAAGTGGCAGGAGGAGAAAGTAATAAGATTTATTGGAAAACAAGCTTAAATATGGTTGTTGTGACCACAGAAAGTTTCCAAAGTCCCGAAAGACCATTTCTCGTTGACTTACCCCCCACTGAAGCCATGTTACACTTCTTTGGTTTGTTGCTGAAATGATGAGATTAAATGGTAAATAATAAGCGATAATCATAACCAGCCATATTGCACAGAATAGAATTGAAAGTCATGGGCAGAACAGCTGTCATTCTGTTTTCCCTCACTCTAAAAAATTAAAGGCAGACCCTCGCGGGAGTCTCCCTTGAGCAGCTTTTAAAACCTGAGGATGCAAATTTCAGAGGGAGCTGCCATTAGTGGTGTTATCCAATATTCCCTTTTCAGGAATAGAGGGGTTGGTGGTCCACCCTTTGACATGAACTAGCCTAACCTCCAGCTTGGGATCAGCCTGTGCTATGACAACCTTTGATGCCTCTCTTATGGAAACACTTCGCAAGCACTTCCACATGAGCTGACAAATTACTATGAGCAGTAACCTTTGTACCCAGTCCTCATGTGATATGATAATTCTTGGCATAGCTCTTTAGATGGCCTGCCATTGCATTGTGGGATTTCACAGTCCCCCGTCTATTTCAATTAGCCTATAATAAAATGCTACCATATTTTTCAGTCACTGCTCAGAGCTGGGCACATGCATCATCCCTGTTAACATCCTTTAGGGTGAGGGAGGCTCTGCTAAAGCAAAAGTTCCCAATTCTTGTATGAAGGGAACCGGTTAATTAAATTTGTCTTTGTACATTGAACCTAATTCTTGGGCCTGCTCATGGTCTCTGATGGAAGCTCAGTTTTAGAGACACATACTTTGTGCTCCTTTATCTCCATCACACATTCATAGCCAGCTTATTAGATAAATGAGGAAAGCTGTCACTACCAGACTTGGAGCTGCTTCACACGTTTGGGACTATGTCGGTTGGTGGTGGAAAGACAAGACAGAGGTGAAAAATACTTCTGAGCGACATGGGAAGGGAACAAAGAGCAACAGGTGTGGTGGGTGAGTATACCCTGTTGTATGCCTGTCCGGTGTGCTCCAGAGCCCATAATACGCCAACCATATTACCTGGCATCTGTTTCTATAAAGGCAGGAATCTAAGAGAGAGACGTTGGGGTTGGGACAGGATCCCATGTCTAATCCAAAGATCCACAGTGACATAGGATCAGACTTTAAAATAAAAACTAGGAGTTCTGTATCCTCATTCCTTCATTGACCAGTCTTTCTCCATGTGCGGCCAACAAAAGAGGTTTAAAGACTCTCTCTAGGCCATGGGTAGGCAAACAAAGGCCCGGGGGCCAGATCTGGCCCAATCGCCTTCTAAACCCGGTCTGGGAATCAGTGTGTTTTTACATGAGTAGAATGTGTCCTTTTATTTAAAATGCATCTCTGGGTGATTTGTAGGGCCTGTCTGGTGTTTTTACATGAGTAGAATCTGTGCATCTCTGGGTTATTTGTGGGGCATAGGAATTTGTTCATTTTTATTTTTCAAAATATAGTCCGGCCCCCCACAAGGTCTGAGGGACAGTGGACTGACCCCCTGCTGAAAAAGTTTGCTGACCCCCTGTTCTAGGCAAATCAAAACAATCTAGTATAAACACTGACAATTGGGAGACACTGGCCTAGAAGCGCTTCAATTGGAGAACTGCCTTGACCAAAGGTGTCATGGGCTTTGAAGACACTCGAATGCAGGACACAAGGGAGAAATGTGTTAAGAGGAAGGCATGCTTGGCAAAAGCTCACTGTGATCAACTCCTGCCCGGAAACCAATGTCCCCACTGTGGAAGGATGTGTGGATCCAGAACTGGCCACCACAGTCACTTATGGACTCACTGTTATGACTGTGTTCATGGAAGACAATCTTACTTGGCTGGTGCATGTGGCTGGTGCATGTGTGTATTTTTAGGCCTTAGAACACTATTGTCACTTTAGCCCTCCAAAGAAATGAGTGATCAAAGGAGGAAGAAAATATAAAGAGTCAAATAGCATATTGGGAATAATAAGGGTGGCACTTTCAAATGAATGAATGTTCGTTGTTTTAGCTCTAGCCCCTAACCAAAGCAAAGCTGTTGTCTATTTACTTAGTGATGGTGGTTTACAAATCCTAATGCGCTTGAATTGCAAACAGAGGGGCAAAAGCTTTTTTGTTTAATGCATGTTAAGGTCAGATTGCAGCATGTAAGAGAAGCAAGAGGCCAGCCTCCTCAGAGACCTATTCTGCTAGAAGGCCAAGAGTCTACTTAATAATAACATACTTAGGCCTGTCTCCCATGGGTGCTCCAAGGATAATGCTTGTAAAGTGCTTTGAAGATGCAAAGTGCAATCTAAGTACTAAGAATTAGTGACCTTCAGAAGAGCCCTGATGAGAGGGATAAAAGTGCCTGGAGCCACTACTACCTTCCATTCAGCCTCATATGTCCTTACCATGAAGGCATAGGGAACAGGTCGACCTAGTTTATAATGCAGCGTAGAAGGCATCTCCTGCTTTGTTGCTTCGTCCAACACACAGAAAGAGCCTTGTGTTCAGGGTAAAGCAGTGCAATTGCTATACCAATACATCATTCCTAACAATGATCTTTCAGAGCTGTTGACATCATGCTACTGCTTTGCTGCCGGTAGACATGTCAGGGTAGGAAAAGGATTAGCACAGTGGTGGGGGACCATCTCCCACTAGTGATTGGGGAGACAAGAGGCAAAAGCAGGCTGAGCAATATATATAAATTTTAAACTAGGCTAGTTTCCACATACACTTACACACCCCTCTTTGAGAGTTCAGTGACACGTTCTATACCAGGCAAAACAAACTCATAGTATGTGTGAAGGTTTCCCAGTGGTTTTGTTTAACTTGAGCTTTATATTTGAAATATTGTTTTTGTTTCTTTGACGTTTTAGCCACCTTGTGTTTTATCAAAGTAGGCTGGATATATGTTTTTTTAAACGAGGCAATGTTGGGGACACCATTTGCATTTCCCTCAGCAGAGCATCACTACAGAAGAGCACTGTGGGGAGTTAAGATGGCGGCTTCAGAATCCTCCCCCTACTTGCCGCTGATGTTTGGCTGTGTCCTTTTTTGGCCCAATAAAGATTCTGTGGCATTGAAAAACCTTTGTAAGCCCTGCACTGATGAGAGCCTTCGATCCAATACGAAAAGGTTGCCTCCCCTTTACCGAGAGCGCCCCATCTTCCATGCCTTTGTGGCCATGCCATGTGGAAGCTATTAACAAGCTTATTAGCACTAACAAATCCTTTTATGGGGCATTTTGGAAGGCCTTCCCCTACCAAGGAGCAATGAACAGTTAATTTCCCTTCCATGCTTCACTTTCAGTATGTAAATAATTAATCACATTGATATTCTATCAATACATCTTTCTTTAATGTTTAAACACGTGTTAATAATTCAAATATCTATGGGTGACCTCTCTGCACTCCTGTGATTTTTGAAAGCCCCAGTGCTCTTTGAAGGAAGTCTATCCTTATCATGTACAGCACAAGTTAAAAGCCTTTTGTTTCATGATCTCCCTCCCCCTCTCGCAACCCTTCCAGCAGGGCTCCTTTTCAGAAGGTGTCCTCTTTGTCTGCATGGCCCCAGTGCAGTTTTTAATGGAATACAAAGTTCAAGGAGTTCGAACCACCAATTCAATTATAACAAACAGGCACAACCACAGGCTGATTGACAAAGGCAGTGCGATGTGAAACCTGTTCACCCTCAGTTACATCTTCAGGAGACGCTGGTCTGTGACCGTATTAATAAATTCATTCATTCATTCATTCATCTTCAGGATGTGTTCTTGTTCGAGGACAAAATGTGAATGGGGGAGACTTGGTTCCATTTACATAATGAACTGGTGGAATCAAATGGCTCTTCAAAGCATACTTACCGTAAATACTGTGATTTCTCCCACAGTTTTCTTCAACACACATAGCATATGACAAGACCGGGCATTTATCACTACACATTTGCTTCCAGGACTATCTATCTATCCATCTATATCTATCATCTATCATCTATCTATCTATCTATCTATCTATCTATCTATCTATCTATCTATATCTATCTATCTATCTATCTATCTATCTATCTATCTATCTATCTATCATCTATCATCTATCATCTATCTATCATGTATCTATCATCTATCTATCATCTATCTATCTATCTATCTATCTATCTATCTATCTATCTATCTATCATCTATCTATCTATCTATCTATCATCTATCATCTATCTATCATCTCTATCTATCTATCATCTATCTATCAATCTATCTATCATCTATCTATCTATCATCTATCTATCTATCATCTATCTATCTATCATCTATCTATCTATCTATCTATCTATCTATCTATCTATCTATCATCATCTAACAGGCTTTATATACTGTCCTGTTTAATCCTAAAAAACCTCAAAGCATTATCATTGTACGTTTCCGAGCACAATTCAGTGTTGGTGTTGACTTTTAAAGCCCTAAATGACCTCGGCCCAGTATACCTGAAGGAGAGTCTCCACACCCATTGTTCTGCCCGGACACTGAGGTCCAGCGCTGAGGGCCTTCTGGCAATTCCCTCACTGTGAGAAGCAAAGCTACAGGGAACCAGGCAGAGGTCCTTCTCGGTAGTGGCACCCGCCCTGTGGAACACCCTCCTACTAGATGTCAAAAACAACTACCTGACATTTAGAAGACATCTGAAGGCAGCCCTGTTCAGGGAAGTTTTTAATGTGTGACATTTTAATGTATTTTTAATCTTTGTTGGAAGCCGCCCAGCGTGGCTGGGGAAACCCAGCCAGATGGGCAGGGTACAAATAATAAATTGTTGTTGTTGTTGTTATCATTTTTAACCTGTCGCCCTGTCCCCCATTGGTTTCATACATCACCCATTGTGGGATCCAGGTTAGCTAATGCATTTCACACCTTAAGATGTAGACCCTCTGTGGGCTAGGGTTAACTTGCAAGAACTTCAGTAGACTTTCCAGCTTTCATGTAGCTATGCCACACAGAATAGCTGCCACTGCTTTGCCTTTTTCTAGGTCAGTAAAGCCATCTTGCTATCCCTCCCCAGAAAAGAAGTGCCTAGATCTGATGAGAAATCTATGCAGTTTTCCCCCGTTTGAACCAGGGGTTCAACCATATCATATACCTAATGTGTATTATCTAAGTATTAAGCAGGTCAATGCATTTATAGATTTGAACAGACATTCTGATCTCCAAGACAATAGTACACGATCCAGTTCTCTCCACCCCCTTCATCCAGCCTGGACACTGAGGTCCAGTGCTGAGGGCCTTCTGGCGGTTCCCTCGCTGCGAGAAGTGAGGTTACAGGGAACCAGGCAGAGGGCCTTCTTAGTAGTGGCACCTGCCCTGTGGAACGCCCTCCCAGCAGATGTCAAGGCAATAAACAACTATTTTACTTTAAAAAGTCAACTGAAGGCAGCCCTGTTTAGGGTAGTTTTTAATGTCTGATGCTGTATGGTTTTTAATATTCAGTTGGAAGCCGCCCAGAGTGGCTGGGGAAACCCAGCCAGATAGGTGGGGTATAAATAAATTATTATTATTATTATTATTATTATTATTATTATTATTATTATTATTATATTATTGCTGCTGCTCTAAGCTAGCGCCTGCTTAGTCTGTACTATTTTTCCAATGGGCATCATAATATATGATTTGGCCTTCCAGAAATGCCTTCATTCTGTCCCACAGAAGTGCTCTGCTGACAGTAGACAAGTCATCAAATGGCAGGAGATCTTTGATTTCTGTTTTGATTGTTTGTTGAAAGTGTAGCTCATGTAGCAGTGATGTATTTGGTTTCTAGTGTGGAGATCTTTCACTTCCCATATTCTGAAAATGAATTGTGATATTCACTAGGGTACAATCTGATATTATATAAGGCCCTATAAGTAACACAGCCAATAAAGGGAGTGGAGATCAGAAAATAATCACGCTGCAAGCTTATTTGATAGTCTTTGG
Organism: Podarcis melisellensis; assembly: GCF_964234715.1. NCBI lineage: Eukaryota > Metazoa > Chordata > Lepidosauria > Squamata > Lacertidae > Podarcis > Podarcis melisellensis. The sequence continues at coordinate 7,208,697 of NC_138543.1, forward strand.
CAGATAAGTTATAAGCCTTAATCTGTGAGCGATCCATCTCTACCTAAATGTACTTCATACTTTGCCCTGTAGAACTGGGGATACGTCTCAGAAGCCAGCTTCCACTTATGTATGCCTCCACCTGGATTACAGCAAATGTAGCACAACTTCACTGCGCTGGCCCTACATTTCTGCACAACAAAGCAAAACTCTGTGTCTGCTTGTACGTGAGCAAGCTGAGATGCCAGTATAGCTATAGAGCAGTGCCACCAAGTGATTAACTGATCTAAGTAGCCAGCATGGAATATTGCATGACCACAAGCTTAATGTGAGTCAACAGTGCGATGCAGCAGCAAAAAAAGGCTAATATCAACAGAAGTATCGTGTCCAGATCAAAGGAAATAATAATACCACTCTATTCTGCCTTAGTCAAACCACACTTGGAATACTGTGTCGAATTTTGGGCACCACAATTTAAGAAGGATGTTGACAAGCTGGAATGTGTGCAGAGGAGGGCAACCAAGAAGATCAAGGGTCTGGAAACTAAGCCTGATGAGGAACGGTTGAAGGAGCTGGGTATGTTTAGCCTGGAAAAGAGGAGACAGAGAGGAGATATGATAGCCATCTTCAAATATCTTAAGGGCTGTCACATGGATGAGGGAGGATGCTTGTTTTCTCCTGCTCTGGAGGGCAGGACTCGAACCAGTGGCTTCCAGTTGCAAGAAAGGAGGTTCTTACTCAACATCAAGAAGAACTTTCTGATGGTAAGAGCTGTTCAACAGTGGAACAGACTCCCTCCAGAGATTGTGGATTCTCCTTCCTTGGAGGTTTTTAAGCAGAGGTTGGATGGCCATCTGCCATGGATGCTTTAGCTGAGATTCCTGCATTGCAGAGGGTTGGACTAGATGACCCCTGGGGTCCCTTCCAATTCTACAGTTTTTTGATTCTATGATATTTTAATGGGTAATACAAGGGATGGCTGTCATTGTTTTTTGGCCATGCTTTCCTTCCTGTGTTGCCTGTTCCATCCTGCAGACTCCAGCTGGGTCATGATATTGACTCTTTTCCTAGTAAAAATACAGAACCAGATTCCACCCACCCCCCACTTCTCTCCTAATGCTTCACTTTCTGTGCTTCTTGCCGACTCCATTTTCTTTCTTCTTCCTTTCTATCGGAATTTTTGACATGCTGCTGCTGCTGCTGCTACTACTATTATTATGACACCCTCATTGTGCATGGCAAGTCACAGAAAACAAGAGAGTAGGTCTCTGCCCTGAAGTGCTTACAATGTAAAATTCAATACAGGGGAAACAACAGAGGACGGAGGAGGCAGAAGTAGACAGGAGATGAATGGGCAATTATTGCAGTTAAATGTACTTAGGATGACTTTCAGACTTAGTTATAGTGGGCCCTATTGGAAATACGCTGTCATATAATAACATCATCATTAACTTTACTGAATGACATTATCTTACTAACATTTCTTTCCTAAATACACTTATGCTCAAATTTACATGGTATGATTATTTCCTCTGTGGGCTTTAAACAAACCCAAAACAAAACACCAATACTTGAAGCAGTCTGCATCTAATCTGAAGCACAGGAAGAGAGAAGCTCAATACTTTCCCTCAAGTTAACCTAAAAGTCAGTTCCAGAACTAAAGCAGAATATAGCTCAAGTTTAGCTCTCATGCATTATTTGCATTTTTCTGGAAGCAAATAACAGGGAAATGAGAGCTAAGCCTTCAAGTCATGTGAAAGCTCAAATATAATGCAGAAATTAACAGTTAGGGAAACATCAGGAGAACGGAATAAACTGCCCTATGATTTCAGCATTTGTCACTTCAGTTATGTATAGTGGCACCTCGGGTTACATACGCTTCAGGTTACAGACGCTTCAGGTTACAGACTCCGCTAACCCAGAAATAGTACCTCGGGTTAAGAACTTTGCTTCAGGATGAGAACAGAAATCGTGCTCTGGCAGCATGGCGGCAGCAGGAGGCCCCATTAGCTAAAGTGGTGCTTCAGGTTAAGAACAGTTTCAGGTTAAGAACGGACCTCCGGAACGAATTAAGTACTTAACCCGAGGTACCACTGTACATCTCACTTCTGCCTCCATGACATACTTCAAATCTTTTAAATTTCAGTACAGATGTTGGGAGGGGCACAAAGGCTCTCATTTTTCACACTTTTAGCCAGAACCATGAAACAATAGGCAGGTGTTTCTTAAGAAGAAAATTCCACGTAGGTAACAATCAGTATGCTATGAGTTTTTGGGTTGCTGTGTTCAAGTCCCCCCACAGCCAAATATACAAGCAGGAAAATGAAGAGGTATTACATGGTGGGACAACTCACTAAGTGGAGGCTGTTTCCAGAAGCAAAAGTAACAGGTGATCCTGCCCTCTGGCCCACTGGATGGTTTTAGTTTTCAGGAATAACCCAAAAGGAAGAAATCCATGCTTGTTAATGATGAACTTACTGTTACTGGCCAGTTGCTTCATTCTCCAGTGAATGGCCAGTTTTAACAAAGAGCTGCATGTATGTTTATGCAGGAATTACCAGTAGGCTATCATTGCCTTTTAACAAATGTGATACCATTAGAAGAACTTGTTTGATCACATGTGTCCTTTTTAAAAAATATTTTTAAAATGAATGATTATTTGAGTCATGTCACATGAAAGCTGCAATGGAACACTTCCCATCCCCTTCCGACAGTAAATGCTACATTCCTGAATTTGCAGAAAGCAACAAGAAGACAGATTTTTAAAAGACGGACACTTCGATTCTATGCATACTTGAATACACAGCATACATTTAAAGCACACATGCCCAGAAGAATCCTGGGAACTGCAGTTTACCCCTCACATAGCACCCTTAACACACTACAGTTCCCATGATTCTTGGGGGCTAGAGTCGAATGTGCTTTAAACGCATGTGTGTACGCAAGCAAGTGCTGTTTATTTCATTGGACTCCTTGTCATTTAAGTCTGCTTAGGATTGCATACTTACGACGTTGTTACCAATGGCAACTTACCCTGAGCTGGCATTCTAGCCTCCTCCTTCCTGAAGCATCTGTGCCTTCACTCCTTTGATTAAGGGACCGTCAGCATTCAAAGCAACACCATCTGCCTCAGTGGTGATTGTCTTGCTTGTTTCCGTTTATATCCCGCTTTTATGCAGCTTCACATTGAAACTGTGGTTCTAAATTCTTATTTAGCCGTGGGTGCTCATTGGGTAACTTGTAGAAGAAATTCCCATCTTTGGGGCTAACTCTTACCTCACATATGGTTGTGTGGATGCAGTGGGATCACACACAATAATAAATATACATGTCCGACAAAAGAGAGGTGTGGCGATCACACAGGGTCCCCGGATGTTTAATGGTCTATTGATCCCTGTGCTACCACTGTGATCGCTTCCCCGCTGCCACCAACCCGTTACTCTCTGGTAAAACACTGAATCCAGTCAGTTGTTAAAAGGGAACCACAAAAAACAAGTTTATTTTACAAACATTAACAAGTTTATGGTTTCTCCGATAATATTCCTGTCAGTATCTTAACTTTTGAACGCCAAAGAATTGATGCTTTTGAATTATGGTGCTGGAGGAGACTCTTGAGAGTCCCGTGGACTGCAAGAAGATCAAACCTCTCCATCCTGAAGGAAATCAGCCCTGAGTGCTCACTGGAAGGACAGATCCTGAAGCTGGCCACCTCATGAGAAGAAAAGACTCCCTGGAAAAGACCCTGATGTTGGGAAAGATTGAGGACACAAGGAGAAGGGGACGACAGAGGACGAGATGGTGGGACAGTGTTCTCGAAGCTACAAGCATGAGTCTGACCAAACTGCGGGAGGCAGTGGAAGACAGGAGTGCCTGGCATGCTCTGGTCCATGGGGTCACGAAGAGTCGGACGCGACTAAATGATTAAACGACTAAACAACAACAACATCTTAACTTTAGTTTCTTTACCGGCCTATACCCTCCTAATACCTTCTGACTGATTATCTCAACTGTTTGACTGACTCCTCTTAACAAATTCTCTCTCTCGTCTAACTCCAGACTGTCTTCTCAACCACTCTAACTCTAACTTTTCTTAACAAATTCTATCTGTGCTTAAACCTTATACATAGTTAACTCTGCCTCTTAGGTTCCCATTGGTTAGTCATTTTACAATTAGTGAACCCTTTCCCTATGAACCCAGTATGATGCCACACACATAGGAGGGCAAACACCACAAGAGGCGCTTCTGTGTTTATGCTTGTGTGTGCATAAGCATGTTCCAGACATGTATGAGAACACACACAGCAATGAGGAGAAGCCTGCTGCCACAATGTCGCCGTCTGCCCTATGCACATTCATTGAACATATGGAGCCCCAGAGGCTTTTCTGAAAAGGCACTCAAGAAAGCACAGTACCACCAAATTCCATAGTTGCTGGAAAGGTTTTAGAGAGGAGGATACAGTGGGACTCTGTGCATGTGCTAATGCAGGGGTAGGCAACCTAAGGCCCATGGGCTGGATCCGGCCCAATCAGCGTGTTTTTACAGGAGTAGAATGTGTCCTTTTATTTAAAAAGCATCTCTCGGTTATTTGTGGGGCATAGGAATTTGTTCTTTTCCCCCCTTCAAAATATAATCCGGCCCACCACATGTTCTGAAGGACGGTGGACCAGCCCACGGCTGAAAAAGGTTGCTGACGCCTGTGCTAATGGCATACTTTCCTAAATGAGTGCTGCACAAGTCCTATTGTGAAGAAAACAGCAAAGTTGAAAACTGCAGCCCTCCCAAGTCAATAGGTTACCAGTCTCTGCTAGATACACCTGTTTCCACATAATGTTTTTATATATCAGGTTGAGATGTATTTCTTCCTTTAGGCCTAAGGAGATGCCTGATTTAAGAAATAGCTTCTTCTGCTTCTGGGTTGCTGTTTTATGATGTTTATCGGTTTTATGCTCTGTATTTTAATGAATTGTTTGTGTAACCAACCTGGGTTGGGTATAATACAGAGGAGAAGGAGAATTGATTTATTATTATTACTTAAGAGCATTTTGTTGACGTTGAAATGTCTTATTTTTGTCTGCCCACCATTCTCATTCTTACTGAGAAAATATATCTATGACAGGTTATTAAACCGTGGCTAGTAGAAGCAAGCTTCAAAGCACTCATTTTAAAAGCTTTTTATTTGTGCAATTAAGTGCACAGGTTTTTTGCACGCTCTATGAAAATGGCTTGTGGTACATTATTTACTCAAGCAATAGTATGTTTTAAACAAAAGAACATGTTTTGCGGAGTCCTGTTACGAAACAACACTGCCCAGTAAACTAGAAACTTTTCCTCAAGGAACTGTGTTCAAACATGTGCTAGAAAGTGGTTTATGAACATATTTAAGTATTTACATTCTGCAGACGATGCAGCTCCATCAGCCATGTTGAAAGCCTCTAGAAGAAATGTGACTTTCACATCCACCTGGCTCTTAGTGCATGTCTACAGCAGTTCTGCTGCAGCCAAAGTCTTTTCCAGCCCCCTGAGATTCTTTAACTGGGCATGCCAGGAATTCAACCCAGTACCTTTTCCATGCAGATCTTGAGCTCTAACTGAGCTTTAGGACTGAAACCTAAAACCTACCCAAGTCCATCATCTACAGCCTATGCTTGTTGTTGTTGTTGTTTAGTCGTTTAGTTCTGTCCGACTCTTCGTGACCCATGGAGCAGAGCACACCAGGCACTTCTGTCTTCCACTGCCTCCCGCAGTTTGGTCAAACTCATGTTGGTAGCTTCGAGAACACTGTCCAACCATCCTGTCCTCTGTCGTCCCCTTCTCCTTGTGCCCTCCATCTTTCCCAACATCAGGGTCTTTTCCAGGGAGTCTTCTCTTCTCATGAGGCAGCCAAAGTCTTGGAGCCTCAGCTTCAGGATCTGTCCTTCCAGTGAGCACTCAGGGCTGATTTCCTTAAGAATGGAGAGGTTTGATCTTCTTGCAGTCCACGGGACTCTCAAGAGTCTCCTCCAGCACCATAGTTCAAAAGCATCAATTCTTCGGCGATCAGCCTTCTTTATGGTCCAGCTCTCGCTTCCATAGATCACCACCGGGAGAACCATCGCTTTAACTATACGAACCTTACAGCCTATGCTATCCCTCTACAATTTGGCTGCTGTGTGCAAGTCTTTCACTTGACAGACCAGAGCTAATTGCTGAGGTGCGTGAGCGCTGCAGGGTGCTATTGGTTTGCGTTCATGTCCTGCTTGCAGCCTTCCCAGAGGCATCTGTGTGGTCAGAATACTGCGCTAGATGGGCCTTTGGTCTGGTCAATGAGGTCCTCTTCTTATGTTTATCTGTGGCCAGCCATAGCAACATTACATCATCATCTTTCCAACCTCATCCTGCCCTTTTGGAATGCTGCAACTTACCGGAATTTAAAAAACAACAGTACTCACTGGCTGCAAAGAGGGAGATGTAACAACAGGGCTTACTGTTTTTTAAATTCCATATTTATTTTTATGGTTGTTAGCTCTCTTAGCACCATACATATACACGGGCGAGATACAAATCTAAATTATAAAATATAAATCAATACAGGGGTCCACTGGAAAAAACGTTGCTGGAAATGAGCCAAAGTGCTGATTGTTCAAAAAGCTTCATGCCTTCTAAAAGGAAATGGGCCATTCTCTACAAAAGAGGCATTAATCCTGGGGGTAGGAAAGTGATCAGCCCCCTTTGGTGCGCTGGGTGAGAATATATTGCTTTCACTGTGTCCACACAAATGTTATTTCTTCATGCGGCCAGACACCTGAATGGGAATACAGACAAAATGTCTCTGTCCCCCTCCTTTCATTGCACAGTGTGATCCACAAGAAGCTTCTCCAGCTAAGAAACTAGAAGGAGGAAAACCGGGAGAGTATCATAAATCTCTCCACTCGCTCACTAAGCATAGAAGGAACCAACGGACTAATGAATATGTAATTATTCACTGGCAAAATCTGGCAATTAACCAGCTACTTCTGTTTCCTTTGTTCACTGAGCCAGGGGCCCACCTTCTTCTCTCCCACCCAGATATATTTTTGACATCCTATCCTATTAGAATTCTGAACCAAAATTAAACCCATCTCACAATCGAGCCTTGTTGCCGAGGAATGCTCCCACGTCATCTGTGTCATGACAACAGATGATAGAAACACAGCTATTCAGGATTCAGAGTGTGTATGTTTTTCTTCCGCCCTCCCCTTCTCTCTCTCTTTTTTAAAACAGCTTTAAAAAGATTGGATAACAAAAGTGATTACTTAGTGATGCTGTGCTGAGCTATCTAAAGCAAGGGGCAGGTAGACCTGCCCACACCTCAAGAGACAAAAATAAGGTAAAGTGGGTGACGCTTCCGGTTGAGTTGCGGGGGTGCAAGAAAAGGCACTTCCAGGGTAAAGAAGGTGGCCAGAGAATAGGGGTGTGAGAGGAAAGGAGGGATGGAAGGAAGGAATCACAGCAAAAGCTGGGGAAGATCTAGCTATGGTAGAAGTGCCAGTATAAACATTTCAAATATATATTTTTGGCCATGTGGGCTGGGTGTTTTTTAGTTCTCTGTCAAAGCTAGGCAAGAGGTGGGCTTATATATGTAGAGCCATTTGCTTGCTTGAAGGTGATTTAGCAATTCTGTGGTGAGAAACAGTTTTCCTCTGTTTAGGAAACATGCAATTCAGTAGCCTTGGAGAGATATGGGGGAAACATCCTCACCTCCTGCTCTGCCCACCCAGAATGCCTGACCACTAGGGATGTGCGATTCTGTCAATTTCAGTTTCAGCCCCACATACGGTTTTATAAAATCAATCCTCAAGGTTACAAACACTTGGATAAGGACCCTCAAAAGAACCAGAAGCTCTGTAGCAGACACTGGTGATAAACTTTTGCATGCTGTCATAACCTGTTTCTCCAGAAGGAAAGGAATTTTAGGAAAACATTTTAATTTTAGGAAATTTAAAATTTTAAGAAAACATCAATGCGCCAACATTAGTTTAGTCTGAGTACCTTTCCAACTTCAAAAGCCAGCGTTAGAACTCCCTAGGTAACATTGGGGTTGCTTACTAGAATTGTAGTCAGCATGCCTTCGTTCAACTCCAATTTGTTCAGCTTCATTCACTTGTCAGGACTTCCAAACTCTGATTTAGGGCAAATTTGCCTATACAGTGGTATCTCAGGTTAAGGACTTAATTCGTTCTGGAGATCCATTCTTAACCTGAAACTGTTCTTAACCTGAGGTACCACTTTAGCTAATGGGGCCTCCTGCGGCTGCTACTGCCGCCACCGTGTGATTTCTGTTCTCATCCTGAAGCAAAGTTCTTAACCCGAGGTACTATTTCTGGGTTAGCAGAGTCTGTAACCTGAAGCGTCTGTAACCTGAAGCATCTGTAAGCCGAGGGAAAGGGTAAAGGGACCCCTGACCATTAGGTCCAGTCACGGACGGCTCTGGGGTTGCCGCGTTCATCTCGCTTTATTGGCCAAAGGAGCTGGCGTACAGCTTCCGGGTCATGTGGCCAGCATGACTAAGCCGCTTCTGGCGAACCAGAGCAGCACACGGAAACACCGTTTACCTTCCTGCCAGAGCGGTACCTATTTATCTACTTGCACTTTGACGTGCTTTCAAACTGCTAGGTTGACAAGAGCAGGGACCGAGTAATGGGAGCTCACCCCGTCACAGGGATTTGAACTGTCGACCTTCTGATTGGCAAGCCCTAGGCTCAGTGGTTTAGAGCACAGCGCCACCAGCGTCCCAACATATAATGAGATATAGGATGCGCCACCCACATCCCGTAACCTGAGGTACCACTGTATTATTGATGAGACCAAAGTCCCAAGATCCATGTGCTCTCTCACAATAATGTCATATAGATGTTAAACAACACTGGTGAGAAGCCATTATGTGTCAGTCCTTCTTTTGCAGAACTAACTTTTTGCAGAACTAACGCTTTACCTTTAAAAAAAATATAGAGAGAAATGATAGAAGCATATGGGGCATCAGGCCCGATTGGGGTAATCGGGTGTTGAAGTCAGTCTAAATGAAGGTTATTTTCTACAATAGAGATTGGCTGATCTTTTTGTTGGCCTCCAGGGTCCACATGGGAGTTATAAGAGTGGCCACCAGTGGGTACGGCCACCCTACATTCTTGCATGCAAACCCCCCCCACCCCCAATCTGATCCATGCAGAAGCCAGCTTGTAACCCCATTCATCAAATAAGTAATCTGACAACCAGGGAAGGGGTGATTTGCATCTCCCTCAGAGTGCAGGGCGAGGTGGGAAGATTTAAACTTCTCCGTGTACCCCAGTGCTTTGTCTGCTTTACACACACACACACACACACACACACACACACACACACACCCCTTCTTTTTGCTGTTGCTGCCAAAAATTTGCTACGTGGGCTCACTCAGGCCTGCAGGTCAGAGGTTAACCACCACAGTTCTACAATGTCAAAAGCTACAGAGAGGTTTAACCACATCAACAGGGAAACGTTTCCCCATCAGCCCTGAGGAGAGTCAGATTATTCATCAGGGCCATCTATCTCAGTCCCATAACTACATCAGGACCTAGACTGAAAAGAGTTATGGGGAAGTTGTGTCATCCAGAAATGAATGAAGTTGCACAATCACCCTCCCTAAAAAGGAAAGGTTGAATATTTGTTTAAAATTGGGGTTTGCATCTTCTCAATAAAATATTACAGTTTAGGCAGATAAAGGTAAAGGGAACCCTGACCGTTAGGTCCAGTCGTGGCCAACTCTGGGGTTGCAATGCTCATCTGCCTTTATTGGCTGACACATGACAGCTTCCGGGTCATGTGGCCAGCATGACTAAGCCGCTTCTGGAGAACCAGAGCAGCGCACGGAAACGCCGTTTGCCTTCCCGCCAGAGCAGTACCTATTTATCTACTTGCACTTTGATGTGCTTTTGAACTGCTAGGTTGGCAGGAGTAGACAGATGGACATCTGATTTAATTCAGGGGGCATCTAAAAGGTAAAGGTAAAGGTACCCCTGCCCGTACGGGCCAGTCGTGTCCGACTCTAGGGTTGCGTGCTCATCTCGCTCTAGAGGCTGTGAGCCGGCGCCGTCCGAAGACACTTCTGGGTCACGTGGCCAGCGTGACAAAGCTGTAGCTGGTGAGCCAGCACCAGCGCAGCACACGGAAACGCTGTTTACCTTCCCGCTATACAGCGGTACCTATTTATCTACTTGCACTTAAGAGTGCTTTCAAACTGCTAGGTGAGCAGGAGCTGGGACCGAACGACGGGAGCTCACCCCGCCGCGGGGATTCGAACCGCTGACCATACGATCGGCAAGTCCTAGGCACTGAGGTTTTACCCACAGCGCCACCCGCGTCCCTGGGGCATCTACCACCCTCTAAAGAACAACATATTATCCTAACTGGTTGATTTAAAGATGTGCCATGGCTCTGTTATGCCTTTTGGAGTGCAAGGTGTTGGAAGTTAGCTCTCAAAACAACTGCAAAAGCTGGGAGCAGAACCTGGTTTCGTGACTCCATTCAGAAATCCACTCATGCTTTCCATACAAGTCATTATGATTTACTACAAATTGCTCTGGGTGTAATTAACTTCTATTCTCTTCTGTCACTGATCCAATTGATGAGAATGGATTTGATTTCAAAATCTTTTAACGTGATAATTCTGAAACAGCTTTTCCTTTTACATCTGCGTAAAGTTAAATCAGCCACAAGAAAGCGCAAGCAAGTTGTGATGTAATGTTGTGGGAAATGAAAACAAAAGCAAACTGTGCTGGCAAAGACATAAACTGGATTTGATTCCAGTAATTAAATGTGAGCTGTGGAAGACGGAGAGGGAAACCAGAAAAACATGCAAAACAAATTGCCAGAAAAGAAAGGGAGAAAGATAAATGAGAAATAAAAGGCCGAAAGATTATAAACAAGGCATCATTATATGAAATCAGGAAGACTGTTTTCTCTCACTTATCAAATTGTACACAAGTATAAAGCCACTTTTCTGTTTTAAGGGTAATAAGATTAAGGTCCCATGTAAATATGACCCAGTGCCTTTTTATATAAAATATGACATGTTCAGCAAGGAAGGATGTGGAACATTAGCACATCTTAACAGTATAGATTACTTTAAGACAATTTCCCAGGCCCAATAAAGGCATTTCACTTGCTCAAACAGATTGCCTCTCACACACAGGGAAAAGACTCTGCCATGGAAATTCCCTGTGAGGTGCTCTTGGCAGGACTGGAGCTGTATCTCAGTATTTGATCTAATATAGTCTGGGCAGGGTGGGGGGCGATCATCTCACACCCATCCCACATGGTTCCCAAAACACACTCCTCCCATGCCTTTTTAATTAAAAATGAACAGAACATATTTTTTAAGCTATGTTTTTTAGCTGCCAGGCAGTTATTTTTCCTACAGTCTACTAGAAATGACCATAGTTATCCCGTATAAACCAAACCAACCAAGTCCTCAAGTGAACTGTCAGTGTGAGTGTCTTTAAAAAGCAGAGAGAGAGAGAGTTTGGATTTGATATCTCGTTTTATCACTACCCGAAGGAGTCTCAAAGCGGCTAACATTCTCCTTTCCCTTTCTCCCCCACAACAAACACTCTGTGAGGCGAGTGGGGCTGAGTGTGACTGGCCCAAGGTCACCCAGCAGCTGCAGGTGGAGGAGTGAGGAAGTGAACCCGGTTCACCAGATTACGAGTCCACCGCTCTTAACCACTACACCACACTGGCTCAGGCCCTACACGTTGCTTAAAGGTAACAGGAAATCACTTTATGCTGAGTCCGACCATTGGTCCATCTAGTTCAGGGGTCGGCAAGGCTTACTGGGCATGGGCCGGATCACTCCTGTGGAGATCCTCTATGGGCTGGACCAGTGCAGTGTGATGCCGAAAATTGCATCTGCGCATGTCCACAGCACCGAAAATAGCTTCTGTGCATGTCCAGACACTGAAAACCGCCTGCGCAGAAGCAATTTTTGGCATCTGGGCATGCGCGGAAGCGATTTCTGGTGCCACGGAAGAGAGTCCCCACACCGCTCTGCGCCGGTTTTCATGCAGCACTCGGGAACTTGCCAAGCGGGCAGCTCTGTTCAGGGCTGGCTCATGGGCCAGTTAAGCGACCCTCATGGGCTGCTTCCGGCCCATGGGCCTTAGGTTGCCGACCTCTGATCTAGCTCAGTACAGTCCACACTAACTAGCATCAGCTCTCTGGGGGTTTAGGCAGGGATTGGAAGTGGGATCTTCTGGATGCGAAGCAGATCCTCTGCTCCTCAGCTATGACCCTTCAGCTAAGCAGGGGAATGTCCTTCCAAAGTGAGGTGGCTCCTTTAGAAAGGGAAGTCCTCTATTTGGAGTGCTGTCTGCTCCAAGTCCAGTTTAAAGAGGAAGAATCATAAGAGTTCGGGCACCTCTTTTTCTAGAAAAATCACGCTGTGCAAAGCTGATACAAAACGATGTCCTACTTTGGTGAGGAAATATAAGTGGCCACCCTTTTCCAAATGGAAGATTTCCCTAGTCACAATCTTCTTGGATACTAGGCCAAACCGCCTGTTTCTGCTGGATATTAACAGAATGATGAACTGCAGCAGAGTTCCCGTCTAATGAGATTTTGTTTATGAAATCCTTTAATAAAGCTGCAGAGAGTATATTTTTATTCCCACTAGCTTCCAGCTCTCCTTTGAAAGGCAAAATTACCGCAATTAATAATACCCTGTTTTGCTCTATATAATTCCTGCAGATTGCATTCTTTGTTCTGCTGTTTATCATCTGGAATTTTTAGTGTATGCGCATCAACTTCAGATCCATCTCTACACCCACTGGTGCTCTTTAGAAGCAGAATACATTTCATGGATATTAAAAATAGTAAATGAATCCCATGTTTTCTTCTTTCTACAGCGTTTTGTACCATGTAAAAGAGATGAAGCATATATTTTTTTACTGCTGTCTTGGCTCATATATAGGGATAACACACACACCAAATTCACTTTTCTCTACTTTATAGTTGCAAGCATTTTTTTCCTTTGCCGTCCTTTTTAGGTTGCAGAATTTTCACTCTAGGAATTTCCACAACAATATGCATTTTGACCAATTATTATGAATGTACAAAGCGACCTTTTAATGGAACAGACCAATGGGCTATCTACTACGATTGTCTGCTATGACTGGCAACTGTTAACAGCTCTCTGGGATTTCAGACAAGGACCTTTCTTAGTCCTACCTGTAAATGCCCAGGGCTGAAACTGAGATCTTCTGCATGTTAAAGTTGTGCCAACTCCTAGGGGCCAAGGTCCCTTTGGGTCACCCAATAAAACATTTGAGGGGGCCAGCCATTCAAACGGTGGGGGGGCACGCGCCTGCACAAACGCACGTGCCACGTCTTGTGATCAATTATGTGGGATGGGAGTTATCTGCCTCCCCCCAATATTTTATTCAAGATGGCACCCCTGGCTCCTCCACTAAGTTACACCTTCTTCCCACAATCTTGTTCTGTCATACGGGTTTAACAGTCAGGGCATTGAATTGTTATGTGGTTTTTATCTCTGTTAAATGTTCATTGGCCCTCATGCTTCCACAAAACAGGGATTGGCCAATCAGTTGCTCCCATGGGTACCCACATGCAACCCAACCTCACCGCTGTCCTGTACTACCCCAGCTCCATTGCGGTTAGCTGCAACTAACCAGCAGACAATCATCTACTGAAGAGCTGTCCAGTCCAAGTCTGGTTTAAAGATTAAAAAATGCATTAATAGAGAGAGCAGGGCCCTTGAAGCTGTCCAGCAAGAGTTAGCTCCAGGACAGCTGACTGAATAAGACACTGAGGTCACTAGGGCGCAGTCTTCCTGTTAGAATTCCTGCTCCATGATTGCAGTCATGGGATTGTTGTCTTTCACATGACGGTGTATGTTTTGACTCCATAGAGTGGGAAGTGACGGAGACAGGATGTTTGTGTTACTGTGTTCCATGAAGTGGGACTATTGTCCTTTGTTTCGTTTTTTCTCTTTGCTGTCTGATGCTAGAGAGAGAGGGAGCCATGTTGCAGTGCTCTGTGTGTGTTTATATGTAAATAAAGTAGATTAGCCAAAATGCTGAGTTGCTGAGATCTCTTACGCAAGCTGTGAAGACTCTGCAGATCCCTAAGTGTGCCGATGTCTGTTGGCATCGGTTGCTGTGATGTCTGGGCTGAAGAAAGCTTTTGAAGCTCCCACGATTGACCAGGAGGGAGAGAACATGCCAGTCGGGCATGTGTCTCTGCCAGGGTCCTACTCGAGCTACTATGGTGATTTGCATTGTATTTCCATTTAGATTTACAGCTATTATTTCCAACTTGACATCTACACATATTAACACATGCAGTGCTTATGCAAATCTGTGACATCTGTTGTCCTCTTTTTTTTGACATGTAAAAGGACCAAGCAAGACCAGAAGGCTGGGCCCCTTCTATTGAAGCCAGGCTTGGCCAAAAAGGGATGTGGAACCTGTGGCTCATTTGATGTTGCTGTACTCTGATTCCTTTCAGCTCCAGCCACAATGACTAATGAGCAGGGATGATTGGCAGTGGCGTAGTGTGGGGGGTGCAGGGGGGGCCGGCCGCACCGGGTGCAATATCTGGGGGGTAGGGTTAGGGGGCACAAATCCACGGGTTAGGGGGCGCAAATTACTTGCCTTGCCTCGGGTGCTGACAACCCACGCTACGCCACTGATGATTGGAGCTTGTAATCCAAGAACATATGGAGGGCCATAGGATCCCCGTCATGGATTTTGAAGGTTCAGACTATCTACTTATCATAATGGCCAGTGCTGTGCTCACCTAACAATCCTACATAGGATTGTTTCCTAAAAACATTTCTCAATATTCTTTTAAAAATAAATCCGCAAACTGGGACAGCTATATAGTGAGATAAGGTGAAGGTAAAGGGACCCCTGACCATTAGGTCCAGTTGTGGACGACTCTGGGGTTGCGGCACTCATCTCGCTTTACTGGCCAAGGGAGCTGGCATTTGTCTGCAGACAGCTTCCAGGTCATGTGGCCAGCATGACTAAGCCGCCTCTGGCGAACCAGAGCAGCGCACGGAAACGCCGTTTACCTTCCCGCCAGAGCGGTACCTATTTATCTACTTACACTTAGACGTGCTTTCAAACTGCTAGGTGGGCAGGAGCTGGGACTGAGCATCAGGAGATCACCCCGTTGCCAACCTTCAGAACTGCCAACCTTCTGATCAACCTTCTGATTGTTAGGGGGAAAAATGAACAAATTCCTATGCCCCACAAATAACCCAGAGATGCATTTTAAATAAAAGCACACGTTCTACTCATGTAAAAATATGCTGATTCCCAGACCGTCCACAGGTTGGACCGAGAAGGCAATTGGGCCTCATCCGGCCTCCGGGCCTTAGGTTGCCTACCCCTGGTGTACACAATGGGGCATACACACCACAAAGCTGTGTCACCCATTTAAATGAATGGAAATATCCACGCATTCAGAAACTCCATATTCAAATTACAGCTGTCATGCTGTGCATAAGAGTAATGTGAAGTCATCTCATCGCCAATAAAAGCAATCCAAGAATTGCTCCTTAGTTCATGCTAAGAAGAGGTCTGCCGCCTCATACCACTGGATTTAATGCTGGTTAAATTAGTATGTCCTAGATTTACACGGTTCAGTGTTTTGAGGTTTTTAAATGTATTCAGCTGTAATGAAGTATGATCACACTTGCTGCATAAAGCCAAGAGATTTCCTGAAATCTGAAAGGCTTAGAAAATTGGTTTTTCACATCTCTTCAAGCACCTGTACCGACAAAATCCAGCAGTCCAAAGCCACATGCACAAGAAATACTTTACTGCTAAATAATATGATCCATCTTGTGTTTTGTTCAGCCATAAAGTTAGGATTTTATAAGCATAAACATAGAATCAGAACTGTAGAGGAATCTTTTGCCCACCATGGGGCTCAAACCCACGACCCTGAAATTAAGAGTCTCATGCTCTACCAACATCCTAGTATTAAGTGTTAGAAGACACTTAAATACTGGGTTGGATCCTGACTAAGGCTGCAATTCTAACCCAATTTGCCCCATTGAATTCAGCTTCTGAGTACAAATGGAGTAGAAATTGAAGTGTGCTAGTTAGCTGCCCTTTGTTCCCTTAAAATCAGTGAGATTGAAATCATGACTAACTTTTCAAACTGATTTAAAGGGGACCCAAGAGCATCTAGCTTATTTGCCTCTAACCCACTGTCTTTATACTCCCAAATACTATTATGGCATACGCAACTACTCGCAAGATTTGGCATGAAGAGTGGAGATAGGAAGGGGACTTTGTCACATTAATGAACAAAGGACAGACAGACAATATATAGAATCTAGAAGGCTTGACGTTTACTACAACCCTGATAATGATTCTTTATTGAGATATATAATGAATGTGAAATAATTACACAGCAGGATCCTTGGAAAGAAATAACACTTATTTGCAAAAGAGGACCTCTGTGTCATTTGTCTTGTTAGCAGATGTATAATTGCAGAGCAAAAGCACCCAGATTGTCAGCCAGCTTGATGCTAAAATCTGCATTCAGAGGTGAAAATTCTGCAGTTATGCAGTTGTGGTTTTACAAGTATGAAATTTTGTGAGTAAAATCTGAAGTTTGGCATCTAGAAAATGAAAACTTAGGAGGCAACATTTCCCCTCCTGAAATCAGTTTCTGGAACCTAAACTTACCTTTTTATTTCCATAGCAAACAAATTGGATTTCCAGTATATTTCTTTAAATCTGTCAAGGTGGATTCCTGATGTTCACTGAATGCAGTTTGAAACTGTAGGAGGAGGACTCTAATTGGTCAAGCTGAGCCTCATAGGAACATAGAAAGCTGCCTTCTACCAGGTCCATCTGTCCCCAAATGATATTCTCCAGGGACTTAGACGGAGAAAAGTATTTACCATCACCTGGTACCTGACCCTAGTCTTAAAACTGGGGAAGCAAGGAATTGAGCTGCAAAGTAGGTGCTTCACTACTAATCCATCAACCTTCACTCATTTTTAATTTTTCATTAACAACCTGGGAGCATGCATGCTACTTTGGGAAGAGGATGATTGTACCTTCACATATTTTAGAGAGATAAATGACCATAAATCATTTATTCCATTGTAGTCCCGTGGAACAAGAGATACAATGCCAAATTGAAGAGGTTAGAGGTGAAGGTGCAGAGATCCCCCAAGCTAACCAGTTAGTTCCGTTTTCTTTTTGATATTGGGGACGTTCCATGGGAATATTGTGTGCAGTTCTGATTGCCCCATCTCAAAAAGGACATAAGAGGCTAGAAAACATGGAGAGAGAGAAACTCAAATGATCTACCGTATTTTTCGCTCTATAACACGCACCAGACCATAACACACACATAGTTTTTAGAGGAAAACAAGGAAAAAAATATTCTAAACGAAACAGTGGATATATGATTTTTGTGGTTCATGCTGTGGCCACAGACATATGATCTGACAGTGAGTTTGGAGTAGCCCAATGCAAAAATCCTGAGGATCCATGTGGATCCGTGCTTTGTAGCCACATTTTTGCACCACTGCGGCCCCAGGCAACAGTGGGTGCGTGATTTTTTTGGTGCAAGATGTAGCTATGGACATGCTATGTGATCTGATGGTGAATTTGGGGTGACCCAGTGCAAAAATCCTGAGGATCCATGTGGATCTGTGCTTTGTAACCACGTTTTAAGTGGGGAAGGAAGGAAAAGCACTCAAGGGACAAGGAACACGCGTGGGGTGTGTGGAGAAGGATGCTGCTAATAATGCAGAAGAGGGGTTTAAGGGGAGAAGAAGCACGCGTGGGGTGTGTGGAGAAGGATGCTGCTAATAATGCAGAAGAGGGGTTTAAGGGGAGAAGAAGCACGCGTGGGGTGTGTGGAGAAGGATGCTGCTAATAATGAAGAAGAGGGGTATAAGGGGAGAAGGCTCCTCTCCTCTCCCGCTTTGCTCCTTTAAAGCAAGTAGGCTCTCTGTCCCTCTCTCCTCCCCACTCAGCGGCTCTTCTCCCGCTTTGCTGTTTCAAAGTGAGCCACGGAGGAGGGAAGGAAGAGGAACCATGGATCCTCTGCTCACGACTGCAGCAGATCCCCTCCGCCACCCACAGGCATTCGCTCCATAACACGCACAGACATTTCCCCTTACTTTCTAGGAGGAAAAAAGTGAGTGTTATGGAGCAAAAAATACGGTAAGTGTTGGCACATCTTACCTTCAAAGAAAGACCCAAGCATTGCAGCAACCATATCTCCCTTATTCCTCTCTCACAATACTAAGTCACGGAGATACTCCATGACATTGATTAGGTTCAGAAAAGATAGAGGAAGGACTTCTTTGCATAATACAAATTTATGGAATTTGCTAACACAAGAAGTGGTGATGTCCACAAGTTTAGATGTCTTTAGAATGGGAACAGACAAAAGTTCCCTTATTGCATAATCTGTTTTATGCCCAGAAGAGGCCAGGGGACAGTGCTGCAGGTCCACTCCCAACATCATGTGGCAGCCTGCCTTGGTGTCCACTCATTGAGCATGGGCATCTCAGCAGGAAGCCTTCAATCATACAGCACTATTTATATAGTTTTCCCACACAATATTGAACCCAGATCACATGGAAATCCTACAGGTGGAGAGCTCTACATCTTGCTGAATGCTTCATGATTTTTTCTTTTCTTTTTTTGTATTTGTAATTGTTTGCTGCAGTTATTATTGTTATTATATGTTATTATATGTATTGTTTGCTGCAAATTATTATTTGTCCAGCGCCGAGGGCCTTCTGGCGGTTCCCTCATTGCGAGAAGCAAAGCTACAGGGAACCAGGCAGAGGGCCTTCTCGGTAGTGGCGCCCGCCCTGTGGAACGCCCTTCCAGCAGATGTCAAAGCGATAAACAACTACCTGACATTCAGAAGACATCTTAAGGCAGCCCTGTTCAGGGAAGTTTTTAACGTGTGATATTTTACTGTATTTTTTGTTTTTATGGAAGCCACCCAGAGTGGCTGGGGAGGCCCAGCCAGATGGGCGGGGTATAAATAATAAATTATTATTATTATTATTATTATTGTTGTTGTTATTTTAAGTTTCTCTATTCAGCTCCATTTGCTCACAGTCTTCGTATCTTCATTTCCTATATTGTGTCCCCACTGTCTATTTTCAGAGTGTAAGTTATTTGAGGACAGAGACCTATCTTTGCCTAGGGACCGTAAGGCTCAATGTACATGGATTGTGTTGAGGACAGAGATGTATGTACACGTTTGACTAGATCACTGTAAGAGACTCTGCAACCAATTGTGCTGAATTATTGTTATGATTATTGCCTCGAAGCAGTAGAAATTTATTAGTAGTAGCAGTACTTCAGTTTAGTAAGATGAATGAACACAGGCAATTGAGCAGAGTGTTGGATCATCTGCTTTGCATACAGAAGGTTCCAGGTTGAGTCCCTTGCATCATATTTTAAAAGGATCTGGCAACAGAGAAGTGGAAAGGTCTTTGCTTGAGATGGCTGCTGCAAGCCTGACTTGACAACACCAGGTTTGATGGACAAATAATCTGGCTTAGTCTGAGGCAGATTCCCGTGTGAGGTACTCCTGAATACTGGGGAATTTTTCCTCATAAATAACTCTGTGAATGTGGACCTTTTCCCATCCACCTCAGTAAGGGCTCTTCTGCACTGCTCTCAAAAATCCACATTTTTCAAATCCGTTTTGCGTATTGTAACCCTCTGTGGTTCTGTACCTATTCGAGTTGTTTGCTGTTCTTGCATTCCATTGTATCTGGACCACACATGCTGCCTATTTGTATTTCAGATCTAGAGTGATGTTGCTTATTTAAAAAGCCCCACCCTTCGCAAGCAAACCATAAAACCCACTGACATTCTCTTCTATCCCTGTTTCTGGCCTGCAGCATTACTGACAACTCAGTCTCAGGCACTCCTACTCAGAAGTAAGCCTCACTGAGTGCAAAGGGACTTCATCCTAGGTCAATATTTTTACACATACGCCCAGTCTGTGAGCGGTGTGATATTTCAGGGGTTCCAGATGAATTTACCTAGGGTCTAGGTTTCCTTTCCGGCGGGAAGGTAAACGGCGTTTCCGTGCGCTGCTCTGGTTCGCCAGAAGTGGCTTAGTCCTGCTGGCCACATGACCCGGAAGCTGTATGCCAGCTCCCTCAGCCAATAAAGCGAGATGAGCGCCGCAACCCCAGAGTCGGCCATGACTGGACCTAATGGTCAGGGGTCCCTTTACCTTAGGTTTCCTTTTGATAATGAGGCACAGCAGAGACTGTGGTATCTTTATGATCTATGGTTTATTTGCATATATATACAACCTGAGCCTATGATGGAGAGGTTCTATGCCACAGCCCTGGATTCAAACAGACATCAGCCATTGTGCCCTATGACTCACTATCCAACTTGCTAACTCTCTAAGATTCTAGCTCTCATTGCTTCTAACTTCTCACCCCTAAGCCTTTCCTTTTTCTGTAGAGTGAAAGCCAGCCCCCCTTCCATTTGCCATCACATGCAAAGTTTAATGGCTCATCTCCCAGGCTATCACACCATGATGAAGTTAAAAGGTAAAGGGACCCCTGACCGTTAAGTCCAGTCGTGGACGACTCTGGGGTTGCGGCGCTCATCTCACTTTATTGGCCAAGGGAGCTGGCATTTGTCCACAGACATCTTCCAGGTCATGTGGCCAGCATGACTAAGCCGCTTCTGGCGAACCAGAGCAGTGCACGGAAACGCTGTTTGCCTTCCTGCCAGAGCAGTACCTATTTATCTACTTACACTTGGACGTGCTTTCTAACTGCTAGGTGGGCAGAATCAGGGACCGAGCAACGGGAGCTCACCCCATTGTGGGGATTCAAACCGCCAACCTTCCGATCAGCAAGCCCTAGGTTCAGTGGTTTAGAGCACAGCGCCACCCATGTCCCATGAGGAAGTTAGCCTTGCTTAATTAGCTCTCAATATTTTGTTGATTCCAGGAGATTAGCATTGTCTAGTACAAAGTTTAATATGCACAGGTCTGGCTTAATGCACACGTCTTACACCCAGTCTTAACACCCAAGCATTGATTAAATTCTAACCTTTGCTTAATTCGGAGATTATAGTGGTCTAGCACCCACAAACTCATAACATTATTTTTCTCCCTGTCTGCTGCCTTGCTTCATGTTCGCAGGCACCCAGTGGCAGGATTCAGCAATGGCACAGAGGAGAAGTTAAGGGGGAAATGGGATAACCCCAATACTGTGATATGGCAAACACACATTACATAGCACAGCAGAATGTAATCGGTTTCAAAAAACCTTTTCAAATTGCTACTGATTAGCTGAAAGGCAGGTGTTAGCTTCAGAAAAACTGATATATCACCCAGCCAACAGAAACAGCAGGTATTTTCTACTCCCAAAATGTAGGAACATTTCATTTTACCTACATGGTAAAATTTGAGACAGTACAGAGGAGGCTTAAAAAACTGTCAGTGACAGAAAATGTGACTTAGAAAAACACTAGAGGGCAGTGGATACTGTGCGCTGTATCACAGTCTCCAATGAGCTCTCCATGCAAGTGAAGTTACCAAATTCCTTATCTTCAGCAAATGCCAGAGAATGACAAAGAACAGTCCCTTCAATTTTGGAGAAGGGACAAAGTGTGCTCGCAGGAGTTTACTGAACCTTAAAGATACGCCACATCCATTGCGCATCACTGTTCTTTTCTAGCTGTGTCTGTCTTAGGACATCCTTTTCAGACATCAAAGGAGGCTCTGTAGCGAAGCCACACACAGTGAATACCAGCAGGCGCAGCAGAGGAGACAGAGGCAGGAGAGACCTCAGAGTTAAAGTCGTCTGTAATTACAGAGGCTGTGGGATCAAACAACAGGATTGTTTTTAAAATCCTGCCAAAAAAAAGGGTCGCGTGAGTAAATAAATAACCACAGGGAGGCATTTGGGGAGAGGGTCTTTCATTGATTAGCTTTTAACTATTTGGCAGATATCCATCTATCGCATCTATCACAGCCTTAGTGCCCCGATAGGTGCTTTGCATTTTAGTGCCCCAATCCAAGGCTTGCACTTTGGGCTTTTGCTCAGGGAAGGTTTGGTGAAAGTAAGGGCTGTCCTGCTTTTCAGTTGCACAGGACAGAACCCACAGGAGAAAGGTGATTATTAACTCCCATCTGCTGGAAGAAGGCTGCTGGTGCTGCAGGGAGAGGTTTTGTTCCTGCAAGCTATAAAGATCTGCTGCGAATCCTAATGCTTGTTTACCAACTGAAATGTGCTTTCTGAAAGAGCAGGATGTTTCCAAGCAAACAAGGTGTGAACATCTGAGACACTCCCTCCCCTCTTTCCATGATTCCCCCCTCCCTGCCACCCTTCAGATGGAGCTATGAATTTGGATTCAGTGCTGTGTAATTTGGATTCATTAACCCATTCATTATAATATTGCATACAAGTATGGCATCCTTACAAAACAAGGGGGAAAAAGATGGTCACTCCATCACTCTTTGTGCTTTCACTAATGATGGCTCTGGAATATATATGATGGTTCCTTCTGCAGAAATGCCAGATTCAGGGTTTCTAATGCTTAATTTGTTTAATTGCATCCTATATCTCATTATATGTTGGGACGCTGGTGGCGCTGTGGTCTAAACCACTGAGCCTAGGGCTTGCCTATCGGAAGGTCGACAGTTCAAATCCCTGCGACGGGGTGAGCTCCCATTGCTCAGTCCCAGCTCCTGCCAACCTAGCAGTTCGAAAGCATGTCAAAGTGCAAGTAGATAAATAGGTACCGCACCGGCAGGAAGGTAAATGGTGTTTCCGTGCACTGCTCTGGTTACGCCAGAAGCAGCTTAGTCATGCTGGCCACATGACCCGGAAAAACTGTCTGTGGACAAACGCCGGCTCCCTCAGCCAGTAAAGCGAGATGAGCGCCGCAACCCCAGAGTTAAAACAAAAAAAAATTCCTTCCAGTAGCACCTTAAAGACCAACTAAGTCAGTTCTTGGTATGAGCTTTCGTGTGCATGCACACTTCTTCAGATACACTGAAACAGAAGTTTCCAGACCCTTCTATATAGTGAGAAGGTGGGGAGGGGTGTTACTCAGAAGGGTGGTGGGAATGGGTGATTGGCAGATAGCTGTGATGAGCCTGTTGACGACTCTTAACGACTGCAATAGGTCTTACAGGAAAAAGCAAGGGGTGAAAAGGTGAAAAATGGCTTTGTCATGTATAATGAGATAAGAATCCAAGGTCTTTGTTCAGACCAGGTTTCTCCGTGGTTTTAAGTTTGGTGATAAGCTGCAATTCAGCAGCTTCCCCAGAGTTGTTTGCGACTGGACTTAACTGTCAGGGGTCCTTCACCTTTACCTTATCTCATTATATAGCTGTCCCAGTGTGTGGATTTATTTTTAAAAGAATACTGAGAAATATTTATAGGAAACAATCCTATGTAGCTACCGCTAAAAGAAATTGGGATTGGGCTGGGGAATAGCAATTCTTGGTGCAGAGATCTCTGGGTGATCATTGATTGCCCTGGGATCACATGTGAGCAGCACCTTGCTGAAGCCAAGCAAGTCTAGGTTTGGACAGTGCCTGAATGGGTGACTACCAAAGATCTACTACATGTTTACATGATGGAGGAAAGGTGGGAAATAAATGCAAGAAAGTTAACATTAAAATGAAAAAGGATAGAAACCATGGTGCAAATTCAAACAGGAAAATCAAATAATGAGGGATGAAGTGTGAGGCAGTGGTCATGAAGAGAGACAAAGGGCTCATCCATATTGGAGTTTAATGTGGATTTGAGGTTCCGTGTGTCTCTATTTTTATTTTTGCAGGTTCCACACAACAGTCTCCTCATCCAAGTGGCAGCATGAATTTCTCCTCCAATAAATTCAGATTTTCCTGATCCATGGATAATCTGACAAGGAAGAAAATGCAATATAAAATCATGTCTAAACTAACTGTGGATGCTCTGAAGCACGTTGCATGGGCAGGATTTTAAAAACCTGTTTTACTGAGTGTCGTCTATCACCACACCCCAAAGGAAAGCATGCAGCCTGCCCTTTCCCACAAGTTATTGCTGAAGGCATGTCAGCTACAGGCATTTTTATTTTTTATTTTGAAAAACTCCTTGGCACAGAAGTGCTCTTGCACAAAAGTAAGTATTGAAAAGGAAAAGGAGAATTGCAGCCTTTTACAGGAATGACTCCAAATCCTTGCCTGTCATGGAGCGATACACATTTTCTTTTATTTCTAGTGCTCTTTTGTGCAAATCAGGTATATAAGAAAACTTGTATTTTTAGAAGAAGAAGAAGAAGAAGAAGAAGAAGAAGAAGAAGAAGAAGAAGAAGAAGAAGGTGGTACACTGGCAGATTTTGGAAGCATGAAATTGAAAGCACACATGGGTGCATGATAGTGACCAATATGTGCACAATGTATGCACAAATATGGGCACAGCCAAAGTGACGGAGATGCCCAAACAAAGCACACAAAAACTTTTATCTTTTTGTTGGCACTGGGGCTGCTTAAATGATGCCCAGCCATTAAAAGAACAAACAAACAACTGCTCAATAGCCTTCAGCATTTTAGAGGAATCTAAATATTCCTACGTTGAGAAATCGGATAGCAATAATGTCTTTAAAAGTCAGAATTCATATGAGTATCAGGGATGGAGAACACCAGGCTCTTCTTCATTGTTGTGTGGTACACTCTAAATATAGCATGTAGATAAGCCATGGGGCAGGGAGGGGGGAGAGAGAGTTCAGCACATCTTTGTAAAGCCATAGCTGATAACAGTGGCAGAACTGTGAAGTGAGCCCATGAGCCAAGAGGGCAGTAGTAATATGGGGGAAGGACTGGCTGGGCCAATAAACTTGTGGGAAGAATATTCAGGGTGAGAATATAACCAGTAACGACAAGCTTTTTATAAAACAATGGAAATGGTTTATTGACTATCTACAAACAAATTGTAAGCAGATAAAGACATTGGCAGGATTATTGTAATAACCTGCAGTTTCAAAAGAATGTATAATCAAAATAGATGAATAAAAGAATAAAAGGAACTGCAGAAAGAGGAGGAAGGAAGTCAAGGTTTGCAATGTTAGAACTATTGTAAAACCAACTGAAATGTTTATAAATGAAGTTATAGAAAAAGAAAATATAACCAGTAGTTTTTTTGGTACCTAATTAATTAAAAGGAGTCTAAAGCAGAAATATCTGTAAGCAAATTTCATTTCTACATCCATTTAAAGGGAAAATGGAAAATATATAAGGAACCAGTCACTGTGGTCTCCAGGGGAGCCACTGTTAGTGGTCTGCCATGGCCATAGCAGGGAAATCCAGTTGGGAAATCCAGGACTCCACAGCGCCACCTGGTGTCACAGTGTTATATCACATTTAGTGGCATATTTTATGCATTTAATTGAAAAAGCCTGCAAATGCCCTGCCCCTGTGCTACCCTTTTAGTGACATCTTTTATGACGGGTCACTTCCGGGTTTGGCGTGATGCGTGTATACACGGATAAATGGGGTGTTGCTTGTATTAATTTTTAAGCACTAAAACTAGAAGCTGACTGTAGACAGATCCTTCGGTGATCACTGTACTGTTTCTATGCTGGAAATAACTTTAATTAGGAATATCCCTAAGGACACCAAAGAAGTATTACTGGGCTGTGAAGTGACCTTGGAAGGTCCAATATCAGAGCTACTGGAACCCAAGTTTTATCCTAGCCTCAAAAGGTGGTCACCACACTCGGGCTCTGCCCGCTGCCACCAACACATTTCAAACCAGAAGGCATTAAGGGTTTTCCTAGTGGGATTGTGTGTCTTGCCCAAGAAAGGAGATTCCAACTACCGTATTTTTCGCCCTATAGGATGCACTTTTTCCACTCCAAAAATGAAGGGGAAATGTGTGTGCATCCTATGGGGCGAATGCAGGCTTTCGCTGAAGCCTGGAGAGCGAGAGACATCGGTGCATACCGACCCCTCTCGCTCTCCAGGCTTCAGGAAGCTATCCGTAAGCCTTGCGATCCCCGGGGGAGTTCCCGCAGGCTCACAAGGCTTGCGGGCAGCAGCCTGCAGCCCGGGGCGCCCTCCGGAGGGCGCCCCGTGCTTCGCGCAGGTGTCCGCAAGCCTTGCGGAGGTACCGCCGGGCACGCAAGGCTTGGGGCGCAGCCTGCAGCCCGAAGCCCGGGAAGCCCGGGAAGCCCGGGAGGAGGACGCCCGGTGCTTCGGGCAGGTGTCCGCAAGCCTCACGCGCCCAGCAGGAGGTCCCGCCAGGCGCGCAAGGCTTGGGGCGGCAGCCTGCAGCTCAAAGCATGGGGCGCCCTCCGGAGGACGCCCCGTGCTTCGGGCAGGTGTCCGCAAGCCTCGCGCGCCCGGTGGGAAGTCCCTTGCAGGCAGCAGCCTGTTCTGGAGGCTGGGGTCGGGGGAAGCTCGGGCTTCCCCTGCACCAGCCCCGCGCCTGGGGGGGGAAATAATTTTTTTTTCTTTCTTTCCCCCCCCAAAAAAAAACCTAGGTGCGTCCTATGGGGCAGTGCGTCCTATGGAGCGAAAAATACGGTAAATATGAGGAAGAACTTTCTGATGGTGAGAGCTGTTCAACAGTGGAACAGACTCCCTCCGGAGATGGTGAACTCTCCTTCCTTGGAGGTTTTTAGGCAGAAGTTGGGTGGCCATCTCTCTTGGATGCTTTCATTGAGATTTCTGCATTGCAGGGGGTTGAACTTGGTCGTTTGGGTATTTTCCCACTCCACAATTCTTTGATACCTTTAAAAGCATTCTTACTCCACTTCAACAGAATACTGGGAACTGTAATCTGTTCAGTGGCGTAGCGTGGGGGGTGCAGGGGGGGCCGGCCGCACCGGGCGCAACATCTGGGGGTTAGGGTTAAGGGGCGCAAATCCACGGGTTAGGGGGCGCAAATTACTTGCCTTGCCCCGGGTGCTGACAACCCACGCTACGCCACTGAATCTGTTAAGGGTGTTGAGAGTTGTTAGGAAGCCTCTTGGAGAGCTACGGTTTCCAGCACCTTTAACCAACCATGCATGGTGTGGATGTGGCCTACACAAGCGCCCTTATGACACCACTCAACTGGTTGGAGTACATTATTCACATTAGCATTTATGCCACATACTGGAGAGGGTTATCTCTGCTTCTGCCACTGGTTCAAAGCCACACACTGGGCTTGCTTGTGTCGCTCACCCCAGAGATATACCCAACATGGTGAGGAAAAAGAAGAACCATGCCTGTCAACTTCACCCTTGGTACGGGAGAACTCTCAGCCCTGACATCCATGTGATGGGCAGAATATCAGAAAGAAGTATCTGCACACACCGACCACTTGTGCCCTCAGGAATCCTGATCATGCAGGGTTCTGGATGGTGTGCACAGCTTGAATATATACACTTGTACACCCATGGGTACCCCCTTCCCACATTCTATTTGACATGGATGTCTTTGGCATGTGCACACTGGGATGGGAGCAGGAGGCAGAGTCCTCCGCATGGATTATATGCACTGAGTGGGAACTGGAGAACTGCCCTAGGTCCTAGATTAGCCAATGACTATAATTCCTGGGTCTACAGGCTTTGTTGCCAATGCAACAGGCCACAAAATCAAGCCATAAAGGAGCTATAAAGAAGGATATGCATGAGAATAGCAGGTATGAGTCACCTCTGTGAATATTCATCTGTTGGATCAGATATCCATTTAGATGTGTTGTTCTCCTCCCAAGGAGCCCATTGTGTTAAGGTCTGTTACAAGACTCTGCCAGAAATACTCTTAGGTGTACAATAACTATATTGTGATTTGTCTGGCACAGAACAGAGATTTTTTTTACAGATGTTCCCATTACTGGCCACTTGTTCTTTTATGTTGCTCATCATGTCCTTCTTCCCTACCTGAGGCCCTCTAAGCAATCCTGTTGTGCTGTAAAGATTCTTGCTGTGTCTTTTCTTCCTGTGTAGTAGTTCCATGTAGCTGCAAGTACCGTACATGGTTGTGCGTTCATCTTATTCAGAAAATCAAGTTCTCTAGGAAGGAGCCAATACAGCTTTTAACCCATTGACCAGAAATGAGAAAACATGCTCTGAAGAATGGACACTAAGATAAAATGATGATCAGTATTTAGGTAGGGTTGCAGCTACAATGCGGCCTCTACAATACTACAATTGCTGAAGAACTGTGATGGCAAGTCACTATATTAACTGAAGGGCCCAATTTATTACCAGTGTTAAAGGTAAAGGGACCCCTGACCATTAGGTCCAGTCATGACCGACTCTGGGGATCTCGCTTTATTGGCACAGAAATGCTGTTTACCTCCCTGCCGGAGTGGTACCTATTTATCTACTTGCACTTTGATGTGCTTTCGAACTGCTAGGTTGGCAGGAGCAGGGACCAAGAAACGGGAGCTCACCCCGTCGCAGGGATTCGAACCACTGACCTTCTGATCGGCAAGTCCCAAGCACCTTTTGAGTTTTCAGTGACTTCTTCAGGCAGAGGCCGCACATCAGCCATCTCAACCTCCCCTTCTCACTTTCAAGATCAATTCAGCAGGGAGACAGGGAGGCACGCTACATTCATTTTCATTCTCACCCCATCCTGGAGAGAACCTGTTATGTACTGAGCTGAATCCTAGAACAATAGGATCCAGAATGCAGCAGTCTGATTGGTCTGGGGGAGCCACCCAATCCAGCTCCAGGTGAAAGTGAATCAGCAACCTGATTGGCCTGCAGGAGCAGCCAATCAGGCTTCTGGAGGAGGTGTATCCGCAACCTGATTGGCCTACAGGAGCAGCCCAGAATTAGCCAATCACACAGGGCCCTTTGTGTAAATAATGTATATATAGCTAGACATTTTGGGGAAAGTTTCATTTATTGCTACTATGAGCTGAATAAGGAGCATGAAATTCACGCTTGACTCTGAGTATATTTCAGAACCTTAAGTGAGATGAACAGCAAAGCGGCAGGTGAGTGGATGGGGAAAACACAGAGAATTGTTTCCAATGCAGGCACAAGGATCTTGTCAGCGCAAGGATTCCCACTTGTGCAATGGGCTGTGACTTTGGGCAGCTCCCATTTAAAAGACTAACATTGAACCATTACCTTCTGGGTGTCAGTATTTTGTGGGAGGAAGTCAAGTGCATACTGGAAATTTTTAAAACTAAAAAAATCCAAAAAAACTATTTTTCTGCAGCTAGAAAACTGACAG
Organism: Podarcis melisellensis; assembly: GCF_964234715.1. Classification (NCBI taxonomy): domain Eukaryota; kingdom Metazoa; phylum Chordata; class Lepidosauria; order Squamata; family Lacertidae; genus Podarcis; species Podarcis melisellensis. The sequence goes on from NC_138543.1 coordinate 7,237,891, forward strand.
GGAAATATGTGAGATGAACAGATGATAAGTGGAAAGACATATAAACATCCCAAGAGCATAGCAGGATGAATGGTTGTTGCTGTATAACCACTCTGCAAACAAACTGGGATGAATGCACTATAAAACTGGATATAGTCTAACATCCTTGTGAAGTTTGTGTAAGCAAATTAAGATGAATGTTCAACTATTAGATCGCCTGGAGGAATGATCCCGCAGTTTCATTTGTTCTTTCTGGCACACTGATCTATTGGTCGATGGCTCATCTCATAGGCCAATTGTGCAGCAGAGAGTTGCATTGTGTGTTTTCCTGCCTAGTCAACTTCATGAAGAAGAGATTTCACCCACAGGACACAAGATAAATTTGCTGTGCATATTTTTGGCTGTGGCCAGGCTTAGCAAATGAGAAAATATGGCTCACATGATTTATTTATATAATTTATTAGTCAAATTTCCTCAGAAGGTGACAGACAGATAAATTAGATCTTAAAAAAACGAATAAGCTAAAAACCTGCACTTGGGTGCATAGCAGTGATTCAAGCTTTAAAGAACTTAGGGAAACTTGTTCCAAAGCCCTGTTTTAGCAACCGGAGTACTTGGCTATTCTGTTTTGCTTTTAATGGAAATTGCTTCTAAAAAGCTCCTTTTATACAATGTGTAAGATGTCAGGAAAACCAATATAAATGTTATTGCAGGAGGAAACCTGTTTCAGTTCCCATGATTACACTTTAAAGCAGCTGTGCCCCTTGAGAACAATTGAGAGATTTATTTCTCTTATAAATTCTAATTTTATGAAAAGATCATGGTTTCCTTAAATAAAAAGGAATTTGTTGAAAGCTATAGGAGGAATGGCCTAAATTGTATTGTTATAAATTTGTGGGGAAGGAAGGAAGTTACATGCAAGATCCTTCTAATCTATGGTTACCAGATTTTTTTCCAATGAATCCGGGGACATTTTTTAAAAAATAATAATCATGTTTTATTATCCATAATAATAATAATAAAAATAATAAATTTTATTTATATCCCGCCCTCTCCAGCCGAAGCCGGGCTCAGGGCAGCTAACAACAATAAAATAGTACAACATTCTAAAATCATTTCACTATAAAATTAATTCAAATCAAATTGATGGCAACCATTAGGCTAAAGTTCTGTGAGGATTACCAAAGGAGGGGGTCAGACTGTGCCCTGGCCAAAAGCCTGGTGGAACAGCTCCATCTTGCAGGTCCTGCGGAAAGATGTCAGGTCCTGCAGGGCCCTAGTCTCTTGTGACAGAGAGTTCCACCAGTTCAGAGCCATGGCCGAAAAAGCCCTGGCTTTGGTTGAGGCCAGCCTAACCTCTCTGTGGCCTGGGACCTTCAGGATGTTTTTATTTGAAGAGTGTAAGTTCCTCTGTGGGAAATACCAGGAGAGGCGATCCCGTAGGTACGAGGGTCCTAGGCTGCATAGGGCTTTAAAGGTTAAAACTAGCACCTTAAACCTGACCCTGTACTCCACCAGGAGCCAGTGCAGCTGGTATAGGACCGGGTGAATGTGATCCCACGGCGAGGACCCCGTAAAGAGTCTCGCCGCAGCATTCTGCACCCGCTGGAGTTTCTGGGTCAGTCTCAAGGGCAGCCCCACGTACAGCGAGTTACAATAATCCAGTCTGGAGGTGACCGTCGCGTGGATCACAGTGGCTAGGTCAGGGCGAGAGAGGTAAGGAGCCAACTGCTTAGCTTGGCGGAGATGAAAAAATGCCGCCTTTGTTACAGCTGTAATCTGTGCCTCCATGGAAAGAGAGGTGTCAAAGATTACACCCAAACTCTTAACGGACGATGCTGGCACTAATTGCACCCTCACAAGAGATGGGAGTAGCCCCCCCAATCCCATATCGTCCCGTCTTAGCCAAAGGACCTCTGTTTTCGAAGGAGACATGATTTTCATGGGATCCAGGCTGTACACTCCTGTGCTCCTGGCCAAAAATCAAAGCCCTTGACAGGATCCAGTAAAAAGCTGGAAGTTTATTATTTGGAGGAAAAGAAATACCTGTACAAAAAATTAATTATCTAATAATTATAATTCCTCAGGTTTCAGGGCTGAACCCTATCTCAAATAGCTAGAAATATTTTTCAGAGGGGGAATAAATCCCCTCAGGCTTGACGATACAGTGGGTTCGTGCTAGTTTTTAAAAGGAGAATTGAAAGAGCCGGAAAGCCTGGCTGTTGTGTCAGGCGACACGGGGGGGGGGGAGAGAGAGAAGTGCTTTGCTCATGCTCAGAGGCACTCTTTCCCCCTCAGCCGTGAGTGCATGGAGCTTCACGAGGTATCCTGGACAGGCCCAGGCAGAGGGGGGGCCATATGGGCCACTTGGTCCGGGCCTCCAATTTCAAAGGGGGCCTCGGTCAGCATATTCACAATCGCAGGGGATGCATTGGGGCAAATGCGGAGGCGCAAAGGCGGTGATGGTGGTGGGTGGATTCCCTGGGGCCATGGCTGGCAGCGCAAGAGAAAAGCATCCCCAGTGTTTATATACTTACTTATTTACAGTCATACCTCGGGTTGAATATGCTTCGAGATGAGCATGTTCAAGTTGTGCTCCGCGGCAACCCGGCAGTAACGGAGTGCATTACTTCCAGGTTTCACCGCTTGCGCATGCGCAGACGCTCAAAATGACATCATGCGCAGAAGTGCCAAAACATGACCCGTGTGCGCGCACAGACACGGGTTACGTTTGCTTCTAGATGCGAATGGGGCTCCGGAACGGATCCCGTTCGCATCTAGAGGTACCCCTGTATAAGACTTCGGTTATCCCCAGGGTAAAAGGGGGGGCACATTATCTACCTGGCGTGGGCCTCTGCCTGGCTCTGCAAGGCCCTGATCCTGGAGATCAGCAGGCTGAGAGAGGATAGCCTTTCTCTGCAGCCTCAGACGCAGCAGCAGTCACTGCCGCTGCGGCCAGTTTCCTGCAAGCCTGAGCGCCTCCTCCTCCAGCTGAGCCTCCTTCTGAAGCCATCTTGCCTTCCTTCCTTGCCGCCAGCTCTGCATTGCCTGCATGTCTGACAAGCACATAGCCAAATGATGCCAGCATTTCACACAAAATTTGCATATATTATCCAGCACATGCACACACATTTTGAAATGATTGTGAGAATTTAAATAGAAATGCAGCACATCTCATCACAAACTTATGAGCGGGTGACCATGTGCCTGATTACCGTATTTTTTGCTCTATAAGACTCACTTTTTCCCTCCTAAAAAGTAAGGGGAAATGTGTGTGCATCTTATGGAGCAAATGCAGGCTGCGCAGCTATTACAGAAGCCAGAACAGCAAGAGGGATTGCTGCTTTCACTGCGCAGCGATCCCTCTTGCTGTTCTGGCTTCTGAGATTCAGAATATATTTTTTCTTGTTTTCCTCCTCCAAAAACTAGGTGCGTCTTGTGGTCTGGTGCGTCTTATAGAGTGAAAAATATGGTAATCTGCTGCTAATGGGCAGCTTACAAGGTCCCTGCTCTCTCTTCCTATGGTTCTTTATGGTCTTAGCCCAATAGCACTTCAAACAGAGGATGCCTTCACACCAACAACATCTAAGTAAATTGGGACATGTGTTCACCTTAACTCCTTTCCACTAAAAAAACCTGAAAACCCACTCTGAATTGCCTGCTTCAACCAAGAAACCTACTTTCCCCCCTGCATATTGTGGCACCTTTTCATTCCTCCCCCCCCCCTTTAAACTTCTTATTCACATCTTTGCTGCTTCTGCATTGGCTCTGCAATTGGGAGGCTCCCCACAAGAAAACCTCAAAAGGCTAAAATGTAGTTTTGTGCACATGTAGTACTACTTCAAGCTTGGCAGTACTCAGAGTTGGAGCTGAGAGGGTCAGACAGGGCCAATCAATCTAAAATATTTCCCTTTGGGACTGTCTTTGTGAGTAGAATGCGTGGATCAGTCTAAAAGTGGTTCTGTGTGGCTTTCCCTGGTACATTTTAGAAGTTATGGAATAAAGGATAAAGGTCTGCTGTCAACATCAGCTAGCAAATCACACTGGAATTTAGCAAGTACAAGAAGATCTTCATATTCTGCCATCAGAAAGCCTGACTTCTGTGTTACAGATGACAGCAGCAAACCTCAGCCGCACACCAAACAGAAAACAAAGTTGGTAGGAGCCAAGTATGAGAGAAGATGGGTAACAGATTAAAAGAATGCATATGTCTTGGTTTTGGAAAAAGTGATTCAAGCAGGGATATTAATGGCATTGAATTCCAGTGGCCCTGACATATGCATTTGGTCAGACAAATGTTGCTTTTCCAATAACATTCTTTGACTTTGGACTAACTTGCCAGCAATTTGCCAAACTATAAAATCACAATACCACATTTGACAGGAAGCAACTCTTGCACAACATGAGTTTCAGACAGTGTGGTGCAATGCACTTTGCTTGCTCCTGTTTCCTGACTGAGTCATACTGCATAATATAGTGATATACAGTAGGCATTTGGAAGCTAGGAAGATCCCTAGGATCCAAGCATGGGGCAAGAGAGAGTCCTCAGCAAAGTATTAAAATCACAGAATCATGCAGCACAGTGAAGGAATAATAGGCTGTTAGACCTTTTAAACATTCTGTTTAGTCTGCTTACAGTGCTTCCCCTGTTTCAAATTCCAAATGCTGTACTTACAAATTCCAAAGGTCAGATTCACACATTATTCCATGCAGCAGCAACTAAACTCAGACAGAAATCTAGGGGTGCAAAATATGGTGAAATAGCTCTACACACGCAGTCTGAGCTAGTAGGGAGCAATCTTAAATTCCTTCCTTCCAGGCGAGGGGTGTTACCCAACTGTGTCTAGGAATACAATTCTGTGGTCTTAACCCCTTCATGCAAGAAGGCCAATTTCAAAAAGCTTAAGGAGCTACTGGGTGAGAGACCATGGTCAGAAATCCTCAGAGAAGGTAGTCCAAGATGCATGGGAGTCTGTAAAAGGAAAAATACTGAAGACTCAAATACATATATAGTAGCAGGTTGAAAAGTTGGCGGACATTGGGAGGAGAGGAAGCGCTGTAATGGCATCTGTGTGTTACGCCGCCATGAAAAGTCCATTAGACAGACGCATGAACTCATCCAGAACCTCCATGCAAATATTCCCTTAGTTATAATATGTATCTGGCAGGATACAGCCATCTTGTAAAGGAGTCACACTCACATCTTTGAACTCCGGGAAGGCCCTAGACTAGTTTGCGGTGGGGAGCAACTAAACAATGAGAATGACCTTGGGAAGACAGGAACTTGCTACACATACTTTCCTAAAATCAGGGGAAATAATGCCAGCAATGTTTATTTTCTTATTGAAATTGGCTTCTAATGCTCCCAGATGTCCAGGATTAAGTAATGAATGGTAATGGGAACTGCTCTTGTCCAGGTCATCCTTTTCCCTGGATGAATAATGTCAAGAAAAACATTACAGAACATGCCGGCCTTATAGGCTTATACTCTCACAATAGGGCAAAATTAAGGTTTGTGGGAGCTCCAGAGCAGTTCCTCCCTCCCTTGTATTAAAGGGCTGCCTAGGACAGAGGAAACCTTAAACCATTTCTGTGTCTGTGTTTATAAGGCTTTCTACACCATACATGAAGCGGGCGAAAGTTCAAATGTGAGGTAAAATTCTGCAGCTCCTGACTGACTGCAAGAAAGTGATGTACAATGGGGTAGACAGCATGTCACCACGGTTGCCTGTCAGTACCTCCGATGACACCTGTTAATGGTTTCACTAAAAATCTCCTCAAAAAGCCCCAAAGCATGAGAGACTGTTTGCCAAATTTCACTGGATACCAGCATTGGAGACCTTCCTATCTCTTCTGAACAGAGGAGAGGTGAAAAGAGCTTCTCTTTGTGAGGAAGAAATTCAGGGGCAAATACTGATTGCTTTTCCCCTTCATGCGTGTGGGAGCAGGCTTATGGAAGGCATGCCCACCATTTTCTACTTTTTTAGATGTGTCAGCCATTTTGTGTTATGCCATGGCCCCACAGCAGTAATCTTTTGCTCTGTCATGCCACAGCGGCAGCCATTTTGTGGATGGCATTCACAGCACTCAAAATTATATATGCGTCCACTGGATCAAACATATTGGTGATCCCTGGTTACATATTATTGTCAGGCAGTTAGGAGAGATCAGGAGATAAGAAACAAATAGTAGTGGGACATGGAGCTATTATTCTATGCTCCCTTAATGGGGAGGGATTAATCTTTCTGTTTTGGTTTTGCTCAGTCTCAAATATGCCACATTTCCACATCAGTTTGTGATATTATTATTATTATTATTATTAAAAAGAACCCACACACTTCATGAAAATTCATCAAAGTTTTGGTGCTCATTTTCTCAAATCCAAAAAGTTCAGACACAATTTTGTCTAATATCCACATGTTGCAAGTAACATTTCTTAATACAATGCAATTTTGTATGATATTTTCTCACTATATGTACTTTTGCACACACTTTCCCCCACTATATGAATTTTTGTGCCCATTTGTTGGAGAAATGTATCACAAAATTCAGAAGTGTGTGAATTTTGAATAATAGTTTGAATAAAAGTTGTGCCCTTGCTTATGTATTGTTTTGGAAAGTGCAAATTAGGTAGGTTTGAATTAAAATGAGAACAGGACCCAATTTCACTCCTGTGTCCAAGTGCAAACCTTGTGCAAGGGCTTGTGCAGCAGGGCTTTTCCCTCGTTTCCTCTTTCCAACACCACCAAAATTGGGTCTGGGGTCAGGAGAACCTCCAGAACAGCATACAGGGGGAGAACAATGTTGAATTTGATCAAAGTCCTTCTGATTCCAAATTACTCAATAGCAGCAAGTTTCAAAAACAACAACATCTTTCTGCCATGGCTGGCCTAGTGTTAATTGCTTGCCTCAATGCTCCTTGCCTGTAAAATCTGAGTATTGATTGGCTGCCCTTGATCAGATCTTTGTGCAGCCCTGTTTGTTGCTCTGCAAAAAGAGGAATAACCAGGCATCAATATGACATTAGAAATAGCAGCATTCAGATACCGGCGGGAGAAGGCTGCAATCTCACAAGACACTCTGTTGCTGACATCGAAGTTGCTATTCTCTAGCTTGAAATTGCTGAATTACTCAAGAGGGTTGATTCTATTTGATTAGACTTGAATGGAGTCAATTGTTTCATGCCCCGCAAGGGGTGTTAATTAACATAGCAGAATTAGGATGGGTTGTGTGATCAGCAATTACTGCTGTTGTGACCGGTCTCTTTGTTTATCTTAAAGTGCACAAAGGACTGTTGCAGACTGTACTTTTGCATTTCATTCCCATTTTCACACCTCCCCTGCATCCCATTCCCATGTATTTTTACATATTTTGTACAGTGGGGGGTATTTATATGTTGTTGTTGTTTAGTCATTTAGTTGTGTCCGACTCTTCGTGACCCCCTGGACCAGAGCACGCCAGGCACTCCTGTCTTCCACTGCCTCTCGCAGTTTGGTCAAACTCATGTTAGTGGCTTCGAGAACACTGTCCAACCATCTCGTCCTCTGCCGTCCCCTTCTCCTTGTGCCCTCCATCTTTCCCAACATCAGGGTATTTTCCAGGGAGTCTTCTCTTCTCATGAGGTGGCCAAAGTCTTGGAGCCTCAGCTTCACGATCTGTCCTTCCAGTGAGCACTCAGGGCTGATTTCTTTAAGAATGGAGAGGTTTGATCTTCTTGCAGTCCATGGGACTCTCAAGAGTCTCCTCCAGCACCAGAATTCAAAAGCATCCATTCTTCGGCGATCAGTCTTCTTTATGGTCCAGCTCTCACTTCCATATTTATATGTTACAGTTATATTTTGCCCTTCCTCCATGGACTTGAGGAGGCATGCATTGTTCTCCCTCCCTTCTTATCCTCATCACAACAACCTTGAGTCACTCAGTGAACTTCATGTTGGAGTGGGAATTTAAATCAGAGTTTCCACAGTCCTAACTTGACACTTTAATCCAGCGTGGAGTCTTTTTTTCTAGGCCAAAAGCCACATTACCCCACAAGAATGTTTTCAGGGGGTACATTGAAGTTTTTGGGGGTGGCCAACATGTTGCCCTCCGGATGTTTTGACCACAACTCCCTCCAGCCCCACAGCCAATAGTCTGGGGAGGTTCCTGAGGGCCAGATAAAAAGGACTAGCGGGCTGCATTTGGCCCCGCAGCCTTGAGGTATACCACCGCTGCCCTAATGGAAGGGATTTATTTTTGCTTCTAGTATTTAGCATTCAAAAGCCATGCTACTTTTGTGTTGCAGACCATATTAAAAGATTTTCCCCCCACTTCTTTATCCCTATGGACTGTTACCTTTCAAGAAGGTTAACAAATGCATTTCTGGATCAAGAGGGATATTAATTTGCAAAGTTTTAGCATTAAAGAAATCAATTGCTAACATTGCATCACCTCTGAAGAAATCCACCATTACGTTTTGGCAAATCTCAGAACAGGGAGCCAATTGCTCCACCTCACTGGTAAATCTGCTACCTGACAGTCCATTGAGCGAGGGCGGAATTTGCTATAGGACAGCCAGTTTAGTCTGATAACCTCCTTCCATGCTATTCCCTCCTTTATCAGTTTTCTCGACTCAGCCAGTGGATCCCTGGTGGAGTCGTCTAAACCCATCAAATTCTGAAGCTGATTTTTAACTAGCGGCAGAAAGCAATGCATCTGAAGTAACCATAGAAACCACAGCAACTAGGACACAGCTGAAGGTTGCCATGTTTTGTTCTACCCCCTTTAAAAAATGTTCCTCATCCAAAGTCTTTTTTCACTTGCCATATAATTTCAGCTGGGCTTTTTAAAATAATGCACGACACCCTACGTAAAACCACCAAAAGAAAAAAGCCCTGTGTTCGCAGGCTGCCTCTTGTGTTGTCCAAGCAGCAAAATTGTGGGGATGATAATGACTTGCATCTGGCGGTCGCATACGCATTCACATTTGCTTCATTGAATGATGAGTGTTCCTCTCCCCACCACATACAAGAACTGGATGTCTCTCCCCCAGATTACAAGACATTGTCAAACTTGAAGGAAAATGTCACATGTTATAAACATGAGCACAAGCTCGCCTTAAAAAGGCCTTCACTTTTTGAAATACAAGATGTTATGTTCTCCTGGTTTTTCTGGGATGTGATGGGAGTCTATTGTTGAGCTGAAATTACCACCTGCTCCCACAACCCCATTCATAGGTCATGAAAGTGGGGTTAAACGTCAGTCTCCAGTGCTTTCTTCAGGGGAATAAGACATTCTCTTATACAGTGGTACCTCATGTTAAGTACTTAATTCGTTCCGGAGGTCCGTTCTTGAAAACTGTTCTTAACCTGGAGCACCACTTTAGATAATGGGGCCTCCTGCTGCCGCCGCCCTGCCAGAACACGATTTCTGTTCTCATCCTGAAGCAAAGTTCTTAACCCAAGGTACTATTTCTGGGTTAGCGGAGTCTGTAACCTGAAGCGTATGTAACCCGAGGTACCACTGTACAGTAGAACCTCGGCTTACATTACCCTCGGGTAACGTAAACTTCGGGTTGCGAAAGTGGCAAACCTGGAAGTATTTTTCCGGGTTTCACCCCTTGTGCATGTGCAGAAGTGCTCTATTGCGCCGCACACATGCACAGAACAGACATCTCTCGTTGCAGAAACCTCAGGATCCAACCTGAGCACTGGAATGGATCCTGTCTGCAACCAGAGGTACCACTGTATATATTGTAACATCTATTTTTTTCAATTCATAGAATCCTTTCTATATGGCAGTTGCATTCAGTGCGAGACACAGTTATCATAGGCCTTGTGGAAGAGGGGGAAGAGACATTTTCAGTGCTCGAGTACTTACTCGGACATGTGGGGGAGCCTGCCCCTGCTTGTTCTCGTGTCAGACATTATTTCTCTGTGATCAGGGACAGGTGTCAGCCCTGTTATCAGCAATCCAAAAGGCTATCATTCTTCCACTCCATGTGCTGTTCCAAGTGAGGCATTATGGGGGTGGAGGGGAATATGGTGGCCCCCGGCATATCCTCCTAAATATCCTCCTCTCTCTCTTTTTCCTCTGCCCCTTTTTCAAATAAAGAAATATACTTTGGGCAGTCCTGGGTGAGGCTTATTTTCCTGTATCAGATCCCACTCATAACTGTCCTACTAATTGTTCCTGAGTCAACTGATTATACGTGATAAAACTTTTTTCCTACTAACAATTAATGGAATACTGTAAATAATTGACAATTTGCTGCCCTTTAAAGGTTTCCAAAAATTTGCCACCACATCCAGCCTAAACTGGGCCCTGTGTGAAATTTTTTACCTCAGAAAAAGGTACATGGAATTAAGGATTAGGCTTTAAAGCATGCTCCCAAATCAACTCATCTTTTATCAGTATTGAACCCCTCTCTCTCCTTCCACAGCAAGATAGTCATGATAGTGTGGGGTGGGGTCTCTGAAAAATTTTACACATCACTTGGGAAGACAGGTGAACTAATTATCAGTGTAGTGGAAGAAGCAAAGATCACCAGTGTTGAAGCAATGATTCTTCAACATCAACTTTGTTGGACTGGTCATGTTGTGTGGATGCCTGATGATCGTCTTCTAAAGCGACTCCTCTATTCCGCACTTAAAAATGGAAAGCGTAATGCTGGTGGTCAACAAAAGAGGTTTAAAGACTATCTCAAGGCAAATCTTAAAAAATGTAATATAAGCACTGACAACTGGGAAACACTGGCCTGCGAGCGCTCCAGTTGGAGAACAGCCTTTACCAAAGGTGTCATGGGCTTTGAAGACACTCAAACTCAGGACACAAGGGAGAAATGTGCTAAGAGGAAGGCATGCTTGGCAAATCCACACTGTGATCAACTCCCAACCGGAAACCAATGTCCCCACTGTGGAAGGACATGTGGATCCAGAATTGGCCTCCACAGTCACTTAAGGACTCATTGTTAAAACCGTGTTTACGGAAGACAATCTTACTCGGCTATGAGTGATAGCCAAAGAAGAAGGAATACTGTTACTGAATAGCTTGGCTTCCAGTGGGGCTTAATTAGGTAGCATTTGATGAGCTCCTTCATCATTTGGTGAGGTCAACAGAGGTGTGTCCATTTTCTCATCCCTATTTGGATCATGTCCCCAGGTCATTTACAACTCACTCGTAAGCATGTTTGCTCAGAGGTAAGCCCTCTGATATGTATTCAAGGAGACGTATTTTGCAGAAAGTATGCACAGCTTTAGTCTAAGGCTCAGGCAGTCCAATCTAATTTTAGGAAGGACTGTGGCAACATAACCACAAAAGTAGGAAGCTGAGCTGGCAGCAGCAAAAAGGGAAAGAACCAGAAACCACAGAAAGAAGAACAAGGGATTCTCTAGGATCCAAAATGTCTCCTCTGCCCCAGACAATGTCCCACTGGGATCTTCCTTTTCTGAACCATCAGCAGTCAGCAGACACATGTTCAAAGCTGTTCGTAAGGCACAGAACATTTGTTTTGGCGTTCTATTGAAAACAGTTGCGCGCCTCTCTTCATCCAGCAGATTCCAGGGCGGTGAACAATGAGCATATAAATAAATATATGTCATAGAAAACACTAAAATGTACAATAAAAACCAGAGTGTTGATCATCATACGACGCGGCAGGTTAAAAGCATTCAGTAGGCATTCCATGAATTAAAATGCCTCGGAACAGAGACATGTCATAGATTGGTGTCCCCCCAAAAGTGTAACGGAAGCATACCTGTTTAGTGCATCCAACACATGGAAAACACATCAGCTGGGAAAGTGCCCCCCACCCCAGAAAAAGACAGCGATCCCAGTCCAACTATGTCCACATGTCCGCCATACAGCGGACAGCTGTGGGTCTTGCTGGATCGGGAGCGGCTCTGGAAATTGGGGAGGGACGTGGGGTTCCATTTTGCAAGTAATGGTAGCACTGCTTTAGGAGCCTGTTCTGCTTGCATATTTGGAAGCAAAGAGATATAACGGGCATACAGTAAGTCTCCAATGCTTTCTAGCTAAATCCTGTGGAATTCTCATTGCTGAAGGAAATTTGTGCTGCATGACGATATACCGCTGCAACACCTCAGCTGAATCCTAGATTTGTTGTTGTATCGCTTATATAGACTTACTGAACGTACTTACTGAGCAGAACACATCCTGCAGTGTCAGTTTTCATTCCAGGTATCAGAGTTAAAGGTAAAGGGACCCCTGACCATTAGGTCCAGTCGTGACTGAATCTGGGGTTGCGGCGCTCATCTCGCTTTATTGGCCAAGGGAGCCGGCGTACAGCTTCCGGGGTCATGTGGCCAGCATGACTAAGCCGCTTCTGGTGAACCAGAGCAGGGCACGGAAATGCCATTTACCTTCCCACCAGAGTGGGACCAATCTATCTATTTGCACTTTGACGTGCTTTCGAACTGCTAGGTTGGCAGGAGCAGGGACCAAGCCACAAGAGCTCACCCTGTCGTGGGGATTCGAACCGCCAACCTTCTGATCGGCAAGCCCTAGGCTCTGTGGTTTAACCCACAGCGCCACCTGCGTCCCATGGTATCAGAGTTACAAGTAATCAAAACCTTACAATTTGGTTTTTGGGTTGTATGATACAGATGAGCAAGGTTGCTATAATGATAGAGGAATGCCTACTGAGAAAATATTCCAGTTCGTAGTGTACGTATTATTGATTTTTGAACTGAATCACATTATAATTTTCTAAATGAAAGGATGACATGAATGCTCCAAACGAGCCTGAAGTCCTATACCACCTTACCTGGGAGTAAGCCCCACTGAAGTCAGTGGGACTTGCTTCTGAGTAGGCATGTATAGGATCGTGCAGTCAGCTCAGCTACCTTTAAGGGTGCATCTAAACTGCTGCTGGGCAGAAAGGATTTGGGAGGTATGACTTCTCTCATAATTAGGCATTTTTGGAGTAGGGATTTGGCAACCTGAATAACGTGGATCTCCATTTCATTAGAACTGCCTGCTTTACTGTTTTCCCCATAAAAGCAGAATCTTGCTGATGTGAAGCAACAGACGGGAGGATACTGCCACCTAGAGCAGGAGACACATCAGTACATAACTGCAGAAAAGTCGTCAGGTTAAAGTCATAGTACACTTCAGAGATTTTATTTTTTAAAACATATTTTTATTAACAATTTGCAAAAGTAGGTTCAATGTCTCTTTTTTCAAGTTACATTTTCTAGAGATTTAGAACCACTTTTGTCTCGCAACCATGTGCATTAGGAGTGAGGGACAATTCTGTCACATGCAAACTCGTCAACCATATCCTGTCATAACCCAAACCCTGTCTCACTCAGCGACGCAAGCAATGCTACTATTATTGGAAGCTATTTGACAGGGCCTGTGGTATCTCTGATAGCAAAAGTACACCCCTCTCCACAAGCCCTAGATTTGAAGCAGTTTTGAAAGGCTTTTTCTTTTTCAGATGAGCGTAAAACATGTGTGTCACCCTGTCTTACCACACAACAGCCCTGCAGCCTGAGAAAAAGAACCACACAAAAAATAGTGAAAGGTTACTGTTTTCTTTGAACAGTGCTCTGTCATTCAAGATCTGTTTTTATATTTACAATTGCTTTTTAAAATTGTTATACACACACACACATACACACACAAATCAAATATCTTTATCGCGGTCCATAGACCCACAGAACAGTTTCAAAACAAGACACAGTTAAGACAACCAAACAACAGGCGGAAGCGACTGAGGTAGTCATTTTGTTATGTCTAGAGCATGATGGTCTTTTGTTTCTTGTGACTTCCGAAAGAAACTTTGCCACCGTCAGTGTAATATCATTTGACCGATCCTCCAGAAGGTATTTAATATGGGAGGCTTCCGATTTTCCCGGCAAATTTGCCAGTAAGGGTTTGATCAGTTGATCCCTTGCTTGCTCATACTGCCCACAATGCAGTAGGTTATGCTTCATGCAATCGACGTCCCAAGAACATAAACAGAGCCTATATTCTGATAGGGGATGTGTCTCAGTCTACCATTTAGAACTTCCGGTGGAAGTACATTTAATCTGCCTTTGGTAAATAAAGGCCAGTAGGTGGGTATGGGCAAATATGAGGTTAACTGAAAGTCGTGCCCGTATTGGATTCCAGCTGCAGTCGGGCCACAGATTACAATGGATCTGGATCGCAGGTCCCTATGTGAGATGTCCCAAAGCCTTTGCCTCAGGGATACAAGGGGTGTATCATAGCCCAGTTGATACAAAAGGGATGATGACAGTCCAATCGAGGTGGGTTTTCTGGCCATAGTTTTCAGTCATGGGCTCATACACAAACACAAACATATGCAATCATCACATTCAAGAACTGTTTTTATATTTATAATTGCTTTTTAAAATTGTTTTTATATATGCAATCATCACTTTAACTGTTTTTACATATGTAACTGTTTTATATATGTTACTATATTGTGAATTGCTTTAGGATGCCTCAAGGGAAACTATTCATAAATAAAATAAAATAAAATAATAAAATAAAATAAATATTAACAACTCCTCTAATAAGAACATTTCCTTCATTGAAAAATGTGTGCTCTCCCTCTTGTCCAGCACCAGACTTCGCAGGTCCTTTAATAATTAAAAAATTAGAATATAAAACAAGATTCTCTCACAAGCAGGTCCGGGTTCAGGCAAGGTTCTTTCAGGCAACACACAGGCAGTGTACAAAACACACACATTGCTGCTGAATGCCTGGGACTAAAACTACCACCAGAACTATAGCAGCATGGGAGAAATTATCCCAACTGATCCCAAAATGATCGTCGTCTTCATTCTACGAAAAACAATGTTCTGACTCTTTAGAGACTTGGTCTCATGATTGACCACAGAGCTATTAAAGATGATTTTGTCTAGAGTTTTCTTTCTCCCTGCTCCCTCGCATGTTCTGTGCAAAAGTGGTCATGAGAAACAGGATAGGCCAAGAGTGGCCATGACCTTAGATGATATATTGGAATGAAGAAAATACTAGCTTACAGTGCAGTGCTGTAATTGTCTGTACAGAAGTATATCCCATGAGACATATTCCCACGTAAATGCATATAGGATTGTAGCCTTAGGCAGGCAAATACCATAATGAGACGAGTGAGAGCCTGAGAAAAATCTGATCTAAAACCAAAAATGCACATTGTGGAGCCAGCAGTGAATGGCTATTCCACTAGACTCTAGAGGGGGGAAATTGCTTTGTGGGAGACCAGAGGGACAGTTTTTATTTCATACATTAATAGATTTCCTCACTATCTATATCTTAACCTTTGGCTTCTGCAATTCTTTTGCATCAGTTTCAGAGCTCTAATGACAAAAAGATTGTGAAAACAAAGAAAATTCATTTTTGGGTGTTTAATTCACAATGTCCTTCCCCAAATTTTTACTGTTACTGAATAGTCAGGAAAGTAAAACTTTAAGTACTGGTGGTTAGCTTCAAATATATATCTGTTTAAAGTATCAAGCAAAGGCCCATTTTCAAGTGAAACCAAAACAATACACAAAATGCAGGACAAATTAAAATAGAGAGGAAAGGAGAAGAGTTTAATTTTTTTTTGCATTAAAGATGATCATAACTAACTCATTAAAGGAGAAGAAATGTCTGTAATGTTTCAACACAAAGTACAATGGAGCACATCTATTTCATGTATTTGTACAAAAAAGCTATTGTTTCTCTTTTGTCGCCCATCAAAGGCATTTTTGATTATTTGTTCATTTTTCACTGGTTATTTATATATTTGTATCCAATTCAGTGAGTATAGTCCGAAGGTTCTACCCATCTATTAATTTTGAAATAGATTTATCAAGCTGAAGAGATCAGTATTTCATATATTAATGGAATAATGTCTAAAATGCTACAAGCAATAAAAAAAAATCCCAACAGGCAATGGAAATGAAGCTGCCTTTAAATTTTGGAAATGCATGGGTATTTGGGTTTATTTTCTCTCTGCATGGTATATGCAGAAATACACAGAAGAGGGAACAGTTACCACATCTATATAGCAGTAGACCACTTATGTAGAGTTGTGCCTGATTATAGGATATCCGTTTTAAACACATGCATTGACAAGAAATCTACTGTATATTCATGCTGACATGAAGCAGAATTTGAAACGTATCAGATTCATTGCTTTTCGAGTTTAACAGAATCACAAAAATGTCTTAGTAGCAACATTAGTAATCTGTACAATGTCTTTTAAAACATGCCAAGACTTTTGCACTTTAAAGATTCTTTACACTCTCCAGCAAAAAAAAGTACTGAAACCAGGTGAGAGTATTTTTTTTTTATTATACACTTACTTGATAAATAATATATCTGCAGGGGCATGCACAATAATATTGCCACAATTTATCATTACAGCATTACATTGAATAATTATTTTAAAACCTGGGCTTCCTGACTTTTCTACAAACGTTTTTGTTTTGACAGCCTAATTTGAGTATTTGCTGCCTTTCATCAGCTAAGAGAAGTGTAGTATTTCACATGATACTAACATCTGAAAATTGGCACAAATGGCAACCTTTGCCTGAGAGGTACAATACTTTAAAAGGAAGATTCCAGCATTCATTAAAATGTATTACTGGAAAGATACACAATCTTCTCTCTTAAATTCAGGAAGTCCTGAAAAGTTAATAGGGAAGTACAACCCAAATCTATATGCTTGCACCATTTCAAGCTTGCATCAAAAATCACTTTGTAAAATCAAAATTAGGTTAAAAGGCTTTTAAAAACACAGGGATTTATTCCAGAAGATTCACAGATTGCCTGCAAGATTGTTAAATCCTCATAGATTAAGGAGATGGGGAAAAGAAATGAAGTACTGCTTGTTATGCCAATGTAATTTATAAAACCCCATGTTCACAAGACGTTTGTTAGGACGATGCAAACAGCAAATAGGTACAGAATCAATTAATTCTCATTTATGTTTATGGCAATATATCCCCCCCCCCACCACTTCTGTAAGTCACAAAAGGGATGGATCAAGGTTCTGATCCACAGTTTTACTGAACCACAGAGCAACAGATACTGGTTGAGTGTTAGCTCCTCAAACATCTGTTGAGGAGAAGGGAATCCTGGAGCCTGGTTGCAAGGATGTTACTGCTGCCAGGAGGAGTCATTGCATGCCCCATCCTCCCAGCCAGAAATGTAATATCACCACTAGGAGAGTATTTCTGTATACTTGGGTCCCAGGGAACAGTATTGGCACAGCATCCTGCAATGCTGCAAAGTGCAGCGAAAGTGGCAGGTTGGGCCCTTAATATTTTTTATACCGGTTTGGAACTACAATACTAATTCTTGGTTCTCGATATTTCAGTTCAAAGCATTTCATAAATGTATTCATTTCACCTTACAATGTGAAACACTTCCATGCGGTTTTTAAAAAAAAGATCATTTGACAAACACGCGTGAAAGAATGCTTTGATTATGTTATTTCTTTCCAGAAGTGAAGGACCAGTTACAAAATTAAACCAGTTCCTCTTGACCAACAAGCAGCTGGTTTAATTTGCAAAAAACCAAAACAAAATAAAAATGCAAACCAGCTCCATTTCTAATGTCACCCAAATCAGAGATAGGTGTTTGTGAGGGTAAACAGGTGTGTTTTGTCTAGGAAGATGCAACAGGGAAGTAACACATGGAATTCTGCCCTCTCAGTATTCATGTCTTGGTGCCAATTTTGCATCTGATTTGATCTACAATCTCAAGAAAGTAAGATGCGGGGTAGGGTGGGAGAGAAACAGCAGCTATAATTGGGTATACCCAAGACAAAATGAAAATTTGAGCATCTAGGGCAACCCAAATCGCCTTCTCAATCCAGCCTGCAGGGAATCAGTGTGTTTTTACATGAGTAGAATGTGTCCTTTTATTTAAAATGCATCTCTGGGTTATTTGTGGGGCCTGCCTGGTGTTTTTACATGAGTAGAATGTGTGCTTTTATTTAAAATGCATCTCTGGGTTATTTGTGGGGCATAGGAATTCGTTCATCCCCCCCTCCCCGAAAAAAATATATAGTCCGGCCCCCCACATGGTCTAAGGGACGGTGGACTGGCCCACGGCTGAATGAAAAAGGTTGCTGACCCCTGATCTAGGGCATCTGCATATTTAGGTACCACATTTAAACATTCTCAATTCTCATTTTAATTTTCTCTGAACCACACTGAATTCTAGTGGTACAACAAATATGCATTTGGAAACTCCATTCCAAATGGACACCACAATCCCTCTAGGAGTACACACACCATTTATTTTAGCTATGGGCATGTTAAATGGGGAGCAGGACTAAGGCATGGTATCCAGCAACATTGCCCCATTTGTACAAGGACCTTCTCTTTCACAGCATACCTTTCCCCCCTTCCCCATGTGCCCTCTAAATCTGTTCTGTGGGTTCTTCCAAACCCGCATATTTGGAAGAAGAGAGGAAGTCTTTTCATGAATGGGATGATTTAATTGAATACAATTCAATTATTGGTTATTGGTATCTGTCACTAAATATACATACAATTAAAGTTTATACTTATTAATAAAACAGGTTTTTTCCCAAGTTTCATATTTAGTTCAGGAGGAAGGTTATGAATGCATATATAAAATATATAACTCCTGGAAGGCTTAGTTCTCATAAAAAGCAGGTGAGATGGCAACTGTATGTCTGGACTATACCACTTCAATCTACAAGTGGGGGAGAGGCACACGACAGAAAGCTCCTCCATTAAAAAACACACAACAAATTGCTGCACATAGAATGCTATGCCATGAAGAACAGACTCCTGCCTGTTTTCCATGGTGATTTCCTATGCTCAGTAACTGCTTTTATATGGAGAAGCTTGCAACCATATAAGCTCCTACTTGTTGTATGAAGTGGTATAGTACAGCCATAGATGGATGTGTTTTTACAAAGACTATCAAAGCCTTTGCCTGGCAAAAGGAATTACTGTGCAAAACACAAATATTTTCTGAATTAGATATTCAGATAATAAAATCATGTAATCACATTTTATTTAAGGCTCAAGATATACATCACTCAGTACATCCGTTTTCTTTCTCAGTTAAGTGCAAAACAAACTACTGCAGAGTGAGCCCTGCACTGTGTTAAACACAAACAGCAAAATATGGAGGGGGAATGTCCACACAAACACACACAAAACCAACAAAGCTCTGTTTATGTAAGTTTCAGAAACCAGCTCAGAAGTCAGCATCATAAGGAATAAAGTGTAGCAGCTGCCTTCTGAAACACCAATAACCTCTTACTTAATTTTTTTTGGTAATTATAGGGATGAACACAAATAGCCATGCAACAATATTTAACAGGCAATCAAGTGATAAAGCTCAGTGCTCAGGATAAGAACTAAATTCTTTAAATAAAACAAGTGTCAACTCATTTAAAAGCCAGAGACATTTATTGTTTTTGAACTGGACTGACTGCAGTTAATTTGCTCGAGCAAAATCTCAGGATTAAATACCCCTCCGTGTCCATCTTCCATAATCAATCCAGAGTATTTAATTTCTTCTTTGTGCTCCAAGGATGTCTCAAGGCAAATGCGTCCTTGTAATTTCAGAGTCAGAATGTCCTTCTTCTTGGAGACTGGGTTCATAGTCGCCAGCATTATTGGCCAACTCAACATCTGGCTCATCATTGCTCTCTGCACTATAATCCACTTCTTCAAGAAAGCGAGGTTCATCTTCTTCCAGGACGTACGTAGTGGGGCTGCAGCAAGAACACCAGGAGAGGAGGCTTATCGTCTATTATGCTCAAGTGAAGCAGCTTCCCAGCATAAACATATTTAACGCAATAAAAAAACTAATTAGTTTTTCTAAAATGTGACCAAGAGGCTCTGGATCAATAACATGATAACTATAGCCATTCATTCTATCATTGCGACAACTATATGTCAGGAGTGCTCTGATGGTGTTTCCTGCTTGGCAGGGGGTTGGACTCGATGGCCCTTGTGGTCTCTTCCAACTCTATGATTCTATGATTCTATGATTGCTTAGCTGTCAACTTACAGATTTGAAAATAAGGGATCAGCAGCCAAAATAAGGGATTTTGCTTAGCTTATGAGTTCCATCAGCTCTTCCCCACCCGAGAGGGAGGGAGACTCTCGCCCACGCCGCCCGTGATCCCGGCATGAGGCGGTTGCGGCGCCGCGGTGGCCGCTGAAGCGCCGCCTTTCTGCGTCCCTCCTCATCCCCTCCTCTTCCTCCTCCCTCAGGCCGCCGCTGCCGCCTCCAGCTTCCCCTGGCAGCGCGGTGGAAGCCTCACAGAGAGGGGCTTCCTGCCTCCACCCGTCTCCTCATGACGCACCCGAGGGGGAAAAGGAAGAGACAAGAGACGCGGCAGCTCGTGTGCACACTCTCTCTCGCTCTCTTGAGGTGGAGGACCCCAAGCCGCTGCTTCCCTCCTGAGCCGGGCAAGCATGAAACCCAGGAAATTTAAGGGACATCAATCCGGGACAGCAGCGGGACACGGCGCTGGGATAAAGGAGTTTCCCACCAAATAAGGGACGGTTGACAGCTATGTATCATTAAGTGCCAAATGTTATATAGGAGATGCATTACCATTCTCCCCCAAAATTGGCAGCAGCAGCGTCTTACAAAACCCTTCATCAATAAATATGAATCTTATATTAACAAAACATTCTGAACTCTGAATTTTCAAAACACTCAACACATAGACCCAGAAACATGAAGCCTATGTGGGAAAAGGCCATATGCATTCTCTCTATCCTCTCTGCATGGATCAGCCCTGGTGGCTCCACCTCTGACATTGCGCACTGAAAGGAAGGTCTGAAGGAGGAGTCTTGCATGTTCTCTTGAAGCCTCCTGGGAACAGAGATCTGTGTGATCAGGGCTCCCGACTGCAAGAAGGATCCCAAGCGCATCCAGCTGGAGATGCAAAGAATCCAAGGCTGCAGCCAGCAGTGATGGGAATGTGGGGGCCAGTCATGCTTCCTCACTCCTCCATCAACACATTTTTAGGCAGACACCAGAATAGGGAATTTTTATACACTGGATAACTGTCCCTTTCACAGCATGCCGAACTGTACCAACTAGTTTGTCAGAGCCACAGAACGAAAAAACAAACCAAAAATAGAAAAGTAATTTCTACAGCGACATAACTGAGGCTAGTGTTTATAACAAAAGTTATTCCAAGATTACTGAGATTTCAATGTGTTTTTATTAACATGCAGTCAAGTAAAGAAAAATAAGCAATGGGTATCAATGTGGTCTCCTAAGGAAACAGGTTTTGGAGATTCAATCAGGAGGACATTTTCTACAAGACAAGTTTCTTCACTGAAGCTTTACCCTTCCCATGTGACAGAAGGGTCCCCCCCCCCAAAAAAAAACATTTTTGCAGAGCAAGTCAGGTCAACTTTCATATAAAACCGATTAAAGTGCATCACACAAAGACAACAGAAATGAAAACAGTGCATCACTTCACTGTGACAGCACAGCAAAAAGCTTTAAAGCAATTGAAGTAGGTGAGTGAAACCACAGACAGTGGGAAAAGGGAAGCGTCTTCACATGTCTGAAGACAAAAGAGAAATCTCACCATTTCCCAGGCCATGAGAATCTTTGCCCGCTATCAATTCTAGCAGTGAAATGTGCCACTAGACTCTACCAAAAATCAATCTCAAAACCTATCCAACAAAGATAATTTGAAACTTACCTCTGAAAGGAAGCTGGTCCTTTCATTTTAGGTGTTAAAATGATTAAAGAGCTGAGAAAGCCATAGATAGGTACATACTACAAAATGTCTGTCTGAAATTGTGTTCTTTACAGAGAGATCCTGATCCAGATTCAGCAACCCAGGCTGCGGATGCAGAGTGTTCTTTACATGCACACATAGAAAAATTAGTTTGGACGTGTCTTGGGAGCAATGCTTTTCTTTCTCCATCTATGTTACAGACATTCTGCCCCCCCAAAAAAAATTTGCACTAAAATCTGCCTTCTGCTGTAGTTCTTTCATTTTAAATTCCCCGCCTCCAGCTATTTCATAGGACATCACTGAGAACTGTTGCCTGGCAAGAGAAGACTTGCCTCCATCATGGACTGGATGAGACCCAGCTGCTCCATCCACTATCCCTTGCCTCTCAGATCATCAGTGATGTCTGCAGTATCATAGGCGGAGGCAGTGGGGCAACACCAGGAAGGGCAAGGATGAAAGAAGGAAACGTTAGCTGCATAAACCTGGCACCACAGGGTCACCATGGTATTCCTCTTCCTGTTACCAGATTTGAATGTATTTTTTTCATTGTGAGAATCTCTTGAAAACAACTTCATAAGTGGAATTTAAGTATTCTGAAACAAATAAACATTTAGCACAACAACGTTTTAAGCTCGTACTACCTTGTCACTTTACAATTGGATTCAATCAATTCATTTTCAATGTCAAAGAGCGTAGATGGCAGGTTGTATTCTAGTGGTGATGTCAACCTTTTCAAACGCAATAAACCAGAACAGAACTTGGCTCCCATCTCTTCGAGTTCACGTGTCCCAATTTGTAAGCCCTAATTAGAGAACAACATATTCACCGAGTGGTTAGTTTAATTATGTCTGATGCTATTGCTAAAAATAACTCCTGGCACAGTTTGTCTTACTAAGAGATGCAAGACCAGCTAATTAAAGTATTAAAGCAACAAATGCAAAACCGGATGATCCCCAAAGTTTATATCTTTATAAGATGTGTTTGGAGTCCAGAATACAAGCTATGATAAACATGCCATTCAAAAAGTAGGCTAAACTGGCCACTTTATTTTGAAGGAAAAGCATTTGCGGGACACCATTCTGAACATAAAGGTAAAGGGACACCTGACCATTAGGTCCAGTCATGGCCGACTCTGGGCTTGCAGCGCTCATCTCGCTTTATTGGCCAAGGGAGCCAGCGTACAGCTTCTGGGTCATGTGGCCAGTATGACTAAGCCGCTTCTGGCGAACCAGAGCAGTGCACGGAAACGCCGTTTACCTTCCCTTCCGGAGCGGTACCTATTTATCTACTAGCACTTGGACGTGCTTTCGAACTGCTAGGTTGGCAGGAGCAGGGACCGAGGAACGGGAGCTCACCCCGTTGCGGGGATTTGAACCGCCGACCTTCTGATCGGCAAGTCCTAGGCTCTGTAGTTTAACCTGCAGCGCCACCCACATCCCTTTTATTCTGAACATGCTTCTGGCCTATTATTTGCTTTAAAATCTCCTCTGCTATTAACCCCCAAAGGTATTGCTTACTGCAAAGCACATTCAGGGACAAATTACAGGCATGGTTAGGGGCAGTTTTTGGCAGGAAACCTTTGCAGGGACACAATCCAGATCAGTGGCATGTCCCAGATTGAGACCTGACAGATTTTTCCCTTCCACCTCCCTTTTTAAAGAAAGTGGCCAGGCTGAACCATTTTTTAAAAATGTTTGTTTCCCTTAGATAATACATATTTCAAAGTGTTCCTCTAAAGAGAATCCAGGCAATGCACAAGATTATGTTTTCAGACTCATTAAATATACAGATGCCATTTTTTCAATTCGGTTTTATTTTTTACCTTGTACTTCCCCTGGTCACATCCACATAATGTGCTTTCCATGGTGTAACTCCTCTGAACGCCTATTTCTCTCCAAACGACAACACGTGCTGTAGATTCCTTGGACTTTTCTACCACAAAACTGCAGCTGCTCATGCAGAATGCTGGAGCTGTCTGACTCAGAATCTTTGGAAGGGTCTAGAGGAAGGGAGTATTTAGCAACAGTCTGAAACTGTTAAAAAGTTTAGCAGGTACAAAGTCAAGAAACCACCGAATATTAAAAGGTGCATTACTTGGTCCACTTTCAATATGTGAAAAAGTATATAACCGGAACTGAATTCCTGTGGATTTCAGGCTACATATTATTTAGATGCAAATAAATAAAAAAATTAAGGATAGAAGAAGGATGCATTCCAATAATTTATTTCAACCGATTTATTCCCCCAAAAGCGAGCCCAGGGCAGTTAACAAATATATAATTATAACAACACAAAATACAATAGCAGCAAAAAGCTCCACTTAAAATACCAATACAAAGACAGAAAATGACCGTAATAAAACAGCAGGATGGTTAGCAGAAAAATTATTACACCACGAAGACTTGGCAGAATAAAAAAAGTTATCACCGTGTGCCTAAAAGTAGCCAGAGTCAGGGAAAACTACACAAAAAATGAGAGGAACTTTTGTGATGTAGTGGCCACTCATGAGACTACCACCCAGCTATTGAAAAAAAGCAAAAAAGCAGGGCATTCCCTATTTACACAGTTTCTAAGTCCACTATGTGAGAGGAACAGCAGTATGAGATACAACCCAGCGTGTGGAGGCTGTGATTTTATATCCTACTGCAGTGATACCAGATGTAGAACGGAGGGGAAGGAGCTTCTAGCCTCGTGAGACTTGCCCAAACTGTTGAGAATCTGGCTTGCCAATTCTTCTACAATTGTATTATAAATATACTTCTATTCTTAAGGCGGAAAATATGAAAACAATGAGAAGAGGTAGGAACGAAGATTAATTTAATTTGATTTTAATTAATTTTATAATGAATGTTTTTAGAATGTTGGACTATTTTGATTGTTGTTAGCCGCCCTGAGCCCAGCTTCGGCTGGGGAGGGCGGGATATAAATAAAATTTATTATTATTATTATTATTGGAGATATGCTTCCGAGGTCCAGACTACGGGGAGCCCGGAAAAATTAATATTTACATTTTGGATTACAATTTGGTTGTTTTTTAATTTTAGTTTAGTTTATTATTTTTAATTTGATTATGATTCAGAAATGTTGATTGGCAGTTTTATTGGGAAAGCAATAAAAATTATTTAAAAATAAATAAAATAAATATACTTCTATTATTTATCCTTTATAATTCTGCTGTCATCACAATACAGCATTCTCCTTAGTACAGTAATAATATATTATTGGGGTTTCAGGCTATAGCCGTAGAATGAACAGACAGTGAAAATTAATTAAAATATATTTACATATGATGCATATCAACAATATATAGAACATTTATCTATCTATCCCCAATGTTTTAATAGTTTCTTACATGAAATTTTATTGTTTTTTTAAGGAAGCTGTTTTATGTTCACTTCACCAATTAAAAACCAGATAGTTAAATTTTCCAAAACAGTGGGTTGTATTCATATTAGTCAAAGCTCATTGAGTGGACCCACTGGAATTTGTGGATATGACTAACTTAGGTCTTTCAATTTCAATGGATCTCCTCTGGGCAAAATACTACTGGCATACTACTGGCAGTGTTATCACATGAGGATTAGACAAAATAAATAGAAATAGAAATTATGAATCTGCTGTGGCCTTGTTTGGATTTTTAAAGCAACAACTTACCCTATAGCCAAGGTCTTCAACGACATCACAAGAAGCAGCACTAAGATTAGTGTGCCACATGGTCTCCTTGATGCTGCAGCCATACATAAACACGTTTTTCTTGCGAGAATGACCATGATAATCACAAAAAACCTAGGAGAAATAAAGTTTTCAAAAGTTATAAAAGATGCAACTTTCTTGTATCTGTAGTGGGGCAGAGATATTGTCTTTTTTTGTAATGATATTTTATTAGTTTTCAAATATTCCCCCAATAATAGCCAAATTATAACAATATCAATTAACTGGGGGCAGAGATATTTTCACAAATATTCCAGCTCATCAATTATATACCGTTTGTTCAATTTCTGTGCTGTCTTTTATTACTCTGTAATGAATCCCATTTCTTCAAGGAGTCAAAGGCCAAGTTCTGATGTAATGATCCCAGGCTAATAAACTATGGTTTATTGGCTCAGGAGCTAACTGTATGCTCCTGCCTTCCCTCACATAAGCAGCTACAGTGAATCTATCTGTTTCTTTAACCAGTTTCTTATGATGCTTGAACTGGGAAATCGTTATTAAAATGTTCCCTCCAAATGAGGATATGAAACCAGAATCAGATCCTGCTTTTAATCGGGAACTCTTAGTCACAGATTCCCAGTTTGGTTGTGCAACAGGGAAGGGCTAAGAAGGAGCACACAATATTTCATCAGATCAGGACTGTTACATATGAACAAGGACAAAAGCGTGAAGTTTGGCTTAAAAGAGAGAAGGAAACATAACAAAAAAGAAATGAATGAAATGGAATTAAGTATTTTTAAAAGTCACTTGACATAAAAACGAAATCAAGTAATAAATCCTGAGAAATAGTCTAAAAACTCTTTACATTCTCTCAGATGGTTCAACTATGTAAAAAAGGAAGAACGAAAATTAGGCCCAACTAAATGTAACAGAAGCATTCATGTCTTTCCCTTTTCACCAACATTCTGCCTCCATTCACATACAAACATCCTGGGATCCTGAAGTCTAATTTCCTCTGCCTGCTCTTCAAAGATTTTCTCTAAAGAGAGACCTTTGATCTTAGCATGAAACACCACAGAACTAAGATTTGGAATAAAACCTGCTTGCTTTTTCAGAGGGAAATGCAACATTTCCACATATATCCAATGCTGGAGTAGGGATAAATACTGCTTTTTATGTTGCCTAGAATGACCTATGTTGGGATGCGGGTGGCGCTGTGGTCTAAACCACTGAGCCTAGGGCTTGCCAATCGGAAGGTCAGCAGTTCGAATCCCCGTGACAGGGTGAGCGCCCATTGCTCGGTCCCTGCTCCTGCCCACCTAGCAGTTCGAAAGCACGTCAAAGTGCAAGTAGATAAATAGGTACCACTTCGGCGGGAAGGTAAACGGCGTTTCCATGTGCTGCTCTGGTTTTGCCAGAAGCAGCTTATTCATGCTGGCCACATGACCTGGAAAAACTGTCGGCGGACAAACATTGGCTCCCTCAGCCAGTAAAGCGAGATGAGCGCTACAACCCCAGAGTTGTTCATGACTGGACTTAACTGTCAGCAGTCCCTTACCTTTATGAATGACCTATGCATAGCAAACAGTACTGTGCACCTGCATGTCTACGTATGCGCATGTGTGCATGCACACACATTGGCCGCACACACTACTGACATGAGGCCTGTGGGGGGGGTGGCAAAGCGTCAATATGGCCGTTGGACCAACAAAACAATTAGTCACTCCTGAAAACCACACCTACAGAAAACCACATGAAGAGTCTCATCTGTCTAATACTGACCACATTTAAAAGCAGAGCATGGGATCTGCAGAGATAGAACTGCAGAAGTTTCTGAGGAGAAACATCTGTCAAAAGAGTTCCCTCACAGATTTCATATATTTTGGGAGAGGAAGGGGCATTTTCATGCAATGCCAGAATGACTTCCGATGCTTTTACTTCAGTGGAGTGAACTGGGTGAGCACACGGATACGAACACTTACCAGGGGCAAACGTTTTATGGTAGCCAAATACTGGAGCAGGCCTTTGGCATGATAAATGGTGGGGTGAAGATCTAGGTTGGGGTTTTGCCATTGTCTGTTCAAGTCCTCCCCGCTTAAAGAACAGCGATGACTACAGGAGAAAGACAATCTCAGTAAGTTCTTACTGTCCCAAGCAAACATGTTTCCCCCTCCAAGTAAGTTTGTGAGACAACTTTTGTGGATATTTTGTGCTATTTTATTAAGACAAAAAAGGCGGCTCTTTAAAGTCTTGCTTTAACTGTTTGATTTTTTAAAAACCATTCAGTGAAAATGAATCATGATATTAGAAAGCTAGTGTGCTTGTATCCAGCATTTGTCTAAACTGGTGGGAACTATTACATTTTGTGATAGTAAATTCCACAGTTTAGCTATGTGCTGCATGAAAAAGTGCTTATTTTTGCCTGTCCTAAATCTCCCACCATAAGAGCAAACCCTTAGAGGCCGAGGTGCCTTTCCTCCCCCCAAAGTTTTTTTTTGAGGGCACTGCCCCCCAAGCTGATGGGCATGACCATTCAAATGGTGTTTGTGTGCCACATCATGTGAATAATTATGTGGGGCAGGGCTTACCTTGAGTCCCCCCAATATTTAATTCAAGTGGGCACCCCTTTCACCCACATTTCAGCTTCACTGGAAGACGCCGGGTTCTAGTGTTACGACAGGAAAAAGCCTATACAGTCATACCTCGGGTTAAAGTTGAGCGTTTTTGGGTTGCGCTCCGGGGTGACCCGGAAGTAACGCGTTCCAATAACGCGTTACTTCCAGGTTTCGCCGCTCGCGCATGCACAGACGCTCAAAATGACGTCACACGAATGCGCAGAAGCGGCGCATCATGACCCGCACACATTGTGTTCTCTTCAGGATGTGAACAGGGCTCTGGAACGGATCCCGTTCGCATCCAGAGGTACCACTGTATACTTTTTCCACACCATGGAAAATTTTACACACATCAATCATGTTCTCAGAAATGCAAGTAACCCCAAATGCTGTAATCTTTCCTTATACAGTAAGCCAGTTGTTCCAGCACCTGATAATTTTGGTTGCCCTTTTCTGACTTTTTCTAGCTCTACAATATCCTTTTTGAGGTGGGGCAGCCAGAACTGTGCACTATATTCCAAGTGTGGCCACACCATGGATTTGTATAAAGTTATTCTGATATTCATTTTTATCGCTTTTTACTGATCCCTAACATGGAGTTCACAGCTGCTGCATATTGGGCTGACGTTTTCATTGCGCTGTTCATTGAATATTGAGGCAAAAGGACAAAAGGTCCATGGCCTAAACTTGGTGTGGAAGTGCCTAAGCATTATCTTTGCTGCTGAATACACTTAAAAACTTACTTTCCATTAATGACCCCATCAGGATTAAGCATTGGTACAATTTTAAAAATATAGGATTCTCGTAAACTTTGGGCAGCAGGAGTATTACTCATGAGATATTCCAAAGTTCCCTTCATAACCCAGCTTGCGTTGGTCTCTCCAGGATGAACACGAGCACATAAGAAAATATAAGGGCGGTTTCCTAAAAAAGAACAACACAGCACAAGCATGATACAATCACAAGTCACAGCAGCCTGCTTATTACAAATTGACATGTATGAACTAGAACATGAAATGCATGTAATTAAAGAACTTGAATTCATTAAAGTAGAATATACATATGGCATAAAGTTTTGAACAGGTAGATGTGGCCGCCTGGCATGTTTAATTAGGCCCACAAATTACGCTTTCCAGAACATCTATATGCAATTCACATATCTTTTACAAAGCAGCCTGCATTCAGGAAAACAAATACAGTGGTGCCTCGCAAGACGAAATTAATTCGTTCCGCAAGTCTCTTCGTCTTGCGAGTTTTTCGTCTTGCGATGCACGGTTTTCCATAGGAATGCATTGAAAATCAATTAATGCGTTCCTATGGAAAACGCCTTCCCCCGACCTCTTCTGGCGGGCGGCATTTTAAAATCGCCCGGGACAGCGGAGGACTTCTCCGCTGTCCGGGGCGATTTAAAAGCCCCTGGGAAGGCAGGCAGGGGGGACAAAGGCTTTCTCGCCCGGCCGCCCGGCTTCGGAACATCGTTCCGATGCCGGGCGGCTGGGGGAGGCGTTCCTGCCCCACCGCCCGGCATCGGGACGATGCCCCGAAGCCGGGCGGCTGGGGGAGGCGTTCCTGCCCCACCGCCCGGCATCGGGACGATGCCCCGAAGCCGGGCGGCTGGGGGAGGCGTTCCTGCCCCACCGCCCGGCATCGGGACGATGCCCCGAAGCCGGGCGGCTGGGGGAGGCGTTCCTGCCCCACCGCCCGGCATCGGGACGATGCCCCGAAGCCGGGCGGCTGGGGGAGGCGTTCCTGCCCCACCGCCCGGCATCGGGACGATGCCCCGAAGCCGGGCGGCTGGGGGAGGCGTTCCTGCCCCACCGCCCGGCATCGGGACGATGCCCCGAAGCCGGGCGGCGGGGGGAGGCTTTCCCGCCCGGCCGCCCGGCTTCGGGACATCGTTCCGATGCCGGGCGGCTGGGGGAGGCGTTCCTGCCCCACCGCCCGGCATCGGGACGATGCCCCGAAGCCGGGCGGCTGGGGGAGGCGTTCCTGCCCCACCGCCCGGCATCGGGGCAATGCCCCTAAGCCGGGCGGCGGGGGGAGGCTTTCCCGCCCGGCCGCCCGGCTTCGGGACATCGTTCCGATTCCTGGCGGCTGGGGGAGGCGTTCCTGCCCCACCGCCCGGCATCGGGACGATGCACCGATGCCGGGCGGCGGGGGGAGGCGTTCCTGCCCCGAAGCCGGGCGGCTGGAGGAGGCGTTCCTGCCCCACTTCCCGGCATCGGGACGATGCCCCGAAGCCGGGCGGCGGGGGGAGGCTTTCCCGCCCGGCCGCCCGGCTTCGGGACATCGTT
The DNA here is from genome assembly GCF_964234715.1 of Podarcis melisellensis. Taxonomy (NCBI): domain Eukaryota; kingdom Metazoa; phylum Chordata; class Lepidosauria; order Squamata; family Lacertidae; genus Podarcis; species Podarcis melisellensis. The sequence goes on from NC_138543.1 coordinate 7,268,133, forward strand.
CCGATGCCGGGCGGCTGGGGGAGGCGTTCCTGCCCCACCGCCCGGCATCGGGACGATGCCCCTAAGCCGGGCGGCTGGGGGAGGCATTCCTGCCCCACCGCCCGGCATCGGGACGATGCCCCGAAGCCGGGCGGCGGGGGGAGGCTTCAAAAGCCGTCCGGGGGCTTTTAAATCGCCCCGGACAGTCCCGGGGCGATTTAAAAGCCCCCGGTTAGGCAGGCGGGGGGGCAAAAGTCTTTGCCCCCCCTGCCTGCCTTCAAAAGCCGTCCGGGATAGCGGGAAGCGCTTCCCTGCTATCCCGGACCGCTTTTAAAATGCTGGCGGTGGGGAGCAAAGCCTTTCGCCCCCGCCGGCCTTCCTGGACCTCTTCTGAAGTCCGGAGGGGGGGGGGAAGGCTTTGCTCCCCACCGCCAGCATTTAAAAAAAGGTCCCCGAGATTTCCCTATGGGCTTTCGTCTTGCGATGCAAGCCCATAGGGAAAATCGTCTAGCGAAGCGTCGCAAAAACCGAAAAACCCTTTCGTCTTGCGGGTTTTTCGTCTTGCGAGGCATTCGTCTTGCGGGGCACCACTGTATATATATATATATATATGCAGGTTTTGGTGTCCTCGGGTGTCTTCCCGTGTAAAAGTTGGGGTGTCTAGGCGACGTTTCGACGAGGTCTCACTCGTCATCTTCAGGCTGGTGCTTTCGGCTTCTTGTTACTGGAACAGAGCAGGATCTCAGTGTTTGAGTTCCTATAAATACTGTTGAGGGGGTGTGGTGTATAGCCTCCAATGTTCTGGGCAGAGAGGAAGTTCCCAGGCTAGTGTGCCTTTTCTTCTTTTGTTCCTTAATTACTTGAGGGATATCTTGAGTGATTTCTTGAGTGATATCCTGAGTACCACTTAGGTGGGTCATTAGGTGTGGATTAGTTGCTAAAGTCTTTGTGTCTTGACCTCTTGAACTTTGTGAAGAGTTTTTCTGAGAAGATGGCTGTACTGCACTTAGTTGTGCTCTGGCTTGGCTTCGTGTATAGGGGCGAGCTGTGGTTTTGTGGCCTGTGTCAGCCAGATCTGTGTAGGGATTGCAGGGGGGTGCAGCATCCGGAGGTGCCACCATGGTTTGGCTACTGGATGGTGTCTGTAATTTATCTGTGGAGAGGGTCTGGGTTTGGGTCTGGTGTGGTTGATTGGTGATAGCGTTCTGTGTGCCTCTGGATCTGGTGTCAGTTTTTGTGGGGAGGGCTAATTTCCAGATGTCTGGCAAGCGGGATGTGTCGCTCACCTCTACAAAATCTCGCTAAATTTCTCGCCAAGCAACTTCAGCCCTATGCAGAATCCATCTCTTCACACGTTCCAAACTCCTTCCAGTTCATAGAAACAATAAAGAAGCAAAACCTACATCCTAATGACCTACTTGTGAGCTTCGATGTTGTATCTCTCTTCACACAAGTGCCCATTAATGAAGCCTTGACAGCCATTCAAAACAAATACAATCCCCCCGAATACATCTTGGACCTGACCAACCACTGCCTAACCAACACGTACTTCATCCACAATGGACAAAGATACAAACAGATAGAAGGAGCACCTATGGGATCACCCCTCTCACCTGTCATCGCAAACCTGTACATGGAACACTTTGAAACCAATGCTTTAGACAAGTCAGAACACAAACCCAAACTTTGGCTCAGATATGTTGACGACACCTTTGTAATTTGGCCACACGGGAAGGAAAAACTGGATAGCTTCCTCACACATCTCAACAGCCTACACCCCAAAATACAATTCACTATGGAAATAGAAGCCAACAACCAACTTCCCTTCCTTGACGTCCTAATCTACAAAAAACCTGATGGCTCCCTAGGACACACTATCTACCGGAAAAAAACACACACCAACCGCTACTTACATGCACAATCACACCACCACCCTGCACAAATAAACTCCGTAGCCAAGACTCTCATCTCCAGAACCAAACGCCTGGCTGACAAAGACCACTTGACAACTGAGTTACAGAACCTCTCAAATGTGTTAATTGCCAATGGATACCAGCAAAACAGGGTTACGAAGCTAATCCAAAAAGAAACACCCCCCAAAAACCAAGACACAGAAGAAAACAATGGCATGGCCCTCCTTCCTTATATCAAGGGCACTACAGATAAAATTAGCAAAATCCTCCATAAACACAATATCAAAACAGCCTTTTGCACCAACCAAAAAATAGCCAATATCCTCAGAAACCCCAAGGATAAAATCCAGTTGGAAAACCAAGGGGTCTATGAAATACCCTGCAAAGTCTGCCCAGCCACGTACATTGGACAAACAAACAGACGAATAAATGCACGTATCGCAGAACACAAGAATGCCGTCAAAAAAGAAGAAAAAACTTCCTCTCTTTTCCAACACATGAAAGAAACAGGACACGAAATTAATTTTGCAGATTCCAAATTGCTCTTTAACATGGAACATCACCACAAGAGAATAATCATGGAAGCCATCGAGATAGAGAAACACCCTCACAACATGAACAAGCGTGACGACACATCCCGCTTGCCAGACATCTGGAAATTAGCCCTCCCCACAAAAACTGACACCAGATCCAGAGGCACACAGAACGCTATCACCAATCAACCACACCAGACCCAAACCCAGACCCTCTCCACAGATAAATTACAGACACCATCCAGTAGCCAAACCATGGTGGCACCTCCGGATGCTGCACCCCCCTGCAATCCCTACACAGATCTGGCTGACACAGGCCACAAAACCACAGCTCGCCCCTATACACGAAGCCAAGCCAGAGCACAACTAAGTGCAGTACAGCCATCTTCTCAGAAAAACTCTTCACAAAGTTCAAGAGGTCAAGACACAAAGACTTTAGCAACTAATCCACACCTAATGACCCACCTAAGTGGTACTCAGGATATCACTCAAGAAATCACTCAAGATATCCCTCAAGTAATTAAGGAACAAAAGAAGAAAAGGCACACTAGCCTGGGAACTTCCTCTCTGCCCAGAACATTGGAGGCTATACACCACACCCCCTCAACAGTATTTATAGGAACTCAAACACTGAGATCCTGCTCTGTTCCAGTAACAAGAAGCCGAAAGCACCAGCCTGAAGATGACGAGTGAGACCTCGTCGAAACGTCGCCTAGACACCCCAACTTTTACACGGGAAGACACCCGAGGACACCAAAACCTGCATTCCTGTACCCGTGAAAATCTACGAAAGCAAATATATATATATATATATATATATACACACACACACACACACACACACACACAGAGTATTTTTCGCTCTATAACACGCACCCGACCATAACATAGTTTTTAGAGGAGGAAAACAAGAAAAGAATTATTCTAAACGAAACAGTGGATGTATGATTTTTGTGGTTCATGCTGTGGCCACAAACATGTGATCTGACAGTGAGTTTGGGGTAGCCCAATGCAAAAATCCTGAGGAGCCATGTGGATCCATGCTTTGTAACCACGTTTTTGCACCACTGCGGCCCCAGGCAACAGTGGGTGCGTGGTTTTTTTGCTGCAAGCTATAGCCATGGACATGCTATGTGATCTGATGGTGAATTTGGGGTGACCCAGTGCAAAAATCCTGAGGATCCATGTGGATCCGTTCTTTGTAACCAGGCTCTCTGTCCCTCTCTTCTCCCCACTAAGCAGCTCTTCTCCCGCTTTGCTGTTTCAAAGCGAGCAAAGCGAGCCACGGAGGAGGGAAGGAAGGGGAACCATGGATCCTCTGCTCATGACTGCAGCAGATCCCCCCCGCCATCTGTAGGCATTTGCTCCACAACACGCACAGACATTTCCCCTTACTTTCTAGGAGGAAAAAAGTGAGTGTTATGGAGCAAAAAATACGGTATATAAATTCTCAGTAGAAAGAGAAAAACCTTGTACTTACTGAACTGACAGATATGTTCATAGTAATCTGACTCCGGCATGGCTGTTATAGTTACTATGGGACAGCTGTTTCCAGAGAGAGTCTCACACAAAACGTCTTGTCGAAAATATATCTGCTGAGGATTGTGTGTGGAGTCCAGTTTTTTGAGATGCATCTTCGTGACAAAAATAATTAGACTGTAAGCCTACAGCCAGGGTTTGTTTCATATTTTACCATAACTACAGGTTTAGCTTTTCCTGTGCTTAAAAGACAGCAAACACCACCAGCAGTTCTAGCACTGTTCTCCACCAGTATATTTGTAAAACAATGCAGTTTTATTTCAAAACAGAGTTTTTCTGAAGACCACCCCCCGCCCGACAGAAAACTGCTTCCTTTGTTATCAGAGGCCACCATACATTTTTTTTGGGGGGGGGCCCACTTGACATCTGTAAAGTGTTATATGTATTCCTACATTTATGGACCGTAACCTCTTGCAAACTGAATGCATTAAAGTTTACATCTCTTATTTTTGTACCAACATCATTTTGTCAAACCCAGTCTCTAATCTGCATTGCTATGGCCTACAGCTGAAACAAATCAACTAGAGCCAACGTTGTGCTCTACATCTGCAAAGTCCTGGTTATTCAGAATTAATGCTAAACTTTTTACCGCATTAGTTTACAGGAGCTTTACTAGTAATTTTTTTTTTAACTTTCCTAAACTTTACGTATGAACATTTCAGGTGTTTTCAAACAGAAAGCGCTTTTGCATCTAGCTATTTTTGTGATCACTATCAAACCATGTAGCTAAAATACCTGAAATCGTTAAAGTAAAAATGTGCATAAACAAATTATGCCTCTACCTAAGCTCAACTTAACTCACCATTAAAGCTGAGTAAGTATATGGGTAATGGTAAGCAAAGTAACAAACATCATCCTTATGCTGGAAACTGACAGTGAAGGTAATTGTGTAGTAGGATTTTCCCTTCTGGCCACCGGCTGCAATGGAACTTCTTGAAAAGTGATTCCTAGAAACAACATGTTAGAATTAGCTTAAAGATGCAGTGCATGCTACAATTTATGGTAAATAATCTGCAGAGATGCATCACTCACTCAACTATTACCTTTAGTACAAATTAACAAAGGTTGAAATTTGAATTCTCCTTTTATTAGTTTTTATTTTTAAATTTTTATTGGAATTTCATTTACAACATAACACAAACCCCCACCCCCAATACACAAATCCACCCTCGATAAACGTGAAGCATAAACTGCTTCCTTTATGAATAATTATTAATATTTTTCTAATTATAACTTAAATATCCACAAAGTCTCCTGCAGACATTAATCGAAACAAGTCCAGGTATGTATTTTAGGGCGCTGTTTTGTGAAGTATTCTCTGCATTTTCCCCGTGCTTTTTGAAACTCTTATCTAGTGTGATCTCTAATTGCCTCTGTTAATCTAGCCAGTTCAATATACCCTAACATTATTAGTTTTTAAAACAGTGTTAATTACGAATATATTTAAGTTAGTTTTTCAGCCCATTTAATTCAATCTTTTATTTCCTCCATTTACAGTTATACTTACTTGTAGTAACAAATATCAGTTCCTACACGAGTCCACCAGGGTCTGCCATTTAGTGCATCTTGAACAGAGTACATAAGGGGCTGCATACCTTCAAGCAAAATATATTACGTGATTCAACATGGTTGAAAGTACTGTATTCAGTGAAGAAATATACCCGTCTAGAGCAGGGCTCAGCAAACCTTTTCAGCAGGGGGCCGGTCCACTGTCCCTCAGCCCTTGGGGGGTGGGCGGACTATATTTTTTGGGGGGGATGAATGAATTCCTGTGCCCCACAAATAACCCAGAGATGCATTTTAAATAAAAGGACACATTCTACCCATGTAAAAACACGCTGACTGCCGGACCGTCAAATTTAGGTGATTGGGCTGGATCCGGCCCCTGGGCCTTAGTTTCCCTACCCATGGTTTAGCGAGCATAGAGTTAAAGGAAAGCATAACTTTTTAATCAAGGAAAATACCATCTAATATATTAAAAAGTTATCATTCTGCATTCTGAATATGCCAAGATAAATAATCAACTAAGCTTGAGTGTCATTTTGATTGCTAATAGTCGATAAAACTGTGTAACAATCTGACCCTTCAAAATATATATTTCTTTATCACTAGGGGGGAAAGCACTGTGAAGGTTTTGTACATCTGAATAAATCCACATTCTCCCTAGGCACTTCTTTTGAATAAGAGAAGAAAAACAGGTCTTACCATAATTAAACTGACTATTTGTCTTTTCACAGTTGATTATATTAAATCGGTAGGCAACACCTGCTCGCATTCCGCTGGCTTCGAAGTAAAACCACTGATGATAATGATTGCTGTTTATGTCAGAGTTCAGAATGAGATCATACTCATTTCTAAAGATGAACAGAAACAAGTCTTAAAATGAAGAACAGCTTCAAAATTAAAAACGAAGTAAAACAAATGAAAACATCTTACTTTCTGATCTGAATAACTTTGCGTAAATTTCCTGATTCAAATTTGGAGTTAAATTTCAGGACGTCTCCTTCATCTGGCACTGGACAGCTTAAAGAAATAAAATCACAGGGAAATGTAAGTTATATATATATATTTATCATTCCAATTTTATACTATACTATAAATATGGCTGGGTGCATATAATGAAGAGGGTGATGGATAATAAATAATAACAGTTCCTCCTTACGATGGCTACAAATAATCACTTTTAGTTATTCAGGGCTTCATATTCCTGGTTTCTTTTGAATCTGATTCAACCAATAAGGCAGAGCCTACAGGAGTTTGGATGTTGCTCATCAGTAGGATTATTCTAGGGTGTTTTTTTTTTTAAGGACCCCTGACCATTCGGTCCAGTCGTGGCCGACTCTGGGGTTGCGGCGCTCATCTCACTTTACTGGCCGAGGGAGCCGGCGTACAGCTTCCAGGTCATGTGGCTAGCAGGACAAAGCCGCTTCTGGCGAACCAGAGCAACGCACAGAAACGCCGTTTACCTTCCTGCTGGAGTGGTAGCTATTTATCTACTTGCACTTTGACGTGCTTTCGAACTGCTAGGTGGGCAGGAGCGGGGACAGAGCAACGGGAGCTCATCCCATGGCGGGGATTTGAACCGCGACCTTCTGATCAGCAAGCCCTAGGCTCTGTGGTTTAACCCACAGCGCCACCAGTGTCCCTATTCTAGGGTAAAGAACATCAACTGAAGTATCTATGTAATGCTCAGTGTCATAGAGCAGTCTTTCCCAGCCTGGTGGCCTTCCAGATGTTTTGGACTAGAACTCCCATCAGTCCCAGGCAGTATATGTCTGTGTTGACACAGCCACATGGAAGTTGTAGTCCAAAACATCTGAGGCTGGGAATGGCTGCCATACATTTTACTTTCCCCAACCTTTCTGGTCTTCTTACACAATAAGGTAGCACAACCCACCATGATGTGTGTTCACCAGAGAATAACATTTCTCCAATCTTATTCTCACTGAACTTACAAAGAGTTTGGCAAAAACCTCAAATGGATACCTGTTATTTGCAGAAATAAAATATCCAATTAACTCATTCAGGGATTTCCTTAAACCCAACAAAAATGTTTAAGAAGATGTTTAAATATTAGAGTAATCTTTGTTTCTCTTGGAGTGACTTCCAGTGGAGTCAACCTGCTGATGCAATAGACCTCTGCTCACACAAATGTTGGGGATCTCTGCAGCAGACTGCAGGAGGGGGCGTGCATAGCTACGGAGGGGAGGGAGAGGAAAGGGAAATCCCGTCACGTCCATTCATGTGACGTTGGAATCACCCATATGATTTCTTTAAAAAAGTTTCTTAACTTGACAAGAAATAATGGAGTAACACATTCCATATAAACAAGAATATGGGAATATTTGGCATAATGAATATCTAAGCGTGCAGTTAAATCGGCACACGTTAAGTTATTTAATTGCTTCAGTTTGCTGCTCTACTAGCTAAAAGTGGTGTTTTTCAAGTTTCCAAGGTGGAATAACTTGGAAGCTTTTATGGAGTTTGTCAAGGAGATGACTAGTAAGAGGCAGCGAAAGTACACTTTTAGAAGTTTGCTCACTAACGCCACTCTTTTTTTTTTACACGTATATCGATATTTATTAAAGTTTTCAATATTAATACAATAAAAAATCAAAAAGAAAAAATAACAAAAATACAAAAATAAAAATAATTAAAAACACACAAAGTTTCCATAACTTATTTTCCATTAACTTATTTCCCAGACCTCCTCATACCTCCCTCTTTTGTATTCCAATTCAAATTGTTAGTTCAGCAAATCCTTATCGATAAGTTTTAACCTGCTTCTAAACCTTTTTTTCCATATTCTCTTAAAACATTACAGCTGGAAACCGCTTAATTTCTATCCAACATCATTCTAACATTCATTAATTTTGCAGTGTTTCTGTAGAATTCTGTAGTGTCTTTGAATTTCTTCCAGTCTTTCTTCTTCCACTGACTCTTCTCCCTGGTCTCGGATTCTGCCAGTCATTTCTGCCAGTCCCATATAGTCTATCACCTTCATCTGCCATTCTTCCAGAGTGTCTTCCAGTACTTTGCAATGAGTATTCTTGCTGCTGTTGTAGCATACATAAAGAAAGTTCTATCCTTCTTTGACACCAATTGGCCGACCATGCCCAGGAGAAAGGCCTCTGGTTTCTTCAGGAAGGTATATTTAAATACCTTTTTCATTTCATTATATATCATCTCCCAGAAAGCCTTAATCCTTGGGCACGTCCACCAAAGGTGAAAGAATGTACCTTCATTTTCTTTACATTTCCAAGATTTATTATCGGGCAAATGATAAATTTTTGCAAGCTTGACTGGGGTCATGTACCACCTGTAAATCACTAACGCCACTCTTCACCTGCAGTGTGCATTTATAGGAGGGTGTTAGGTATTTTCAATTCACATTTCATGGACCAATGGCGAGTTACTTTCCCAGAATGCTCGGCAACCCACAAGTGCTTCATTGCAGACATAGAGAGGAACCTCAGCAGATAGGGAGGCATATACAGTCATAAATAGGCTTCAGGTTGAGCGCTTTCCGGTTGCACTCCGTGGCGACCCGGAAGTAATGGAGCGCGTCACTTCCGGGTTTCGCTGCATTTGCAGACGGTCAAAATGACATCACTAGCGTTTTGTTCGGGATGCGAACAGGGCTCCGGAATGGATCCCATTCACATCCCGCGGTACCACTGTAATGGGTTACATGAAGCTGCAAAATTTGAAACCGCTTGAAGTAAATATAATAGTAAATCAAATCAACCTATTTTACCAATTAATAAAGTGAGTTTTAGGTTCTTTTAATTCTTGTTTAAATGCAAACAATTACAACTGATATTTTAACTATAACTGCATCTCATTTGAGCAGGAATTAACTCCCAGAACTTTTACAACTATATGAATAGTCTAGAAAAGCAACCGGCTACCATAACCTCACTTTCTCATCAGCTGCATTTTCTTACTTATTTTCTATATGCATAAAGTAATTTAAAACGAAAGGAAAACAGTTAAAACAGGAACTTTACCTGTGAAACCTACCTGGGATTATCAAGGTCATACACAACTCTGTCTATGATATCATTAGGATGAATCAGCCTTTCAATATCTTGGGCAATTTTTGTCCTATAAAACAGAGAGAGCCCTTAACTCATGTTTCACAGTGAGAAAGGTACAACACCAGTTATTAAAAATACATTATAAGGTAAGGAAAGACCATCAGATGAGGTATCTAATTTTGCATAGAATGTGATTATCTATCTGGGGGACACATCCCAATTATTTTCCTTATGGAGAGAATCAACCTGTACAGAAGACATCAAAGATTCAAGATCAAATGTTGGATTCCTTTTCTTTCCAAAGTGCATAATATCAGATATCAATTATTATATCAATTAGTATTATTAGTTTAAAACTAATTAAGCTTTGAGAACAATTAAGTTATATTAGCAATTCATGCAATTACAGCTGAAGTAAATAAAGTTTCAAAAAGTACTGTGCAGTGATTGGGTTAGTGTGCGAGCTTCTCACCTACAAAAACCTCTACTTAAACATGAGGTTATAAATAAAACGTACACTTAATGCAAGATTAACCATGTGACACGACTATCATTTCTGCGAAAATAATTCTGTGCTCCCACTCTGTGGAGCATTATATCTGGTGCTTTTATTCTGCCATATATATATGCTGTAAGAACTCTTGAACCAGATGTACAAACATGTCCGTAACCATGTGCACAGGAGACACAAAATTCCCTACACAAATGTGTTGTCTATGTCAGAAAGAAATCTTCTTATGCCTCATGGCACAGAAAGCCTATGCAGTTGGAAATACCTGATCAGAAAAGTTGAACACCCTGGAAATTAGCTTTATTCAATAGCTAAATAGTAAAGAGTGAAAAGCACGTACAATAATAAAAACAAAGAGGCAGATTTTGACATTGAAATATATTTCTCAATTGCCATTCTGTGTCTGAAAATATATCCCGACTGGCCTTGATATGGGATGCAGAAGTTGTGCCAAAACAGAATGAAGTTATTGTGTGGTAAGCTGACAGTGTGAACAAAATGAACACCTATTGTAAACTATCATTCAGAAGACATATGGTGCACAGGCACCAAAATATAGAAATGAGTAGCTAAACTAATAACTAACATCTAATTCACAGCTTCACTCTTCTACTCTTGTCAAAAGTAATGTTTATACAATGTCAAGAAGGTAAGTTTAGAATTGTTAGCAAGTAAAACCTAGACACACTTGCCACAATTTAGTTTTTTTTTTAATGTCACCGTTAAGGACCCATCTGACTACTGACATTTTTTAAAGATCCATTGCTACAGAAATTAGTCTTATTTTCTCCATCAAGCCTAACTAGGCTCATACAAACTTGTTTCTTAAGACAAGCCTGATATTTAGGATTACAGGAATAATATAATGTAATAATAATGTATAATATAATGTAATGTATAATTTAATATGATGTTTGGAATTATTCTGGAAATAATGTTTTGTTTGATTCAGTTCTTATATATTAAAATTATCTTAGAATATTTCTTCCTCTACAACTAAACAAATCACTGACATACATATTCTAAGTTTGCTTCCCTGTTTATTTTATTATGCCTTAATATTTTCTGCATATTGGTAAGTGGCCCAGCTCGCACATAACACTAAGTCAAGGTTTGTTTAGCCAAAGTGTAATTTATTTGAATGTCTGAACCCAGCTTAGCAGACTAACCATGGTTTATTTTCCGGCAACAAACCACAATGTGAAACCATGAGTGGTGATTGACTTATGAAGTACAGTTTGCTTTAACTATGGCTTGGCACTATGTCTGAACACAATGTTGTTGTTGTTGTTTAGTCGTTTAGTCGTGTCCGACTCTTCGTGACCCCATGGACCAGAGAACGCCAGGCACCTCTGTCCTCTACTGCCTCCCGCAGTTGGGTCAAACTCATGCTGGTAGCCTCGAAAACACTATCCAACCATCTCGTCCTCTGTCGCCCCCTTCTCCTTGTGCCCTCCATCTTTCCCAACATCAGGGTCTTCTCCAGGGAGTCTTCTCTTCTCATGAGGTGGCCAAAGTACTGGAGCCTCAGCTTCACAATCTGTCCTTCCAGTGAGCACTCAGGGTTGATTTCCTTCAGTATGGAGAGGTTTGATCTTCTTGCAGTCCATGGGACTCTCAAGAGTCTCCTCCAGCACCATAATTCAAAAGCATCAATTCTTCGGCGATCAGCCTTCTTTATGGTCCAGCTCTCACTTCCATACATCACTACTGGGAAAACCATAGCTTTAACTATACGAACCTTTGTTGGCAAGGTGATGTCTCTACTTCTCAAGATGCTGTCTAGGCCTGTCATTGCCCTTCTCCCAAGAAGCAGGCGTCTTTTAATTTCGTGGCTGCTGTCACCATCTGCAGTGATCATTGAGCCCAAGAAAGTAAAATCTCTCACTACCTCCATTTCTTCCCCTTCTATTTGCCAGGAGGTGATGGGACCAGTGGCCAGGATCTTCGTTTTTTTGATGTTGAGCTTCAGACCATATTTTGCGCTCTCCTCTTTCACCCTCATTAAAAGGTTCTTTAATTCCTCCTCACTTTCTGCCATCAAGGTTGTGTCATCTGCATATCTGAGGTTGTTGATATTTCTTCCAGCAATCTTAATTCCGGCTAGGGATTCATCCAGCCCAGCCTTTCGCATGATGAATTCTGCATATAAGTTAAATAAGCAGGGAGACAAAATACAGCCTTGTCGTACTCCTTTCCCAATTTTGAACCAATCAGTTGTTCCATATCCAGTTCTAACTGTAGCTTCTTGTCCCACATAGAGATTTCTCAGGAGACAGATGAGGTGATCTGGCACTCCCATTTCTTTAAGAACTTGCCATAGTTTGCCGTGGTCGACACAGTCAAAGGCTTTTGCATAGTCAATGAAGCAGAAGTAGATGTCTTTCTGGAACTCTCTAGCTTTCTCCATAATCCAGCGCATGTTTGCAATTTGGTCTCTGGTTCCTCTGCCACTTCTAAATCCAGCTTGCACTTCTGGGAGTTCTCGGTCCACATACTGCTTGAGCCTTCCTTGTAGAATTTTAAGCATAACCTTGCTAGCGTGTGAAATGAGTGCAATTGTGCGGTAGTTGGAGCATTCTTTGGCACTGCCCTTCTTTGGGATTGGGATGTAGACTGATCTTCTCCAATCTTCTGGCCACTGCTGAGTTTTCCAAACTTGCTGGCATATTGAGTGTAGCACCTTAACAGCATCATCTTTTAAGATTTTAAATAGTTCAGCTGGAATACCGTCACTTCCACTGGCCTTGTTATTTGCAGTGCTTTCTAAGGCCCATTTGACTTCACTCTCCAGGATGTCTGGCTCAAGGTCAGCAACCACACTATCTGGGGTATATGGGACATCCATTTCTTTCTGGTATAATTCCTCTGTGTATTCTTGCCACCTCTTCTTGATGTCTTCTGCTTCTGTTAGGTCCTTTCCACTTTTGTCCTTTATTATGGAAATCTTTGTACGAAATGTTCCTTTCATATCTCCAATTTTCTTGAACAGATCTCTGGTTCTTCCCATTCTATTGCTTTCCTCTATTTCTTTGCATTGCTCGTTTAAGAAGGTCTTCTTGTCTCTCCTTGCTATTCTTTGGAAATCTGCATTCAATTTCCTGTATCTTTCACCATCTCCCTCGCATTTTGCTTGCCTTCTCTCCCCCGCTATTTGTAAGGCCTCATTGGACAGCCACTTTGCTTTCTTGCATTTCCTTTTCATTGGGATGGTTTTCGTTGCTGCCTCCTGTATAATGTTACGAGCCTCCATCCATAGTTCTTCAGGCACTCTGTCCACCAAATCTAAATCCTTAAACCTGTTCCTCACTTCCACTGTGTATTCATAAGGGATTTGACTTAGATTGTATCTTACCGGCCCAGTGGTTTTTCCTACTTTCTTCAGTTTAAGCTTGAATTTTGCTATAAGAAGCTGATGATCTGAGCCACAGTCAGCTCCAGGTCTTGTTTTTGCTGACTGTATAGAGCTTCTCCATCTTTGGCTGCAGAGAATATAATCAATCTGATTTCGATGCTGCCCATCTGGTGATGTCCATGTGTAGAGTCGTCTCTTGTGTTGTTGGAAAAGCGTGTTTGTGATAACCAGCTTGTTCTCTTGACAGAACTCTATTAGCCTTTGCCCTGCTTCGTTTTGATCTCCAAGGCCAAACTTGCCAGTTGTTCCTTTTATCTCTTGACTCCCTACTTTAGCATTCCAATCCCCTATGATGAGAAGAACATCCTTCTTTGGTGTCACTTCTATAAGGTGTTGTAAGTCTTCATAGAATTGGTCAATTTCAGTTTCTTCAGCACCAGTAGTTGGTGCATAAACTTGGATTACTGTGATGTTAAAAGGTCTGCCTTGGATTCGTATCGAGATCATTCTATCATTTTTGAGATTGCATCCCAGTACAGCCTTCGCCACTCTTTTGTTGACTATGAGGGCCACTCCATTTCTTTTACGGGTTTCTTGCCCACAGTAGTAGATATGATGGTCATCCGAACTGAATTCACCCATTCCCGTCCATTTTAGTTCACTGATGCCCAGGATGTCAATATTTATTCTTGCCATCTCATTTTTGACCACCTCCAACTTACCCAGGTTCATGGTTCTTACATTCCAGGTTCCTATGCAATATTTTTCTTTACAGCATTGGACTTTCCTTTCGCTTCCAGGCATATCCGCAACTGAGCGTCCTTTCGGCTTTGGCCCAGCCGCTTCATCAGCTCTGGATCTACTTGTACTTGCCCTCCGCTCTTCCCCAGTAGCATGTTGGACGCCTTCCGACCTGAGGGGCTCATCTTCCAGCGTCGTAACTTTTATATGCCTGTTGTCTTTGTCCATGGAGTTTTCTTGGCAGGGATACTGGAGTGGCTTGCCGGTTCCTCCTCCAGGTGGATCACGTTTGGTCAAAACTCTCCACTATGACCTGTTCATCTTGGGTGCACTGCTCGGCATAGTACATAGCTTCTCTGAGTTCTTCAAGCCCCTTCGCCACGGCAAGGCAGTGATCCATGAAGGGGCTGAACACAATAGATATGGCCTGTTTGGCAACTCCACCTCGGTACATTCCAGGTTACAAAGGTAGATGGCAATGGCAACTTTTTGTTTGTGTGTGTGGTTTTTGTTTTTTTTTTAAAAAAAAGCTTAATTTGTTTGCTTCTCTGCAAGATGGCCCTTGGCTTGTTGAACAAACCATAGTTCAGCATTCTGTAAACACAGTCATTATATTAAAATAGTTTCAGAAGGAAAGTAGGAAAAAACACATCTTTTAATGGAATAGTTTTGCACATGCTTTCAAAATCTACTTGTGACGCTAGTCAATTCAATTTTTGGGGGGAAATCATCTTACCTATTTTTTTCTCAATACCAGAGACCAACATTATCTGATTTGGGGGTATTGCCAAGACCTGAAAAATAGTATTAAGCTAGACACTGAATATCTCTCAGTGGTCAAGTTGTAATTACACTTATTTATTATTTTGGAACTTTGGTTCTTTAGAGCCATGACTAACTAACAAACAGAAGGGTCAACACTTCTAGTACATCTTTGAATCTTTCACTCACTGAACGTACAGTGCAAGGCAAACCAAATCTTTAACTATGAATGTTGCTACATTTATCTGTAACTTGCACAATGTTAACATGAAATTCTCTGGAACTGTTATGAATGTGGTGCTGGAATCTTAGTTGTCACTGCATTTGTAACTGCACAAAACACATGCAACAAGAAGGAGTAATGTTGAACCAAAACTGAGGTGCAGAGGGCATCTCCAACGCATTTTCTAGCTCTGGCCCTTCCGGTAGCAAATGTAACCTGATCTAATTTGTAAGGCAAACACTTCCTTTCAGGTAATAATCTGAGGTACAGTCCACCTTCACAATAATGTAATCCTTGTTGTAGTCAAATTCTAACCTTAAACACAGAACCAAGAATGACAGCACAAAAATGTTTAAAGATGAGGACATCAGAACATGTGCATCTGGTGCCCTATGAAAAAAAGAAAGCAGGGTCTTAACGTTCCCCAAAGTCTTTCTGAGTGTTTTGTGAACAAATGACCAGCATCAGTTGCTCTACTTATCTGCACACCATGCTGGGACTCTGGAATGACTGTAGATTCTACGTAGCACCACACCACAAGCTTTAGTAGCAATTCACACTGTGTATTAGAGCAACCCCATGTGTTTTTGACATTATGAAAAAGAAAGGAAGATTTTGAAAGAGAAGAGAGAAACCAAGATCATTTTTTTAAAAAATTGATCTTCTGCCCTATCAATTTAGAATAAGGTTCAAGGAAACTGCACACACCCATTCACTGCCAACTATTGCCAAAAAGGAGTTCAAGAGACCCCGATGTTATGAAGGAGAAATATCCAATATTTCTTTCACATACATCAGAGTTCGCATGTGACTGCCAGCCATTCTCTTCTTCCTTGTGGAAGAAAGGGAATAAAGTTTGAGATTATGAAACACCTGTGAAGTCCAACTCCTTTTTTTTTCTTTTTCACAACAACAGAACTTAGCATTAACATAGTACTTTAGCATGTTCACGGCAATTTATATACATTAACCCAGTAAGCTATACCACCTCCCTGTGAAACAGGTTGTTGTTATAATCAAACACTGCAAATAAAGAAACTGAAGCTAACAGATTACTTAGGTTCATGGCAGAATGAGAGCTACTGCATACATCTATCTCCTGCTTTATATATATACTTCAGAATATTTATTTCAAGTTCTCAGTGGGCTTCATTATTGTTAAGGGGGGAAGGAGCTTAAGAGAAAACAAAATTCTGCGTTCAATAAACATTCTCCTGTATTAGCTAAGAGCAATAGTCACAAAGGGAGTTGCCACTCATGGAACAGGGTGTTATCAGTTCTTTACTTCCTCTGTAGCCCTTCTAAATCCCCAAAGACAGTTTCAGGGAGGTTCGCATTGTGGGGGGAATTAGTCTGAATTGTGGGGGATATAGGGGGAAATGGCCTCCTCTGCACTGGCTCAAAGTCTCTTCCATTCACAAAAAAAATCCTCTGTATTAAACCCAACAAAATTTTATTTAACTTTACTGTTCACAGTACATTTATACCTCGTGTTCAATATGCTTCAGGCTGAATGTTTTCAGGTTGTGTTCCACGGCGACCCGGAAGTAACGGAATGGGTTACTTCCGGGTTTCGCCGCTCGCGCATGCGCAGACGCTCAAGACGACGTCACGCGCACGTGTAGAAGCAGCGAATTGCGACACACGTAGATGTGGGTTGCGTTCTGCTCAGGATGCAAACGGGGCTCCGGAACGGATCCCGTTCGGATCCAGAGGTACCACTGTAAATCGTAGCTTGAGATGATCCTTGAAACGTGTTAAGAGAAATTGGAAACTCACCTCTGCACACCGTAAGGCCTTTCAAGAATAGGCTCTTTAAACGGAGGTGGAAAGTGTCCGAAATAATCAGGATAAGCCACTTCTGAATATTCAGGAACAGACTTCGTATTTTTCACTACCTCAATATAAAGTTCTGGGTCGTGGAGTTGTAACTTATCAGGCGCCTCCAGCATCACTTGCTCTCCCATCGAAATGGAACAGGAAATTTCCTCCTCTTCAGGCTCCGCTCCAGAACAGCACAGCTTCCCCAGCTGGACAGACCGTCCTTCAAACAACACACTTCCGCAGGATGAAGCGTGTTGAAAAGGTTTATTACAGGCAACTTCACTGAGGCTAGTTTTACACTCTTTTTTGGTCATGGCCCTTGTACTATAAGAGTGCTCATTTTTGGAAGCATTTTGCAACGAAATTCTGTCAAAGTCTCTAACTATTTCATGGTTTAGGCACTGGCATGATGAGAACAATTTCTTGCGATCGCTTTGATTCTGTAAGCTATTGTCCGTGTTGCTATCACGGTTTACCAGACCCAAAAAGATGGGTCTTTTGTTACAGTCCTCTGTTTGTAGAGGAGGGCCCTCGTTCACGGGAATTTCTGTTGCAGGGTTTGCTGGAGATGGCTCCTCTCCAGCGGTAGGGACAACAATAGGCCCGCCTAGGGTTACATTGGGTGAAAAAGGCTTTGGTTCCTTGGAAACTAAGTCACACTCCTTAACATTAAGGAGAGAAAGGAAAAAAGAGAAGGGAAAATCATTATTTAGACACTTGATTTAACAATGCATAAATAACACCAAAACTCCTGCCCAGAGACCTTACAGTCTTAAGTTTTCAAAAGTGGAAGAAGGGAGAAACTTCCAGGCAACAGCAGCAGAATACCTAGAAGCAGAATAAAAAAGGAGGCGCCAAATGCAGGTGAACTTGTTTGCAAAAACAAGCAGAATGTGAAAAAAATGAGACTAGAGATGTATTTCTAAAGAGCTTACACACTAATGCAGAAATGGAAAAGGAATCACTTTACAAGCATAAGGAACAATTTAGCAATAGGTACAAATAGCAAATATCTTATCTTACATATTATTATTATTATTATTAATACCCCGCCCTCCCCAGCCAAGGCCGGGCTCATTTCTGAGAAGGAAAAGAGTAGATCCTGACAACAGGCTACATTCAGGGAAAGAGAATATCCTGAGTCTGACAGCAAAGGGTATGCTGGACTTTGGCAGGACATGAAGAGCCCCACCATTGGCAAGATCAGTTTGTTATCTTTAGATTTAAAAATTCACTCAGGAGCCGCTTCCAGTAAGATGCGAAATAGGACAGGGGATGAAAAAGAAGTGGAGAGAAAAAGAAAAGAGTCAGCAATATAAAGGTGCTTGGTGAAGCCATAGGAACAAAATGGAAAAATAAGGTCAAAAGACCGTTAAAGTAGGGGAAATCATCAGAAAGGGACAGCACTCAGAAAGACATCGAGAGAAGCAGGAAGAAAAAGTGTCACAGAAACCAAAGACACAATTAACAAATTAACAAAAGCAGCAGATAGCTGAAGAAGGAATGCTGAGAAGAAACAATTAGCTGGAAAAGGGTTATTAGAAATCTTGGTTACAGTGCATTCCATTAAGTGAAGGCCATTCATTCAAGGAGTCACGCAGGGAAGATGAAAGGGTAGCAGCAAAAGAAAAAGGGAGGTCTAATTAGGTGTTTTTCTTTCAACAAGCCTGAAATCAGATGAGTAGAAAGTGAGCAATGTTATGAAGAAAAAGGAGGGGCATGCTAAGGAAGTGTCAAAAGAGGCATTCTAACAGCTTATGGCAAAGGAGGATGCTGTTCCCTCCAGATGTTTCTGACTCCAACTCCCACCATCCCTGACCATTGGCCCTGCTATGTGGGGCTGATGGGGAGTTGGAGTCAATCAAGACCTGGGGGGCATCACACGGACTATCCCTGCCTTAAGATCTCCACTTTAACTTACAGAAAGCCTCTCCTCCTTCCGGAGGGGAGGGGTTGTGACCGGGAGATGATTCCTGCGTCATGCAGGGGGCGTTCGGCCCCCTGCCCTCATGTTCGCTGGCGCGCCACGCCCCCCCCCCCCGGCTGGGCAACCAATCGGGTGCCACCGGGGAGATGTGGTTTAGCCGCTCAAATGCGGCCGTGCCAGCTCTCCCCGCCATTCGCTCCCGATCTACCGCGTGTCACCCACCCACCACTCCCTCTAGGGCGTAGCTTCTCTCTTGGCCTTGCTATGGACCCATGATTGGTCGCCCAGGTTGCCCAGGGGGCCTGGTAGGAGTTTTTTCCAATTGGCAAATTGGCACCGGCCTCTTGGTTTTTTTCGCCTACCTCATAGCAATCGTCACAACTTTCTTGGTATTTGGCAGTTAGGCACTGGAATGTGTTGTTGGTGTATGGAAAGGCAAGGTGTGGCCATCGCCTACCCCTTCACTTTTGGGTATTCCGTTAAAGGAATCCGGTGGTCGTGGATCCTGTCCGATGCCCGTGTGGCGGGGGGCCATGGCACGACCCCCGGTGACATCAGGGGAGAGCATCAACAGGCTCTCCCTACTGGTGGTTAAACCCTCAGCAGACTCACCCCTCTCTGAGTGGGTGGAGTCAAATTGTCTGTGGTCCAATGCCTAAGCCAATACCTTCTCACATGCTGTAATCAATAAAGTTGTGGCCTTTTTCTTGCCCATTAACCTAATATACTGTGTCCATGTGTCTTTATTCCCCAAGCGGGGATCAGGTCCTCGAATCACAAATGTGCAGGTTTATTTACAGGTAGAAACCAATTCATATGGGGGTTCTGTTCCCAGCCCCTGCGAACATCGGTGGAATGTGAATAAGCATGCCCCATTCTGCCTTCTTCTGGGTACCAAAGGGCCTGCATGTCAGCAATATTGTGTCAACTGGACACACCTAAAATGGTTTCTGCTTGTACTTACTGTGGCAATTCATTTTCTTTCTCCAGTTCAGTTGTTTGAATAGCAACTCTGCAAGCTTTGAACGCTGATTTGTATTTCAATAGAAGTAGCAGCCAAATAAAACGCATCTTAGCAAGACTCCCAAACTATGCTTTTATTATTATTATTCTTTAAAGATATCAATGTCTGTACCTGAAAGTCCTCTATAAGTTCTGGGAAGAACTGTTCATACATTTTCAGATCTTCCACTGATCGCCCCAATTCCTGCTTTGGTTTCAGTTTGTTGATATCAGTCTCTATGTCATCATTCTGTAGGGAGGAAGTGAACTTGCATTACTAAAAGATTTGTGGGATACATGATACAATTTCCAGTTTAAGGTTACTGAGAATGTCTAGTATTTTCTTCATACTGCAAATAAGGTTCTTTTGCACCTCAAGAGAAAATACACAAAAGCTCTTATTGACTGGTAAGCTGATACTGGAATGGATCCCAAAAGAAGGAATCTTCCTCCGTTCAACCCACTGAAATGATTTTACAACAAGATGCTAACGTACTGGTTAATGCCCTGATTTGTTGGAAGTGTTGTGATGCATTGTGAGGAAAAATATACACAGATAATGATCAAATGAAGAGAAGAGAAGCTTCCTTTGTCACACAGTATGGGGATGGTTGGAGACGGGGGGCTAATATGCAGAATGATGTTGGGTTGTGGCTTCCATGTATATATCACTACCCCCTATCCACACATTGAGAGTTCAGACAAATGACTATCTGCAGAAATACTGTAAAATTAATGGATGTTAAAATGATGTTGGATTGAAAATAAGTGGCATTAGCAACAAAGTTAATAAGAATATGCAAAAATGAATTTATAATGGATGAAAATATAGAGTTATAAAATGTGATGATATAGAGTTAAGATAAATGAAAGAGGGTAAGGATTTCTGATTTGATTATGTAAATGGGAATACAAGAAGGGGAAGTGTGAGGAGGTCAAAGAAACAAGCAAATGAGTTTAAAGTTATGAAAAACGGATTTGTTTTTTAATTTTTTTCTTATTTTCTTTTTGCCTTTTGTATGTTGTATTTTTAATTTTCTTTTTTCATGTATTTTTGTATTCATATTTTTGGAAAACTTTAATAAATATTTCTTTTAAAAAAAAAGAGAGTGTGTTCAGACAAATGGCTCAACGCGCATTTTCAAAATGCTTTGCTTGGAACAAGACAATGCAACACCTGTCCCTTCCCCGGCCGTTTTTACAATTAATTCACAAGCATATTTATGATTTGAAAAACAAGCATATTTATGATTTGATGCACACAAAAGCAATTTTTCTGAAAGCTAATGAAAATAATTGCACAATATCTGAGTAGTATGCCCTCAGTTCCACTAACCTTAAAATCTATGTCATCTTCATTATCATTTTCAATCTCAGACTCTGTTTCGGCGTCATCATTGTCATCACTTTCATCTACTACGTCATCCACTGTGATATAAAATGCTCTATAAGTAGGGCAGATGTACGTTTTCTACAACATGTACATCCCAGAAAAGAAATGATGCATGTGAAACTTTTCACTCTCCAACTGAAACCTAATACTACTTATGAAATTAAATGAGACCACATGCTGCATATGTAATTACACAGATTCTCAATGTTACAGAAACAAATCTGTTACACATAAGAGGACATGAACAATGTAAGGCAGAACAGCTAAGGCTATGCAAGCTATCGAAAGCTGTTCTCTGTATCATCCAGAGAGTAGAAAGAAATCTGGTAGCACTCTAGCATCCTTGAATAAGGCACCTCAAGTAGAAGCCCAGGGGAGTACAGAATAGAATGATGGCTTATGTAACTGTTCCTATACAGGATTATTTAAATATGAACAAATTCGGCAGTTTTACAGCAAGGCCTTTTAAGGGTGGAATTACATTTATCTTGACAAAAGCATGCTCCAAAACCTGCATTGGTTGTGAGTCCTGCAAGACCTGTTCCCTGCCTTGCAGGCCTTTTTCCACCTGGCCTGGGAGGGAGGGGCCCGGACTGACTCCAGCTACAAAAGCTGAGGCTGCTAACCAGACTCTTGGGCTGGGGCAATGCTTCAGGGAGTGTGTTGCGGGCAGTGGTGGTTGTTGTTACTTATTTATTTTTTTGGTATCTTTATGTTTAGTGAAAATTCTTCAATTTGGTTGTGTACATTTTGATGTGTTTTATTTATTGTTTAGGACTGCATTTGTTATATTTGTAATTATGTAAATGTTTTTCAGGTTATAAGCCACCTTGAACATAGTTTGAACTAGGGAAAGGTGGCATACAAAGAAAATTATGTATGTGTGCATGCATGCATGCAATGCAGATTCAGGAAAAGTTGTATTTGTGAGAAAAATAGCCTGTGGGCTTAACCCATTCCATACCCACCATTTCTACCAAAGTGTATGTCTTTAATTCATGAATGGCAGCACAACTTTTTATTTTAGATACACTTCAAGAAGACCATACACATGGCTGTACACTAGACAATACTCCCCAATGCACCCATTCATTGTCAACCTCAAACCTTAAGTGGATGAAGTGTGAAAGTACTTTCACTTCTGAGATACACAAGCAAATTATAATTTTAATGTTTTGAATGCTGGATTAATAAAATGAATTCAGGATATACAGCACACATTTTCAGACTCATTCTTTTGGATCTGTCAGGCTTGTTATACATTCTAAAGATTTCAAAAGGCAACAAACTTTGTTGCAGAATTTATCTTTGTGTTTTTGATTTTACTTAATCAAAATGAAAACTGAGGTGTCACATTTTGGTCTATTTATGAGGCATAAATTTCAAGCATCTAAATATATAATCTTTTCTTTAAAAGGGGGATATAAGGTTGTTGGTTTTTTTTAAAAAAATAAAATAACGACATTCTGCATTGAACTGTGTAGTATTATGACTTCAATAGTAGGCTGCTAGAACAACCAGATAATTGTAAGCTTCTGTGTCTATGTTTTTCCCTAATTATCATAGGAAAGCAGATATACACAAGACCATGATGTTTCAAAATTAAGCATACCTTCAGGAGGCAAACTATACAGCTGATACACTGGACCATTAACAGGGATGACAGGTAGTTGGAAATGGAAAGCACTTTTAATGGTTGGCAGTGGAAGACGGTTTTTAGGATAACATTTTCTCATGATTAGACTGGATGTGTTGACCAGTGGATCAAGCGTCCTTACCGCAAGGCATTCCTAGTACAATAAACAAGCATTATAAAACAAAGCACTGCATGTCAAATAATTTCACTGTTTGTGCACTATAGTTTTACTGGGGTAAAATGCTAGGAATAGGAACTCTTGAAGAAATCTCTTCATTTTATGATGGAATATTTGTCTTGATTATGTATTGTCATTATTAATATACACATACCTTCAAATGATCTAAGCCAGGCATGGCCAAGCTTGGCCCTCCAGATGTTTTGGGACTACAATTCCCATCATCCCTGGCCACTGGTCCTGTTAGCTAGGGATGATGGGAGTTGTAGTCCCAAAACATCTAGAGGGCCAAGTTTAGCCATGCCTGATCTAAGCAGTTCACATAGACAATATACAGAATACAATAAAAGACAGTTACAGATACAAATCACAAACTTAAGTATATAATAGAGTAAACTTAGAATGGAGATAAAATGCAGTCTAATCAAAGCCTGAGAAAAAAAGAAAGTTTTCAGTAAGTGTTGGAAAAATATATAAATTTGGTGCCTGTGCAACACATACAGGGATAGAGCTCCAAAGAATAGGAACTACCAACCCAAATTTCAGTGACACATAACTGCTAACTGCCACATAACCGTGGGGCTTGGAGTTATCAGTAAAAATAGTAGCATAACTCTAGTGAAATGAACATCATTCATGAACTATTGCTCAAGTTCAAAGGGCGCCATAGCCCAAGGAAGTTGGGAAAGAACAAGGTAAATCTCATGTCCTCCTGATACAAGGTAGAGATGCTGGAATCACTGAAGCACAACTGTTAATGGAATTAAAATCAAAGTTCAAGCAGCAAGCAAGTTCTTCCACTAGAAATGACTGCAGTTTACCAACATACTGCAAAATGTTGCAAAGGACATATGTTCAGTCTTGGTTCAAATGCTTCTGCATAAAGTCTATGACCAAATTCCCGATTACGTATATTAGCCAACTTCAAGTAGGTCAAGCACCCAATAATATATACCAGGGCTGTCAAACTTCCAAGAGACTGTGATCTACAACCACTATTAAAAAAACTGGCAGTGATCTCCCCAGAGTTGAGGTTTTTTTTCCGGGGGTTAGGTTTTTTGGGAAAGCCAAATTTTTTGAGCTTTTGTTTTTTGTTTGGGGGGGTCATCCCGCGATTGACCAGGAACATCCCATGATCAACCAGTAGATCGCGTTCGACCTGTTGGACAGCCCTGATGTATACAATCCAATTTCAAGACAAATGGCCTTGCATAACTGTAAAAACTAGAATGGCATAATTCATTTTGGAACAAACTAATAGCAGCACAGGTGTAGAATCTGCTCCCAAGAAGACTGAGGGAAGAACTGGCATAATATTTAGCGGCTATTTGCATTTCATTTTGCTGCTGTATTTGCAGTAGATAGAGATGTTCTGGTTCAGCCTTAGTACCAAAAATGCTGTGGACGTTGATGCCATCATATTGCTTTTAACTTAACTATGCTGAAAACAGTTTTTTGCCTCCAATTGGTTTAAATATCTGAATCTCCCTCAAAAACTATCTGAAGTTCCCCAATAACCCTTTCTAAGATACAATTCTTTAAAAACATCTTTTTAATATATTTTTATATGCGTACTTCTTCCCTTTCTTAAAATCCACCACTACCCTTTTTTTGAGCATGATTCCTTGATAGGGATAATAAAGATTCATAGAAGACTAAACAGATTAATACAGAACAGGGATATCAATTCTTAAGAGATGAGGTGATTGGGTAATGAACTGTCAAGTACAGATTAATTTAAATTTATAATGTCAGAAGTAGTGGATGAGATTGAATGCATTTCCTGTGAGGTATGATGATTCTTCAGTTGATGCAGAATAGCAATAATACAACTTTTAAGATTTTACCCATGTATTGGGACAGGCACACAGGCAACTTTGTATTATCATCTTAATGGTACATATAAATATGCTTCGCTGTGCATTCATAGTAATATAAGCTTTTTAAACACTTACTTGTGAAGTGTTGTACAGAATTTTCATCCCATTGACATCAATGAATGCTTTCCTTCCCAACTTGATGTTCGTAATGCTCTTTATAGACTGCAAGATGCCCTTGCGGATCAACATGTGTCTATGCCGACTATCATGGCGATGCCAGTCGACGTAAATTGTCAAGAGCATTTGGACATAGCCTCTGTCTACGGCTTTCCTTGCATTTGTTTCTTGGAGGGGGGAAAAATCAAGAGATCTCAAGAAACTATAAGTAGTAACAACATGCCAAAATGTACCAAAAAATGTAAATCTTTTTTTTAAAAAAATGTCTTTTAGGATAAAGTACATTTAGAAATGCATACACCGAGATTATCTTGTAATAAAATATGCACTTAAATATTTCCTCCCCTATATGCTTTTTAAAAAAATCTTTGCTGATTGCTGTGATTACAGGATGGAATGGACGTATGAACATATGCAAAATTGGCACAGACAAGAAATAGACTTATCTGCCCATACCAAGCAATAGTCACGAAGAGTTATTACATACAGAAGTCAGTGTGGGGTAGCTATCAGAGTACTAGACTTAGACTGGGGACACTTGAATCAAATCCCCATTTAGGCTATTAAACTCGCTGTGCCCTAGGACCATCTAATGTTCTTTCATCCCAACCTCACAGTGTTGAAAAATTAAAATGGAAGGCCAGGGTGAATGTATACATTTCTGAACAAACTGCAGAAAGTTTAGGAAACAAACTGCAATTTTTAATAACCCTCAATCAATAAAAAATAGATATTGGAAGCAATTCCAAATAGCATGATGAGTACTGCAAAACAGAGATTAATCCAAAGTGTGCCTAACAGATGTATGCATTTTCTGCATATTTTGTTCTATTCCCTCATCAGAACAGCTCACTGATATAATAATCACGGAATTGCTGGGTCTTTCAATGCACAATACTGGCTACTAATCTGCAATCTTTAAAATGTTTATTTTCAGTTTTACCTGTGTAAACACAGGGTGATTGCCAGCAAAACTTATTTTAATCTGCTCACATTCCATATCTTCTGAAATATTAAGGCACACACTTACTTGATTTTAGCAATGCAGCAAGGGTGTCTAAAGCAACTCTGCGAATATAAATATAGACAAACAAAAAACAGACAAACTATTAGATTTAGGTAACATTCCTGATCATTGATATGCATCCTACCTCTGCATGTGACTGAAATTCTAAACATGATAAAGTGTTGAAAATGACGGTAATGATTCACTGGGCCAGAGACTTTGGATATAATATACAATTTGAGGACTGGGTAAGACTTTGGAAAGAGAACTTAAAATTTACAGCATGTATGACGTTAAAAGAAAATGTTATGAAAATGTTTTACAGATGGTATATAACACCGGTAAAACTAGCGAAAATGTATAAGACATGCAATAAGTGTTGGAAATGTAAAGATAAAGAAGGTTCTTTCTACCATATGTGGTGGGAATGTAAGAAAGTGAAAGACTTCTGGGAAAAGATATATAATGAACTAAAGAAGATTTTAAAATATACATTCATAAAGAAACCAGAGGTCTTTCTGTTAGGGATACTAGGAAATGAGATAAAAAGAAAGGACTGTAATTTTTTTCAATATGCAGTAACAGCCGCAAGAGTGTTACTGGCCCAAAATTGGAAGCAACAGGAAATACTGACAGTGGAAGATTGGAGAATGAAGCTGTTAGACTATGCGGAGTTGGACAAATTGACAGGGAAGATTAGATATTTAAGAGACCAAAAGTTCACTGAGGACTGGGGGAAATTTGTGGAATATCTGGAAAATATAAGTGAGGGACAGATAATGCTAGAGGGATTTAAAGAAGCACTGTGAAAAATTAAGAAGTATTGTCTAAAGGGAATAGAAAGAAAGATATAAATAATGTCAATATAAACCTAAGGAATGCGTAACTTAAATAATGACTTTGGATGATTTACGGAAAAGCTGAAGGAAGTCCAGAAAAAGAAGAATTTGTGAAAAATTCGATGTGAAATTAATATGTGTTTTTGTTGTAAACCAATAAAAATTATTATAAAAAAAAGTGTTGAAAATGAATTTTAATTTGTTTTATATTCCATAAGTTTGGTTTACCTGCAACAGCAAGTATCTTGGGGGCAGTGTGAGTTGAATGACTAATATGCACAAGAACCGGGCACAGAGAACATTTATACTCACCATGTTTTCCCAGCTGCCACGCCTCCCCCCACCTTGCCCCCCTCCAACACAAAAATTCAGCACAGCGGAAGTTTTTTAAAGCTTAGTTAGCGCATGGGAGGACAGGGCAGAGGAGAGGAGGCGACAGACAGGATGGGGAGGGCCCGAGTCATTTCCAACCTGTGGGCTAAAAGTTCTCTACTCGTGTTGAAATAACTTAGGTAATCTCATTAAATGGGCACAAGACGTAGGTCACAACATTATGATGGAAGATTGGGTTAAATTATGGAAAACTGACTTAAAATTTACAGACTGTTCCCTATTGAAAGAGAACTACATGAAGATGATGTACAGAGGTATACAACACCAGTGCAGTTAGGGAAAATGTACAAAACTAGTTCAAATATATGTTGGAGGTGTAAGGAAAAGGAGGGACCATTTTATCATATGTGGTGGGAGTGTAAGGTAATTAAAAATATTTGGGAAATGATATACAATGAATTGAAAAAAATGTTCCATTTAACATTTGTTAAAAAAACCCGAGGCATTTTTGTTGGGGATTGTAGGGAAAGACCTGCCAAAAAAGTTGAAAAACATCTTCATGTATGCAACCACGGTCGCAAGAGTTCTGGTCGCACAAGGATGGAAGACTGAAGAAACCCCAACTAAAGAATCATGGCAAGAAAAACTGACGGACTTTGCAGAACTGGCAAAATTGACATATAAGCTACGGGACAAGGATAACTGTGACTTTAAGGATGAATGGGAACCTTTCACAAAGTATCTGAAGACGCAACAAAGCGAATTGGATTCCTTGGCAGGTTTTGAATGAACATCCACAATTTTTTTTTACTGATAATAATCAGCTAAACAGTTTGAGGATCTATACAACTTTGTAACATGCAGAAAATAGCAATATTAGAGAAACCAAAGACTGGAACTGAGGGAAGTCGAGAGGTGGGGTGGGGGGTGGGGGGAGGGGAGGGAGGAAAAATGGGGGGGAATAAGGATATGTTTTTGGATAATATGTCTTGTTATAACTTTGAATAAAAAAAACAAAAAAATCCAATAAACAATTGAGTATCAAATACCACCCAATCTTCATTGGTTAATAAAATTCAGAAGTAATGAGGGGGAAAGAAAAAAAAGAAAAAACTTAGGTAATCTCATGGACATCAGTGGGCCTTAATTCAAAACACATGTGCAAATGATCAGGCTGCATGTCTTTTGGGTACGTAATTAAGAATTCAGATGTTAAATATAGATTGTCTGGTGCATTTATGTTATCATCAATTCATTCTTCCTTAGTTCTGTGAATGTATCAGGTGCTGGTTTTTGCTAGAAGGAACTTGTGGGGACGGGACCCAAAGCCCTGTAGGGCACACAGAACAAGCCACATGGTTCTCTGGATTGTGGCCTATGAAAGCAGTAGATAGGCTATTTCAGTATATTATATCTCAAGGACAAATACTTGAAAACAGAGATGATTCAATTGTTTTCAAAGACTCGTTTAGCAAAATGACTTCAACTGACCCATACAAATCACATTCTCCTCCGCACCACAACCGCTGGGTTTTATTTATCTATTGTTTGTACTTACATCCCACTCTTCACCAAATGACCCCAAGGTGGGTTACAAAAAGTATCACAATTAAATCAGGTGCAATTTACATTAAAGTTGTAAAACAAAACTATAAAACGAACAAATGTCAAAGTTAACAAAACAGCAGCACAAAACAGCAATGTTATATTAAAATAAATATGGTCCACGATATTAAAAAATATATATATTCAGATTTTCTACTCACTTCATAAGACTGGTGTTCTTTTTGCTAAAAGGACCAATTATCTTAAATATCAATTCCACGAGTCCATTCCTGCCCAAGGATACAGCATTTACAGCTGAAATTTTATTAAAAAAAAGTTACACCAAAGTGCAAAGTTATAGATATAAATGCTTACACTTGAAGCAAGGCAAATATAACCAAAACACCATCTTACCTATTTATATTTCACTAATTTAGCATAAAAATCCCAAAACTAAGCATTCAACTTGCAGTTCTGTATGCACATGTCTAGTGAAGTTTCAGGATACCTAAATGCTACTTACCGTATTTTTTGCTCTATAGGACGCACTTTTCCCCCTCCAAAAATGAAGGGGAAAATGTGTGTGTGTCCCATGGAGCGAATGCAGGCTTTCACTCTCCAGGCTTCAGGAAGCTATCCGCAAACCTTCGGAGCGGGGTGGGAGTTCCCGCCAGGCTCAGAAGGCTTGCAGATAGCAGGCAGCAGCCCGAATCCTGGGGAGCGCAGCGTTGTGCACCCAGGGCTTTGGGCAGCTATCCGCAAGCCTTCAGAGCCCGAGGGGATAGCAGCAAGCTCCGGGAGCGAAGGCGAGGTTGCACACAACCTTCCCCCGCCCCAGCCCCGCAGCTAAAAAGGGATGGATCCCACTGGCTGTCTTGGCTTCTTTGCTCTCTGGGGCTGGGGGGGAATTTTTTTTCTTTATTCCCCCCCCCAAAAAAACTAAGTGCGCCCAATGGTCCGGTGCGCCCTATAGCGCGAAAAATACGGTATATGTGTAAACTCTAATGCAGAACATCTGCTATTACACTGGAATGTTAACTATGTTTTGCAGATATGCGCCTGTTGGCTATTGTTTCCAGAGCACCTGCACCTATCAGAACCTGTGCCTTGGTTTTTGAACATTTTGAAACTTTTTTTCACAGCTTCAGCAGTTCTGGAAATTTTACTATGCTGAGACACAATTCTTGCTTAATTGTGATTAAGGCACTGGGCCAAAAGAATCCTAATTCTAAGCCCCTCTCCACCTGTTTCTGAATTCCCCTTGTCCTTAACCATTCTTGAGGGTTATGTTGGCAGTAAATTAATAATGGCTAACGCTAGTGCAGGTTTGCAGGCAACTCTTCAAGGGAATCCTGGCTATCATTAAGTATGATTAATGTTAGCAATTAAACATTTAACTAAGGTGGAGGCTGTATATAAAATTGAATTCAATGGGGCAAAAGTACACATGTGCAGAACTGAACTTTAAGGCTGGCAAAATCTTTCTCCCTCTACCCACTAAAACTGCTAGATCTACATACCTCCTCAGCAAGATTCCATGCTCAGGAGTTAGAAAGCCAACATACAGATTTTTATAAGAAAAGAGAATGCCTACTAGCTTTCAGCACTAATGAAAATGGGAGATGAAGGTCCGTTGATCTTTCATATTAAACATCTTTGAAAACTGAGATACACTGAGAGAAGAATGTCATGGTACTTACAATTAGTTGAGTAGACTCGTAAAACTTGGAGACAAGGTAATATTAACCTTTGATTCTGCAAGTTCTGTTTCACTAGGT
Source organism: Podarcis melisellensis (assembly GCF_964234715.1). NCBI lineage: Eukaryota > Metazoa > Chordata > Lepidosauria > Squamata > Lacertidae > Podarcis > Podarcis melisellensis. Next base: position 7,298,687 of record NC_138543.1, read on the forward strand.
TAAGAGTTATATTTAAAGCACCATTAACTCTGGCTTTTACTCCAAATTTTTTATCTGGAAATTCAAAAGGAACAGCAGCAATATTAGAACCCATGCAAATTATAATTTGGGGTGGGGGTTAGCTGGCCACAGCTTTTTAGATTAAAAAAACGGCAGTACTTATTTTCTTATTTATAAAATTTCCTGCCTTACCACCAGATCCAGGGTAGGTTACAATGACCTTAGTAAAGACATGCATCTTCAGCACATAGCAGAAGCTGAATAATGATGGTGGTAGACACACCTCAGTGGAGAGGGAGGGTCCACAATTTAGGGGCTGCCACAGAGAAATCCCTCTCCTCGGCCACCATTTCCTGCAATTTTTGGGGTGGTGGAACTACTACAAGATATTTGGGGTCTAAGTCAGGGGTCGGCAAAGTTTACGGAGCCTGGGCCGGTCAACTCCCCTGGAGCTCTCTCTGCGGGCCAGATTGCATGCGTGTTCACAGATGCTATTTCCAGTGTGGAGGAGATGTCTGTGTGTGCACGCGCATGCGCTATTTCTGGCACCAAGGAGGCGCGGCGGAGGTATCTGTGTGCGCGCCCCCGAGCCATGCTGCGCCGGTTTAGCGCAGCGCGCGGGGACGTGCCAAGCGGGCGGCAAGGTTCAGAGGCGGCTCGGGGACGGCTTAAATGACCCCCGCGGGCTGGATATGGCCCGTGGGCCTTAGTTTGCCAACCTCTGGTCTAAGTCATACTGGGCTTTAAACACTGATGTGATGACTGAACTGAACCCAGAAACAAACTGGCAACCAAAACAGGGAGACTGCAGTGACAGAACCCACAAATCACACAGCACAGGACAATGAATTACCCACAGAAGGTGGAAGAGAAGTTCATGTTAGTCTCTGAACAATATTCACTTGATTTGTTTCCCTTCCAGCCCCGTGCATGGGTTGATCTCAGTAACATAGTTTGGTACCAAGAAGGCCCTACATAGGGCTATTGCTCAGTAGAACAGCCCAAGTTAAGCAGAGGCCCAAGATTCAATTCCTGGCCATGGACTTTTTGGGAAAAGAGACCTGCACAACCTACAGCCAATCTGTGCAAATGATGCAAGAACCAATTTACTAATTCAGGTGCCTCAAGTGGCCCCAGTTTAGCTTTATCTTGCCAAAACTGTTTCCCATATGAATTTGAAAGCCTCCTTCATAGCCATGTAGTTAAATTAGAGTACCTTCAGTTTGTTTTTCCACCTTGCTATCCATTTCCCCCCTTCCATTACACAATCTCGCTGCATACAAACGGTATCACACCTGCAGTAGCCACAGGAAGGAGAGCGAGATGTTGGCGCCTCCCCACTCAGATCTACCACTGTTCTTCCAATGGCAGGGTGCAGTTTTGTGGGGAGGGAACTAGGCCCAGTTTGCATTGTGTGTCCAGTCCTGAACACAGTCAAAGTGAAAAACAAGTGGGAATGTCACTATCTGCTAATCCTTAGTAGAACAGACCTGCAGAAGAAGCAGTCACGGTTTTTATTGAACAGTGCCAGTAGCAGAATGAGTTCTGTTTTTGCAGGGGATCTGAGCCTAGGAAAGCCACGCAACGGCAGCTCCACAAAGACAACATATGCAAGAGGATTTTAGTTAGGTTTGACTTACCTTTTGGGCCAATTTTTGCAAGAAGAGAATGAAGCAGCACCATTAATTCTTCATTTGGAGGGGAATCTTTGCTGACATTCACAAGCAATTGCAGTAAAATCTGTGTCCCTCCTCTAGAAACAAGAACACTTGTTCTTCTGCTACTGCCTAAAAATAGAACGTGAGCCATTAGCAGCAATGCTAAGGTATTCAGATTTTACTACCAACTCTTACTTTTTAATAATATAGTCACAAGTATAAGGTCACATGTATAAGGCCGGTCATATATAAAAGGCCACATGAAGTATTTATTCTCTTTATGGCAGAAAACCTTAGCTATGTAAGTGTTTCTAAACTGTCTAAGACTATAACAATTCACATTTATTAGATAAAACACACTACAAGCCTAGACAGATGTTACAAATTTGCAATTCAATATAAAAACACACCTGCTGCCACCAGCTCATTTAGGATGTTCAAGATATTTAGTGTAGTCTGAAGATCTCGGGTATTCTGAAATGAACAGAGTATTTCTTAGTTATCATATTATACCTTTCATGATATACAAACATGCATTCTTAAAGCACTGGGATGGGGATCCTAGTGCCCTCACAACTCCCATCTGCTCCACCATTGTGGTCAATGGTCAGGCATTATGGCAGCTAAAGTCTAACAACATCTGGAGGGCCACACATTCCCTTGCTTTGACTTAAAGCTTTAAAAAGTACAAAAATTCCAGAATCAGGACCATGAACATTCAGTAATATTTTAGATCAGGCATAGGCAAACTCCAGCCTTCCAGATGTTTGGAACTACAATTCCCATCATCCTTTACCACTGGTCCTGTTAGCTATGGATGATGGGAATTGTAGTCCCAAACATCTGGAGGTCCAGAGTTTGCCTATGCCTGTTTTAGATATAAAAAATGACAGCTCTATCTCTGACATCAATGCCCTACACTAGGTTTTCAAATCACATCTTAACAGTGGCACTGGCCAATTAACCAAAAGTATCAATTCTTTTAAATGCCACTACTTTGGGACACCATCAACTTTGTGTTAAGTTTTGAATCCTTAATTTAAAAAGAATTTGCTATAGCTAAAATCTCTAACATCTACTTTAAAGGAAAGTAACAAACTTCTTACTCTATCCCAAACATGAAAATCCAGTGAACAGAGTGACTACTCTGAATGAGAAGGAAACTTTAGAAATTCAAACTGTGCAAGAAACTTAAGTCATACTGACCCACTATTTTACCATAAATTAGTTTTTAAAATAAAAATAGTACCTCTAAAGTTGATAGAATAACTTCTATTCCAGTTGAACCTTTTGCAGTCATTTCCTTCCTGATTTTTTCTGAAAGTTAAATACATGTGAGCACTTGATAAACCAGGATATTAATTTCAAATGTGGGCAACCAGATAGTAGCTGCTGAAAAGCATAAAGTTCAATAGTAAAAAATGTTTTTAATCCCCAATGGTGATTACTTTAATTAATAATAACAATCTACATTGCAAAAATACCAGATGCTTGAAATTATTCCTTTTAACAATGTAATAATTCCTACCTATCTGCTTCAACAGAAATTAAAGTAAAAGAAGACTAATATTAGGAACGAGGTAAAGGTAAAGGTACCCCTGCCCGTGCGGGCCAGTCGTGTCCGACTCTAGGGTTGTGCGCCCATCTCACTTAAGAGGCCGGGGGCCAGCGCTGTCCACAGACACTTCCGGGTCACGTGGCCAGCGTGATGAAGCTGCATCTGGCGAGCCAGCACAGCACACAGAAACGCCGTTTACCTTCCCGCTAGTAAGCGGTCCCAATTTATCTACTTGCACCCGGAGGTGCTTTCGAACTGCTAGGTTGGCAGGCGCTGGGACCGAGCAACAGGAGCGCACCCTGCCGCGGGGATTTGAACCACCGACCTGACGATCGGCAAGTCCTAGGCGCTGAGGTTTTACCCACAGCGCCACCCGCGTCCCCTTATTAGGAATGAACCTCATTATAAAAAGGGAACTTTTTAAATATTGAGAACTCAGCTAGACTGGTAAAGAAAAGGCAAGCGTTATATATGTGAGTTACAGATAGGTAGCCGTGTTGGTCTGCCATAGTCAAAACAAAAAAATTCCTTCCAGTAGCACCTTAAAGACCAACTAAGTTAGTTCTTGGTATGAGCTTTCGTGTGCATGCACACTTCTTCAGATACCTGAAGAAGTATCTGAAGAAGAGGTATCTGAAGAAGTGTGCATGCACACGAAAGCTCATACCAAGAACTAACTTAGTTGGTCTTTAAGGTGCTACTGGAAGTTATATATGTGATATAACATTGTGCCACCAGATGGCGATGGTGGAGTCCCATTTTTCCTCTACTTGTTTTCCCAGTTTAAATTTACAACATTTTAAACTGAAACGCTTCTTTGACATGTCTACATCCAGCCTGAGCTAAGTGACTACATCTTCTAAGCAAGAAAAAAAGTGTTTTGTTCTATGTATGCAAGCATACTGACTACAATTTACAATCAGAACATAACAATGTACCATGACATATGGGATGACATACATATAGTATATACAGAATATTTTCAAGAATAAAGTGCATATAAATTTAAAAGCTGATTTCAATGTACAAATATTTACCTTGACTCTGAGCCAGGTGGAGAATTTTTGATGTAACATATCTGGTAGTGTCAGCTTCCACCAAACATTCTGTGTTGATCTTTTCCAGTTGCGACAGCAAACTCAGAATCCGAGAATTGTTTGTTAGACTGGAGCAAATAAAATTATTATTATTATTATTATTATTATTATTATTATTATTATTATTATTATTTGATACTGTCACTTTTAATATGACAGGCATTTTTCAGAGTGGCATTTTAGGAACGCTTAACATTAGGGTGATGATCCAAAAATTAATAATTAGTTAATTACTCTCAGGTAAGAATGTAGCCTTGGTCTTTGTTTAAGGTTGACACTGTGGAAAAACAGGGTCCTTGTGCCTTTAAGGGCTGTATGTAAAGCAGAAATTGAACAAGTTAAGCCCATTCACAATCAGGGCCAGAAGCCGACTTCTACTGATAACCATGATGTTGTTGGGGCAATTACTGTACTCTCTAATTTTCTGTTATGCCATGCCACCCTATCACAGAGAGTAGCAATTACTGTACTCTCTAATTTTCTGTTATGCCATGCCACCCTATCACAGCCATTTGGTGTTATGCTACACCCACTTGGCAGCCAATTTTTGACTGGCACCCACAACACCCTCTCAAAATTTGTGATGCATCCATTGGTCCAAAAAAGTTGGGTGACCCCTGGTTTAAAGGTTCCAGCAACTGAAAATGAACCACAAGTCCCAGTTATCCATTGTGACATCACACTCTTAGCCAGGGCTACCATCCTAGAATCCCTTACACCCAGAATTTCTGATGGGAAAACAGGAGAGAAAAATCCTCCCTTTTGCCTTTTGACATTGCTGCTGCTTTCGAAAAGCAGGGGAGGGAGTGCTGGTGATGGCATGAAACTTCATCTTCTAAGAATTCCTGAAAGCTCTGGAGAGGAAGGATAGACATTTGAAGATTTGTTTCCGGTTTGGATTCAGGTCCTATTGACACCTTGGTTTCTATTTCAAGCCAGCCTCAGACAGACTTTCACACCATCTCTAGTTGAGACAAGAAGAATTTCCCATCTTGGCAGAATTTCAGTTCTGATTAGTATCAAAAGGTCCATTAATTAATCCATTATGTAGCCTTAACATAGCCCAAGAGAAGAAATATAAACTGCAAAAAAGGGGAAGCTTTATCAGGCAGCCCAGTGATTTACAGTGGTGCCCCGCTAGACGAATGCCTCGCAAGACGAAAAACCCGCAAGACGAAAGGGTTTTTCGGTTTTTGCGACGCTTCGCTAGACGATTTTCCCTATGGGCTTGCATCGCAAGACGAAAGCCCATAGGGAAATCTCGGGGACCTTTTTTTAAATGCTGGCGGTGGGGAGCAAAGCCTTCCCCCCCCCCGGACTTCAGAAGAGGTCCAGGAAGGCCGGCGGGGGCGAAAGGCTTTGCTCCCCACCGCCAGCATTTTAAAAGCGGTCCGGGATAGCAGGGAAGCGCTTCCCGCTATCCCGGACGGCTTTTGAAGGCAGGCAGGGGGGGCAAAGACTTTTGCCCCCCCTGCCTGCCTAACCGGGGGCTTTTAAATCGCCCCGGGACTGTCCGGGGCGATTTAAAAGCCCCCGGACGGCTTTTGAAGCCTCCCCCCCGCCCGGCTTCGGGGCATCATCCCGATGCCGGGCGGTGGGGCAGGAACGCCTCCCCCAGCCGCCCGGCTTCGGGGCATCGTCCCGATGCCGGGCGGTGGGGCAGGAACGCCTCCCCCAGCCGCCCGGCTTCGGGGCATCATCCCGATGCCGGGCGGTGGGGCAGGAACGCCTCCCCCAGCCGCCCGGCTTCGGGGCATCGTCCCGATGCCGGGCGGTGGGGCAGGAACGCCTCCCACAGCCGCCCGGCATCGGAACGATGTCCCGAAGCCGGGCGGCCGGGCGGGAAAGTCTCCCCCCCCGCCCGGCTTCGGGGCATCGTCCCGATGCCGGGCGGTGGGGCAGGAAAGCCTCCCCCAGCCGCCCGGCATCGGGGCATCGTCCCGATGCCGGGCGGTGGGGCAGGAACGCCTCCCCCAGCCGCCCGGCATCGGGGCATCGTCCCGATGCCGGGCGGTGGGGCAGGAAAGCCTCCCCCAGCCGCCCGGCATCGGGGCATCGTCCCGATGCCGGGCGGTGGGGCAGGAAAGCCTCCCCCAGCCACCCGGCATCGGAACGTTGTCCCGAAGCCGGGCGGCCGGGCGGGAAAGCCTCCCCCCCCCGCCCGACTTCGGGGCATCGTCCCGATGCCGGGCGGTGGGGCAGGAACGCCTCCCCCAGCCGCCCGGCATCGGAACGATGTCCCGAAGCCGGGCGGCCGGGCGGGAAAGCCTCCCCCCCCGCCCGGCTTCGGGGCATCGTCCCGATGCCGGGCGGTGGGGCAGGAAAGCCTCCCCCAGCCGCCCGGCATCGGGGCATCGTCCCGATGCCGGGCGGTGGGGCAGGAACGCCTCCCCCAGCCGCCCGGCATCGGGGCATCGTCCCGATGCCGGGCGGTGGGGCAGGAAAGCCTCCCCCAGCCGCCCGGCATCGGAACGATGTCCCGAAGCCGGGCGGCCGGGCGGGAAAGCCTCCCCCCCCCCGCCCGGCTTCGGGGCATCGTCCCGATGCCGGGCGGTGGGGCAGGAAAGCCTCCCCCAGCCGCCCGGCATCGGGGCATCGTCCCGATGCCGGGCGGTGGGGCAGGAACGCCTCCCCCAGCCGCCCGGCATCGGGGCATCGTCCCGATGCCGGGCGGTGGGGCAGGAAAGCCTCCCCCAGCCGCCCGGCATCGGAACGATGTCCCGAAGCCGGGCGGCCGGGCGGGAAAGCCTCCCCCCCCGCCCGGCTTCGGGGCATCATCCCGATGCCGGGCGGTGGGGCAGGAACGCCTCCCCCAGCCGCCCGGCTTCGGGGCATCGTCCCGATGCCGGGCGGTGGGGCAGGAAAGCCTCCCCCAGCCGCCCGGCATCGGAACGATGTCCCGAAGCCGGACGGCCGGGCGGGAAAGCCTCCCCCCCCGCCCGGCTTCGGGGCATCGTCCCGATGCCAGGCGGTGGGGCAGGAAAGCCTCCCCCAGCCGCCCGGCATCGGGGCATCGTCCCGATGCCGGGCGGTGGGGCAGGAAAGCCTCCCCCAGCCGCCCGGCATCGGAACGTTGTCCCGAAGCCGGGCGGCCGGGCGGGAAAGCCTCCCCCCCGCCCGGCTTCGGGGCATCGTCCCGATGCCGGGCGGTGGGGCAGGAACGCCTCCCCCAGCCGCCCGGCATCGGGGCATCGTCCCGATGCCGGGCGGTGGGGCAGGAAAGCCTCCCCCAGCCGCCCGGCATCGGAACGATGTCCCGAAGCCGGGCGGCCGGGCGGGAAAGCCTCCCCCCCCGCCCGGCTTCGGGGCATCGTCCCGATGCCGGGCGGTGGGGCAGGAAAGCCTCCCCCAGCCGCCCGGCATCGGGGCATCGTCCCGATGCCGGGCGGTGGGGCAGGAAAGCCTCCCCCAGCCGCCCGGCATCGGAACGTTGTCCCGAAGCCGGGCGGCCGGGCGGGAAAGCCTCCCCCCCCGCCCGGCTTCGGGGCATCGTCCCGATGCCGGGCGGTGGGGCAGGAACGCCTCCCCCAGCCGCCCGGCATCGGGGCATCGTCCCGATGCCGGGCGGTGGGGCAGGAAAGCCTCCCCCAGCCGCCCGGCATCGGAACGATGTCCCGAAGCCGGGCGGCCGGGCGGGAAAGCCTTTGTCCCCCCTGCCTGCCTTCCCAGGGGCTTTTAAATCGCCCCGGACAGCGGAGAAGTCCTCCGCTGTTCCGGGCGATTTTAAAATGCCGCCCGCCAGAAGAGGTCGGGGGAAGGCTTTTTCCATAGGAACGCATTAATTGATTTTCAATGCATTCCTATGGAAAACCGTGCATCGCAAGACGAAAAACTCGCAAGACGAAGAGACTTGCGGAACGAATTAATTTCGTCTTGCGAGGCACCACTGTATATTGGCTTCCACATTGAGCTGCGGGAATGTGATTAAGCAATGTTTTTCATTTTATAATACATTTAATTAAGAATATTTATAACGTAAAATGTTTTCATTTTAAAGGAAAGTAATTCTACTCTCTGTCATGGATCCAGAGGCAGCTGTCTTTTGAAACTCTCAAACTAAAATAGGCCAACTGGATTTCACATCAGGGGCAGACTCAAGTATCTGATGCTAATGATATCACTTAACATCTTGCTTTACCTGATCTGAAATCCAGGAGGTGAGAATACCTCTATGTTCACCTCTTCCTCTCACCCCAGTTCAGGACAAAATTCATTTTGCCTTGTCAGGCTAGGCGTATCTTTACCAGTCTGTGTCTTTACCAGTAGCCTTTAAGGCAGGGGTGGCTAACATGCTGCCCCTTCCAGTTGTTGCTGACTCCCAACTCTCACCAGCCCTAACCAATATTCACTCCTTGGGAATGAGTGAATATAGAGAACCACAGGCTTCCCATACCTGCTTTAAAGCAAGAAGATACACCAAATCATCAATGGAGACAGGGCTGCACTGGACTAGATACAAATAGCACTTTAGGTTGGTTGGTTTGAAAGAAGTGTTGATTTTGCATAGATTGAGATAATCATTGCAATGTTCACAGATCAGTTTCAACCCAGGATGGTATTTTTAAGCAATTGAGTTAGTATGAGGTTGTCATGAATTCTAGACCTATTATCTGAAAACAGATTATTTTATTTACTGGAATGCTCAAATGGCAATACTCCTAACAAGTCCACTGAGTCATCATCAGGGCTCAGAACAGCCATGGATCTTTTACACACTTTTACACACACACCTCAACTTACCTCTAAGCATCTACAGTGTAACACAATCTTTAAGCCATTAATGACATCCAAAATGTGACTCCACTGGTAAAAGTACACACATTATTTTTGGAGTGATATCATTATGTAACTTTCCTTTGCCATTGCCTTTCTAGAGTGACAAAATGCTTCTGTTCCATTTAACTGGCACCATAAGCCATTCTGCTTGTCAGCTTACCATGCAGATAGCTTACACAGCAAGTGACAATTTGTTATACACGTTACAATGAAATATGGTTAGCTGCAATAAAACTAAAAGTATATGGCACTAGTTTAATAAATACTGCCACTGCTGGTTTACCAGAGATATGATAAATTAGTATTCTTCACTCAGCAGCTTGAAAACAGTTCAACTGCAGTTAGAAAATGATTCTGTATTTACCACCAAGTTGCTCTAAGACAGAGATCATCCAGATGTTGTTGGACTCCAACTCTCGCCAAACCCAGCAAGAATTGCCAATGGCCAGGGATAGAGGGAGTCAGAGCCCACCAACATCTGGAGGGTACTGTGCTGGCTATCCCTGCTGACATATGGCTGTATTTCAATCAAATACTTGTAAGATGCCCCAGGAACTTGGTGGAGGTTGGGGTATAAACAAGCTTCATCTAAAATTCACAAAAATATTCTAGTAAGAGGCAGCCACAAACAGAGGTACCTCCGGTTACAAATGGGATCTGTTTTGGAGGCCCAGCTGTATCCCGAAAATTTCGTAACCGAAGGACTGCTTCTGCGCACACACAAGTGGCAAACCCACTTCCGGGTTTCCTGCATAACCTGGAGGTTACGCAACATGAGGTACCACTGTACTCCTGCATAGATGCTGCAGTAAAACATGCAGCAACACAGAAACTGATACACTGGCACACATTCAAATAACCAAGGGTCAGTGTAGCAGGTAAAAGCTATCTCAAGGTTCCAAGCTCTATTACATCACGTCAAAATTGGCAACTTCGCACAACTGGCATAATCCTGATTACAAAATTGTATGTGCCACTTGCACAATTAAAGCCGCCGAACAATCTGGAAGGATGACATCCATATAAAAGTAGATGTGTTTTGGAAAAAACCCCTCCAAACCATATATAAATACTTATTATTATTATTATTATTATTATTATTAATCTGAGAGTGGAGTTGAGGTGTTTTAAACAGGCAACCTATTCTGAAAACGGGGTGCAGCTTTGTACATTTAAAGACAAAATATTTTAAAAGTTTAGAGGAAGTAACATTCTCTCTTATTACATCTTTCAGAAAGATTAATCTCTTCCACGTGATATATGGAAGTTTGTTTTGGGACCAACAACTAATAGTATATGAAATAGGAACTTTCTAGAGAATTACTTTTAGGATACTTAGAGCACCAGCAAAACTTAAGTAACTGGAAACAGATACCCTGTTAGGACTAGTCTTAAAATAAATTGTTATGGAGATCCCAACTACTCTCAAGGCTGATATGAAAATAAACTGAGCAGCTGGAAGCAAAAATAGATGTTAAGTAAATAGTAAGTATAAATAAACGTTAAATAAATAGTAAGAATGTTTCCCTTGGTATTATCATCATTCCACAGGCTCTTCCACTCACCGGGGATTAGTTCCTACAGGCCAAGGATGAGAAGAGTTGTCAGATCCTACCCACTTCCCAAGTGGTCTAAACATCCTGACTCTGATATGGATCCGAGTGCTGCGCCTCATGTTTGCATTATTTCCGCTAATAATGCCTTTGACCAAGCTACAAACTAAGTGCAACCTACAGCTTAACCATTTCTTACATAGTGACCTTATTCTAGAGTCCAACCCAGACACAATTGCATCGTAGGAAGTTACCATGGAAACCATGTTGTGTCATAAGGCTACAATTCCTCTACGTTTACACACTCTCAGAGAGTTTTATTGGATTCAATAAAATGATTCTGGAATAAGCATAAGAAATGTTTAGATTTATTGGCAAACAAGTTTCCTAAAAAAATATATGTGTGGTGAAGAATGGCCCCACAAAGTACCAATTCGAAAATAACTGGCACTTCAATGGATGACGTATTATATAACTTATATGCAGTTCAGATTATTTTAAGCACATGTATCCAATGCTCCATGTGCTTAGTCCCACTGGCATAATGTAAGCCCCGCTTACATTCTTACATATGGCTTGATCAGGCCAACATTTGGTCCAGCACCCTGTTCTCATAGCGGCCAATCAGACACAAGTAGGACCTGAGTACCAGAGCACTCTCCTTTCTAACAGCTGGCTAGTAGCTTTCATTTCCTCTCCTCCCACTGCACATCTGAACCATCTGGAGCTGATTTTGAGGGTGTGCAGGGAGCTTGAGCAGACCAAAGAGGAAGTTCCATTGCACACACAGAAGTCTATTGTGCCAGCAGAGGTGCATCAATTTCCATTGTGTTTATTATATACAACTGAAATCACGACTAACTGCAACTTCTAAGCATATGTTCACTACTAACCCGAACCAGTGATAAGCTCAACAGTGATAAGCACACATGCAAGATCATAGTAAGTGTCAGTTTACAGGATGCCATCATTGCATCGTAATCTCTATCTTAGTATCTACTCCAAACCAGGGATCATGGTTTGTTTTGCTCAAACAAAAAACAATGGGTTATTATAAAATTACATGGATAGCATATAAGTACTTGTATAGTTCATTTAAATATCAAAGCGACAATTATATGTACACAATAAAAACTAAATAAAATTTATAATTACAGGCCACCAACTATTACGGAAAATCTTTTTCTTAATCATCTGAATAAGCCTGATAGCTTTGGGTTCATTTACAAGCTATCTTCAAGGAATACAAACCAAGCTGGTTGAAAAAAAATCCTGCAAGGAAGATTAAACATCTGCATCTCTCCCCAATCCCCTTACCTTTTTTCTGATGCCATTTTTACTTTATTCATCATGTAAAGTTCTTCATATCAATCTGGAAAGCTTAGTTCTTCCACAGCAACATCTCTAATGATCGGCAAAAATGAAAAAAGAAGAAGTGTGTGTAAGTATACTCAAATTCTAGTGTGAGAAACAGGATAATGTTTGAGAAAACACAGCAGAAATAACACCATCTGCAGAAACCAAGATAGCCAGCAAATAGAGCCTTATAAGGGCCTGGGAACAAAAATGTCAGGGGGGAAATGGAGCTGTAGCCATTGGTTAAGCAAAAAGCAAAGGTGCCTGCTAAAGAGGGTGTAGCAGTGACAAAGATGGCAGAGGCTGCGGAAAAAGACATGGATAAGCAATCAGTGGAAAATACTGCTGGGGAGAGTAATAGGAGACTATTGTACCTCTTGGCAATAGGGAGGTTTTGCCACGCTGAAGTTTTTCACTCATTTCTGGCCCAAAATGGTAAATTGAAAAAACTGCAGCTCCATACAAAATCCTGAAGAAAATTAGTACTTTCCATTCAGGAAATGCCACATGTAATATTTTCTGACCAGCCCTCATAGAAGCTGCTTGATATTAACATTACCCAATCAAAACAAGGTATCAGCAATTATATATAAGAAGCTATTAGTACCAAAAGCTTTTCCAAAGTCTAGTCGTAGTTTTCAGATAAACAAATCCAGTTTATTACTGAATGCATACCTGCTTTAAAAGGAAAATGTTTCGCAGAATACCGAATTTTCCAGCTCTGTGAGCAGCTTTTTTTCTCTTTTTTTGTTAATAGATGCTAGTATGTTCTCAACTATTTTACTAAGTAAATTCAAAATAATTTACTTTGCTGGAATAATATGCTTTGCTTCATAATCACCCCTGTAATTTCTATTCACAAAAGATTTACTTATAATAGGGGTCTCTAAACTGTCATTATTCTTTAAATGATTTCATAACAGACACCAAGTTGTCATTTGCTTGCATTTACCATTACTGGGAAATCAAGATTTTCATAACAAATTGGAACTAAGAAGGTGCCATCCATGTGTTCCAGCTAACATTTTTAATGGATAAGCCCCCCTTTTTTACTGGAGAAACATTATTTCAACAGTTGTGTATCAGGGAGTTATCAGTTACTCATCTCATTTAGTCCTCAGTTCTACTCCAAAAAGTTCTTAGCTTACTTATATCAGCAAAACTGGAGTTTATATACTAAAGACAAAATCCACAAAAAAATTATGTCGTGCTGACATAACACAATCCTTCCTCAAGGCAGCCAAGGCCTGGGGAGTTTCAGAAATGCATGGGAACCAGATATTGTGCAATTTGCATGCTCTGCATCTACTGGCTAAAAACCCTGTTCTTTTGCAGGAGGAACTCTCCCAGGTCCTGCAGAGAATGTCCCTTATTTACTCTGATTCTGGATCCTCACAGTCAGACAAATCGCTCTGAAAGCAACTCAGTGCTCTCTGAGGATCATATCCTGGCCAAAAACAAACAGTCTGTGTGTTCCTATGTCCTGTAAATCACTGCCCCATATGAAAGATTCATGACAGGGAAGTCAGTTGATATCAGACATTGCCTGACTCAGATGTATGGTTTCTTGAAAAATAAATGAGCTGTGAACTCAAATGTTTCCTCTTTCCTCACACTTGACTTCAGAGGAAACTTCCTGGTTTATTAAACCACATGTTTGCCATGACAACCAAGCACAGAAAATGTGGTTTAACCAGGAAGTTTCCTTTGCAGTCAGATATGCAGGGAAGAAGTACTTAAGCTCCAAAGGTTGCTGGCTAAGAAATGCTCGATCCATACAGGGCACTGTTTGATAACATCTTTGGCTAGCCACCCTTTCCAGCTATATTTTGATTTTGGCTGTTGTATTATAAAACCAATTCATGCTCCATATAAACCACTGTTCTGCTTTTCATAGTATCAAATACCTTAAAGTGCATTTCACTTTTCTTTTCTTAAAGATTTTCTTGATTTACAAGTGTGTGCAATGTCTCTCTCTGGCAATCCCCCCCCCCCATGTAAAATCAGTTTCATTTGTTGAAACATTAGGAAGAAAGGGGGGAAAGAGGTGGAGGGGGGAAGATGGGTGGTGATGTTTCTATTTTACTTAATATATGTAGGGTTTGGTGTCAGCGTTGCTTGTGCAGGTTCTCTGCTGTTCACTTGTGTTCCTTTGGTGGTGAGAGAGGTGGGGTTGGCCTAGGGTGTGGTTGTTCATTTGTGGTTGGCTGTGGTGGACTTTGTTTTCATGAGCATTTCACTTTTCTAAATCATAAACCTTTCCCCAAATAGACCAACTGTTTTGTGAATGTATAGTATTGACACTTCCACATAGGACGAATAAAATTTAAAACTGAAGGTGAAAATTGGAGATACAACACTCACTTGAATTTACTACAAAGTAAAACTTTAAAATACAAAAACACCCACTCAACAGATATAATAATAGCTAATATACAGAAAAATACTACAAAACAATTAAGCAGTTCCCACATTCAATCCCCAGCATCTCCAAGTAGGGTAGGGAAATAACCTTGTCTGAAATCCTGGACAGTCACTATCAGTCAGTGTAGACAATACTTAGCTATATGAACCAATAGTTTGATTTAGATATAAACCAACTTCCTATGCCCCCATAGTTTTGCCTTAGAAAACTCAACAAACTTGCTGTACCTGGAAGTGGATGTGCACAGTGCAGCTAAATGGACACAGCTGTGGGCAGTCTGAGAAAGCACCATCCACCCTGGGCCTGCCCAGAAAAAGCAAGTCTTAAGTGAGGCAATGGGGTGAGACTTTTGTGGGTGAGCTGAGAGTTTGTTTGGACTCTGCGTGAGAACCTGGAGGCTGTGAGGGTGTGTCAGAAGGAAAATGAATTGCTATTGATTTATATAGATAAATAAATAGAATTAATGTTTTTGGCCTACAACTCCCATGATCCCTAGCTAGCGGGACCAGTGGTCAGGGATGATGGGAATTGTAGTCTCTAAACATCTGGAGGGCTGAGGTTGAGGAAGCCTGAATTAATGTCTATGTAACTGTGTGCTTCTGCAATATTTTAAGTTTCTGTTGTTGTGTCAATTTCTTCTACAATTTTTAACATATTAAGCAGCATAGAAATTAAATAATTAATCAAAGGGCCCACAAGACAGACCCATAGGGCCTGACCTGGCTGATTTGAGGAGGAGTGCCATCAAGTATTTGGGCCTTAAGTCATTTAGGGCTTTCAATGTTAAAGTCAACACCATGAATTGGGCCTAGCAGCAATTAGATAGCCAGTGTCTTTCATGAGGATTGATGTTATACTGTTATACGGTGTCTTGTGACACTGCTTACAGTTCTTACATCATTCCCGTTCCTTCTTTCTTTCTCAATTTTGCTTAGTCCAGAATGTCTGTTTTCTGCCTAAACAGGTCCTACAACATTTGCTATATACAAATATCAACACTCACCAGTTCTCGGAGACCTTTTATATGTTGTAAGAGTAGCATGGGAGTCATTTTTATATGACATTATTCCATGCTGCTGCTGTTCAACAGCAAACATAGAGAATCAAGCATTAATTCTCACTGGGTAGCCACTGCATGAGAAGAACTCTTGAAATTAAAGGGCTTTAAACATACAGTCAGGATCAAACATTTCAGCAGAATAATGAGATGGAGCCACAAAAAAGCATTTCTACATAGCTGCTGTAAGAAATAAAGGGCAAATGGCTCATATGATAATATAAAGGGATAAATCAGCTAAATCTCTGTCCAAATATAACATGAATTATCTTCTTACAGCCACTCAGTGCATCAGTCTCACAGCAACATGGAGAAATAAAAAAGCAGCTTTTGACTTCTAGTGTGCTCACAGATGCAAAATGACAGCTTGCTTCTTTCTGCAAACCGAGTGAGGCAAGGATATCTATGAAGACAGTAGATATCTTCCTGGAGACCTTTACATAGATCAAGAACCGTAATCTCAGACAGACACATCCATATACTAGGGTGGAGTGAGCAAGCTGTCTAGGTGATAACCAAATGAAGCACAGTAAGACTCTCAGTTGTGGTTGCCCTGTAAATTTTTGAAAGATCTGCAGCTGACATGTAAAAAACACTATAAGGGAAATTCAGAATAATGAAGAAAAACAAGGTGGTGTAATATCTCACAGAACACAGTCCATTTGAAAAGGTAACCATCTCTCTAGTTGATTTTGATAGAATAATTTTTAAAACGCTGAACAAATACATTTTGGCTACGGCGAGTTGATGGAAACTAAAATAATCAGAATTCCATAATCAGTTCATTTCAATGCTTGTAAAATTAAACCCGTAACTACAGATGAACAAAACTGCCTATTGCAAACTGCAGACTTGACGCTTTCCCTCTGTTGGGACAAGGGGATGGGCTTAGCCAAGAGCTTAAGAGCTTTGTTAGCAATGCAAACCGTCTTGGGTGGTTGCCAACAAGTGATGCTAAAGGGCATCGGCCTAGTTTGTTGGTGTCCTTTTGCATTGCTTCCAAATCCCAAATGCTCGCAGTAAGAAATAATGAAGGAGATAAGAGGAAGCTTCATTATTTTTTCTTCCTGCTCCTCAAAATTACTTTGTGGTAAAAAACGTGGAAGGCAATTTCCCCATGTTTCCCCCATTCAAAACACAGTGGGCCCAAGAAACCACATTTTTTGGTGGTTCCTAGTTTTGTCTTGGTGTTGTTCCTCTCCTACACAAGCAATGAGCTGCACAGGAGGCCCATGTGATTTGACAGATAGACTGCACTGCTTTGACTTTACTATGAGCTGTATCTAACAATGTTCTTCCATTCATAGAAGGCTCTTGGGTCCAGCAGAGGCTTCCATGAACACCAAACTCTGTTCCAGATAGTTGTTGACGGGCCCTTTGGGAAAAGTATAGATGGTGCTACATCAGACTGCAGTAGAAAGGGGAAATTATTAGAAATCTCGTTCCTCTCCCTTCAGTTCAGGGAAATCTCCAATGGATAGAAGTGGCTTCTGTGAACAGCAACTTTATGAGTTTAACCATTTTAATAGTATCTGACCTAATTTTAGTTGCACTTGCAATGTAATTTCAAGACTGGCAAAATAAAATATAAGCAAGCAGTGAGTTATTGTTTATAAATACTTTAGAGAACATTAATCAATTCCACTTTAAACATTTTACATTGCAGTTTTGCTACGTAAATTCATTTTGAATGTGTGTGCTAAAATCCAAACTTGTTATGAGAAAGTTTTGAAGGTCACACAAATATGGCTTATAGTTGCTCAGAGACAGCATCAGTCTTCCAAATCAATCTTCCAAAGTCACTCAGGTTTGTAACTGCTCAAAATGCAGACCTTCAGCCACACTGAATCTCTGTGCAAACCATGGGCTTCCTGGATCTTTGAGTCACTCCACCCCATATTATTTGATTAATCATATTACCAAGAATCTCAAATCTTGAACTCTACACCATTACGGGTAAAATGATTACGACAACCAATCTTATTATTCTGCTTTAAATTATTTTGTCTCCAGAATACCTCAGAAGTGCCTTCTCCCATACGAGCACTAAGATCAGGCATCACCAAACTCGGCCCTCCAGATGTTTTGGGACTACAACTCCCATCATCCCTGACCACTGGTCCTGTTATCTAGGGATGATGGGAGTTGTAGTCCCAAAATATCTGGAGGGCTGAGTTTGGGGGTGCCTGACTAAGTTCTCCAGCTGAAGCCCAGAAGGGCAAGCACTGATTCAAAGTGAAGCTTTTCCAACAGTGACACCTCATTTGTAGAAATTCTCAACTGCGAAACCTACTGGGCTAGATCACGAAGACCTTATGAACCATCCTGTTTCAGGACCTTTGGAAAATAGCATGATGAGACCTGGCTTCTGCTCTCGCTGTATATCAGGGGCTTGATTGATTCGTAGTGAAGGCACAATCTGCAATCAGAGGTTTCTCCTATGGTTCACTAGAGCCACTTTTGTCTCCACCCTTGCCTAGGAACACAGAGATCATGGCCAGCTACACTAGGGGACTCCTGCCAACCTAGCAGTTTGAAAGCACGTCAAAGTGCAAGTAGATAAATAGGTACCGCTCCGGCGGGAAGGTAAACGGCGTTTCCGTGCGCTGCTCTGGTTTGCCAGAAGCGGCTTAGTCATGCTGGGCACATGACCTGGAAGCTGTACGCCGGCTCCCTCGGCCAATAAAGCGAGATGAGCACTGCAACCCCAGAGTCGGTCACGACTGGACCTAATGGTCAGGGGTCCCTTTACCTTTACCTATTTAGACTAGGGGGATGAAAAGCTTGTACACACTTCCCACATCCTCGGCCCAAGCTTCTCATTCTCCAGAATACACACAACCTGCATCAGGTGGAGCGGGAGAAGTGGCTGGGGAGAATGGGAGAACCACACAGGCCTGGTTAACAGGGGTATACAAGAAGCAAGGGCAAGAAGAGGGTTTTATTTTGTTCTATGGGAATTCCCACTACACAGGTGGCTCGACCCACCTGTGCCTTACTGATCTGATCCCTTTTTTAAATGCCAATGCATTATGATCTTATTATTGCCAGCGCAAACCACCCCCAGAGCTTCTCATGGAATGGAAAAGCATAGGGGCCGAGCATAATAATAATAATTTATTATTTATACCCCGCCCATCTGGCTGAGTTTCCCCAGCCTCTCTGGGCGGCTTAGTGTTAAAAACAAGACAGCATTAAATATTTTTTTAAAAAATTTTTTAAAAAACCATTAAAAACAGCAGCTGATGAGGCCACTAACAATAAATCAAAGTTTGTTTACTAAACGGGAGCGCCGCATTGAAACGCAACGGGGCCGATTTCAAAGCTACCCGGGGGGGGGGGGACAGCAGCTTTGGGAAAGGAGGAAGGACCAACTTGGATGACCGTGAAGCCTTTCGTCAAAAGGAGGTTTTAAGGAGAAGAAGCTGAGGGGACAAACCAGGCAGCCGCCCCCCATCCCCTCGCCTCCTTCTCCTCAGAGGGGTCGCCGCGACCTCCGCCCGTTCTTCCCCTCACCTCCTTTCCGGCAAGGGCGGGCGGCGCTCCTCCTCAGCGCCCGGGCCCCCTTCAGCGCAGGGTCGGCGGAGGCTCTTCTCGGGCGGGCCACGGAGCGAGGCAGGTGAGCCGCGGCGGGCCGGCTCCGGACTGCGCAGCCGCAGAACGCCGCTCGGAGGAGGAGGAGGAGGGGGGACCTCGGGCCCCGCCCACAGCTCAGGCGGCGGCGGCGAAGGAACCTGTCCGCATCCTGGAGACGTCACCGCGTTCTCCGTCCCCACCCCGCGCGCGTGCACGACTGCCGCCGCCGCCGCGCGCTCTCTGCGCCCTTAGTTCTCCTGCGCGCTCGCGACCGCGTCGCCCTCAGGACGGGCAGCTGTGGCCGCCACTCCCCGGGAGCCCAAAGCCGAGTGGGCACCCAGGTTGTCCTTCAGTTATAAATAAGAATGACAATAATAATATTTATTATTATTTATACCCCGCCCGTCTGGCTGGGTTTTCCCAGCCACTCTGGGCAGCTTCCAAGAAAATATTAAAATAATTAAAATTAAAATCTGTTAAAAGCTTCCCTAAACAGGGCTGCCTTCAGATGTCTGGTAGTTGTTTTTCTCTTTGACATCTGGTGGGAGGGCGAAGAAATAATGTAAATAGAAAATAAGGACTTGGGTTCACATGTGGTGGGGGTGTAAATACCTAGTGTTTTGGGCAAATATAGACAAGGAAGCATGGGAATGATTGTGGAATATAGACAGGGTGGATAAAAATCAATGATTAAAAAAATGATGTTTTTGAATTAAATTGGATTTTAAAAATAAAATGCTTTTGGAGGAGAAATCTTTCTAAAGATAGTTTTCTGTTTAAGTTACATTATAGCCCAAAGGCTATTCATCAGGAAATAAGGATTTAAGTTTGTCATGTGTGCTAATCGCTTAACCACATCAGTTAACAAACATGGATGCATATGCTAGAATGTTAATGTTTTAGTTAAATAAATTGTTAAAGGAAATGGTTATTTTTCTCCTTCCAATAAAGTACAGCAGAAAAGTTGTCCAAATATAAAGTTAACATAAACCTCACAGTAATTTCATAATTATCTATGTATTTCTAATATAACCAAATCAGTAATTTTTTATATAAGTGTAAAAACTACTCTAAAAATTTATTATTCATTTGGTTAATATTAAGATTATACCAGCAAGAATGAGTTTTTCTGTAAAAAAAATAAAATGATTTAAATCAAGTATTACTGACTAGTGATTTAAATCGATTTGATTTAAATAAAACCCACCCTGAATATGAATATAAAATTTACAGCATGCTATAGTCTAAGAGAAAATTATATGAAAATGATATATCAGTGGTTTCTAACACCAAGTAAATTGGCAAAAATGTATAAATCTAAATCAAATAAGTGTGGGAAACATAAAGAGAAGGTTCTTTTTATCATATGTGGTGGTCTTGTAGTAAGGTTAAAGCTTACTTGGAAAAGATATATTCATGAATTGAAAAGGATGTTTAAAATAATGTTTTTTTTAAAAAAACAGAAGCTTTTCTTTTGGGAATTATAGGGACAGAACTACAGTACCTAAATTGTATAGAAAGTTATTCATGTATGCTACTACAGCAGCAAGAATGTTACTAACCCCAAAATGGAAAGAAGCAGAATTCCCAGCAAAGGAAGAATGGATACAAAAACTAATGGAATGTGCAGAAATGGTGAAATCAAGATAACAAACTTTTTATAAAAGAATGAAAATGATTTATTGAATATTTACAGATAAATTGTAAACAGATAAGAACATTGGTAGGATTATTGTAATAATCTGCAGTTTTATAAGTGTATATATTTAAAGTAGATGAATAAATGAGCAAATTAAGTTAATTTGGATATGCAGAAGATTTTTTTTTTTAATGGCAAAGGGTGTTTAAGGAGATAACAGAAATCACTGGGATAAAGCTGACCCAAAATCCAGAGGTTGAATTATTATCAATTTATGGATGATTCACAGGCTATGAAGGACTTGCTCACCAATTTATTGACAGCTGCGCGAAATATTATAGCTAGGAAGTGAAAGGGGCAAGGGGATATAAAATGGAAGAATGGTATAAAGAGGTGTGGGATATAGCTATTAACGATAAATTAACATGTGCCGTTAAGGTAAGACAGGGAATATGCAAGAGAAATTATTTTGAGGAGATATAGAAGGTGTTTGTAGAATTTGTACTGTTAAATACGGAAAGGGGTCAAACCATCGCAAGAGGTGTTGAAATTTTGGGAGGTTGGATATCCTATCTTTAAAAGACATCTGAAGGCAGCCCTGTTCAGGGAAGTTTTTAACATTTAACGCTGTATTGTTTTTAATACTTGATTGGGAGCCGCCCAGAGTGGCTGGGGAAACTCAGCCAGATGGGCGGGGTATAAATAATAAATTATTATTATTATTATATGTTTGCCACCCAGGAATTTTCATCAGGGCAAGGAGCCCTGGAACAGAATTGTGTGTGACTTGAAGCCTCCAGCACAACAGCAGAGAGAAGCCCAAGCTTCAGAAAGAGGCTGCCTGCCTGCCTAAAGGTGTTTTGGGGCTCTATAAAGTTACCCAGGGAAATGGCCGGTGCCCCGACCTGTTTTGCTTCTGTTCTGCAGACAAAACATGTCGCACCATTAATAAGCAGTGTGTTGACAGGGACATTTTAAGGGGCGTTAAGTGCACTGCTAACAGAGCCCTCGGTAGTCTCCTTTATGCAAAGTGGCCCTTCTAATATTGTTATTTACTTCTGTTACATTTATACCCCACCTTTCCTCCAAGGAGCTCAATGGTTATATGGTTCTCTTTGCTCCCCCATTTTATTCTCACAAACGGCCCAAGGTCGGACCAGTGAACTACACTGCATAATGAGGACTTGAATCCTGGTCTCCCAGGCCCTAGTCCAGCGCTAGCTACCCCACCACAGATGATGTTGGATTCCAGCTCACATCAGCCTTTGCCAGCATGGCCAATGGCCAGAGAAGATGGGAACTGAGGGCCCAACAGCAGCTAGAGAACCCAATATCAGCCATCCTGATGTAAAATATATAATGCCATCAACTCATTAAACACTTTAAAAAAAGTTTCGCTACTCCATTTCTAGGGCATTTAAGACAATGTTTTTCAGTTTCCCAGCTTAAGTTGGTTTTCAAGGAATGGAACATCTTTGATAGGCATATATCCTTGGTTCAGCAGCTAATATAGTCCATTAGAAGAAGAAAATATGCAAGATTTCCCTTTTTCAAGGGACTTCTGCTGGAGAATCAGTTATATATAATAGCCCCTTAGAAACAACAGTACTCCAAGGAAAATTACTAATGCAATAATTTAGCAGTTGAGAATGAAAATGTTCATAAAGATGGAGATTAGATCTCAGTGCACAGGTTGCAAAGTGCATTTTAATAACATAACTTTAAGGGGAGATGGGAGGTTAGAACATTTTTCAGTTAGAACTTGTACAATCCTATACATAAATGCCAACTCACTAATAATTGTATTAGTGAGTTGGCATAATAATTGTAGAATCACAGTCTACTGTCTTTGTAGCAAGGTACCCAAAAACGTTAGTTCAAGATTATATACAGTATATTTAAAAATATGGTTTTCAGGTTATCAGGGCTGCAGAAAAATGTAATTTAAAATGTATACCACTTGGAGAGTGGGTCCGCTCCAACTGTCCAATAATGCTAAATATGCAATGCTACAAATTACTCTCTATACTCTTGCATTTCTTCAAGGTCAATAAAAACCCTCTATTGTCTACTGTATATTCAAGCTGGTAGCAGCCCACAGCAAAAGGTGCAAGGCAATATGGGAAAGGAATAATATTCATATATGACTTATCTCCTTTCAGAACATTGAAAAAAACGGAAAGGCACAACTATATGAGTGCATATGCTGTCAAGGTTGTCCATTCCTAGTCAAACCAAATACCATTAAAATGTATAAAGCATCATAATCATACTCATATCAAAATGTTCATTGGGTATGTAACATGACTGAGAATTTTACTGCAAAAGTAATAACATCATTTAAGGAAAAGAGGATAATTACAAGGGCAACTTTCTGCTATTTCTTTATAAATGATTGCAGGCAAATATGAAAAGTATCAGTGTAGTTTCACTTGTAGATGTACTCTTGGATAAATGTCATAATTCAAGAGGTCATCTGTTTTATATTGTTTCAGGAGACATTAATAAAATGAATCACTATTCACATACGTCAAAGTAAATTGGTCTCTTTCTGTGCATACATAAACAGAATGAGCAAAAGTTTGGTGACTATCCAAGAGAGCATTAAGAGCACTTAAGCCTGTTGAAATTAATGGTTTTAAGTGTACTTGACTCTATTGGATTGTGGCCTTTATTTTGATGATGACAACTAGAAATGTTGAACCGCCTATATAGCGATAATTGTGGCAGTACACGTTCCAAATCTAGTATTCCAATAATGAAAGCGGACCAAAACACATAGCACAGCATGTAACAGAAGAAATGTTTGTGAACCACAATCCTGCAGTTGGCTTTATTTATCCTCTATATTTACACAATCATACCACCCATTCCTAAACGCATACTCTATAGGCTTTTCTTCCAAATAAATGTATTTAGTATTGGGGTCTACAGTGGCTCTAGATTTCGCAGTTGATAGCTTAACAAAACAATTTTTGTTTTCTAAAGTCCCCAGTCCTTTCTCCATCCATCTTAACAATTGCTTGTCACTAGGTGACTCCGTTTCCTTTGTTGGAAGTCCTATACAATTCCATACCTGCTTGCCAGAATGTAAGCCCCCTTGAACTCTTAAGTAGTCTTGTACAGGATCACACTGTCAGGTGTTATTTACTGGCACATAGCATTAGCAAGTAAGGTAATGGCTATTCAAGTAAGGCAAAGATGAAGTGATTTGTACATTCACATACTGAGTTTTAATTGTCTTCCTTATTGGGGCTAGTTCTTTGATCCTTGCCTTCAGTAAACCCTTTTGGTGCAACTTCTGTCTGGAGGATACAGATTACCGTATCTGGTCTCATTTCCATCTGGCTTCCAAACCGGTTTTGAAATGACTTTGGCAACTTTAGTGGATGGCCCGCTCCGAGACTGAGTGCATCCTTTCTTATGCTTCTGGCTTTTCTGCCTTGAACGGGAGTGGGATGCACCAGGCCTGGTGGTTCTTTTCATATCTAACTGGTATATTTCAGAAGTTGCTCAGGGACAAATGCTCAACTGTGGCATTTATGCTACATGGTTCTGCATCGTCGTCTTGGTCCCCAAGCTATCTATCATCCCTCCTGCTAGGGCCAAGGTTTAGTTTTGTTGCACCATCCATATACCGATTTCTGCCTTCATTTATTCTCCCTGCCTCATGGTGCTGCCGGAAGAGTCAATCAGAGGCAGGACCAGGGTGGGCTTCAAGCTCAAAGAGGGCTTTAAATTTAGATGCTCATTAGTTTTTGACATTTGATAAGCTTCACAGTGTGCATTTGTTTTTATGTGCATTGAACCAAAAGGTGACATACACTCTCAGCTTAGAGCTGCAGATTCAAGAGAGAGATAGGATTTGGTAAGAGTTAGATTTGAACATATTAAACTATTAAATTGATATCAAATAACAAAAAAGCACTATCTGATCTGTTGGCACATAATCAGGAAGTGAGCAATGAACTCACTTAGACCAGCTGTTCCTATAAACAAACAACTCCTCTTTTTTCTTTTTGAAAGGCGGTACCTTACTATGTTTAAATGCACCATCATTTTTTATTTTTATTATGGCTAAGAACCTCAAAAGCTGGAAGTAGCTCAGGCCTCTCTGAATCTATCTGAGGGCCTGGCTACCTGAAGCAGGCTTCCCCCTGGTTGCATGGTCTGTCTGGCCCTGACCCCAATTGTTGGATTCCCTGCCCAGACACAATCCCCTGCCATCTATGCCCAGTGATATTAATGTGATTACTGGTTTTAATTGCTATTCGTGTCATCTTTACTATATGTGCATTTACAAACTGCTCATTTCTGTTAGGGGCTTCTCATATTGTGTTATGGTGGCTTACAAATTTGACTTGAATGTCTGTATAGCAGCAAAACAGGCTCTAGATTTATTTTAGGTTAAGAAGAATTCCAGAGAGTATCCCAACCAAAAGGATACTCTGGAATGGTTTGACTTTGATTCTGAATGTTTCCTGAATAGGAAAAATGGCAATCTTTAAATAACAAATAGAAATAATCTAGCCTTTGGGAATTAAAATGAACATACTAATTATAGACTGTAGCAGGTTATCGTCTTTCCCACGCTTGTACATTTTTCTTGGAGCCTTTATACACATTCCTCATAATTTCCTAATCCACAGAGTATGCATAGTTGTTCTTCATACTTTCTACACTTAAGAGTTCTACACATAATTAACTGTATTGTTATTCATCACTCATTTTTTGGAAACTTATTTCTTGTTACCATGGTACATTAAAAATGACATTCCACATTGCAATTTATTAATACCATTTATATGCCGCCCACGATCAAAAAAATAGAGACATGGCCAACTAAAATAAAAGTACATGAAAACCAATACGATAAAATGTACATGAGAATTCACAAGTAACTAAATTGCAGTAAACCACTTAATGGGGCCGAAAGGCTGAGTAAATGAATAGGTCTTCAACAAGTGTCAGAAGCACATTACCATCAGAGCTTGCCTAATTTCAGGAGAAGTGATTCCATGGAGTGGCTGGCATGGCAGAGAAAGCCCTCCTGCTATTTACCAGAAGATGAACATGTACAGACTGCGGTATAACCAGGAGGGCTTCATTTACAGACCTCAGTGGTCAGGCAGGTTTATACGGGAGAAGGTGCTCTCTCAGGTAGCAGGTAGCTTGGCCCCAAGTTGTTTAGGACTTTAAACAGCATCAGCAAAACCTTAAATACAACCAGCGCAGATCTTTCAGAAGTGATTGTCATATGCTCACATTCAGCAGCACTACCTAACCACCTTGTGATATTCTACCATTGCAAAACTCCATGGCACTGCTAGGTGGCTGAACACCTCCCTTTTCGTCTACTTGGCAGGAGGGGAGGCGTTCTGCAGAGCTTTGCTGCCAGTCCATCTGGGTGGTGGAACGAGGGTGGCACCCCTTGAGGATGCCGTCTGAGGTGGCCACTTCACCCTGTTTGGGACTTGGATCTATATGTATGATCCTTTGGATGAGCAGCAGCCTAGAATATTTCTTGACAAACAAGAAGCCTGTGCAAAGTGCAACAGAAGTGTGCACTTGCAACTCCTTATGCTTTGTGTGTTCTAAATGAGGTTACCGTATGTATTTGTAGCTCTGTATCAAGTTTAACTTTGCCTTTTTACATGATCAAATGAGATATGCAGCAAAAATAAAGAGAACTGCTACTGTAAGCATTTTAACTCAAACGTTTGATTTTACTGTCTCTTTGAATGGGCTGTAGTTGCTTTGTTTAAATCTACTGTATTAGTTTGTATGTTTTTATTATTATTTATGATTATTACATTTTCATTTCTTACTATGCCGTTAGCTGCCCTGGAAACATAAATTTATGTTTCAGGCGTGGGGTATAAATTATGAAAATAAATATGTTGCAGTGTGAAGTGTTTCTTCTTCATCGACTACTTTGTTCGATTTCCTTTCCAATGCAGTGTTCCAGGTATTGTTCCCGATGTAGTCACTGAGCATGCTCAGTTATCAGTGGGATGATTTGGCAATTTTCCCCTTGAGGGTTCTTAATATTTTATGTATTTTGGATGCGCCACATACCTTGGGGTTCCCCCAAGACTGCCAATACTTCCCTCTTGCATATGTGTAGTACCAGGCAATGGAACTCATACCTGGACATCTGAATTAGAGGGAACAATACCAGATAAATATACTTTTGAAAGCCAAGTGGTCAGGGATCAGTGCTCAGGGTTGATGGGAGTTGTATTCCCAAAACATCTGGAGGGCCGAGTTTGCCTATGCCTTAGTTAGAGACGCCACTGAAGACTACCAAACCTTTGAAAATGCAGAGGTAGATTTAACTAAGGATGAGAACAACCATACTGTCCAAGTTCCTTTATTTTTTAATATTTCAATTATTTTCTTTTTTAACCTTTTGTATATTATTATTAGTATTATTAGTATTATTATTATTATTATTGGTATGTGTCAATGTAAACATATATTTTGGTTGATGGGTGGTTTTTTAAATTGTATTAGCGTGTATTTTTTTTAACCAGTAGTTGATATGGCCACAATGGTTGAAAGAACAACAGTAAACTAACACGTCTGAGAACCACCATACCACGACGCTAGAGCATTAGTTTTGCATGGAGAAGCTTCCAGGTTCAATTCCTAGCACCTCCAAATAGGGCTGGAAATGTCCCCTGCCCCAAACCCTAGAGAGCTCATGGAACCTCTGGTGCACAGATGTTGGACTACAACTCTCATCATCCCCAGCCAGCTTAGCCAATGGTCAGAGAGGATCACCTTATCTGCATAACCTAGGAATTCTAAAATATAGACACGCTTTTACTCTCGCAAGATTGAATGTATTGCCCTCGGCTGTTCTTGAGGGGTGATTCCAACAGATTCCACACGAAAAACGCTTATGTCCCGGTGGAGATGGCAGTACTGAATCATTGGCGCGTGCCCTTCTGACTTGCACTCTTTATAAAGACTTGAGGAATGAGGTTTTCACCCCTCTTTTATTGTCCATTCCGGGTCGCCCAACCACTGCCACAGTGTCTTTTCTCTTGGCAGACAAAGATAAGCAGGTGACAGCAAAGGTTGCAAGGTTTTTAGCTGGGGTTTATTACCGTTTAACATTTATTTAAAATATGTGATAAAATGAAGCAGGGAAACAAACTGGAAAAGGTACAAATCCTATGACGTAAAATTGGAATTATGAATATATATTAAAACATTTTTAAAATTTCCAGTAGCACCTTAGAGACCAGCTAAGTTTGTTCTTGCACACTGTAGAAATGTGCATGCACACAAAAGCTCATACCAAGAACAAACTTAGTTGGTTTCTAAGGTGCTACTGGACACGGACACACACACACACACACACACATATATATTAATAATAATATTTTTTTATTTATACCCCGCCCTCCCCAGCCAAGGCCGGGCTCAGAGCAGCTTACAAGCAGTAATAAAAACAAGATGAATGATTACAACTTAAAAACAAAAATAAAATACAACATTAAAATAATGGAATATTAAAATATTAAAATGTAGCCTCATCGCAGGAGGAGAAGGAAAAGAAAAAGGAACGAGAGGGAGGGAATCAAATTGGCTCCAAGCCAAAGGCCAGGCAGTACAACTCTGTCTTACAGGCCCTGCGGAAAAAATCAGATCCTGCAGGGTCCTGGTCTCATGAGACAGAGCGTTCCACCAGGCCAGAGCCAGTGTTGAGAAGGCCCTGGCTCTGGTTGAAGCCAATCTAACTTCCTTAGGGCCTGGGACCTCTAGGGTGTTGCTATTTATGGACCTTGAGGCTCTCCGTGGGGCATACCAGGAGAGGCGGTCCCGTAGCTACAAGGGTCCTAGGCCGTGAAGGGCTTTAAAGGTCAAAAGCAGCACCTTAAATCTGACCCTGTACTCCACCGGGAGCCAGTGCAGCTGGAAAAGCACTTGGGTGAATATGCTCCCATGGCAGAGACCCCTGCAGCATTCTGCACCCGCTGGAGTTTCTGGGACGGCTTCAAGGGCAGCCCCGCATAGAGCGAATTACAGTAGTCAAGCCTGGAGATGACCGTTGCATGGATCACTGTGGCCAGGTCGGGGCGGGAAAGGTAAGGGACCAACTGCTTGATGCGGCGAAGGTGGGAAAATGTCGCCTTGGCTGTTGCTGTAACTTGCGCCTCCATGGAAAGGGAGGCGTCAAGGATTACACCCAAACTCTTAACGGAAGGCAATGGCCCTAATTGGGCCCCCGCAAGAGAAGGGAGTTGGTCCCTCATCCCCATGCCATCCCGATCCAGCCAGAGGACCTCTGTCTTCAAAGGATTTAGTTTCTAAAGGATTTAGAATATATATATTCTACTGTGTCAGACCAACACGGCTACCTACCTAAATCTGGAAATTATTATTATTATTTTTTTTCCAATGCAGAATCATAACAAAAATTACAAACATTGAATCTGGAATTATGAGGCAGAATGGAGGGAAGTCTTAGCTCGTATGAGCTAATAGCGAAAGGGTTTCATAAGGATGTATTTAATATTATAAAATGGAAAACTTAATAAATATATTATTTTTTTAAAAAAAGACGAGAGCTAGAGACTTGGCTGCACCCTTAGGAGGAGCGGGGTATCTCTGCCATCAGGTTTTACCTCACACCCAACCTTTCTCAGCTTCCTGCCCCCCCCCCCCGGCCATAGGACCGCACTTCATCCATCGCCCTGGTCCGCCCTCCATTAAGGTCGCCCCCGAGCAAACGCGGCCCTCGAGACTCCCCCCCCCCCAAAAAAGCCTCCCCGCCTCAGGAGTCAGACGCCATTCTCGCGCACGACACTCACCTGCCAGAGCGCCAGGAACAAGCCCGGGGCGATCCCTGAGGGGAGCCCGCCCTGCATTGCCCTCAGTCGGGACCCCCCAGCACCGCTTTCCTCCAACCGCTTTTCCAGCAGCGGCTGCCCCCCCCCCGAAGGAAGCGACCCGGAAGTCCCGCTCCCAGCCTCTGGGAAGAGTTTCTGCTTTCTTATCTCTATGGCGAAAGGAAGTACGGGCGCGACATCTGCATCCGTTGCGGGGGAGGCAGGTGCGCGCGCATGACGAGGAGGGGGAATGTGTTGGTCCTGCGCGTGCGCAGCAGGCGGGCCGGCGCTTTGGCGTTCTCTTTCTGGTCCGCGCTTGTGAGAGTGGGAGGGGGAAGCGGGTTCCTTCGGCTGCGCTGCGCGAGGCGAGCGACTCAGGTGAGGCAGCCGCGGAGGGGGGGGGGAGGGGAGAAGGTCGGCCGCCTCCCCCCCCCCCAGCCTTCCCTTTTCAGCCGTTACGGTCCGAGGCGGGACAGGGAAGTGGCCGTTTCGGGGCCGGGGAGCCTCATTCCGCCGCCCGGCGGAGCAGGTGGGAAGAGGCCCCGCCTCAGGACTGAGGCGTCTCTCCTCCAGCCGCCTTGGTCGGTGGAGGGGTGTCAGCAATTAACACGTCACGGCCAGGTTTTAAAACTGGCTCCCCCCCCCCCATGATAATCTTAAAACCTAGAAAACCGCAGTGACTGGACAAATGAGCAGAGTTAGGCCCCTTTTCAAGTAAAGCCCTTCCACTCCTCTCCCCGGTTCCGCAGGACCAGGTTTGAATGCTCCCTTTTTTTTTTCCTGTGTCCGTCCCCCCCACCCAAAAAAAATCCTTGCAGGTTAAGATCATGGTTATGAAGGCTTCAGTAGAAGATGATGATTCGGGATGGGAGCTCAATATACCTGAGAAGATGGAAAAGAGTAACACGAGCTGGATAGATATCACCCAAGACTTTGAGGACTGCTGTAGAGGTAAATAACGCCCCCCCCCCAAAAAAAAAGTTTTTCTCTTTGCACAAGTCCATGCTATGCCCTCAAAATGTCTAGAGGGCAGATATGATACAATCTCTGTAACTGAAAGATATTGTCGTTGTAATATTAAAAAAAAGGTGGAGTCTGTGTCACATGAACTCTGCTGCCTGTTGCTGCTTTGATGGGGAGGCATGCCAGGCGGAAACTTAGAAGAGAGTTATGGAGAGTTGTGGACTTGACTTGGACCCTTCCCTTCCCATTCCCTCCATCACTCTCCCACCTTATGTGCCAACAATCCACTTTAATTAGTGGCAACAGCTGGTTTTTGCCAGCCTCTGATTGTTTAAGGAAATTCCTTAAACAATTGTTTAAGGAAACAATCAGAAGATTCTACTTCTCTTTTAGATTAATTGCAGTATAGTATGTCTTCCAAATCCTAAACTATGCTTGGTGAAAATAAGCCAGGATTGAAACTCATGTTTTGAACTTGGTTTGTTTCCACTAACCATATGAAGATCAACCATGTAAATTCAGATTATGCAAAAAGCTTTGGTAAAGGGCAGTATATAAATGTAAGCCTCATGTTGCTCACAAAGTATGGAGAATGTATGAGCCAAGGTTGGGGAAAGTTAAGCTTGATGTTTTAATACTAAACCGGGTGAGCATTATGTCAAAACCAATCCAGATTATTTTTCTTTTTTATTATATATAATAGTTTTTGAGAGTAGTTATGTAAAGTTTTTGAGTTGTTCTTTTTTAATTTCCTTGTAGAATTGAAGTTGGGCGAGTTGCTTCATGACAAACTGTGAGTGAACCATTAAAAACAAGTTCTCATAATGTTTTTCTCGCATCTTAGTCTGAAACAAACACATAGAAGTGTCATCTACTGATTTTTGTGGTGCTTACTCTTAATCGTGTGCTCTTGACAAATCTGTTAGCTAGTTAAAGAACATTAATTAACATTGTTTTATGCTATCAATCTGAAAACTGTTTAAAGCAACCTAGAGCTTCAGCATTATACACACTTGTTGAACTTGGGAGGACTTAAAGTAAAGGTAAAGGTACCCCTGCCCGTACTGGCCAGTCTTGACAGACTCTGGGGTTGTGCGCTCATCTCACAGACACTTCCGGGTCATGTGGCCAGCGTGACGAAGCTGCTCTGGTGAACCAGCACCAGAGAAGCACACAGAAACGCCGTTTACCTTCCTGCTATAAAGCGGAACCTGTTTATCTATTTGCACTTAAGGGTGCTTTCAAACTGCTAGGTGGGCAGGAGCTGGGACCGAACGACGGGAGCTCACCCCGCCGCGGGGATTCGAACCGCCGACCATACGATCGGCAAGTCCTAGGCGCTGAGGTTTTATCATAAATATGGTATAGTCATTGTTGTTGTTGTTGTTGTTTAGTCGTTTAGTCGTGTCCGACTCTTCGTGACCCCATGGACCAGAGAACGCCAGGCACCTCTGTCCTCCACTGCCTCCCGCAGTTTGGTCAAACTCATGCTGGTAACCTCGAAAACACTATCCAACCATCTCGTCCTCTGCCGTCCCCTTCTCCTTGTGCCCTCCATCTTTCCCAACATCAGGGTCTTCTCCAGGGAGTCTTCTCTTCTCATGAGGTGGCCAAAGTACTGGAGCCTCAGCTTCACAATCTGTCCTTCCAGTGAGCACTCAGGGTTGATTTCTTCCAGTATGGAGAGGTTTGATCTTCTTGCAGTCCATGGGACTCTCAAGAGTCTCCTCCAGCACCATAATTCAAAAGCATCAATTCTTCGGCGATCAGCCTTCTTTATGGTCCAGCTCTCACTTCCATACATCACTACTGGGAAAACCATAGCTTTAACTATACGAACCTTTGTTGGCAAGGTGATGTCTCTACTTCTCAAGATGCTGTCTAGGCCTGTCATTGCCCTTCTCCCAAGAAGCAGGCGTCTTTTAATTTCGTGGCTGCTGTCACCATCTGCAGTGATCATTGAGCCCAAGAAAGTAAAATCTCTCACTACCTCCATTTCTTCCCCTTCTATTTGCCAGGAGGTGATGGGACCAGTGGCCATGATCTTCGTTTTTTTGATGTTGAGCTTCAGACCATATTTTGCGCTCTCCTCTTTCACCCTCATTAAAAGGTTCTTTAATTCCTCCTCGCTTTCTGCCATCAAGGTTGTGTCATCTGCATATCTGAGGTTGTTGATATTTCTTCCGGCGATCTTAATTCCGGCTAGGGATTCATCCAGCCCAGCCTTTCGCATGATGAATTCTGCATATAAGTTAAATAAGCAGGGAGACAAAATACAGCCTTGTCGTACTCCTTTCCCAATTTTGAACCAATCAGTTGTTCCATATCCAGTTCTAACTGTAGCTTCTTGTCCCACATAGAGATTTCTCAGGAGACAGACGAGGTGATCTGGCACTCCCATTTCTTTAAGAACTTGCCATAGTTTGCCGTGGTCGACACAGTCAAAGGCTTTTGCATAGTCAATGAAGCAGAAGTAGATGTCTTTCTGGAACTCTCTAGCTTTCTCCATAATCCAGCGCATGTTTGCAATTTGGTCTCTGGTTCCTCTGCCTCTTCTAAATCCAGCTTGCACTTCTGGGAGTTCTCGGTCCACATACTGCTTGAGCCTTCCTTGTAGAATTTTAAGCATAACCTTGCTAGCGTGTGAAATGAGTGCAATTGTGCGGTAGTTGGAGCATTCTTTGGCACTGCCCTTCTTTGGGATTGGGATGTAGACTGATCTTCTCCAATCTTCTGGCCACTGCTGAGTTTTCCAAACTTGCTGGCATATTGAGTGTAGCACCTTAACAGCATCATCTTTTAAAATTTTAAATAGTTCAGCTGGAATACCATCACTTCCACTGGCCTTGTTATTTGCAGTGCTTTCTAAGGCCCATTTGACTTCACTTTCCAGGATGTCTGGCTCAAGGTCAGCAACCACACTACCTGGGGTGTACGAGACATCCATTTCTTTCTGGTATAATTCCTCTGTGTATTCTTGCCACCTCTTCTTGATGTCTTCTGCTTCTGTTAGGTCCTTTCCACTTTTGTCCTTTATTATGGAAATCTTTGTACGAAATGTTCCTTTCATATCTCCAATTTTCTTGAACAGATCTCTGGTTCTTCCCATTCTATTGCTTTCCTCTATTTCTTTGCACTGCTCGTTTAAGAAGGTCTTCTTGTCTCTCCTTGCTATTCTTTGGAAATCTGCATTCAATTTCCTGTATCTTTCACCATCTCCCTCGCATTTTGCTTGCCTTCTCTCCCCCGCTATTTGTAAGGCCTCATTGGACAGCCACTTTGCTTTCTTGCATTTCCTTTTCATTGGGATGGTTTTCGTTGCTGCCTCCTGTATAATGTTACGAGCCTCCATCCATAGTTCTTCAGGCATTCTGTCCACCAAATCTAAATCCTTAAACCTGTTCCTCACTTCCACTGTGTATTCATAAGGGATTTGACTTAGATTGTATCTTACCGGCCCAGTGGTTTTTCCTACTTTCTTGAGTTTAAGCTTGAATTTTGCTATAAGAAGCTGATGATCTGAGCCACAGTCAGCTCCAGGTCTTGTTTTTGCTGACTGTATAGAGCTTCTCCATCTTTGGCTGCAGAGAATATAATCAATCTGATTTCGATGGTATAGTCATACTTTCAGCTAATAACCTGCTCAAGAAAATAAGCTGTTTAGGACTGGGGTATACGATTCCTAGATAAAACAGATTCTTATGCCTCAGCCACAAACATGCTTAGTCAGAAATAACTATAGGTAGAATATTAATCTCTGGAACTGTTTTAATTGGCCTCTTTCATAATTGTTAATTCTGCTGCTTAGTTAAGTCCTCAATTTCTTAAAGCTTTGAAACCTTGGGCACATAACATATATTTGTAAAAGCTTTGTAAAAGTAGATGAAGATTGTAATCATTCAGATTATGGAAAACAATTAAACTCATGCTCTATATTTGTTACATTTGTTTACTCTATTTTTTTCACTGTGGATATGACATTCACAGTAATTTCAATCCATCATATATGTATTTTATGCATGCATGGAATGCCTAAGTCCATTAGCAGATTTGATTTCAATGTAAACTCTGACATCTGTGGACACAGATGAAGTCTCCTCCCTGAGAATGCTAATTCCTTTACATCAGTGATAAGAAACCTCTGTGGCCCTCCAGATATTGCTGGGCTACAGTCTCCATCATCTCTGACCATTTGCTGTACTGTTGGGGTTGTTGGGAGCTGGAGTCCGACATCTGTTGGGCAACAAATTCCTAATCCCTGTATCATGGAAGTACACTTGCCAGTGTCACAGTGAGACTTACTTCTGTGTAGTCATGAATAGGATTGAATTGCTAAGGTATATACATAGTAATGAATAATCTTACTGCTTCATTAATTCTGCATTTAGCTGGTATTTTGCTTTTCAGTGTGTTGAATATCCCAATTCCTTCCTTTAAAATGTTTTGGAAGACTTCATATATATGTTCTGCATCTTACTAGGGCATCTTGCTATTCACCTAATGTAAGGTGACTACTCATGAGTTGCATGATATGAATACATTGCATAAACTCTTTGATTTTATTTCACAGTATTTGGCAGTTATGCTTTGAAACAGCTTTTGCCTTATATATGAATTCATTAGTCCCAGCTTAGGTTTTCTTTTCTGTTTGTGTTGCTCTCCTTAGTTTTGGTCTTTTTGAAGCAATGTCTGCTATTGAAATGATGGATCCCAAGATGGATGCTGGTATGATTGGAAACCAAGTTAATCGAAAAGTTCTTAACTTTGAACAAGCTATCAAGGTTGGCACACTTTGTGTTTTTGTCAGCTGCTTGGTGATTCATGAAAATGATTATCATCATTTAATGAACTCTAATATGCTAAACTTCAAATTTAAAGCAGTGTGCAATTTCAGATCTACGTGAGTGTAGAACAGCTCTGTTCCACTATTATATCCCGCCTTTTTCTTCAACAGGGTCTAAAGGCAGCTTAGTACTAAAATAGATACAGTGTAAAACATAGGGGATGGGAAGCAATAATTTAAAAACAGTTAAACATCAACTCACTGTGTGTGTGTGTGTGTGTGTGTGTGTGTGTGTGTGTGTGTGTGTGTTGATGATGTATTAAAACATACAACCATTACAATAAAACTATGCATGGAGGAGAGGTTCTAAGGGAGAAGGCAGAGAGGACTGTATGGAGTTCCATACATACTCTTGTTCTATCACTACAAACTCAGCAGAAAGCTGCACACTGCTTCTAGAGTCTCACTTCCATTTGTGCACATCACTTTCACCTCCCTGCCCCCATACAGGTGGTTTTATTCAGTAGGCTGATGAAATTTAATTTGCCAATGATGGAAATTCATGTGCGCACTCTCTCTTTTTTAGGATGGTACCATTAAAATTAAAGATTTATCATTACCTGAGTTGATAGGGATCATGGACACTTGTTTTTGCTGCTTGGTAAGAATATTACGTTTTTATGTTTGATTAGTATGAGTAACAGTACTCCAGGAGTGTTTTGATAGAAGTTCCCAGTCAAGTTACTAGTTAGAACAGCTTATCAATTTTAACTCTACAGCATTTCTGGAGATGCAGTTCTAAACACAACTACTAGATTTCTATTAATGTGGGTGGGATTACTTCTGAGTAAACATGTATAGGAGTGCACTTAGGGTCCAGATTAGAGCTATGGTATATTTCCTCTGAACAAATAATTTTTAAAACATGGCTCAGTTTGGATAATCAAACTTCTGACAAAATGAAAAAATGTATAGTATTACATTTCATCCTCCCAGATTTTGTTTCCTTTGCAGAAATAAATTTATAAATGTAAACTAACATTGAGTAAAATTCCGGAAAACCAGCCATGCATCACCCACTATGCTAGTGCATCCTATGGAGGGAAGGTGAATTCCAAGGCTAGGTAGATTGCAGCCCTTACTGATTCTCTTGTAGTGAATAAGGCTGTGTTTGGAGATCTGACCTATTTGGCCCTGGTCTGTCTGCCATGCCACAGCCTCCTACATACAAGTGCCCTGATAAGAGTAGTGACAATCTTGCAGCTGCACTAGTCCTGAATCAACATTCCCTGCTCAGATCCTGACTGATGTCTAGATGCTTTCCTGTAGGACATGGTAGTGCGTCCGTTGTTGGGCCAAGCTTAGTGTGCTGTTTTATACCTTGAGCATATGTGAAAGAGCAAGTGGAAGGTCATTGTCCCTGACTTCCTTTGGATTGCAGTTTTCTGACAGCAGCTCTGACGGGGCTTCTGTTTTAAGGTCCAGCTTATTGTGGAGTTTTATACCTGGTGAAAATGTGGTAGAGCAAGTTGGAAGGTCATTGGGCCTGAAATCCTTAAGAATGAATGCCATTTTCTGGTAGCACCTCTTACGTTGCCACTCAAAGTTCATTTGTGCATGAACTTTCTACTCCCTACCTTCTATGACTTTGCCTAGGTTTCCAGATTGTGTCCATGAGCCTTACTACTTTATAGAACCTATTTGGTGCCCAATATTCACTGAAGTATAATGGATGTAAAACACATTAATGATGTAAATCAGAGCATCTTTGTTTTTTCATGCTGTCTGTAGAATGGAGTAGGCAATATTCAAAGCAACATTTTCCCACCTCTTTTGGATCGTGGAATTGAAGTTAAATATTCAGTTACACTTTAGTGAAAAAAATATGAATTGAGTAAAAAAATTGGTCTCCTGCCCTTTTCATTCTGTAAGCTTGATTTCTTTTTCAGATTACATGGTTGGAAGGCCATTCTTTGGCACAGACAGTATTCACTTGCCTTTATATTCATAATCCAGACTTTATAGAAGATCCTGCCATGAAGGCATTTGCTCTGGGGATCCTCAAAATCTGTGATATTGCTAGAGAAAAAGTAAACAAAGCTGCAGTATTTGAAGAGGTAAGTCATTGTTCAGCTGATGATTTCTCCTACCCATTATTAGTAAATACAACTTGCCGTGTACAACGTTTTTTAGCTTGCTGCTGTCTTCCAATTGTAGCTTCTGGTTTTAAAATCATAACTAGTTCTTTATTTAATAATTCTTTATTTCATAAAAAAATTATATACCTTTCAGTTGGTTTTTTAAATCTCATTGTGGCTTACAAAAAGAATAAACAATGAAATTATCATTAAAAATTGTGTGGGAAACTGATTTGTTAAACAGCTTCATGGGCAGCAGTGTTTTGTAACACTATGTCAAGGATAGGCAACACGATGCCTTCCAGATGTTATGGACTACAAGCCCCAGCATCCCAGACCATTAGCCATGCTGGAGACTGTAGTCCAGAACATCTGGAAGGACACTAGACTGCCTGTATATCAGCTGTATTATTATTCCAGTAAATTATATACAGCCTAGAATAGTTATCTTTGTTCCCCAGTACTTTGATGGAATGGTGATTTTAACATTTTATATTGCATTTTACACATCTTGCATTTTTTAAAAGCAATCTACTGAAATTATCTGTAGGCATAGCTTCCACCTAAAACTAGAGCCGGATTTTCAGTGCTTTGTGCATAAGGTTGTGAAGGAAGCTGTTGTTGTTGGTAGATACACCTTGATTATAGCACTTAATTTATCTTTTTTGTGTTTAGGAAGATTTTCAGTCTATGACGTATGGATTTAAAATGGCGAATAGTGTGACAGATCTTCGCGTTACAGGTAAGAGCTGAAACAATTCGGTCCTTTTTCTGGGAAGAAAGTTGTGCGTCATAGGTTTTAAAGGATAAGATTCTAGTCCTATGCACAGTTACCTAGGATCCAGTTCCATTGAGCTCCATTGAACTTTGACACAAGTACTAACGCTCAGTCATTATGCACAGATTGTACGGTCAATAAATTAGCTGTATTGAGATGGTCCTCCAAATGTCTTATCAAAGCCAAGCTTGCCATTATGTCCGATCTTGGTTTGGATTATTTGAAATACAATACCTTCAGAATAAGAATGCTGTCATTAAATTAGTGAAGGCAAATTAAAATAATAGATTTAGGGTTCTGAAAAGATTTTAAGGGCTAAGGAACCTATGACCTTCCAGATGTTGTTAGGTTGCAACTCTAGCCATCATTCTTAATAGTGGGGGGGTGATCAAAGTTGTGCTTCAACATCTGGAGGGACACATGTACCCCCTCCCTGATTTCGTTAGAATGACTTGCATGTAGCATGGAAATATTTACTTAGATACACAAAGGAGTCTGCCAAGTGGCATTTATGCTTCTAAACTGAATTACATTTTTCCAGGTATGTTGAAGGATGTTGAGGATGACATGCAACGGCGAGTTAAGGTATATTTCTTTCATCCCCCCCCCCTCAATTTTTAATTTTATATAGAAATTTGTAGCACAGTTAATGCAAGCTAAATATAGCCCCAAAATGGTAAAGAGTACAATCAAATGCAGCTAATATAAAACACAGAATCACAAGCTTCAAGCTTTGGTTGCTGACTCTTAGTAGATCTGCAATCTGGTGGCTCTTCATAAATTCTGTCATAACAAAACGTGTCTTAGGTTCTGACACTAGGCAGTATTTATAAATATAGGCCAAGTTCACATGTACAAGCACCTGGGAAGGAGATCATGGTGGCTTCGCTCCTTCATGGCTGTTTTGTTGATCTAAGCCATTGTTTTGCTTATTGTGTTGTCTGAACCAATCTTTATCTTATGACTTGTCTTAGTGAATGAGGACATAGAGTTCTCTCATCTAAACAGATTACTAGGGAGGGATAGGTAATGGAAGACTTTATAAACTGTTGTTGTTTAGTCGTTTAGTCGTGTCCGACTCTTCGTGACCCCATGGACCAGAGCATGCCAGGCACTCCTGTCTTCCACTGCCTCCCGCAGTTTGGTCATGTTTGTAGCTTCAAGAACACTGTCCCACCATCTCGTCCTCTGTCGTCCCCTTCTTGTGCCCTCAATCTTTCCCAACATCAGGGTCTTTTCCAGGGAGTCTTCTCTTCTCATGAGGTGGCCAAAGTATTGGCGCCTCAGCTTCATGATCTGTCCTTCCAGTGAGCACTCGGGGCTAATTTCCTTAAGATTGGATGCGTTTGATCTTCTTGCAGTCCACGGGACTCTCAAGAGTCTCCTCCAGCACCATAATTCAAAAGCATCAATTCTTTGGCGATCAGCCTTCTTTATGGTCCAGCTCTCACTTCCATACATCACTACCGGGAAAACCATGGCTTTAACTATACAGACCTTTGTTGGCAAGGTGATGTCTCTGCTTTTTAAAATGCTGCCTAGGTTTGCCATCGCCTTTCTCCCAAGGAGCAGGCCTCTTTTAATTTCGTGACTGCTGTCACCATCTGCAGTGATCATGGAGCCCAAGAAAGTAAAATCTCTCACTTCCTCCATTTCTTCCCCTTCTATTTGCCAGAAGGTGATGGACCCAGTGGCCATGATCTTCGTTTTTTTGATGTTGAGCTTCAGACCATATTTTGCGCTCTCCTCTTTCACCCTCATTAAAAGGTTCTTTAATTCCTCCTCACTTTCTGCCATCAAGGTTGTGTCATCTGCATATCTGAGGTTGTTGATTTTTCTTCCGGTGATCTTAATTCTGGCTTGGGATTCATCCAGCCCAGCCTTTCGCATGATGAATTCTGCATATAAGTTAAATAAGCAGGGAGACAATATGCAGTCTTGTCGTACTCCTTTCCCAATTTTGAACCAGTCAGTTGTTCCATATCCAGTTCTAACTGTAGCTTCTTGTCCCACATAAAGATTTCTCAGGAGACAGATGAGGTGATCAGGCACTCCCATTTCTTTATAAACTTTATAAACTACTTAATCCAAAATTTCTAAGCAGTGTGTATAGATAGAATCAGCAGAATCTGAAAAGTGAAATTTGTACTTCACTTAATATATAATTAAATTGTTTCTAATGTGTGTTATTGTAGAGCACTCGAAGTCGACAAGGAGAAGAGAGAGATCCAGAAGTAGAACTTGAAGTAAGGATGGTTGCATGCTATTACAGATTGTAAAAAGGTTACTTGAGCTACTTCTAGTGACCTAGAATATGCTCTAAAATAAAATATTTCTCAAGAAACTACAAGGAATTATGCAAAAAGACCAATCACGTGGTTGTTTATTTTTATTCTTTTTAAAGGGCTTGAA
The DNA here is from genome assembly GCF_964234715.1 of Podarcis melisellensis. Taxonomy (NCBI): domain Eukaryota; kingdom Metazoa; phylum Chordata; class Lepidosauria; order Squamata; family Lacertidae; genus Podarcis; species Podarcis melisellensis. The sequence goes on from NC_138543.1 coordinate 7,339,299, forward strand.
GTATGCACCAGATTATCTAGTATCTAAATATACATTAATCACATAAGATGCAATAATTTAATCTTATCAATAATAAAGTCCCAGCAAAACAATAGTTATTGGAAAACAACTTTTGTATATATGAGTTGTAAATGTGCTTGTAGCATTTCGTCTAAACGTTATTTTTCTGGAAATTTGGAAATCATTAATTTTGGGATTTATTTTTTCCTCCCTATAGCATCAACAGTGCTTTGCAGTATTCAGCAGAGTGAAGTTCACCCGAGTATTACTGACTGTATTAATAGCTTTTACCAAAAAAGAGGTATGATTGTTACAGAGTATTGCTGCTTCAAGTGTTAAAGGCAGATGGTATGTGAAACCTCGCTTTTCAGTGGCCCCCTATGGTTGAATAAAGATGCTGGGGCCAAAGAATAGTTGTGCTGGGCAGGAGGCTGCTGTGTTCATGTCCTACTTATGAGCATCTGAGGGGCAGGATGATAGACAGGATGTGCCCTTCATCTGTCCCAGTAGCCGTTTTATGCCACACTAATGAAGCCTGTAGGATTACTTCCTACTGATTACATGGCTCATAGCTATCCATTGCAGCATGTATAAAACAGAAGCATAGCTTTAGAGATAAACTTTTACACTTATATATAACATTTTTGTTGCATAATTCTATTGCTTTGTTACTGGACCATATGGTAGACATTTATCCGTTGCTCTTGAAATACTGGTGTTATTTTATTGCCTAGTGTCATTCACAGAGATTTTTTAATTGCTTTTTTAAGACTAGTGCAGTTGCAGAAGCTCAGAAGTTGATGACTCAGGCAGCTGACTTGCTTTCTGCTATCCACAATTCATTACACCATGGCATTCAGGCTCAGAATGACACAACCAAAGGAGGTAAGCAATTATCTTCAGAAGTGTTCTCTGCCTTTGTCTCTGTTGAGGTATAAAACCACTCAGTGGCCTGTTGCTACGCTCATCTAGGTTGATCTTTTGTCTTGGTCTTTTACTTTACCTTCTAGTTATTCTAGACATAGATGTTTTTATTGAACATTCTTCATAATATGCGGTTGTTCAGCTAATGGAGTCTTGTTCACAGATGCAGAACTCTTGTCCACAGAATGTAAAAGGTTGCAAAATTCTGTGGATTAAGAATCATTCAGGTAGCTCCCCATCTTGTAAATGTGCAAAAACCACTCTAAGTAAATGGGCATTGCAGCTATTTCAATAAGGAGAAGGAGCTAGTTCACATGTCATTAGGGAGGTTATTCTAGTGCAAGGTTGTGGAAACTTTTTAGCCTAGTGGGTCAGATTGCTATCTCTCCCACCCCTTGTGGGCCAAGTGTGACAGAGCTGCCCCCCCCAATCAATCACCTGTTGGTGCAAGGATGACAGGTGATCTATATTGCTTTTTTTCAGAAGCTCCTTTCAAAGCACTATTTTGCTCAGCAGTTTGAAAGGGGCTTTTCAGGCACCACTGATTTGCAGTACAAACACCCCGTCTGCTGAACCGGTTTTTAAACTGCCCCACACCAGATGCTTGCCCTCTGCACACAGGTGGGGTGTGGCAGAGCTTTCGTGGGTGTAGGCCAACTTGGCAACAATCTTTTACCTCATTTGCCCTCTGGATGTTATTGAATGATGCTACACCATGCTTGATGGCATACACTTCCCATGATACAGTCAGAGATTTGCATAGGTGCTGTGAAAAAGCAATCATCTGGCTCTCATTGATAACAGTTCACTAGCTGTGATTTGATACGTGTGAATCGGTACAGTGGTGCCCCGCAAGACGAATGCCTCGCAAGATGGAAAACCCGCTAGGCGAAAGGGTTTTCCGTTTTGGAGGTGCTTCGCAAAACGAATTTCCTATGGGCTTGCTTTGCAAGACGAAAATGTCTTGCGAGTTCCTGCGGGGTTTTTTTCCTCCCCCCCCCTTTTTCCCAAGCCGCTTATCAGCTGATCCGCTAAGCCGCTAATCAGCTGATCTGCTAAGCCGCTTAACAGCTGATCCGCTAAGCCGCTTAACAGCTGATCCGCTAATCCGCTAATGGGCTTGCTTCGCAAGACGAAAAAACCGCAAGACGAAGAGACTCGCGGAATGGATTCTTTTCGTCTTGCGAGGAACCACTGTACAAGGTTGTTTCTCAGAACACCCGACTGATGAGTCATAGTGGGCTATGGCCCTCTTAAAAACTCATGGCCAAAATCCAGTCACATTGCATGTAGCTCTGAGCGTCATCCGCACAAAGTAAAGTATACATTAATACACATAAAATGGTTTCCCTTCTGAGAAGAAAAATGCAGAGTCATAAATCATAGTCACTTATTTATATACTGGGTTTTTTGCAGGTACACTACTGCTCAAAGCAGTTTGCAAAAAAAGAATCTGTCTAAATACAACAGTACAAATAATCATAATGCATAATAGCAATTACAATGCCACTAACAAGTCTAAATTAACTTAATCATATTATTTTTCTAATATTCATTTTAAATTGCTTAATTGACAAGATGAAATTGCTTAATATTTTGAATGCCTTGTTTTTCCCCCACCCTAATTCCCCCCCCCCCCGATGAAGTAACTAGTGCATGATACAGCACTTAGTTGGGATTAAGAATAGTAATTGAACATTTGTCTTTTTTTTTTTAATAGATCATCCTATTATGATGGGTTTTGAACCCCTTGTTAATCAGAGATTGCTTCCTCCAACTTTTCCTCGATATGCAAAAATTATTAAAAGGGAAGAAATGGTCAACTATTTTTCAAAACTTATAGACCGAATAAAAACTGTCTGTGAAGTTGTCAATTTAACTAATTTGCACTGCATATTGGTAAGTATCAACTGTTAGCTTTTTGTTCATAGGGACATAAGAGAATGTTACTTGAATAGCTCCTGGGATTTGTGCACAAATATCTGCATACTTTTTCTTTGATTTTACTTTTTGTTGTTTCACATATGGAATAAACATAGAGGAAACTTAGAATATAAAACTTAGGTGAAAACTAGGGAAAGAATATTGGTGTGAAAACTGGGGTGTATTCGGTGGAGGCAGACATAAGCATTCTTCTCACAGAAGGCAAGTTTTTGCTGATATCCTCATCACCACCCATGGCAGTCCACCTCGTTATATTTGTTATACAAATCCCCCCACAACCCTCAGCAGGAGCTTTTCAAGGGGTGCAGGGAGTGTGGCTGCAGTATTTAGAAAGGATCTGTGACAACGATGTTGGGAATCTGAGGTGAGATGTCCTTGTAACGGAAGTTGCTCTCAGTGCCAGTCATCATACAGAAGTAGCTTAAGGTCCAAAATAGTTTACAGCTGCAGAAGATAAGGCTTCAGTAATATAGTTTTGAACACTGACACAGTCATACCTCGGGTTAAAGACGCTTCAGGTTGCATTTTTTCCGGGTTACAGACCACCGAAACCCAGAAGTACCGGAATGGGTTACTTCAAGGTTTTGGTGGTCGCGCATGTGCAGAAGTGCTAAATTGCGCCGAAGCGCAATCCATTCGTGCACAGACACGCTGTTGCGGGTTGCGAATGCTGCGGGTTGCATCCCGCATGGATCACGTTCGCAACCTGAACGTCCACTGTATATTCACACAGCTAGTAGGAGTAGTGATGATGATAATATAATATTTATACCCCACCCATCTGGCTGAGTCTCCCCAGCCACTCTGGGCAGCTCCCAATCGAGTGTTAAAAACAATATAGCATTAAATATTAAAAACTTCCCTAAACAGGGCTGCCTTCAGATGTCTTTTTAAAATAGGATAGCTGCTTATTTCCTTGACATCTGGTGGGATGTGACATCCACAGGGCAGGCGCCACTACCGAGAAGGCCCTCTGTCTGGTTCCCTGTAACCTCACTTCTCGCAATAAGGGAATCGCCAGAAGGCCCTTGGCGCTGGACCTCAGTGTCTGGGCTGAACGATGGGGGTGAAGATGCTCCTTCAGGTATTTGCAGATACAAATATATACAAGTTCAAAGTATTTACCGTATTTTTCGCACCATAGGGCGCACCAGACCATTGGGCGCACCCAGTTTTTTGGGGGGGAAATAAAGGGGGGAAATTATTTTCCCCCCAGGCGCGGGGCTGGGGCGGGGGAAGCTCGAGCTTCCCCCGACCCCAGCCCCCAAACAGGCAGCTCTCTGCAAGCCGTGGGAGCGCTCCCGCTGCTTGCGGAGAGGTCTGCAAAGCCTGGGCACGCTGAGCTCAGCGCGCGCAGGCTTCGGCATGCTGTCAAGTCTCCACAAGCAGCGTGTGCGAAGCCTGGAGAGCGTGAGGGGTCGGTGCGCACCGACCCCTCTCACTCTCCAGGCTTCAGCGAAAGCCTGCATTCGCACCATAGGACACACACACATTTCCCCTTCATTTTTGGAGGGGAAAAAGTGCGTCCTATGGTGCGAAAAATACGGTATGTTGCTCCAGCAATTAAAGATTTAACACAGACTCCACCTCACTTCTCATGGTTGACCCTGACACAGAAGGACAGACTCCGACACAGACAGCACAAGAGCCCAGACACAATGAGCTGAGGCCGGCACTGGGCCATTGTCATAGCAACTGGCTTGGCTGACCTTGGACCTGTTGGCTTATCTCATACATGGGGTGATTTGTGCTCATGAAGGAAATTAAGCCCTTCCTCCATGTCCAGTTCCTCCAACAAACTGGGTGTCCAGTCTTGCACAGGCAGAAGTGCTTCCACTTCATGCCACTGCTGGCTACAACCCTACAGTTAATGCAGAACTCAGGGAAGTTTTTCTTTTTCTTTTCATTCTATCTGCCAAAAATTTCTCCATACCAAATGGAGATAGTAAAACTCACCCAACTCTCTCACTATGTATTAGAGAACCAATACCCTCTCCCTTTCAACATTTTAATGGTATCTACATCAGCAAAGTGCTCAAGGAGTAGACAAACAAATCAAATTATAGGCATTTAGGAGGTTATTATAGAGAGTCCTTTCTAATGGATTCATATGTTCACTGCAGAGCTGAATTTTATTTCTTCAAGGTGTAAATCTTTGTGTTATGCTAATCATAATTTTTCTCAAATTCTGTTTATTAGGATTTTTTCTGTGAATTTAGTGAACAGTCACCTTGCGTTCTTTCAAGATCATTGTTACAGGCAAGTAGAAAATGACGTATACAGAAAATACGTTTTAGGTGTGTGAATTCACTGTGTGAAGTAACAAACTTACTGTTTGTTGCAGACTACTTTTCTTGTGGATAACAAAAAGGTATTTGGTACTCATCTCATGCAAGATATGGTGAAAGATGCCCTGCGATCTTTTGTCAGTCCTCCAGTACTTTCACCTAAGTGAGTAACAAAATCTAGTTTTGATGTTATTATATGCATGTTTACCTCATGTCTCATTATTTAACAAAAATCATACAGCATCTGACTAGATTCAGTTAAATGAAAATTGTTCATGCTTTGGGGTCTATAAAAGGCAATTATTTGCAGGCTGTGATACCAGAATGGGACTTAGATGCTACCTTCTACTGCATTGTAACTTTGTATGTGAATAATGGCGAATCATTTGCCTCTCCTTGAATGTCTGTAAGTAGGCCAAAAGGAGGTGATATTTATCTTCCTCATCAGACAGTCCAGCATGACTGCAGTTGTTCCCATGTGATGCCAAACTTTTAAAGAGGAACACAAAAATGTTAGATGTAAATCTGCAAGGAACACTTAGAACCTAAAATAAGTTTGATTATTTTCCCATTCAGGATCATGCAGCTTTTTATACTATCAGCTACTTCATAAGAACGGAGTCCCTAATGAACACAATCTCTCACTAGTTTTCAATGCTTTTGGTTTACACATCCCCTTAGAAACAGTTCTGAGGTCAATATGGCACAGCCATATTCAGGATGGTTAGCCAACCCCTTGATTTTACAACACTGCAGGATTTTCACTTAGAACAATTTTGTCCCTTCTCTCTTAGATGTTGTCTATATAATAACCACCAGGCTAAGGACTACATTGACTCCTTTGTCACGCACTGTGTTCGAGTGAGTATTGATGGCATTACAGAATATTTAAACACTTATGCACATTAAGTATAAAAGATGGTATATTTTCATGTAAAAAGAGGACTGTTGGACCAAATGTTCATCTAGTCCATCATTCTGTTCCTACAGTAGCCAACCAGATGCTTATGAGGAGCCCACAAGCAGGAGGGCAGTGCTACTCTTTTGCTTGCATTCCCCAGCCATCGACATTTGGGTGCAGGCTGCTTCTGCTCCGAGAGGTAGTACACGACTACCATGACCAGTAGCTTTTGATGGCCTTAAGTGCCATGCATTGTCCTAGTCCCCTTTTTGAACTTTCCAAGTTGGTAGCCGTTGCTACATCTTGTCATAGGGAATCCCATAGCCTATGCGCTTTGTAAAGAAGTACAGTGGTACCTCCGATTGCGGATGGGATCCATTCTGGAGCTCCAGTCAGATCCCGAGGTTTCTGCAATCGGAGGGACCACTTCTGCACATGCACGCACACTTCCAGGTTTGCCGCTTTCGCAACCCGAAGTTTACGTTATCCGAGGGTAACGTAAGCCAAGATACTACTGTACTTCCCTGGTCATTCCTGAATCCCTTCTGTGACACTGGGGGTTGATATTATGACAGAGGGAGAAAAACGTCTGCGTGAGGACCATGATCTATAATATAACTCCTTGGGAAAGGAGGAAGCCCAGCCTGAAGTTATGGTTACAGTAAGTTTTGGGTTTTGTCCCCATGGCAGAAGTAAATGGAGAAATTCTGGATTTTACTGTAGCTGTGATTGAGTAGCAAGTGTCGCCTGCCCCCAGCACAGATTACTCTCCTCTTCCTCGAGTTCCTTCGGTTTATCTGCCTGTAGGGATTGAAGTTACTTACACTTTGCAAGCTTGGATGAAGCAGTTGAGGCAGCAAAAGATAAAGTACAGAGATAGTTTGGATGGGCATTCTAAGTCACCTCAGCTTGTTTTTGTGTAAAACAGACCTACCTCAGTCGGGTGCTTCCCCTGCAAGCGGCATCTCATTGGGTCCTCAGGCACCTGATCAGGCTTTAGCACACACACACACACCCCAAAAAAATGCAAGGTTCTATGGGAAAATATAGTGTCTATGAAGCAGAACTCTTAAGGGTGCAGAGATCTCTGTGATGGAGACCTTAAAATACTTAGGAAATGTTCAGAACATTATCGCCTACTCTTCCTCCACCCCCAATAAATAGAAAAGAAAGAGGACTGACTCCTCATCCTTCTGAAGGCTCCTTCTCCCTCTTTACAAACCGTCCCTTAATGCCTGCTAAGGGCATTGGGACCCTTGCTATTCCTGCCCCATGGAGGATTAGAAGAAAGAGCTATTGGGGTGAGATCAACCTTTAGAAGCAAGCTTTGCCCGTGTTCGATGATGGATAGAATGTTAACGTTTTAAAAGGCTTGGAGAGATCTAAGCAGAGGTTTCCATAGTCTGCATGCTGAAGAGCAATCCTAACACAAATGTTGAGCCTCCAGCTTTTACCATAATAAGGCACTGGTAGCAAGCTTTTATTTTGTTACTGCATCATTCTACTGAAACAGTGAAGTTAAATATCAGGCAGCGGGAGATAAGAAACTGGCACCCACCTTAATCAAGATGTCACTAGTAGCAATATCTATTGCAGGTACCTCTCTCCAGCCTGGCAGACCTCTCTGCCCAAGCCATGTTCAGACTCTGAATCACTGATCCCCTCATCTTATACTGTCTTTGGTGAACCTCCCAACAGCTAATCATGGACCTATCAGAGAAAAAGAAAAAGTTTCTGCCAAATCCTAATTTTTATCCCTGTGGTTTCTTTGCTAAAGCATCGTCTTTGAAATGAGTGACATCTTTCTATACCTGTTTGTTTTAACAATATGCAGGATGTGTTTGGCTCTGTGTTGTCCAACCAGCACATCGACTCAGATAAATAGCTCCCTGACTGCCTTAAGTCAGCACTGCAATTGAGCCAAGAACTCAGCCAGGTTTCCTTTGGTGGTGTTTCAAAAGGGCCAAGATGGGCACAACAAAGTGTCAGGCTACCTCTAGTTAACTTAAGGAACTGCCTTATGATGTGTAATGCAAATAAAGTCTAAGGTGTGAAAATGAAGTACAAGTCTAAAAATTCACCAGACTTTCTTTTTTTCCCCAGCCATTCTGTAGTTTGATTCAGATTCATGGGCACAATAGGGCTCGTCAGAGAGATAAACTTGGCCATATTCTTGAGGAATTTGCTACTTTGCAAGATGAGGTAATTCAAAGGGAGACACAATACTGTACAGAGCATAAGATCATGAACAGTGCTTTGTGTTTTCTATCCTTCCCCCACAACAGCTCTTGTAACTGTCAAATGTGTAAGCTGTGCAGTCAGCACTAGAACCTTGGACAGAGTTTCTAATGGCCAAGCTAACTGCTGCTGCTATTCCTTCCTCGTTTCTCCAAGACCCCATTTGCAGGCTTGCTTTGTTGCACTCTCCTTGCTGTTTCAAAAAGCATTTAAATTTAATCCAAATTTCATTGTCCAGGAATATTTACCTTTAACTTTGGGGGGAAATGTTTTTTTCTTTACACATGGCCATACTACTGTATGTTTTATTGACAAGTGCTTTATCTCCTTAAAATGATGTGGCATAACAAAGTACACAGGTGTATTAAAGTAGAGAATATGCACTGGGATTAGTGAAAGGAAAAGCATTCCACAGTGGGGAAGTGTTGATTATAGTGGTTAAGAAATGTCTAGGTTACACACAAAAATTAATGTGCCTAAGAAGCAAATTTCTGGGGTGTGACATCCTCTGGGAAACAAGAGTGCTTAATTTAATACAAATTAGAATATTTTGAGCATGACCTACTACTCCTTTGAACACTTCTTCAATTTTGCTGTTTCAAGTATATGACATTCTTGTCATCTAGCTTATGGGGAATGTGGCTGCGGGCATAATCATGACTTTTGTCAATATTGTTTGGCAATTTACAGACGTGATACTTGAGCATAACGCCACTTCTTTCAACTTGTTAGGCAGAAAAAGTGGACGCAGCGCTTCACAGTATGCTGCTGAAACAAGAACCCCAAAGGCAACACTTGGCCTGCTTGGGCACCTGGGTCCTTTACCATAACCTTCGCATCATGATACAGTATCTTCTGAGTGGGTTTGAACTGGAACTCTACAGTATGCACGAATACTACTACATATATTGGTAAGAGGAACAAATTACCGTATTTTTCACTCCATAAGGCGCACCGGACCATAGAGCGCACCTAGTTTTTAGAGGGGGGAAATCAAGGAAAAAAATATTCCCCCCCCCCAGCCCCAAAGAGCAGCGTACAGGCTGCGCACAACCTCTCCCTGCTGGAGGGGTTGCGCATGGCTATGGCACAAGCCAAGACAGCGAGCGGGATGGATCCCTCTCGCTATTTTGGCTTCCTCTTTATCCGCGCGCAACCTCTCCCTGCCAGAGGGGTTGCGCACGGCTAAGGCACAAGCGAAGACAGCGAGCGGGATCCATCCCGCTCGCTGTCTTGGCTTGTGCCTTAGCCGTGCGCAAGCCCTCCAGCAGGGAGAGGCTGCGCGGGGCTAAAGAAGCCATAGCCACATGCAGCCTCTCCCTGCCAGAGGGGTTGCGCACGGCTATCCCTGAAGCCTTCCAAGCGCAGCGTAAGTTCCCGCTGCGCTCCTCAGGCTTCGGGTTTCTTTTGCTGAAGCCAGGAGAGCAAGACACACCTGGCTTCAGCGAAAGGAACCTGAAGCCTCCAGAATACAGCGCTGAGCTCCGAAGGCTTCAGGCGTCTATCCCTGAAGCCTGGAGAGCGAGAGGGGTCGGTGCACACCGACACCTCTCGCTCTCCAGGCTTCAGCGAAAGCAACATGAAGCCTCCGGAGCGTGGAGGGAGCGCTCCCTCTGTGCTTCGGAGGCTTCGCGTTGCTATCGCTGAAGCCAAGGAGCCTGCATTCACTCCATAGGACGCGCACACATTTGAGTCTTAAGTGCCATGGTCTTAAGTGCCATGCATTGTCCTAGTTCCCTTTTTAAACTTTCCAAGTTGGTAGCCGTTGCTACATCTTGTCATAGGGAATCTCGTAGCCTATGCGCTGTGTAAAGAAATACAGTGGTACCTCTGGTTGCGGACAGGATCCATTCTGGAGCTCCGGTCAGATCCCAAGGTTTCCGCAACCGGAGGGACCGCTTCTGTGCATGCATGCACGGCAAAACACTTCCAGGTTTGCTGCTTTCGCAACCCGAAGTTTACGTTATCCGAGCGAAAAATATGGTACTTGGGAGCAGGGAGGAGATACTGTTGTCAATAAAATACAATGCATTCTGTAGCAGAATAGGCAGTGCAGCATAAGTGCATTCTTTGAACTGCTATTTATACTGCACAAGATTTGCAAGAATTTACCGTAAATTGCAAGGATGTTTGTTGTAGGGCTGGGCAATATTTGGTTTTTAACATTGTGATATATTGTCAGGTAAATACAACAATAGGCTGATGTATCACGATGTTTGAAATGCATCTCATCAGCGTCTTCCTCCCCGCCTTACAGTAGGAAGAAGCAGGCAAGTCCCAATACCTCTCCGAGTTGTGTGCGAGCCAGAGGGACATTTTTAAACTGCTCAGCTGAGGCATGGAAGCCTTTCTGTGCCTCAGCTGAGCTAGTAGTGTGATAGCTAGAGGAAAGATCCTGCTCCGTGTCTGCTTTGTGGTTTGCTGCCCCTTGCAGGAGGCAGAGGACAGCTGGACCGGTTAACAGACAAGAGCATTCTCTGGCTTCAAGCAGTTTATTGTCAGGGCAAATATTTTGAACTGCTTTATCACAATGTGGATTCAAAACTAGTTTTCAACAATCTGTCACCATATTGCCAAGGCCTGGTGTGCTGCTTATACTGAAAACCTGTTTTTGTATTCAAAGCATTTATAGTGGGTGCTCTTCAGCTACTCAAGAATGAGGTCTTGCTCATCCCAGCAACGTAACCAAGATTCGCCTAAATTTAGTACTGTTTTCTGCTGTAGGTATCTCTCTGAGTTTCTCTATGCGTGGCTAATGTCAACACTCAGCCGTGCTGATAGCTCTCAAATGGCAGAAGAAAGAATAATGGAAGAGCAGCAGAAAGGCCGGAGTAATAAAAAAACCAAGAAAAAGAAAAAAGGTATAGCTGCTTTTCAAATACCTTGCAAGCTGGTTTATATCACATCTTATGTTTCTGTAAGAACACTTGAAATTGATGTTTTTCCTGTGTTCAGCCATCTAAATAAGGTGGTTGTTGTTCAATAGGTATTTCCCTTATCTTCATATCGTATGAGTCTAATGTTTGTTGTTGACCATTTTAAAATGTAGATTCATAAGACTGTTACGTGTGACTGAATGATGAAATTGAATATAACTATTTATAGTTAATATTTATAACTATTTATAGTTACATTTCAAAACGTAACCACTGAATAAAGTGTTTCATTCTCTGTAGTCTAGGGATTACGGAACTAGATCTCGCCAGTAGGCCAGATCCTATTTCCCCTACTACCCCACCCCCAGGTCAGATTTGGAAAGTGTGGGGGGGGGAGTCCATCTGTTAATCACCTGACATCCCCGGTGATTGAAACCTTACTAATTGGCTGGACATTGGCACTTCACTTTTATTGTTGAGTAATAAAACTCATAATTCATCTATTAATCATCCTATTTTAGTTCTTTATACAGCAACAGTGATTCCCCCCTCCCCAAGTTCTTCTGCCCCTGAGAAGTTGAAGCATGATTTTTGTTATGGCTACATGAACCTTGTAGTTAATTTTGGGTTTTGCAGGGTAGTGGGTCTGTCACTTGCAAAAACTGCCGTAGTTGTTTACATCCTGGATTTTTAAAATTCTGGTGAAATCAACATTACATGGCAAATATTTCTGTATACGGAATTTGCAGCTCGTCCTCTGAGCAGAGAGATCACCATGAGCCAAGCCTATCAAAACATGTGTGCTGGAATGTATAAGGTGAGTGATGTGTTGTGGATTGTGATTGTAAAGATAACTTTTTAAAAAAAAAATGAAATTTGGATACTTTTCAGAATTAAGGCAAGAAAACTGTACTTGAACACTCCTAAATGACTGCATGTTTTCCTAAGTAATGCTTTTGTAGGAACAGTGCAAACATAGCTTAACTATGAAACAATTTCAGTTGTTGGCTATATTGGATCCCAGACTGGTTAGTATCATTCTTTCAGCTCAAAAGCTAGCTATGGGTTGGGCTTGCCAGGGGAATTTCTGGTGCTGGGAGAGAGCATGTGATGCTATAGTTTTAGAATGAGCAGTGTTATGTCTGCATTCCGTGACACTTTTCCAAATGAGTTAGTGTGTGGATAAAACTATAGTCAGCGTGTTGTGGTGTTAAAAACAAAGATTATGATCCAGAGAAACTGCTTGTCCTCAATTAAGATGGGATGCAGTTTATATGCCAGAAAGTACCTAAGGAAATGTTGGCATTCTTTTTGTTTTGTTTTGTGGTGACAAAGCAGAACTAGCACCCGCAGATTTGTTCCGTACAACTTGTATTGGAAGTTCCTCTCCTTAATACTGCCAAATTTGTCTCTAAGGTGTGAGGCTACTGGAATCAGCTTGGCAGATTAGTAAATACATTTCAGTTGTAACACCCCTTTCAAGAGACCAATGAGTGGAAACCACATGTGTCACGTTTCATTGTGTTGCAGCTACATTTATTTTTCCTCTGGCATCTTTCTGGAGTCACTTGTGTCTGTATGTGCGCCAGTGCTTCTGTTGCTGATACAGTGGTACCTCAGGTTACGTACGCTTCAGGTTACGTACGCTTCAGGTTACAGACTCTGCTAATCCAGAAATATTACCTCGGGTTAAGAACTTTGCTTCAGGATAAGAACAGAAATCGTGCAGCGGCGGCACGGCGGCAGCAGGAGGCCCCATTAGCTGAAGTGGTGCTTCAGGTTAAGAACAGTTTCAGGTCAAGAACAGACCTCCAGAACGAATTAAGTTATTATCCAAGGTACCACTGTACATTGCAATAAGCAGATTTCTCATTCTGAGCATTTCTCTTCCTTGTCTCCCTATTTCTCCTGAAGACTATGATTGCTTTTGATATGGATGGCAAAGTGAGAAAGCCGAAGTTTGAGCTCGATAGTGAGCAAGTTCGGTACGAGCACAGGTTTGCCCCTTTCAACAGTGTCATCACGCCACCACCCGTACACTATTTGCAGTTCAAGGTGAGCCACAAGAACATTACAGGACGTGTGTATATTATATGGTTTCTTTCCCCTTCCTTTTGGATCTGTACCAGTTTGATGGGTTTCCCTCCATTGTAATGGAGGCAGGCAACACACTGTTCACTAAGCAAGGCACATACCAAGGTTCCTTCTTTATTTGCCTGCCTACCTTGGGGAGCATGCCATATTTAAAACCAAAGCACATGAAATAAAAAGCCATTTCCCAAGTGTTCATTAGTTGCAAAGCATTAAATCTTTTAAAATTATTTCATAGATTGCCTTTTATCCAATTACAAAATGATACAAGGAAGAACTAGGGAGTAAATGTGTAGAAACTATTTTGCTTCATTGTGCTGTCACCTCTGTGTCTCTAAAGTGTCGCCCCATTCAAAAGAAGGATCTATCTGGGGGATTTTGGCTGTTCTTCAAGGATGCTTATTTTTCTGATATTTAGGAAATGTCTGACCTAAACAAATACAGTCCTCCACCTCAGTCCTCTGATCTCTACATGGCTGCTAGCAAACACTTTCAGCAAGCTAAAATGATCCTGGAAAATATCCCTAACCCAGACCATGAGGTGAGATCCTTTCTAACATATATTACTAAGAATTGGCTGTATAAATTGTTGGCACTTGATTCGGGCGTTTGTTAAACTGAGCATTTAACATTGCTTCAGTTACAGTCCTGGCTTCTGGCTTAGCTGCGCGCAGCCTCTCCCAGCTGAGGAGGCTGTGCGCAGCTAAACTAGAAGCCAGGACAGCCAGTGGAATTGTTGCGCTGAGATCCCACTGGCTGTCCTGGCTTCTGGGATTCAGAATATTTTTTTTCTTGTTTTCCTCTTCCAAAAACTGGGTGCGTCTTATAGAGTGAAAAATATGGTAACTTGAAAGCAGAGTGTTGGTGTTTGGGTAAAGTTTTGCTCCTTTTTAAATAATACAGAAAACAAATACAGTAAACACTGCAAGTACCATTTTATTGTGAATTCAATTCTTTTTTTTCTGTCTGTGAACTATATCAAACTTAATATTTCTGTTTAGGTGAACAGAATTCTTAAAGTTGCTAAGCCCAATATTGTGGTCATGAAGCTGCTGGCAGGAGGTCACAAAAAGGATTCTAAAGTAAGCAAATTGTTGCTAAGTTAATATCACTGCTTTTAAAACATAGCATTGGACTATCAGAAGGGGTAGATGTATTGCAAATATGTCACATGCTAGCGGGCCATGATTAAATAGTATATTTTTAATGGCATACTCAAGAATTGGTGCATAGTTTCAGTTAAAATGGCAGATAACAAACTATATTGGTGGGGCATGTTGTGTAACAACTTAATAGTATAATATTTAATACATTTATTCTAAAGGACATTGTGCTATGTTGTAATACAGTGGTACCTCGGGTTACAGACGCTTCAGGTTACAGACTCCGCTAACCCAGAAATAGTGCTTCAGGTTAAGAACTTTGCTTCAGGATGAGAACAGAAATCGTGCTCCAGCGGCACAGCGGCAGCAGGAGGCCCCATTAGCTAAAGTGGTGCTTCAGGTTAAGAACAGTTTCAGGTTAAGTACGGACCTCTAGAACGAATTAAGTACTTAACCCGAGGTACCACTGTACCTTAAAAACTCTTGGTTGGGCTGCAGCCCTTTACCAACATACTTGAGAATAAGTCCCATTGAACTCCATGTCCTGATTCGTACATAACACCAACCGACCAGTTTTGGGGGTGGCGCTGTGGGTTAAACCAGAGCCTAGGACTTGCCGATCAGGTCGGCGGTTCGAATCCCTGCGACGGGGTGAGCTCCCATTGCTCACTCCCTGCTCCTGCCAACCTAGCAGTTCAAAAGCACGTCAAAGTGCAAGTAGATAAATAAGTACCACTCCGGCGGGAAGGTAAACGGCGTTTCCATGCGCTGCTCTGGTTCGTCAGAAGCGCTTAGTCATGCTGGCCACATGACCCGGAAGCTGTAGGCCGGCTCCCTCGGCCAATAAAGCGAGATGAGCGCTGCAACCCCAGAGTCGGCCACTAGTGGTCCTAATGGTCAGGGGTCCCTTTACCTTTACCTTTACTTTCCTAAGTGAACACACCCGATCTCCACTTCCCAGACTAGTGTGCAGATTGGAATGTAGTTCTCTGTAGGAATCCTCACACCGTATTTGTATGAAGTGGTTGAGGGCTATTGTCAGTGCTTTCTGTTCTTTTAAAAGTTACTAGCTGCCTTGCACGGCTCAAAAACATAGCTCCCACCACTCAGGGTGAAAATAAAGCTGTCATTGGAGTGGCAAGTCATGAGAATATGGCATCCCTCTCAGAGACTTGCATAGAGGAAAGAATGGCTTTTTTACATGCATTGTCCTGGAAAGCCTCCCAGGTTCATTGTATGAGTGAAAATGACAGCTCCATAGCTGTCAATGCTTCCCTTTAAAAAAAAAGGTAAATTCCCTTATTCTGAATAGGATTCCTCACAAGAAAAGTGCAAAGTTGACAGCTATGGACAACTCAGTGGGTTTATCATAAGCTGCTATTCCCAGAGCCAGTTTCGACCCCATTTTCAAAATGTGTGGCAGGAGCTGCGCTTTAGTCACTCCAGGCAGTTTGTGCCTATGAAATGGGGAAAAATAAAGTCATCCCTTGTATAGCAAGTACTTTGAAGACCCCCAAAGCAAACCCTAACCCCCCCCCAAAAAAAAACAGAAAAAGTCTGCACACAATCAGGATGTATTGAAAAGGCACATGAAATTTATAAAGACTGGCCCATCCATCCCTAGTCCGATATAGTGCACTTGGCAGTGTATCTAATTTTTGCATAAGTTCTGTATGGTTTGTGTCTGGAAAAGAAGGTAAAGAGTGCTTTGTCTCACCTTTTTGCTACAGATAGGTAGCCGTGTTGGTCTGCCATAGTCAAAACAAAAAAATTCCTTCCAGTAGCACCTTAAAGACCAACTAAGTTAGTTCTTGGTATGAGCTTTCGTGTGCATGCACACTTCAGATACTGGTTATCTTTTCTTCAGATACTGGTTATCTGAAGAAGTGTGCATGCACACGAAAGCTCATACCAAGAACTAACTTAGTTGGTCTTTAAGGTGCTACTGGAAGGAATTTTTTTGTTTCACCTTTTTGCTGTTCATCTTCAGGGTTTTCTCACTCTTGGAATCCAAAATGCTTAATTAAGGAGTCATTTGGACATGCTTTAAAGTATCTCTCAATGCTTTTTCTTCTAGGTTCCGCCAGAATTTGACTTCTCCCCTCACAGATACTTCCCAGTAGTGAAGCTTATTTGAGGCAAAGGATTAGGAGAACAAACAACCTATAATATGTACAACAGAGCTGCTTTGGTAGGCTCTTTTATACTGTGCTCAAAAGGGACATGATCCACTTGGACAAAAGTACTGTTGCATTGGGAGTAGCTTGATTATGGCTTCCACACAGCCTGAGTGACAACTGCTGTTTTAAAGTGGTTTGTGTAATGTTTTACCATTGGACCTGATTTTAACAACTTCATAGTTAAAGCATTGTATGTTTTGGTTTTACTTCCGTTTTACCCATAAATCATTTTTATGAATGGCTTTTGAATATTTGTAAGCATTTCAGAACACACTTGCCCACTTCAAAAGTACACTGCAGTAAGGGAGTGGTTATATTTTGATGACTAAAAAGCAGAACTCGCCTCTGAAGGAACACTGGTAGGCTCTGTGGATGTGCTGCATGTTTTCATTAGACCACATATGAAATGTTCTTAACTTACACACACACACAAAAAGGTATTGGGAGTTTTGCTAAGAAATAATTTGGAAGGCAAAATCTTCAAAAGAAGGGGGTGAAATTTCTGGCCACTGGTTGAGTATTCTAGACAGATGTCTTTGGATTTTATTGCTGAGAGTTTGCATTCAGGACTTGACATTATTTGGCAAGCCTCTATATATACATGGTTATACATACATGGTTGCGCCTTCCTCTCCACTTGTTTTAAAGGCTGCCCCCATACCAAGTTATTTCTGTAAATTGTAAGACTTAAAATGATTTGGACCACTTTAATTTGGCTAGCTAAATGTTCTGTGCACTGTTTTCATATTTTAGTTTTTGAAGCATAATACAGTTGAGGCTTTGGGATTTTTTTTGTTTAAAAGTTTGAAGTATCAGCTAAACAGCAGCATTAAAGGTAAGGATATGTCTATGCAAATAAAGAGCCAGCTAGTTTCATGGAATGTTCTGTAGAATACATGTTTCCTTCTTCATAGCTTAAATAGGAGACCTAAAATCCAGACACATTGTATAGTACATTTTGTATTCCTCTTGAATAAGACACCATCAACCAGGCTATTTGGGTTTTTTAACTCTTTAATTTGATTCACCATTGATCGAAATAGATTTTCATTTCACAAAGACTAGGCTGTTTTATTGAAGTAATCAAAATCAGATATGTAATGGAATATCTAATGGGTTAGCCTTGTTCTTATGCCACAAGTGGAAGGTAATTGCAAAAGAAGGGAGGCCATTTTTGTTATCACCACCAAGCATCCCCAAGACAGTTATGGAAGGTTGGGGGATTCTCCAGAGATTTTCAATAGCTGGAGGAGGGGATAGGATTTGGGTGGGGGTATCCACCCCCTGCCTCAAAAGTGCTTGTGCAAGGGCACCAACTGGATATAACCATTAGTTGATAAACATGAAAAAAGATTATGGAGCAACAAGCTTGTACCACATTTACTATGTGCCTGTTATTTTTAAGGGTCACCACTACGGTCAAGGATGAATTTCAACAGGTATAAAGTTCTATGACCCTATACTGAGTCCACTTCAGTACCATGCTCTTTCCTATTCGTGTGATAAGATTAGAGTACTGAGCTTTGTTTTACATTAAGATACTTCATAAGGAATAGTTGATACTTTCTGAGGCTTGTAGATTCATCTTCTCCATGTTTTCAAGTTGCAATAAGATCATAAATCATGCTCTTGGCTACTACTGTGGGCAAATATTTCAGTGTTTAAAAACTGGTTTATAGAGTATAACCCTAGGATGTCTTCTTTCTGGAGGAAATTGCTATGGGAAACAAGTACAAAATCCAGTAATAATTGGGAGGAACTGTCTTTCTTTGATAGGTAGAGTTTAAGAAATTCCAGTTTTGGTAGCTAGACAACTTGTATTTGGGGACTTTTTTGTCACAGTTCAAGAAGAACCAGAAGAACAGGTATAGATTCAATTTTTTTTTTTAAAAAAAAGCCTTCCTCCTGAAATGTTTTCATGGCACACTTCATAGGAATAGTAAGAACATTACATGAGGAGACAAGTTAATAAGGTCAAAAATTATTTAAATAAACCCTAATTGATCCACTTCAGTCTAACATTTCAAGCCTTGAAGGTTTCAAGCCTTGTTTCAGTGTTTGTAGTTGTTTCCTGCAACAACTCATTATTCACAGCCTCTGTTGATGTTCTTCGCCAAGCTTAAATAAGTGGTTTTGCATGTTGGGATCTTCAAGTTTCTGGACTGAAAAGAAGAAATTTTATGAAATTCTAAATACATAGAGTTCGGTTAATTAGATATTTAATCACAAAATAGTTACACATAAACATTATGCCTGTCTATTGGTCATCGTGCAAAATTTACATATTTTCAACTGACGGTTTTTCACAACATAATGGCAGTTGTCAGCATGACGTCCCATGTTGCTAAATCGGGACAAAGTTCGCTAAATACCCAGTTTGAAAATGTTTTAAATGTCACTGAACTAATGAAAAATCTGACTGATCACTGTGCAAAATAGTTTTAAGGTATTCTAGAATATCTTTGAGAACTATGACCTTCAAACAGAAAATGCACCACTTACCATTAAAGTTATTTTGGTTGTCAACAAGAGCAGCTTGCTTATCTGTTTCAGATTCCGCTTCGTTCATTTCTAAATTGTAGTCCACTACGTTATCCTGGTTTACTGTTTTGATTCCAAATTCACCTACAAAAACAAGCCAGAATAATTCTTTTTATGAATCTTATTGAATATAAAAGTTGTCTTTTACTGTAGAGCATTCAATATTAACACTGGGCTTTCTTGGCTCATTACAATCAATCAGTCAATCAACCAACCAACATAGGCACGTTACATTTTCAGTAGGTAGGCGAGATTACTAATGGTTTTATTTAAATATTGTAATACCTGATAATGCTCATTTGTCTCAACACTTTTATAACCCTGGTAAACTCTTGCAACCTGATCATTTCTTTGAGATACAGGCAATATTTGCATTGTTGGCATGCTAGATCAAACATTCTTATAGTCACCTCTTTATTCCTTCAAGTGGTCTGCTGTATGATCTCTTCTTACCAATAGGTAAGGATCTTTTGGAATTAGGATAATCTATTTTAGAAACCTGCTATGCCTTGCCAATGCAGTAGAATGAGTTTTGGATGTGTAGCATACTGCCCTACTGCAGGAATGGTCTGCATCCAGCACTGCCAAGAAAATTGACATCCTCCTCACAAAATGTTATATTTAAAAAATAATTTTGACTTCCTATGCTGTGAGGCCCTCAAGGCTTCCTCCACTGGGGGAAAAATACCATTCCTACAGGTCCAAGATGTTTGAGACCTCCCCACCCAAAATCTGTGTTTAATAAACTGGCAACACACACACACACTTTTGGCCTCTGATCCCTGGCCCAGCAGCCCAAACGAGGTTAGTCACTCCTGCCCTATGATAGGCTCTAGCACAAAGAGGGAAAGTAGTATGTTCAAAGTGAAACAAGCTCACTTCTAAACATGGTTTTGGAACTAAAGACGCTCCACCATTTTGCTTCCAGTGGTATATAGACAAATAATATACTTCAAATATTCTGGGGAGAAAAACAAGTAAACATAACTATTAATTATAAACAGGAATGGAAGTTTGACACCAAGTGCTACACCCAAAACACAGTTTTTCAGGAGTGATAGATGTCAAACTACAGCTGGTTACATTTTTCCTTTGCTGTTTATTTATACCCTCAAATATGTCCTTGCTGGACAGCAGCCAAGCCTTTATACTAACCAGTCTTTCTGGTCTCCTGTTCATCCTGCTGCAGCTCGTCATTTAAAAGGTGCTCTCGTTCAACTTCTTCATCGTCTGCTTTTGGTTGATTGGCATTTTGCTGGCGCATAGCTTCTGCCAATTTGTCTGCCTGCTTTTCTGCTGCTACTTCAAGTACATTTTTAACTTCTTCATACGACTTCTGTTCCATTCCCGGTTCTGGGGGCAGACCATTATTATCTGCGTTAAGCTTAGCAACTATTTGTAGGTTGTCCTGTTCAACAGAGTGTTCCTCTTCCTTGGGTTCCTTTTCATTGACAGCAAAAGCAGTTCCTTTTGTAAACAATTGTAAAAGCACAATAAGAACACAGTGCAAGAATGGGATTGGTATGAAAATTTAAGTATTTAAAACTTAAGCTGCTTTTCCTTGCCTAACTTGTTTCACAGAATGGGCACACCACCTATTGAAACCAGAAGTCCATGCAGTCTTTTGGTTGGTTAAAGGAGCTTGTCATACAAGACACTTACTGAACACATTGTTCCACTTCTGGAGACCATCCTGAGCTTATCTTTTAATATTCATGGACTGAGAAAGTATATGGCTAGGAAAGATCTGCATGCAACCTGACCTAACCTTTACACTGACTTGAGATCCTCCATGCCAAAACATTCTTCATTCATTAGGCCCTGGTATCCAGCACAGTCAAATCAAGTATAAAATGGAGGAAGAGGTGTTGGCAAGGTACATGATAAAGCTAAAGGGACCCCTGAACTTTAGGTCCAGTCGTGGCCAACTCTGGGGTTGCGGTGCTCATCTCGCTTTATTGGCCGAGGCAGCCGGCGTACAGCTTCCAGGTCATGTGGCCAGCATAACTAAGCCACTTCTAGCGAACCAGAGCAGCGCACGGAAAAGCCATTTCCCTTCCCGCCGGAGCAGTACCTATTTATCTACTTGCACTTTGATGTGCTTTTGAACTGCTAGGTTGGCAGGAGCAGGGACTGAGCAACGGGAGCTCACCCTGTTGCGGGTATTCGAACCGCCGACCTTCTGATTGGCAAGTCCTAGGCTCTGTGGTTTAACCCACAGCGCCACCTGCGTCCCAAGGTACATGATACTGAGGGATTAAAATGAAACTGGCAATGTGTACGGTTTTACTGCTTCCAATGGGCTGTTCCACTTTCAGAGTTTAGATAGTAATAGTTGATAAATAAAGAGAAACTTTCACCAGGTGTATTTTGTATTACTTAATGTTTACTGGGCAGGGGTCTAGGAATCAGCATGATGGCAAATGAGATGGGACTTTTTCACTCAGTAAAACCTCCCATTGTCACACCTGCAATCCTTTAAAAAGGACTCTGAATAAAGATGGAAAATCAGTAAATACAAAGCAAGTGAACAGATAGCAGAGTTTTCTGGGCAAGCTGGATATTTCTCTTAAGATAAGCAAAATGGGTGCAAATTTTTATAAGCTTCTCTCACAAGCTAGATGTTCAACATTCATCTCACAAATAGCAGCACAAAATACACAATGACGCAATACAGGTATGACTCACTTGAGTCTATTTACCTGCTGTAACCAGATTTTACTACCATCCTCAAGGCAAGAGAAAGTTGGGTGGGGGGTATTAATCAAGGAGATGCATCAAAAGCGGGGGGGGGGGGGGGAATCCCCAGGATCCAGAATCTCATTTGGGTTTGGGACAAAGTTCCATCTTCAGAGGACAACTTGGGACAGGATGTGCCAATGTCCAAACGGTATGCAGAGATACATGAGCAACAGATTGATCAACGAGAGAGGAGTGGAATGTTCCATGCAGTGTCGGGAAAGCAGCAGTGCCTGTAGCTTAGGATCTGGCACATTTTTCGCCATAACAACCATCAACAAACATAGTCTTGCTTAGGCCAGTTGGTTTACAACAGAGGTGGTTAACCTTTTTCGAACTGATGGCCACATACCAGCGGGAGGTATGGTCAATGGTATTGTATATACACCTGCACGCACACATGCAACTATGTACATTTAGGAATGAAGAAGTTTTATCTGCCATTTTGCCCTCAACTGGATGCTACTTCTCAATGTGCCACTGCACTTAACTTGAAAGCCCTTTCCCCCAGGCCTTAACTTTGTATGAGGGAGAGAATGTTTGTGATTGTGGTAGTAGCTCCTATACAGCCATTTTGGGGGTACAGTCACCTTTCCCTCTCTGCAAGCTACCAGAAAGACGATTATTCTCCATTAACCATCTGAACCAGGGGGGACCAAGGCAGCACTGCAAATGCTTTCTTTCATTGGTGCAGCAGGGCAGGTGTCCTAAAGTCTGAGTTTTCATTTAAATAATCATCTCTAGTCCTCCAAGAAAGAAAGTTAAGAGGAAAGATGTGCAGCTACCTTCTGAAACTATTTCTGTACAGTGAGTTAGTGTTGTATATTTTTCCTAATATTGAGGAATGATCCTTGTTGATTAGCCAGCAACTCACTCTGTGTGTGTGTGTGTGTGTGTGTGTGTGTGTGTGGATATATAATCATGTTTTCGGGGTGGTTTGTGTTATGCCACATTCCTCATGGCAGCCATTTTGTGGCTGGTGCTCACAGCAGTCTCTCCGAATTCAAAATGTGCACAGGGGTCCAAAAATGGAGACCCTTATTCCACACAGTGACCTATCAAGCAATAGCCACTTCCACACTACATGGTAAAAGTAAAGGGACCCCTGAAAGTTAAGTCCAGTCGTGAAGGTCTCTGGGGTTGCTGCACTCATCTCGCTTTACTGGCCGAGGGAGCTGGCGTTTGTCTGCAGACAGCTTCTGGGTCATGTGGCCAGCATGACTAAGCCACTTCTGGCGAACCAGAGTAGCGCACGGAAACACCGTTTACCTTCCCACCAGGGCGGTACCTATTTATCTACTTGCACTTTGACGTGCTTTCGAACTGCTAGGTTAGAAGGAGCTGGGACTAAGCAACGGGAGCTCACCCCATCGCAGGGATTTGAACCGCCAACCTTCTGATCGGCAAGTCCTAGGCTCTGTGGTTTAACCCACAGTGCCACCCGTGTCCCTACATGATAAAGATACAGTACAGCAAATGTGACTTAAGACCTTTCCTGCTTCTTGCTGACTTCTTGCAATGACACGTAGCATGGAATGGCATTATAAATAAGGGAGATACACTGTTGTGTTTCCAAATGTCATGTGAGCAGTGACTGAGTTTGTGAAAAAATACCAGCGCAGCAATGCCTTGCAAATAGGGTATATGGTTTGGATTGCAGATGGGAAAATCCCTTTTAAAACCTAGCAGCAAAGAGCAGAAGTAAAATGAGGCCACTAATCAAACGCCTGGAAAATGGTTTTAACCCAGCACCAGAATGCACTGTCCAGGATCCCTATCATTAGCTGTGACCATATTTCATTCATTGGTGGGGTGAGCAGGAGCCCAACAAAAACCGAAAGCACATTCCCTTGCACAGGCAATGAAAGCATCGCTTCAAGAACTGAACACTCGTATGCCTATATTTCTAGCATTGCTAAGCTCACAACATGACTACTGTGAAGATAGTAAGCCTGAGAGCCTGAAAGTGACAGAATCACTGTTTCAACTCTGGCCAAAGTCACAACATTGTACTGGGAAACAAATCTTATTCATGCAAAGTCGTTCTCTGTTTTGGACTATTTGTTTTAGATGCTAACACCCGATGAAGAAATTGGAAATTAATGGTAATCTTTGCTACAACACTCTTACCTTTCTCTCTTTGATAATCCAGTTCTGCCACATTTTTTATGCTGGGTGGCGTTGGCTTTAAGATTTCTAGTTTCAAAGAATCATCAGAGATGTAATGTTTTCCTTGAAGTTCATTTCCCTGTTTTGTCAGGTCATGCTGCCCGAACTCTGTTGGCTCTTGAATATTTATCTAAAACAAAACCAAAAAAACAGCCCTACTTGATTCATACAATTCTTCAACGCAAATGAATAATCTACGGCGGCTAACAGATTGAGGTTGAATCCTGACAAGACAGAAGTACTGTTTTTGGGGGACAGGAGGCGGGCAGGTGTGGAGGATTCCCTGGTCCTGAATGGGGTAACTGTGCCCCTGAAGGACCAGGTGCGCAGCCTGGGAGTCATTTTGGACTCACAGCTGTCCATGGAAGCACAGGTCAATTCTGTGTCCAGGGCAGCTGTTTACCAGCTCCATCTGGTACGTAGGCTGAGACCCTATCTGCCTGCGGACTGTCTCGCCAGAGTGGTGCATGCTCTGGTTATCTCCCGCTTGGACTACTGCAATGCACTCTACGTGGGGCTACCTTTGAAGGTGACTCAGAAACTACAACTAATCCAGAATGTGGCAGCTAGACTGGTGACTGGGAGCGGCCGCCGAGACCATATAACACCGGTCTTGAAAGACCTATATTGGCTCCCAGTATGTTTCCGAGCACAATTCAAAGTGTTGGTACTGACCTTTAAAGCCCTAAACGGCCTCGGCCCAGTATACCTGAAGGAGAGTCTCCACCCCCATCGTTCAGCCCGGACACTGAGATCCAGCGCCGAAGGCCTTCTGGTGGTTCCCTCATTGCGAGAAGCAAAGCTACAGGGAACCAGGCAGAGGGCCTTCTCGGTAGTGGCGCCTGCCCTGTGGGACACCCTTCCAGCAGATGTCAAAGCGATAAACAACTACCTGACATTTAGAAGACATCTTAAGGCAGCCCTGTTCAGGGAAGCTTTTAACGTGTGATATTTTACTGTATTTTTGGTTTTTATGGAAGCTGCCCAGGGTGGCTGGGGAGGCCCAGCCAGATGGGCGGGGTATAAATAATAAATTATTATTATTATTATTATTATTATTATTATTATTATTACGACTACTACTACTATTAGAATTTTTACCTTAAGTGGTTTCACAGCAAAATTAAAGTCCTTGCTAGAAACTGAATGACAGTAAAACAGACGGCTGTTTTCCCTTCTTGTGGCTGCTTCACAAGCCACAAGATAATGCAGCCTGCTATGTTTGGAAGAAGTTATATTTGACAATAGCTACATGCATATATTTCACCGCATGCCTATGACCTGGGGAGCAGGTCCCCTTAATTTCTAGGGGCAAGTTAAACACTTTTCTCTCCTACTGAAATCAGAAGAGACTTAGGTAGTTTTCAGCTTTACCACATTGTGACAGGATCTAGCTGGATTTGTGATTGGATCTCTCCACATAATTGTCTGCTCTTAAGAAAGGTTCATGCAGGGGGATGACAATTTTAATCAAAGCCACTGTATGGGGAGAGTCAACCTCCCCATAACCTTATGGCGGGACGGGACCCATAGAGCAGCTATTAGCCACAGAGGGAAAAGCAAACAAGCATCCTGTATGTTTGGATCAGGTCTGTGGCAGTGGGGAGAATAAAGCCTTCTTCCTCCCCATGCCAGCTTTCAAAAGATTATTACTTCAGGTGATCCAGTCAGAGTTCTCTCATATAGTTGGCGGAGAGAGAGAGAGAGAGAGAGAGAGAGAGAGATATGAAGAGAAGGTAATTTTGGGTTTCATGCAATGTGACGACTCACAGGAACAAACTTTGAAAGCTGTTTGGCTACTTCTGAGCAATTTTATTTTTAAATGCATTATAAAAACTCATTTTTTACAGTTAAGCATTTCCTCAAACCTTCACAACTTTATGAAAATGTACTAAGTACAACTTTTATGTGCCACTCCCTGTCACCTATGGTGACAAATGTTTTTATGTCCACAAATAAATCTCAGTTAAGGAAGAGGAAGTTTACCTGTTGGCATAGAATGGAGCTATACTATTTACAAAAATAAAAAAAGAGGGTCAAAGGTTTTGAAGGAAGAAGATGTCAGAAATCTTCAAACAACAGGTGTTGAACTGAAAGTTCCTTGTCCTAGTTCAAGAACTTAAATAATGTAACTGAAACAATGTTGATTCTTTTAAGTTAACTGAGGAGTTAGATAAGCATGACAAAGTTTAGGCACTTATAAAGTTGAATGAGCACACTGGAATTCCAAAAGGTCAAGGCAGCAACAAATGGAAGGAACATGCATTCAAAAAATGGAGATGGGAAGAGATGTATTGTGGTTTACCTTCTTCCTACTTTGGGCCATCAACAATTGTAGTTGTTCAGCCCCACATAGAGGTCTGGATAATGGCCTGAATCAGTTCAGCCAGCCTGGTTCAACTACAATTTGTGTATAAATACCCCTCTAAAACTTGGGACACGGGTGGTGCTGTGAGTTAAACCACAGAGCCTAGGACTTGCCGATCAGAAGGTCAGCGGTTCAAATCCCCGCGACGGGGTGAGCTCCCGTTGCTCGGTCCCTGCTCCTGCCAACCTAGCAGTTTGAAAGCACGTCCAAGTGCAAGTAGATAAATAGGTACCGCTCTGGCGGGAAGGTAAACGGCGTTTCCATGCACTGCTCTGGTTCGCCAGAAGCGGCTTAGTCATGCTGGCCACATGACCCGGAAGCTCCCTCGGCTAATAAAGCAAGATGAGCGCCGCAACCCCAGAATCGGCCACAACTGAACCTAATGGTCAGGGTTCCCTTTATTTTTACCTTACCCCTCTAAAACAAATTTTAAAAACTTACTTGATCATTTCTCTCTAATATTTTCGAACTATTCTTCATGTCTTCTGGTATCTGACTGCCTTTCTTGCAGGTTGCTTCTATCCTTTCTTCACATTGTTCTTTCAGTTCCTTCATCTGACTGATACACTGAGACCTAGAACCAAGCAACAGAATGTCGTTTGTAAAATGTGATCTTTAAAACACGAAAGATCTGCACAACCTGAAACCCACGAAGTCAAACACAGCCTGTCAGACACATACTCTTGCCTTCTGCCTGCCTGACAACCTCCGTGTTTTTGTATTCCTAGAGAGATCATGAATTGGAGGTTTACTGAGCCCCTCGTGGGGCTTGTACAGTCACAAATTGTGCAGACCCAGTGGCAGATTTATAGCTTTGCACAGTAAGTGCAGAATTAGGGCCTCGTGGTCCTGAGAAACCTCCCATCTACTAGTGTATATTGTTAACCGAGAGGCTATCTTTGAAACAGGACTACCAGCAATGTATTGCCAATTGCTGAATTTGAGTGTTTTAGTTGGTTGCATCGTTTCTGCTTTTCACTTCTCCCACTCCCTGATTAAAGTTAGTACAGGCTGGTCCATTAGCCTGTTCAAGCAATTAAAAAGTGTTCAAGGAATTAAAAAAGGTCCCAAAAATCTCAAAGCCGCACTTGTTCCTGTCCGACCCTGGCAGACATTTCTGCCAAACTCCTGAGACAACCAGCTCTCTGCACCACTCAGCCAATTGCAGGCCAATTGTTGTTGCCATGATGACAATCCAGCTACATTAGCAGATATACTTTTCTGGTAGACCCAGGAGCCAGTAGAACCGAGGAGGGATGTAGGTAAGGCAAGTTAAAAACATCCTCTATTTAAATGCAAAATCGTACCCAACTTTTGGTTTGTTCACAGGTACAGTATTATAATTAAATTATTGGATTTGTGAGCCAGTGAAGCAAAATTATTAAAACAGCAAGCCTGATTTTTATATTATTTAATTCCATTGACTTCGATGTAGGAAACATATTGTTTAAAATCTAAATATGTATCAAAAGCTAGTGCTTGAATAACTTGGCTTGTGGCCATTTTGCCTGTACAGAAGCTGGCCAATCATCACATACTTACATGTCGTACGTAATTTTTTTCTGAAGGTTTGTCTGGTTTTTCTTAAACCTGTAAATGTCAAGTTGGAGCCTTCCACATTCCTTCTGCAGACCTCTCAAGTTTTCTGAGTAAAAATTAAATTTTATTAAAAACCAACAGAAAAGCGGGAAGGAGAAAATGATGAACGATGAGTAGGAAAGAACATTCTTATTTATTTCACCAATTATTCATAGTAATTAGATTAAAATGCTGCTTAAGTCTTTTCGGTCTATGTGACCTGTGTAGCTCAAACATATGCATGTTTAGCAAATTCCACTACATTCAATGGACTACTGTCTAGTGTCTGTGAAATCCATACTGCACAAACAGACTTCCATTTGCTCCCAGCGACCTCTCCTTCCTTTCCGGCCCCCAAAATCTGGAGCAGGTTTGGGGGCAGTAGCGGGGGGGGAGGGGGTAACAGAAGTTCTGGTGTGCTAGCAGAAGCCTATTCTGCTGGTGAACGGGCACAACTGAATATTACCCGATACATGAATCAATAAGGATTGCAGCCTTAGAAGCATTATTGCAAGGGACCATGAAGCTATCATCCCAACTTCCATCTGCAAGAAGAATTTTCTGTTCACCTGAGTGCAGATCCACTTTTCCCTCCCATACTTTTGCAAAGCTCCCCCTCCCTCCAAAAAAAGAAAAAACACTTTGGGTTATTTTGTTTGCTTTTGCACCAAAAAATACTGGGAGAATATTGAAAATGCACGTTTTTAAAAGAAGAGTATTAACCGTATTTTCCTCCATATAACTCTGAGTTAATCTTTATAGTCTTGTATGATTCTAGCCTGAAATCCAGTAGCCTACGACTTCCATTCCTATTCCGCCTGGCTCCTTTCCCTTGAGATTTGTGGACCTTATCTCCTGCAACAACCTTTAAGTCCCTCACAAATCGGTGTTTTTTTAAGATGAAGGTTCTCCTCCCTGGATACAGTTATTGATCCCTTGATGTCTGGTTAAATAAGGTTTATTTATTCAGCTCTCTCATCACTGTTCATATAATTAACTACTACATTAGAACTATATTAAGTGCATAACTGGACGCGGGTGGCGCTGTGCTCTAAACCACAGAGCCTAGGACTTGTTGATCAGAAGGTCAGTGGTTCGAAACGCCGCTCGCGTTGCTCGGTCCCTGCTCCTGCCAACCTAGCAGTTCGAAAGCACATCAAAGTGCAAGTAGATACATAGGTACCACTCTGACAGGAAGGTAAATAGTGTTTCCGTGTGCTGCTCTGGTTCGCCAGAAGCGGCTTAGTCATGTTGGCCACATGACCCGGAAGCTGTACACCGGCTCCCTCAGCAAATAAAGCGAGATGAACGCCGCAATCCCAGAGTCGGTCATGACTGGACCTAATGGTCAGGGGTCCCATTACATTTACCTTTAAAAGCATAACTAGATGAGATGTTGGACAGCCATGTCTAGCTCTCTTTAAATTTTTGAAAACACAGCCATAAGTAGCCAAATTTGAAATGAGGCTATCGCACTGGGGACAGGGGGAGGAGAGAGGGAGCTAACATTTCTACCATGGCATTTAATTGATGATTATTCCCTTTCCCCAAAACTAGCCCCAACTGAGCAAACAGCAACTGGCAGGGGCACCATGGCAATATTACTAAGAAAAACAGCATTGAGAAAGGTTTTAAAAAACCAAAACCCTCCCCCAGAATGACAATCTTGATCTAATAAAAGAGTCCCTTTGTGGCTTCTTTTAAGAAAATAAAAAAAGGATTTCCTAGGTTGACCCAAGGCTCTGTCTTCAAGTAGTAAGTTTCTAGGTCCCACAGTTTTATACTGTCTCTGTTTAAAGCGGGTGGGGGGGGGTTATATTCTGAAACAGCTACAGCCGTCCCCATACTTTCCTACTACTCCAGCTTTGGGGGAAATGTATCAGTAGACATACAATGGGCGAAGGTATAAAAATAAGCCAACTTAATTGCTGTGTAGATGGTGCTTTGCTGAGATTTACCTTTCAAATTCTGGATCAGTCTTTCATTTGTTGTAATGTTATTCATCAGCATTGCCTGAAAAAAGGAAAGAAAGAAAGAAAGAAAGAAAGAAAGAAAGAAGGAAGGAAGGAAGGAAGGAAGGAAGGAAGGAAGGAAGGAAGGAAGGAAGGAAGGAAGGAAGGAATTGTTTGAGTGCTTGAAAAACAATGGTTTCCATTTCTACATTATCCCAGCCCTCTATATTTGTTGCCTATGTTCACCAGGCAGGAAAATCAAAAGAGCAAAGATCGCAGATTGGCCATGGGGCCAACAAGAAGACTCCACTGGAATGCTACCTAAACAAAAAAATTATCCCCAAGTGGCATAAAGAATCATCTTGGGGGGCGGGATTAGCACAAGGATAGGTAGAATATACATCAGGGGTCAGCAAACATTTTCAGCAGGGGGCCGGTCCACTGTCCCTCAGACCTTGTGGGGGCTGGACTATATTTTTTGGGGGGGAGGAAATGATGCAAGAGCACCAGGAGCCCCGGTGGCTGCTTTCCTGTGTCTTGTGAGCGACAGGGGCTGGCGGTGGTGGAGGGACAATGAGCGGCACGCAAAAGGGCTCCAGAGAGGGGCTGCTTAAAATGGCGGCCGCTCAAGCACTGCTGTTGCTGGCACCAACAAAGCCCAGCCCCCTTCCTCCTCTAGGCAGGGCAGGGAGAAACCAAGAGGAGGGAGGGAGGGAGGGAGGAAGGGAGCACAGCCACTGCCGTGTGAGGGAGAGGGAAAGAACGTGTGCGCTGGCGATCCAGAAGGCAACTGGGCCTGATCCGGCCTGCGGACCTTAGTTTGCCTACCCATGATATACATGAATAATTATAACCGTTTCAGCTGTGATTCTCAGGATCATCAAAGCATCCAGCAACCATAGACAAATCGGTATACTGCACTTTTAATTCATCCCCAAGCATGAAGCTCTTTCCTTATCAAGCTACCTCAATTTAGCCTACAAGTTAAAACTGTGTGTGTAAACTCTCCTCACGAAGAGAGAGACCACTGAGATGGCTGGTACCATTTGCTGCTGCTTTGACAAAATCCTGTGGAGCCGCATGGAGCTCAAATTCAAACTAGCTAGGAAACTCCGCTTAATTATGTGGGCATAAGATCTGGCGAACGCCTTGTAGCTAACCCTGCACAGGCAACAGGAGAGGGAGAGATCAGCACACACAGAAGGCCTTTTGTTTTAGCTCTCCTTTAAATCTCGTTCTTAAAATAATACAGCAAGCCCTTGTTTGTGTAAAAAAGAGAGCCGATTCATTTATTACAGCTAGAGCTTAGATATCCGATCACAAAGTTGAACTGTAGCTAGTTTTGCAAAAATGTCTTGCTCCAGCTGGGAGGCAGATGGTATAATACTGCTGGTAGTAATTTCCTGGAGAAAGAACAGCTACATAAAAATAATCAATTCAGAGCATACAAACTACTTCGTTGTGTATCTGTAGTATACATGTGTCAGTTTATGATGATCAAGGCTGCTGGGCTACTGTGCAAATACAGAATTATAGGTATCAGATGGATAAGCCATGGTTTGCCCAAGCCTGGCTCATGTTTAGACTCCCCCAAACTACAAACAGTACAAACCTTGGCCTACAGCTCATGTTTGGCCTGCAGCAATACAGATTGGCTCAGCTCCAGGCAGTGCAGCAGTAGCAGGATGACCAAGCAAGGAACAAAATGGCTGCCGTTTTTACTATAAGCGCCTGTGGCTTCACACACTGGCATGGTTTGGCTTAGTGCTGCCTGTGAATCAAGGCCATTGAGTTGTATCCATTGGTTGCAAGGGCAGAAGGCAGCTTGCAGTCCAGTCTTTCTCTTCCTCTTCTCCCTGATGTAGACACCAAGGACCCTCTCTAGAGCAGTGGCTCCCAGTTGGTGGTCTGTGGACCCCAGGGCTCCCACGTAACCCACCCAGGAGGTCCGTGGCACAGTGGCACCTTTCACACAACAAAAGCTTGGCTTTTGAAAAAGGGGAGGTCTGCAGTACTTAGCTAATTGGTAGCCACTGCTCTAGAGCGCTGGAGGACCTCCTGAATGTATGGTACAGTACAAAGGAATTGGCCAATCCTTCCATCCAATTTTGGGCAAATCCCCCATCCCTCTGCAGTGGAGAAAAAGCACACCAGGTTGCGTTTGCAGGTACATTTGTACGCAGCCCAAGAAACCTACCAAAAACCTCACAAGGGCACTCTCTGCTAAAATATGTACATTTGCATGTACCTTTTTAGGATCTTTCTAGATGCTGAGGTTTTTCTAGGATGAAGTCACACCTATGACTCAACCACTGAAAGGACAGTGTGCTACAATTCTTCCACTGTGGAGAAACGGCTAGTAATCAACGTTCAGACTGTTAATCCAATCTGCCAGTAGATGGAAATGATCCCACCAAGTATGACATTTCACATCCCTCGCAATGTGTTTGGTAGTCTCACAGGTTGTCATGCCATCTTCACAACACCCCACTTCAGTTTTCCTCTTACGTTTTTTCCCCCTCAATAAGCTGCTTCCAGCACAAGGTGTGTAAGTAATAATAAACTCCCTTTAAAATGTTTAAAATGCCTTTTTATTTTTAACCACATTGTTTTGAATGTTGCGTTTGCCACCCTGGGCTCATTTGGAAGAGTATTCTTTATTCAATAAATAATAATTTTATATTAAATAGTATTTATACGGTTTTAAGGCACCTTCCCTTTCACGGACAGCTACAATGGCGAGGCCCTTTCCATTATGGTAGAAAAGAGGCAGCACTGGGATTTTTTTGACCCTAAAATAATACTGGATAAATCTACGGTCTATTTTGCAAAGAAAGACTTAGCAGCATTATTACAAAGGAGGAGCTGCATAGAGAGGCCCAGAGCAGAGCGACAAGGATAAATAAATAGCTCTTACCTTCTCATCCATGTGTATTTTGTTAGTGTTTTCCATCTGGAAGTTATGCAGGCTCTGAATTCTGTCAATCTGTTCCCTCTGCTTCTGCAGCTCTCCTTGAAATTCATTTTTTTTTATTTCTACAGCACCGCGTTCTACAGCCACCCGGCGGACTCTTCCTTCTAACTCCATTATGCGGTTCTAAGAGGCAGCAGATACAAAAATTCAGAAGAGAACGTTTGCAGTCTCTGCTGTAAATGTGTGTAATCAAAATTTTAACTTCCCGATCTATGCTTGCAGAAAACAAAATTGGACACCGCACAACTACCAGTCACCTGTGAGCCCATGCTAAATGCTTCTAGAATATGGGATAGGATGGATGGTAAGGGAAAAAATCACTAGGAATATTGATAATCAGTGCTGATGTGAGGAAAGATTCTTGTTCCTTGGGTTGGGGACAGACAGGATTGTGTGTAGTTAGCAGGAAGTGAGGCAAAAACACTGAGAACAGAGAGAAGGGACACAGAAGAAGCTATTTTCTCTTAAGTAGGGAGTAAGGCAGAAAATGGACTGAGGGGCAGAAGTGTTGGGTAGCTGGATTATTGTTCCACACACTAATTCAAAACAGCCAGTCCCAACTTTGTCTCTGGGTCTGTGTTCATATATGTGTATCCATAGGAATGAGAGAAACAGAAGGAGTTTTTTACATTGATATACCAGGCAGCAAGGGTAGCATAAAGCTCCACAATTTCCTGGTTGAGCAGGATCCAGTATTTAACTACTATCATCACAACCTTTTCCCAGGCACTTCTCTTTTCTCTCACTATTTGCTCTCCTGGCCAGCATCCAAATTCCTGTCAGGTATGATGATTTGGAAACCCTGAAGTGCTTTTTAAACTTCAATAATTCACTGCAATTCTGAACAAACATCTTTGCTGATTCCATCAATGTGGAAAACCAATAGAAGAGTAATACCTGCAAATCAATACTGCGGGAACTTGCAATCCAGTAATTGAATCCCAGGACTATTATACAAGCCACAAGCGCCGCCACTAGGAGGGGTGGAGACTTCATCCCGCGACGGCTGTTTCCTAGTCCCACCATCTCAAAGTGAAGATACTAATATCTGTTGATTGAAAGGGGGAAAAGGCATATTTACATTTCCCTTCGCTGAACTTGCAGTTGCATCCACGTCACACCAGAGACGCTGACAGCCCAGTTACAAGCTCAGAAGTAAATCCTGTTGATTTCAACACTTAAATCTTATAAATTCCAGTTCTCTTGTTCTACAAAGATGAACAAAGCACAAATATAATCTGTAAACAAATGAAATAGTCTTTAAAAAGTTTCTACCATTTGTTTTATGTAGTATCTCCTATTAACATCACTCAATAATTATTTTTTTAACTGTTCATGAAAGCTTGAGATATTTTTAAGATAAAGTTGGTAGAATGAATGAATGAGGCAGAAAAGGTCTTAGTTACTGAAACTGATATACGCATATTTGATCATCTTCAGTTGTATTTCCTTGAGTAGCTGCTAGGGAAGGGGAGAGCCGCCTCAGCTGGAACACTCAGAGAGCAAAGTTGGGTAGGTCATGTCGTATCAGTTCTGAATTTTACACAGAATTATCTAACTTGTACAGTGGAACTTCAGTTTTTGAACGTACAGTCATACCTCGGCTTGCGATCGCTGTGGGTTGTGCGTTTTTGGGTTCAGACACGCCAAACCTGGAAGTACCGGAACAGCTTACTTCGGGTTTCGGCAATCGCGCATGCGCAGAAGCGCTAAATCGCGCTTTGCGCATGCGCAGAAGGACCAAATTGTGTCATGCACGTGCGCAGATGTGGTGCTGTGGGTTGCAAATGCTGTGGGTCACGAACGTGCCTCCCGCACGGATCACGTTCGCAACCTGAGGTTCTACTGTAATCCGTTACAGAAGTCCTTTCGACTTCCGAAACATTCGGAAACCGAGAATCAATGGGCTATCAGCAAGTTCAGTGGGGAAATTGAGAAATGTGCTTTGGAAGGTGAGCTCTTAATTTGTTATTATATCTGCACTTTAAGTCCGATTTGGCAAATCTCCCCGGAAAGGCTAATGTTTGATGCAACCGGTGTGGGAAAATTAATGAGCAAATGCCTAGATTTGATTTCATCAGAACTGGGAGAAGATGGCATCTGCCAGCAGCGAAATGACTTTTGGATTGATTCGGCATAAACACCAGCGTGTGAGGAGATACTGCAACAACAGGAGAGTCAAGCACACAAAATTCACACAGAAACACATCATTGCTTACTTCACCTCGCCTGTGGAAACAACTCAGAGGCCATGAAAGAAGGAAGGTTAACAACAGGAAGATTTAAAGGAACTATTGGAAACTCACGGCAGTAGAGATATAAGATGATCAGAGCCCCCCCGAACTTGAAGCATGAGAAGTCCCAATAAAAATTTATAATTTGGCAGAATATTTGGACTATATGATATGTATCTGTATAATTTGGAATATTTAAAGTGATTTGATTGGACTGTTAAAATGGAAAATTTAATTTAATTTTTTTTTTAAAAAAAGAGAAATGTGCCTTGGAAGCCAAAGTGCCCTTTTTTTAACTGCTGTGGCAAAGATTTCCCCCCTGGTTCAGATCACATATCTCTTGGTTTTTAAATCAGACTACATCTTGCATCAACAATTATTAAGGCTGCCCTTGAAAACTGTACAGTGGTACAGAATGCAAATTACACCAGGGTTCCAAAGTCAGCCTTCCAAGCACAGACCCAGGATGATAAATGTAACCTCTAAAGCCAAGGACGGCTAATTTGTGGCCCTGAAGGTGACAGCTCCCATCATCACTGACCGCTGGCCATGCTGACTGGGGCTGATGGGAGTTGGGAGTCCCACAACATCTGGAGGGCCACAGGTCAGCCAGCCCTAAATTGCCCAAGGCCCTTGTTGTTGTTGTTGTTGTTGTTGTTTAGTCGTGTCTGACTCTTCGTGACCCCATGGACCAGAGCACGCCAGGCACTCCTGTCTTCCACTGCCTCCCGCAGTTTGGTCAAACTCATTCCCTCATTCACTGTAGAGGAGCACGAGGTGAGACAGGTATTGAGGATGGTGAATCCGAGGAAGGCTGCTGGACCTGATGGCATCACTGGAAAGGTGTTGAAGGGCTGTGCGGATCAGCTGGCGAGGGTCTTTACTAAGATCTTCAACAAGTCCTTACACCAGTCTATTGTCCCACCCTGCCTGAAGTCGTCAACTATTGTTCCTCTGCCTAAAAAAAACCCCACAATCAGTAGTTTGAATGACTACAGACCAGTTGCACTGACTCCAATCATCATGAAGTGTTTTGAGAAACTGGTGCGCCGTCACATTATTTCCTGTCTTCCATCAACTTTTGACAACTACCAGTTTGCATACAGGGCAAATAGATCCACAGAAGACGCTATCACCACCACTCTCCATGCTGCTCTGTCCCATCTGGAGCAGCCGGGGAGTTATGTGAGGCTGCTGTTTGTGGATTTTAGCTCTGCTTTTAACACTATCCTCCCCCATAGACTGGTGTCCAAGCTAGAGGCGATTGGACTCTCCAACTCCACCTGTCTCTGGGTTTTGGATTTTTTGTCAGAACGTTCTCAGAGGGTTAGAGTAGGGTCACATATGTCCAAAGCCCTTAGCCTTAACACCGGCTCACCACAGGGTTGTGTGTTGAGTCCCCTGCTCTATACTCTCTATACGTATGACTGTACAGCCATCTATTCCAGCAACAAAATCATCAAGTTTGCTGATGACACTACGGTGGTGGGGCTCATTTCAGGAGGGGATGAGTCCGCCTATCGGGACGAGGTGGAGCGGCTCTGTGTTTGGTGTGGAGAGAACAATCTGGCTCTTAATACGGCTAAGACCAAGGAATTGGTGGTGGATTACAGGAAAAAAAAGGCGGACATTCAGCCCTTGTATATCAACGGGGAACGGGTGGAGAGGGTGGCGGAATTCAGGTTTTTGGGAGTGACTATCGATCAGGGCATGACTTGGAGCGCAAATACCACTGCTCTGGTGAAGAAGGCCCAGCAGAGAATTTATTTCCTCAGACTTTTAAAGAAGAACAATCTGAGTGAGAGACTGCTGGTGTCCTTCTACCGAGGCTCCATAGAGAGCATTCTCACATACTGTATTTGTGCTTGGTTCTCCAGTTGTACAGCTAGGGAGAGGAAGGTGCTCCAGAAGGTCATAACCACAGCCCAAAGGATTATTGGTCATCCTCTCCCATCTTTGGAAGAACTGTACGGTTCCCGTTGTCTTAGGAAAGCAAACAACATCCTGCAGGATTCATCTCACCCGGGATACAGTCTGTTTGCTCTACTGCCTTCTGGCAGGAGATATAGAAACATCAAGTCAAGGACAAATAGACTGAAAAATAGTTTCTATCCAAGAGCTGTGGCCTTTTTGAATGCTGTAACTCGATAGCGTGACCTGGGAGTTTGATGGGTGTGGGTGTGGGTGTGGCTGGAATGTGGTTTGTTTGGTTGTTGTTGTTGTTTTGCTTTTGTTGTTTTTTAAGGGATGGCATCCAATTTCGTTGCACTTGTGCAATGTTGCACTTGTGTAATGACAATAAAGAATCTATCTATCTATCTATCTATCTAAACTCATGCTGGTAGCTTCGAGAACACTGTCCAACCATCTCGTCCTCTGTCGTCTCCTTCTCCTTTCCCAACATCAGGGTCTTTTCCAGGGAGTCTTCTCTTCTCATGAGGTGGCCAAAGTATTGGAGCCTCAGCTTCAGGATCTGTCCTTCCAGTGAGCACTCCGGGCTGATTTCCTTCAGAATGGATAGGTTTCATCTTCTTGCGGTCCATGGGACCCTCAAGAGTCTCCTTCAGCACCATAGGCCCTACATGCCTTGAACAGCAGAGCAACCTAGCAATAATGAACAAGTAGCCGCCCAGAGGAAATGGCAGGCTCGCTCACAGCATTATATTTGCTTAGCATCACATCCTATTACTGGTTCCACTTAAGACATACAGGAGAGACCTATTAGGACTGAATGCTTTTACTCTCTCATACAGCTCATTTCAGCAAGGACATCAATCACTGCAAAGCCAGATAAGGGATGCCATGGAATACAATGAAGAGACAATTTCACCATGGTGTTTCTCCCCATCCCTGGTGATGATATTGTGTGACTGAGGATAGGCTGGTCCTTGAGCAACATACCAGGGTGGATGCTAATCATCACTATCCTCTCCCAAGGCAATCTTTATGTTCAACTAGGGATGCGGGTGGCGCTGTGGTCTAAACCACAGAGCCTAGGGCTTGCCGATCAGAAGGTCGGCGGTTCGAATCCCCGCCACGGGGTGAGCTCCCATTGCTCGGTCCCTGCTCCTGCCAACCTAGCAGTTCGAAAGCACGTCAAAGTGCAAGTAGATAAATAGGTACCGCTCTGGCGGGAAGGTAAACGGTGTTTCCGTGCACTGCTCTGGTTCGCCAGAAGCGGCTTAATCATGCTGGCCACATGACCAGGAAGCTGTCTGTGGACAAATGCCGGCTGCCTCGGCCTATAGAGTGAGATGAGCGCGCAACACCAGAGTCATCCACGACTGGACCTAACAGTCAGGGGTACCTTTACCTTTACCTTTACGATCAACAAGATCCTCAAGGAGGATCTTGGTAATACTATGTCAAATATAAGAGGTAAGAGAATGAAGAGATACTGAATGCTTCTGAGCTTCATCAAAGCCAGTTCTGGAAGTTCTTCAAAACAAAGTGCTTTTTAATAAGGAACACATCGTTTTCTCCCCTTATGATTTGTACTGAACCAACAGCGTAGGGCAGAAAGCAAATATTCCACATCACCATGTCTGACTTGAAGTTAAGCCCAACAACAATAAAAACACTGCAAATCAATTCTACTCTTGTCTACTGCATGCTGCAAATCATACTTGAAAGCAGTGATGTCACAAATAAATGCTATTTATCTGATGAATTATCTGAAAGTCTAATTCTGACAGCATACGGCTGGTAGACGTTGCTTGCGGATGACTTGCTTCAGTTATCAGGAAAACCAGAAAGTCTTTCCCTAGAGGAACAGTTTCCATATGGGAGGAAAAGAGGAAGGACTGGTAAGTACATGCTGAATCACTAAACAGAGACTCAAGCCAAGAATGGATAAATCTCTGTGGGATCTGTGGAACACATGGCAGAAATCACTGGGATTTCTGTTTTAACCCAAACACAGCAGGCTAATGTTTTATTGATTGATTGATTGATTGATTGATTGATTGAATGTATATGGCCACCTATCAATAAATATTCTCTGGATAGCATTACACCAAAACATTTCTAAAATATAAACAAATTAAAGCAAATAAAGGAAACTTCCTTAACAACAGAAAGAGCATTACAAAAATGTACAGCCCAGACCATGGGTAGACAAACTAAGGCCTGGGGGCCGGATCCGGCCCAATCGCCTTCTAAATCCGGCCTGCAGACAGTCCGGGATTCAGCGTGTTTTTACATGAGTAGAATGTGCCCTTTTATTTAAAATGCATCTCTGGGTTATTTGTGGGGCATAGGAATTCGTTCATTCCCACCCCCAATATAGTCCGGCCCCGCACAGGGTCTGAGGGACAGTGGAGCGGCCCCCTGCTGAAAAGGTTGCTGACCCCTGGCCCAGACAATGGTGTCCAACAATTCTGTGAACTGCCCTGAGACCTTATGATGAAGGGAGGTGTATAAACCAAAACAAATCAAAACAAGAAATGTTTGTAAAGAACAGGATGCAATGTTGTTGCCAGTTCACAACCCTGAAAATAGGAGTATATTCCTCAAGGCAAGAGGCAAAAATGATGGCTTCTACTCCCTATTTCTGCCCTGGTCACATGGTCTGGCTCACTTCTGCTGCATAGTCTTCCAACTATTTTGAAAGCTACTATTTCTAGCCTTGAGTCCTGCTGAAATCAACAGGCAGGGAAAGGGGTTCAAATGACAGGAGAGGACAACTGGAGGAACAGTAAAGAAAAACCTTGCTGCACTCGGAAATTTAAGGTTTGCACACATATTTTCTGCTTTTGGACTCATCCAAAACACTGTGCAGTACTGATTGTATTCAAATAGGAGGTGGCAGGATTTGTCTAGGTCAAATATGTTTAAATTTTAGCCACTAAAACAAGTAACAGTGTACTCACTGGTATTTTAAGATTAGAAACATGGGTATATCAAGTCCATGTAGTTCAGTGTTGACACTGACTGGCTCAGAGCAGCTTACAAAAACTAAATCACTAAAAGGACCTAACAAAACAATATAAAAACAGTTAATAATTTCTTCAAGGTATTTATAAGCAACCTTCTGGGGACATGCCTCCACAAAGTGATGCCTAAGAAAGGAGTATGCTTTTTAACATAAATTGTTAAATTATAATTAGTGAATGATGTATATAATATATACATATATAATCTGTATTACGGTTTGTTTATTTACCAGTATATAGTTGTTCTTCAGTCTTTACCAAAATGTGTTAGCCACTGTACCATTTAATGGTACATTTTATATTTTCAGTAACTACTTTGAAGCTTTGCTGCTTTTTGCTTGCTTGTTTAACCCAAAAGCCTTCTATTTGTGATCCAAAGATACAAAAATCTTAAACCAGGTGTGTGTCAAGGGTTGCTAAAAGGAGCATTTTCACACTATTTGCTTTAACAGTCAAGCTTCCTTTTTGAAATGTAAATGGAATGTTAATGAGTAACACTTATAGTACTATACTACTGCTTTACAATTGCAATTGCATAGTTCTCTGACCAAACCAAGAATCTGGTGGTAATTCATACTGAAATTGGTTATTCTTTACCAAATAACTTTTTTTAAAAAAGCATTTGTCTTTTGCTATATTATCAAAGATCCTGCGTGGTATGGATGGTTGCTTTATCAATAACATTCCATTTTGTTCACTTTTTGCTTTTATAAGCAAAACATCAGAAAAGAGTCTAATCTTGACAACTTAGAAAAGTAGTTGAGAAGTTTAAACACCCTCACCAAACTTTGCATATGGTTGAGCATGTGTGTGCATGAGCGTGTCTGTGAGAGAGAGCATGCATGCTGTTCTACAAACTCTCCCCCAATGTGTCCCCCCCCCTTTTCCCACAGACCCCAGTCAAACCTTTGCTACTTTGTTCCCATAACTTGGGGTACAGTAGATTTTAGAGGTACTTATTTTACATATCCAATGCCAATCTATGCACAATGCAAAACAAGCACACACACACAGAGATGAGTATGCAGCCACCAATATCCCCTGAAGTCTTTTCAGATCCCCATAAACTGTACATTCAGGGAAGGGTCAGAAATTGAGCAAACTCAAAAAAGTACCGGTATGTTTGTTTTCAAGGGCAGGGAATAACTTCCTCATGAGGCCACCTGGTGATGGCGGGTCCTTGAAGAAACCATGGTGCTGATGATAGCCAGCCATTAGCCCCATAGGCAGAAGGCACACAGGGAAAAGTTGCCATGGTAACAGTGGGTGTGATGTCATCATGGGTAAAAGTGGTTTTTTTGCAGTAGGCTTTTGAAACTGAGGTTAAGAGAGATGAAAGGCACTAGCTGGAGGCTGAACTTAGAGACGGGGGGGGGGGCAGGGGGGTGGATGGCCGCTGCTTTGGATCCAAGCTTGCTGAAGCTATTAGGGGGAGAAACAAGAGACACTCTAAGGGCATAATGTTCTGCATGCACATTCTCCACAGAAGGCTTTAGATGTAAATTTGTGTAAAATAAACCATATTTCTGAAAAAGATGCTAGTCTCTGCTGTGCCTCTTTCCAAAGGAACACAAACCCTAGTTAAATGCCAAGACCCCTGGAAAACTCTTGCTCGGCAGAGATTGGGGTGGCCTGTAAGATGTTAATATCCAACATTATGTTAGTATCTAAAAATGTGTAGTATAAACACCGACAACTGGGAAACACTGGCCTGCGAGCGCTTCAATTGGAGAACAGCCTTTACCGAAGGTGTCGTGGGCTTTGAAGACGCTTGAACTCAGGGCGAAAGGGAGAAACGTGTTAAGAGGAAGGCACGCTTGGCAAACCATCGCCGTGCTCAACTCCCGCCCGGAAACCTATGTCCCCACTGTGGAAGGACGTGTGGATCCAGAACTGGCCTCCACAGTCACTTACGGCTCTGTTAAAACAGTGTTCATGGAAGAAAATCTTACTCGGCTGCGAGTGATCGCCAAAGAAGAAGTTAATATCCAAGCCTTCATATGTATTCCAACTGATTAAAAAATGCTCACTGTAATGAACTATATTTTCCCATCAAAGCATAATAAATTACACTACAATAGTTCTATTTTTTCAAAGTCAACGTGTAAAGAATTGAAGTTGCAGTCGGCATGAGGTTTAATTCTAAGGGGACAATCCTCTGCTCAGTATAAAGTCGGCTGAGTGATTTCAGGATGCCATGTTAGTGATTTACACCGTCAGAGAAAAAGCTACATTGGTTGGGCAATCTTATTCCCTTGCGTGCATCATCAACAGAAAGGAAGAAGTAAAAGCTTCTCACACACCCTACCCATACTGCCTGCAGCAAAATGGCAGGGCAATAGAAGTGGTTATTGCCATGCCTTGTAGGTTCCCCCTCCCTCCATAAATATGCAATGAAATTACTCTGTAAATAATTTAAACCTGATGCACAGTGACGTGATTTTTGGATTGTTGTGTCATAATTTGCACACTGTCTAACAGCAGAAATAAAATAAAGCATCACTCATTATCATAATCACGCGCAGTGTAATCCACCTATAGAATAATGCAACTCCCCAATAAATAACTCCCCCTCGGGTGTCACTACTGATACTTACTTAGAAAATGTATTTATTTGGCATTGTTTTTT
Source organism: Podarcis melisellensis (assembly GCF_964234715.1). Taxonomy (NCBI): domain Eukaryota; kingdom Metazoa; phylum Chordata; class Lepidosauria; order Squamata; family Lacertidae; genus Podarcis; species Podarcis melisellensis. Next base: position 7,381,962 of record NC_138543.1, read on the forward strand.
GAATACACCTAAAGGGCCGTATAAAGTTGGTTGACTGCAGCCCACATGATGAGGGTAACTCGTCTTCATCATGAGAAATGTTTGTTTCTGAATTCTTATCTTTTCCATGTACAAAATAATGCTGAATTCTTAAGAAATGGCATGTCTTCTCAAGTGGTATGTTTTAAAGCTAACATTAGCGTCATCTTTAGTGTACTGCATTTCAATTCCTTAAAAGTACTAAGACTAATCTATGTATTATCGGGACAAAAAGAGAGGGATTAAGCAATGCATACAAAATAACCACCAACACTTTGTGTTTGCAACACAAGTATTTTATACCCAAAAGAATAACTAACAGCAGCAATTCAAGTTAAAACTAGCCTACTTGTATTGTCAAAGTGATGTTAAACTTTTAGAAGCTAAAGGGGGGGGGGGTAATTTTGAGTAAACTAGTTTAGATTTTTTTCTATCTGCATAACTGCTGTACATATAGCCCAACTGAGCAATCAGAAGTTTGTGTTTTTGTTAAAGATTAGGTAAAGGAACACCTGACCGTTAGGTCCAGTCGCGGATGACTCTGGGGTTGCGGGGCTCATCTCGCTTTATTGGCCGAGGGTGCCGGCGTACAGCTTCCGGGTCATGTGGCCAGCATGACTAAGCCGCTTCTGGTGAACCAGAGCAGTGCACGGAAATGCCATTTACCTTCCCGCCAGAGTGGTACCTATTTATCTACTTGCACTTCATGCTTTCAAACTGCTAGGTTAGCAGAAGCTGGGATCGAGCAATGGGAGCTCACCCCGTCAGGAGATTTGAACCACCGGCAAGCCCTAGGCTCTGTGCTTTAACAGAAATTAGATACTACAGTAGATATGAAAATCTGAACATCAAAGAGGAAGTACTTCAAAGATACCATGCAGCAATTCAACATTTTCGACTCTTCCACAAAAGCACAAAGACATATTAATAAATGTAACAACCTGAAACACTCAGTATATACTATCTGAATCACAGAGTAAATTATTTAACCGTAGGGTCTTAATCTCAAGACATTCCATAGGCCCTCTTAAAAATCAGCTAATGGCTTCAGCGTAACTTGATTCGTGGCAATTTGAAGTATCTCAAACATAAACCAGAACTGGGAATCATTCTGTATTTATGGGATGACTTTTTCAACCAGTACAAGTAATGAGATCCCACAACCTACATCCTTCTTCTTTCCATGCCCCTTTCAGAGGTGCAAACGTCAACAGTGGTCTCTTCTTAAGAGCAACCATGACTGAGCAGGTTTAATTTTCCAACCACCATGAGCTACTTCACTCCCTAGAAATGTCAGATCGCATTCTCAAGCCAAAAGTCTTTTTAAGGGGTGAGGAGCCAATAATCCTGCTGGACTGCGCTTCTTTTCGACTTTTAGATGGGCAGGAAAGCCTTCGGGAGACATTGCCAGAGCGCAGGTGAGGCTCCCCGAGGAAAGGAAGGGCGCGCATTCCCACTGCGCCCATCCCCACCGTTCTCTCGTCTGGTGGGAGAGGGGGGGTCTGCTGGGGACGCCTCGATTTGGGAGGAGGGGGGGGCTGACCTCGCTTTAAAGCGCCATCGGAGCCCCCGATAAAGACAGAGCCCCCTTCAGACCAGAAGAAGGCGGGGAGACTTCGGCGCGCCCCCACATCCCCTCGCTCCAAATGGAGAGGTCTGGGGGGGGCGCAGGGAGAGGCGGCCGCGCGCCCAGGGGACCCCGCCGGCAGGGCAAGCGCCCGCGCCCTCCTCGCGCGGGGACTTCGGCGCGCCCCGAGGAAGACCGGCGGCGCTCCTGCGCGCCCCTTGGCAGGCGGAACCGCGCGCGCAAGAGAGAGAGAAAGAGCCGGCCGTGCGCGATGCGCCTCGAAGCGCCGGCCTGCGCGGAGACGCCTCCTGCCCGGCTTTCATTCCTCGGCGCTGCCCCTTCCTCGGCGCAGAAGAAGGCCGGGTCTGAGGAGAGGCTGCCCGCCGCGCAAGGCGGAGAGGGCCGCTGGAGGAGGCGCCGCGCTCGAGGGCTCACCTTCCGCGCTCCGCGCCGCCTGTCCTCACCGGCGAGGCCCGCTCCTCCCGCCGGCTGCCCGAGGAGCAGCAGGGCGAGCGCCGCTCCCTGCCCCCGGGGAGAAGGCGAAGAAGCTGCCCCGGGGAAGGGTTCTCCTTCCCGGCGCCTTGGCAAGCCTCCCCGCCTTCCTTCAGTAGCAGCCGCCGGCCGGAGCGTCTGACTGAGGGAGAGGAGGCGGCGGTGGGGAAGCCCAGAGGCGAGCCGGAGGAGCTGGCGCTGCTGCTGCTGCAAGGAGGCACTGCGGGCAGAGCAGGAAGTGCAGCGGGCGGCGAGGAAGCGGCGGGAAGAGCTGGCGAGGATGGCCGGGCAGGTTGCGCGCCGGGAGCTGCCCCCGCGCCGCCCCCCGCAGCCGCTTGCGCGCGCGCGCTCCGAGGAGGAGGAGGAGGAGGAGGAAGAACCGGCTCCGTCCTGCAGCACCTGCTCCCTCTCGCCCGCCGCCCGCTTCCTGTCTGGGGAAGACGGGCCCGCGAACAAAGGCTCCTCCGGAGAAGGGCGAGACAGTAGCCGGTGGAGCCAAACCACGCGAGCCTTTCTGGGGGACCCTGCAGCGCTCAATAGCGTGGGGGGGGGGGTCAAGGTACACATTAGGGCGCACAGAGGGAGCATTTTAGGAAATGGGGGGGGGGGGGAGGAACGCTTCCTCGAGAAAATGCACAAATGCAATAGTAATACGAAAGATGAAGGGCCGTTAGTGGTTTGCAAAAACGAGATATGCAGGTTTAAAACACAGTAGAAGTGATCCCAAACGTTATTAACACACTGCTGCCGACTAAAAGTTGCATGATGCAGCAGAGAACATTAGCCCTCAGTGATGCATATATTCATAAAATAAACATGAAATGGGATGGCTGGCACAATTCCAAACCATGCCTTCCATGGGAAGCCTATTGTTCCAAAATGACCGAAAGGCTCCTAATGGTTTTTTTTTAATGCAAGAACAAAGTCTGATCAAATCTAAGCTAGATGATTAGGATTGCAGACCTGTTTAACATAACCTTAGCATACCAGATTTGTTCAGCCAGTGAAAGGCCCTTTGTTTTCTTTTTCTGTTATTTGCCTATACAGTGGTACCTCAGGTTACAAACACCTCTGGTTACAGACTCCGCTAACCCAGAAATAGTACCTCGGGTTAAGAAATTTGCTTCAGCATGAGAACAGAAATCGCATGGCGGCAGTGGGAGGTCCCATTAGCTAAAGTGGTACCTCAGGTTAAGAACGGTTTCAGGTTAAGAACGGACCTCCGAACGAATTAAGTACTTAACCAGAGGTACCACTGTATTGGCTAGGAATGCATTGATCTTAGTTTATAAATTGATTTTATTTGATAGTTTTTATTCTGAAGGGAGAAGAAACATCTAATATTCCCCTCATCTTGTTAGATGCAGAGTAGAAGTCTTGACAGCAGCATCACTATGTCAGGGATTAGATGATCCCTGAGGTATTGCACTTTTCAATTTTGATTCTTATCTCTAGAGATACCTAGCCTGGATCTCTGTATCCCAAGTGAGTCTGAAAATTATATTCTACAATTACTCGGATGATACTTGCTCCTTTATCAGTACCAAAACAGGAATGACATCTCAAGGCTGACAGAAAACGTATCTGGTTCTTCACATGGTCAGGTGCCTTTTAGCAAGATTGCATTAAACATTTTCACCTAAAGGCTTAGATGAAAACGTTCCACAGAAGACAGGTCTGCTTAAGGTGCAAAAAGCCTATGACAAAGGATCAGACCATGGGGTTAAAAATCTGCCAACGTGATAATACAAATGCCTTGCACATGGACACATGTTCCTTTCTGCAAGGAACCATTATAGGGCTGGAACTTTAGTGCTTACAGATGTGCTGCATCAAGCACATCTGTGGGCACCAAACAGATGTATAGCAGCAGGCCTTGCATCTGATTTTTTAGGGCTCCTCCACAGCCTGTTCATTCATCCTGGTTTGCAAAGCTTGTTGTTGTTGTTGTTTAGTCATTTAGTCGTGTCCGACTCTTCGTGACCCCCTGGACCAGAGCACGTCAGGCACTCCTGTCTTCCACTGCCTCGCAGTTTGGTCAAACTCATGCTGGTAGCTTCAAGAACACTGTCCAACCATCTCGTCCTCTGTCGTCCCCTTCTCCTTGTGCCCTCCATCTTTCCCAACATCGGGGTCTTTTCCAGGGAGTCTTCTCTTCTCATGAGGTGGCCAAAGTATTGGAGCCTCAGCTTCAGGATCTGTCCTTCCAGTGAGCACACAGGGCTGATTTCCTTCAGAATGGATAGGTTTGATCTTGCAGTCCATGGGACTCTCAAGAGTCTCCTCCAGCACCATAATTCAAAAGCATCAATTCTTCAGCGATCAGCCTTCTTTATGGTCCAGCTCTCACTTCCATACATCACTACTGGGAAAACCATGGCTTTAACTATATGGACCTTGCAAAGCTTAAAGGTAAAGGTACCCCTGCCCGTACGGGCCAGTCGTGTCTGACTCTGGGGTTGTGCGCCCATCTTGCTTAAGAGACCGAGGGCCAGCGCTGTCCGGAGACACTTCCGGGTCATGTGGCCAGCGTGACGAAGCTGCTCTGGCGAGCCAGCACCAGCGCAGCACACGGGAACGCCGTTTTCCTTCCTCATATAAAGCGGTACCTATTTATCTACTTGTACTTAAGGGTGCTTAAGGGCAGGAGCTGGGACCGAACGATGGGAGCTCACCCCGCCGCGGGGATTCGAACCGCCAACCATACGTTCGGCAAGTCCTAGGCACTGAGGTTTTACCCACAGCGCCACCTGTGTCCCCCTTGCAAAGCTTACTCAGTGTTTATTCTTATTTCTCTAGAGGGGAATTATAGGACAATGAGCATTCATCCTGATTTGCTTGCATGCATATCTTCCCATCAATGTTTTGTTCATCCCATCCCTTTCCTAACCACGAAAGTCAATGTTGTTTTTTTTTAATAGATTTGGTGCGCTAGGGTGACAGAGCACTTCAATCCATTTAAACTGCACAAAGGTAAATATCTGGTATTAACTTCAATCCTTCCCACAATATTGTGACAACCTGGAAGCACCCTCAGAAATAAAAAAAAAACACAAAACCATTTTCATTCCACGAGCTGCAGAGGGCGAAGGAACAGTAGGCAGCCAGAACAAACAGAAGCTTGGGAGGTGAACTTTAAACATCCGCACCCAGCAAGCAAACCTTCGCTGGTTGCCGTTGTCCCAGAGGCACTGAAGTTTCTTAACCAACTTGGCAAAACTGCACTGTCCCTTGGAAATGCACAACACCAACTGCTAGAGTGGGTGCCAGAAAGTATCCTTCCAGTGGTGATTTCTCCCCAAAATCATGATTCCGCCCCCCAGATGCTCACTTAACTTTAGTAACATTAAACATGGCACCTTTAGAATAGTTATTTCAAGGGTGCACCTAAAGCAGGGGCCAGCAAACTTTTTCAGCAGAGGGCTGGTCCACTGTCCCTCAGACCTTGTGGGGGGCCGGACTGAGGGACAGTGGACCAGACTATATTTTGGGGTGGGGGTGGGGAATGAACAAATTCCTATGCCCCACAAATCACCCAGAGATGCATTTTAAATAAAAGGACACATTCTACTCATGTAAAAACACACTGATTCCCAGATTGTCTGCGGGCCGGATTTAGAAGGCGATTGGGCCACATCCAGCCCCTGGGCCTTAGGTTGCCTACCCATGACCTAAAGCAAGGGTATTGCTCCACTGTTCCCTTTGGAGGGGTAAATTTACTATAGCAAAACTCCCTCTGGCAAGAGGCAACCGCACTGCAGGTGATTGCTGGAGGCAGCATAAAAATAACATTGTTTTATGTATGTATGGACAGTTCTCATCATCCCTGACCATTGGGCATGCTGGCTGGGGCTGATGAGAGTTGGAGGCAACATAATAGATGCTTAAGGAGTGGTGCTCCTCTCAAAGTAGTATTGGGGGTGGGGTGGGGGGAGAACTGGTATTGGGAACCAGATGAGAAGGAAAGGTGTCAGGCGTGTTCATTCCTATCTACCCTTCATCAAACAAGTTATCAGAGGGCAAGCTACCAAAAAAGTAAAACAAGAGAACAATGCATCATCAATGAAACATTGACACTATATAAATCTCGTAAATATTATATCTCCCTCTTTTTTCTATAGATACATTTGGTGTAGACTCACAAAACTCCCATGTCACTGAAAGCTTGATGGAAAAGAAAGGTTTTTAAGCTCACTCCAAAATACCAGTAGTGTTGCAGTGTTGGCGCCAGCCAAATAATAATAATAATAATAATAATAATAATAATAATAATAATAATAATAATATTTATACCCCACCCATCTGGCTAGGTTTCCCTAGCCACTCTGGGCGGCTTCCAACCGAATATTAAAAACAAAACAGCAATACACATCTCAAAAGAGGAGGGCATAGTCCAAATTGCTCTTTCCTAGAAACTTCGTTCCATTCCCACACTTCCAGATTCTACCCCACCCTCCCACCTGACAGCCAAGCCATCATTGGGCTGTTCCTCCTCCCCTCATTTATTTTTTCCTTTTGTATTTCTGCAACCTTTGGAGTTTCCCCAAGCCTTCTGATACCTCGCTCTTGTGCCCAGATGGTGCCGTTTGGGCAATATAAGGATTAATACCCAGACTAGGATGGGCAAAATGTGCTTCGGGTAGCAGCTCTTAGAAACTCTCCATCCCCTTTCAATGCTTTATTAATGCGGACACTGATTACATGCAAAAACAATGCAAGCCGGAATATAAAGAGGAAGGATTTTGTGAGCACATCCCAGAGCTTAGATCAGAATTACATCCTAAAACATTTAAATAGAGGAGCATGGAAATAGCACTTGTATGTCAGCCGTTCCCTGCGGAATTACACTTTCCAGGTTTTAGCAGAATATTATACACATGACTGAATTCTACATGACGTTGCCCCCATTTTAAACATTTTCTTTCAACTGATGTATTACCTCCCAGTTATTTTTTTAAGGGTTGCCCTTAAAGAGATGAATGCAAAAGGAGCATCCTTTAAAGGCATCTAAGTGGATTGTTTCCTTTCATTGTCGGAAATGAAAATTAAGTTTCCTAATAGATGTTATTTTTCAGTGGAAGATAGAAATTTGTATTATTTGGATACAGTAAAGGCTAAAACAGACTTTTACCAACATTTTTAAAAACAGCACTGCAACATTATTTCCAAAATTACATACTCAACGTATTAAAATATGCATTCAAATATGGTTTCTGTGTGCTCTATTTTTAAGTTGTGTGTGCTGATGCTAAATGGAATGGTTGCCACCATTATTCTTTGTGTGTCTAATTTTGAACAGGATTGTGAGCACTAAGGGGAATCTGTCCTGGAGGTCCAAAGTATAATGTCTGCAAGCGTCAGCTTCCTATCCATGCAGCAGTTATATCTCTACTGGCCCCACCACTTGACATCACCTGTGTTGTCATGTGTGGGGCAGGTGGGTGTGGTTTCACAAAACCAGTCCCACAGGCCAAATTTGAATCCCTGGTGGGCCAGGTTTGGTCTGCGACCTGCGGGGTTGGAGATTTCTCATCCCATGATAGGGTGAGTCACAATCATGACCCAGAGAGCCACACTTTTTCTCTTATTCCACCCCCCTTTCCTGCTTGCTAACCCCTCCTCATCACAAACAGTACAGGAGTTAAAGAGGGTCAAGGACTTAAAGCAGGGGAAACATTTTGTGGCTTGGGCCGGTTCACGGTCCCCCAGACGCTGCAGTGAGCTGGAGTGTGCACGCGCACACACACATGTGCAAACGCTATTTCCGGCGCTCCTTCCAGTGTGGAGGCATGCGCAGCTTCCCATTGGCTGCAGGAGCTTCCTGCAGAAGGCGGTCCCTGCTCTGCTCTGTGCCGGTTTAGCACAGCGCATGGGAGCTGACCGAGCAGGTGGCGGGGGTCCATGGGCCGGTTAAACGACCCCCATTGGCCACTTTTGGCCCATGGGCCTTAGGTTGCTGACCCCTGACTTAAAGCAAACAAGACTAGACACAGCTTAATCAGATGCACTTTTAAAGATTTGGAGCTCACAGTTTCAAGTCAATGTTTTATGGTGGCGCTGGTGCACCCAGTGCAATTGATCCATTACTGACCCTTGTCTTCTAGCTTGGCAATGACCCACCCCAATTTCTCCCATCTGAGTGGAAGAAGCCTCTACAGGGTGCTGCTGTTGTAACCTGAGTTGCTGTATCAGCCAGTGCAACGACATTCCAGATGTTTTGATATCAGACCAATCTTATGCGGTTTGGGGTGTCTCAAAGGCCATAAATACACCAAACCACATAGGATTTGGCTGAGCATGGGTGCAATCACAAAGCGCAACATTGCAACATTGACTTAAGAGAGCGAAGGTGGTTCTGCTTAGGAATGACATGAAGCTGCTGCCATCTCGTGGCCAATTCAAGACACCATTCGTTCTGAGATTTGACCCATTAGCCATTGCAGCATGACAGATGGCTTTATTTAACTATTCTGTGCTAGTCTGGGATTCAGTTGTGTTGATTTATTTACCCTTTTTATTGTCTTTGCTCTTTGCACCGACTCCTTTATATATCTGCTTCACAAAGCAGATTGTTAGATTGGGCAGCAACACCTTAAAGGAAGATTCTCCCTGGTTCTTCAAGTGTAAAAAAATACATAATGAAACATCTATTAAATAACTTTTGATCATTAACAGATTATTAATGATAACTCTGGAACTTGATGGTTAAGTTGCAATAGTGTATTAATTGCTTTGTTTCCCATTTTCCAGACCATCAGTAACATGACAAAGTTATGACGCCTCTCACTTCCGGGCTATGTACAGCTTCTGTCATGTTCATTACTCAACAACTTTGAATAATATATTTAGGAGGTCCCTGGTAGAGGTCATTGAGCCCAACCCCCTACTCATTGCAAAGGAAACTTGCCTAGGAGGTAGAACTATTGCTCTGCAGCACTTGCAACTCCCATGAACAATCTACCATTGGAACTTCTCCCAATAACAAACTAGACAACCTGTTTGTAAGTGACGTGGCTGCTACATGGCAGTCTTAAGTTCTTAAAACAAATACTGTACCTACATGTAGGGAGCAGGGCTGGGTGACATCTGGTTTTCAACATCGCAATATATCAGCAGCTAAATATGCAATATGCTGATATATCACAGTGTCTCTTCACTTTGCCCTTTCAGTGCCCTCTTCATATACATGATGCCATATATACATATGTGGAGCTGAAGCTATCTGGGGATAAAAAGGGTAAGTGATGGGAGAAACAAGTGATTCTGTCTGGTGTCAGCAAGGCAGATTTTTGGCAATTTGATTCTCCGGAAGGGAAATGAGGACAGCAAACTCTCCCCTTGGTTGCACAGCTGCACTGAAGGTGGCTGCAGCCAGATCCAAAATATTTCTGAATGTAAAAAGGTGAGATCTTTCAGTGATCAGGTGGCCCTACAGAGAAGTGCTAATAACCCAAATACAAGGTTGTCGCACGATAGAGGTAGAGGCAGCAGCAAAGGATTATGCTTGGTCTAGCCCCATTGACCATTGGCAATGATGAGAGTTGGAGTCCCACAACATCTGATCCCCCGTTCCTGGTCATGGCAGATGCCAAAATGCCCACAGACGCAAATGGCTAAGTAGCACCACACAACTCACCCAAGACCGAAAGGTGTTTAATGCCATTTCAGACAGATTTTTCTCCACTGTCAGACCCTGCCCTCCAGTAAGTCTGTGTTTTGTGCAAACAGGACAACCATATTCTCAGAAAACTTGAGAGAGTCATCAACTATCCAGCCCTTCGGGATCAAGGGGAGGACATACTCTGTAAACTTGGCAAAGGTGGTTCCTGTGACTCCGTAGCTGTAAGACGATTTCCTCTCCACGCCAATTGTTTTGGGTTTCCGTTTTGCGATGCCTTTGTATAACTTCCACTGTAGATCCCTCAGGCAATCAAAAGTTACATAGCCTGTTTCTTAAAAGAAAAAGAGAGAAGAACACTAGATGCAAACATTGCTTTTATTATTCAAAAGGGAGTGGTGGGAGGTATGGCAGAAATAGATTAAAAAGTAACCACGAACAAGCCAACCCAACCCAACCCCAAGAGTGCCAAACATAGTCCAGTGAGGAGGACTCAGTGTGCCCAGTAGGCATGGAAAGTTGTGTACCTGTTGGAAAACAAAAACAGAAAATGGGAGAAAGGGAAGGGAAGGAAATGGCCTGGTTCTGCCGTTTACGGCTTACAATATCCTGGAGGTCATGTCTAGTTAGTTGAACCCCTGGAATAGGATCACTCCTGATACATTGCAACATTTTGTTGCAGCTCCCCCTTGCACTACTACCTCTGCAACAATTACTGCTACTAATTATATATTTGTAATTTTCCCTGCTGCCCAGTTAAGAAGGGACACTTTTATAGCTGATTCATTGATTCGTTGATTCATTGATGTGGGTGGAGCTGTGGGTTAAACCACAGAGCATAGGGCTTGCTGATCAGAAGGCCAGAGGTTCGAATCCCCACGACAGAGTGAGCTCCCGTTGCTCGGTCCCTACTCCTGCCAACCTAGCAGTTTGAAAGCATGTCAAAGTACAAGTAGATAAATAGGCACCGCTCTGGCGGGAAGGTAAATGGCCTTTCTGTGCGCTGCTCTGGTTTGCCAGAAGCATGGCTGTCAACTTTCAGATTTGAAAATAAGGGATCAGCAGCCTCGAAAATAAGGAATCAGCAGCCTCACCTGTCCCAGGGACAGTCTACGGGATATTTAACAATCTGGGATAGCAGCGGGAAATGGCACTGGAATAAGGGAATTTCCCGCAAAAAAGGGAAAGTTGACAGCTATGGCCAGAAGCGGCTTAAGTCATGCTGGCCACATGACCCGGAATCTGTATGCCGGCTCCCTCAGCATACCCTGGGAGACAGGGTTCTGTTTGAGAGAGAGGGATGGAGATGAGAAATAGGATTTGTCTGAGAGAGAACTGGTTCTGATTTGAGTGGAACATCCACAATGAGAAGACTATAGCAAGAGGAAAGAGCCTCACAGCTTAGACTGGGTTAAGTGTCTGGGGAAAGTATACAGACAGGAGTTAACTGGAGGGCTAAATTTGAGTCAGGAGAGGTAGAAGCTGTGAGGATACTGTCTACTTGGGTCTCGTTCCAGTCAGGAGGGGAGAGTTCTTCTAGGAAAAGAAGACTCCCAAGCCAGTAACAAGGGGTGAGGTGATCCCCTGGGTCTTTAATACTAATTGGAATACCTCAGGAATGGGATTGCTAAGAGAGTGGGTAACTAGGGAAAAAGTGCTCCTCACTCAAGAAATTGTAAATTGTAGACATTCATTTAACTGATGTACCATGAGGTGGGTCTGCTATGCTTAATTGGGGGCAGTTAGCGGGGTGAATCCACTACATATTAACTGGTTTAGTGGTGGGATCCACTATAGGGGTGCTTTCATCATGGTAGCAATCAGGCCCAAATAGTTTTGAAAGTCCACCTCACAGTCATGTTTATGATCTGAACTAAAGCTTGAACATCCAGTCTCTGCTTGCCTGCAGTCTTCATGTCATGCTTTTCCCATTGCCAACCATAAACTATTTAATTATCTATACTTTCACTTAATCCCACTCATTTGACTAGGCTGTAAATTGTACTGGAGCCTAAGAGCTCCCTTCATTCCTACTTGTACATAACTGAATAAAATTTGCTAACCTCGAACTATTGGTAGCCTATGAGTGGGTTGTTCTGCTAATGTAGCCCGAGACAGTAGTTTCTTCTTCTGCAGCTTCAGTGTAAAATACTGTATTCTGCACAATATCTCTCCTGAAAGACACTGCTTTTGAATGGCGGAAATTGGCAAGGACATGACCCTCTTGATTAAAACCAGGTAAGGAAGCAGGTGTGCTGGTGGCAGTTCTATGAGGTAACGTTTCTGTTGCGTTCTAGAAATAACACTTTTGCTTTTTAATTTAGACTGACTGGAAGGCACAGGTGCAGAAGTATCTTTGGCTTCTCGGGACTCCTTAGCCAAATCCGGATCCCGTGAGTCTTTTGCCAAATCCAGATCCTGTGAATCTTTTGCCGAATCAAGATCCTGCGAGTCTTTAGTTGAATCAGGATCCCATGAATCTGGATCTTGTGAGTCTTTAGTCAAATCAGGACCCTGTGATTCTTCAGTCAAATCAGGACCCTGTGAATTAGAGTCCTGTGAGTCTTTAGCCAGATCAGAATCCTGTGAGTCTTTAGCTAAACTTGAATCAGAGTCCAGAAAAGCTTTAACCAAATCTGGATCCCAGTAATCAACATCCCATGAGCCTTTAGCCAAACCAGGATCCCAGGAGTCAGGATCCCAGGAGTCCTGTGCCAACTCAAGAACCCATGTGAAAGGATCCCAGGAGTCCTGTGCCAACTCAGGACCATGCGAGTCTTTGGTCAAATCACGATCCTGTGACTCTTTATCCAGATCAGAATCATGTGAGTCCTTAATCAACTCAGAATCGTGTGCATCAAGATCCTGTGAGTCCTTAGTCAACTCAGAATCTTCTGAGTCCTTAGTTGACTTAGAATCCCGTACGTCAAGATCCTGTGAAGCTTTAGCCAAGTAAGATTCCTGTGAGACAAGATCCTGTGAGTCTTTAATGGAATCAGAATCCTTTGAGTCATGAGCTTTTGAGTCAAAATCACGATCCTGTGAATCTGTAACCATAACAGGACTCAGCAAGTCAGGATTCAATGAGTCTTTATCAGAATCCTGTGAATCTTGAGCCAAATCAATATCTTCCTTTATAACAACCTCATCCTGAGATGCGCCAAGGTCCAGGTGACGACGTTTTGTGACCTTCAAGGTTATGCCACCTTCATGCTCTCCAAACTGTCTAATAGATTTTGTGATTGAACGGATGGCATGGAAAAGAGATGCATGGGACTCCATAAAAGGCAGCCTATCAACACGCTTTCCTTGCCCTTGTTTAACGCTTTCAGAGGTCATTATCAGTTCCGACACCTGCACAAAAAAAGACATGATGCCCTTATATCAAGCAATGGCCAGAGGCATGTAGTCATAGATTAAAACATTTCAACCCTACCTTTTGATCTATGGATTCTACAAGCCAGTTAACGGCAGTGCTTGAATGAAGACAAAAATCAATAAAACTGAAAAAGCACAGCAATGCACAATGCAACAAATCGAGAAACAGCAGCAACAGTAATCTCTCAGTGAGCCTTGGAAGCTATTCGGGAGAATGCTCCACCTTTGGTTGGAACCTAAAGGAAGGGATGGGAGTTCCACCCTCCTGGTGCCACTGTTAAGAAGTCTCTGCCCACTATGGTCACCAACCATACATCTGACCCGGGGGAGATACAGATCTAGGCTCCCACCCACCCCTGTTCATTCGTCATGCTGGTTGAGGCTCATGGGAGGTGTAGTTCAGCATCATCAGAAGAACAATCCATCCCTGCATTAAGGTATTCCAGGCTGGGAGCAATTAGGGTTCGGCTTATCACTTCTTTCAATGGTTTTAATGTAAGGAAAGGAAAAAGGAATCAACAAACGAGGGCTTGCTACAGTGCGGAGTGTTTTTGTTCAAGGTCCCAGCAGCTCCCTTTATTCCCCCTTACCAATTTCACACTCCTCAACAGCAATCCATGCCCACTGAGCATGCTCAGTCCTCATGGGCCAGTTGGGTTTCCCCTCTCCATTTTTGGGGAGGAGGTGTGGTTTTGTGTTTGTGTACATTGGCATCTGTTTCCGACATCATGAACAATTGGGGCTCCCCCGTTGATTTCTATGGGTACCCTTCGCTTCCATCTCTGGAGACATTTAAAAATACCTCCTCAGTGTGAACCATGAAACCACCTGCCAAAACAATGAAATGAGTTTTCATTGGGCTGCTTTGGCGGTTTCCCCCTTTAATGCATTAATTCCTGCTAGATCTGTCCCCCCCCCCAGTAAAAATCTGTGTGGTTTTGAGTTGGCTGATACCTCCTTGTTGTGTATGTGTGTGGTGCAGAAAAGGGTTCAAAGGCTTTTAGTATTTCACAGTCCTATGCCAAGCTATGGTTTTCCCAGTGGTGATGTATGGAAGTGAGAGCTGGACCATAAAGAAAGCTGATTGCCCAAGAATTGATGCTTTTGAATTATGGTGCTGGAGGAGACTCTTGAGGGTCCCATGGACTGCAAGAAGATCAAACTTCTCCATTCTGAAGGAAATCGGCCCTGAGTGCTCACTGGAAGGACAGATCCTGAAGCTGAGGCTCCAAGACTTTGGCCACCTCATGAGAAGAGAAGTCTCCCTGGAAAAGACCCTGATGTTGGGAAAGATGGAGGGCACAAGGAGAAGGGTACGACAGAGGATGTGATGGTTGGATGGTGTTCTCGAAGCTACCAGCATGAGTTTGACCAAACTGCGGGAGGCAGTGGAAGACAGAAGTGCCTGGTGTGCTCTGGTCCATGGGGTCACGAAGAGTCGGACACGACTAAATGACTAAACAACAACATGCAATGCAGCTTATGTTTTTAAAATTGGCTTCCCATACATCAGTAGCAAACTTAAAAAGTTGTTTCTAATATATTTGCCTTCCTACGATGCTGGCCCTGAACTGGAAATGCATGAAGGAAGAAACAGCGTGTTAAGATTGTTGTACCTGTGCGGTTGGCGCTGTGGTCTAAACCACAAAGTCTAGGGCTTGCCGATCAGAAGGTTGATGGTTCAAATCCCCGCGACGGGGTGAGCGCCCGTTGCTCGGTCCCAGCTTCTGCCAACCTAGCAGTTCGAAAGCATGTCAAAGTGCAAGTAGATAAACAGGTACCGCTCTGGTGGGAAGGTATACGGCGTTTCCGTGCGCTGCTTTGGTTCACCAGAATCTGCTTAGTCATGCTGGCCACATGACCATGTCTGCGGACAAATGCCGGCTCCCTTGGCCTATAGAGTGAAATGAGCGCGCAACCCCAGAGTCGTCTGCGACTGGACCTAATGGTTAGGGCTACCTTTACCCTTTACTTGTGCCAAGCACAGTTGCCATAAATACTGTTCCAGAGAGGAAAAAAGCATGCTCTTTTAGAGAGGAATTATCCTGGAGAAACCTGTTCTGGAAATGTCATTTTATGTTAGAAAGCTTGTGGAAATCGGCTTGTTCGATCATCTGAACAGCACCAGATCGGGGGGGGCGGCGGGGCGGCGGAATGATGACTCTCCATGGATTCTGCTGAACTACAACTCCCATCATCCCTGACCACTGGCAATTCCTTTTTCTGCTTTTATAAATCTTCTTTTTAAAGGAAAATTATGAGAAGAGAAAACTGCAGAACGGTCTGTTGCTTTTTCATTGTGAACCACTCACATTGCAGCTGTTCTTGGCTGGCTCATCACCTGGACTCATTTCAGCTGCACTTTGCTGAAAAAGAAAACAATTGAGCTCTGGAAGGCAGAAATCAGAAATTATCACCCTTAGAAAAGGCCTAAGATAGGGCTTCCCACTTTCACCTTTTAATTTAGTATATAGCATAGAGAGGTTAGCTAACTTGGATTACACCCAAGTATTTATTTTGACGGAGTTTATATACTGCTTGATTGTAATAAAACCTCAAAGTGTTTTGAAAAAAGAATAAACAATAAAACTATCAGTTGATTTCAACTGTCTTTTTTAATATTTAAAACATTCAAAATATAATTAAAAGCAAAATAAGCTAAAACCAGATTTAAAACCGTGACAGCTTCTTTGCGGCAATATGAAACTCTCAGAATTAATGGTTGGTTTTCTCCTGTGTATTGTGTTTTGTTAGGCTCTTGCATTAATGGGTGTTTGCTCCAATTTTAGCTATTTATTTAGTTATTATTTCTGAGATTTAGATCCCTCTCTTCACCATAGATGATCTCATTCCAGTAGGAAAAATAAAACACAGAGCAAAACACTGATCACCATCTTGCTGTGCAGGCCATCTGCACACATATTCAAAATGAGTGGAAGAAGCTGGCACCCAAAGAGAGACAGCATTGGTGCCTGCCTAACCTTGGGGGCAGGAGGGTGTTGAACAACCAAGGGGACACCACCAAGAAGGCCCTTTGGTGAATAATGGGTTCTCTGACCTCACGTGTTGATGTTATTATCAGAAGTGCTTCCTTAGCAGGTCGCAAAGGACAAGCAGGACAGTACAGGGGCAGGTGCTCCTTTAGGTAACTGGCTCCCAAGCCATTCATTTTAGTCTCTCCAGTTGTGAAATATGACAGGTTTCACTCTATAAATGGTGCCATTTAGAATTAAGTTTGATTTGGAACTTGTTATTTTTTAGATTTGCTTTATCATTTTAAGTCACCCAGAGAACTACGCTTACTTGGTGAATGGTAAATAGAACAGATTCCTAAGGAAAGCACACAATGGAGATGTTGCCAATTTTATCATTATAATCCGTATGTGTGTGTGTGTGTGTTAAACCTCTCTTTCAACAAATCATAAATAATTCTCTCTTAGCTATTAAAGCACAATCTCTTTTTTGAATTTGGTATCTACATGCTTTGGTTTTCATTTGTTTCCCAGGTAAGTGTTTTGTGTATTTCTCCCCTACTCTGATAAAAGATTAAAAAAACAGAAAGGAAAGCTACAGATAAATAAAAAGATGTATAAAGTGGAAGCGACTGCAGAATTCTCTTTGGCTTTTTCATTATGAATCACTCACTTCGTAGCTGAAGGGAAATAACTCATTCTTCTCCCCATCGTCTATTCCCTCGCTATCCTCAGCTTGACTCATCATGGCTGCACTTTATGGCAATGCAAAACAACTCTGTTCTGGGGAGAAAAAGACAAAAGAGAGATATGCAGCATGGACTTGTTGAAGTTTAATGTTGTTACAAGGCCAGAGGAAATTTCTAGTTGCTTCTTCATATTGTTTTAAACGCAATGTTGGGTTTTCTTGAAAATGACACTTTGACTGGATTTAACATGTTGTGAATTGCCCAACCCCCCCCCCCCACAAAACCACAGCTAGAGGGGCAAATAGAAAAAAATATAATTGAATATATAAATAAATACTGACAGGGTTCGCAGATGCCAGAATAACTTGGCATGCCTTGGGTACTATACATATACTATACTTGGGTAGCATGACTTGTCTCAGGCAGCAAAAGGTTTGGGGCTGGCCCTGGCTGTTTACTAATTCAGGGTTATGCTTCATGCATCTGTTGACCCATGAAAACCCATGCCAGAATACATTTGCAAGTCTTCAAGGTACCAAAAAACTCTTGTTGCTTTTAATGCAAAAGATGGAAGGCTGCTTCCATTTCTCCTGATATGTTTGCTCAAAGTTTGCAGTAAGGCTGGAAGGCATTGGCTATATTTTGAGCACCCTTTCTGACTTGTATGTGGGGAGGTTATATAAAATTGTGTCAAGCAAGTGTTATCCCATTCTTTCCAGTGCATTTTCTCATAACTGCCCTCATTGCTAAATGTCTGATTCTTTTTGGGAAGGGTAGAGTATTTGTCGCTCAAGAGTTCCAGGTCAACTTCAATCACACAACCCGAATCCCACCCAGTGGCGCAGCGTGGGGGGTGCAGGGGGGCCCGGCCGCACCGGGCGCAACATCTGGGGGTTAGGGTTAGGGGCACAAATCCACGGGTTAGGGGGCGCAAATTACTCGCCTTGCCCCGGGTGCTGACAACCCACGCTACGCAACTGATCCCACCTGTTTGTAAATGTCCCAGCATAGGAGCCCCTTCTGTGAAATGCACCCTTAATCCTCTTTCCAACGTGTGCACAAAGGCACTTCCTGATGGTCTGCTTATTCACACAAAATAGTGTTGCTATCCCACCTATTCTAGTAGACCAATTATCCCATCAAAATTACAAAACTGATAGGAAAAGTGAGGGGAAATTGCACTAGGATCATTAGCTGGCAATGCCACATAACCTCTGCAAAAACATCAGGATGACAGGTGTTGAATAAAGCAGGTGACACTCTATTGAAATTTTGAGCGAAAATGTCAGCGTGAAATTTTGGTTGCCTCCAGAGGAGTTATTTGCTGAGCATTCCCTCTGATTTGTGTGTGAGGAGGCAAGATGACCTTTTGTCCATTTCACAGTAAGTGTTGTTATCCCACTTCCCACTGAATTTCCCCATCACTTTCCTTACTGCAAAAGCTTTTAGGTAAGCAAGTTTGCGGCAAAGAGTTTCAAATCCAGGATTTTGCAGACTTGGAAAAGGTACAAATAAGGGCAATCAAAACTATAATGGAAAAAGATAGTTTGAAACAACTTGGTCTCCTTTTACTCTTTTATTGAAGAAGAACAAGGTATTTCAATGCCACCATCATCACAGTTTTCTGTGGACATGATTGAAAATGTCTAGTAAACAGATTGTTAGTTGGGTGCCGACTGGAGCCAACATGACAGTGATGGCAGAATGAGAATTGGAGGGGCTGTTTGTTCTGTGGTATTATGGCATTGGACAAAGCCGTAGTGTAACTTTTGATTTTGATTCTTATAGTGGTTATTACTCTGTGTTGTGAAATGTCTTGTTATGATTTGCTTTAATATCAAATAAATGTGCAATTTTATTTTGTTTTTAAGTACAATAAAAAATGATCATGGATGTGGAGTGACTCCCCTGTAAGGAAAGATTGCAGCATTTTGGATGTTTTAGTTTACATACCGATAAGAGATGGCATGATAGAAGTCTACAAAGGCATGCCTTGCAGGGAACGTGGATAGATATTCCCCCCCCCCCCCCGTCTCTCATAACACCACAACTCCTGGACATCCAGTGAAGTTGCCAGAAAATTCAGGACAGGTAAAACAAAATCCTGTACTTCATGCAGTGCCCAACTGAGCTATGGAACATATCACACAGGAGGCAAATTAATGGAGGGCCTTCTGGCGGTTCCCTCCCTGCAAGAAGCCAAGTTACAGGGAACCAGGCAGAGGGCCTTCTCGGTAGCGGCACCCGCCCTGTGGAACGCCCTCCCACCAAATGTCAAAGAGAAAAAACAACTACCAAACTTTTAGAAGACATCTGAAGGCAGCCCTGTTTAGGGAAGCTTTTAATGTTTGATGGACTATTGTATTTTAATATTTTGTTGGAAGCCTCCCAGAGTGTCTGAGGAAACCCGGCCAGATGGGCGGGGTATAAATAATAAATTGTTGTTGTTGTTGTTGTTGTTGTTGTTAAGCTATCAATGACTACTAGCCACAAAGGCTATGCTCTGCATCTGGTTGGCCTCTGTGAAAACAGGACACTGGACTAGAGGGGCCTCTGGCATGATTCAGCAAGCTCTTTTTACATTCTTAACCAACCTTATTTGTAGAATCTGAATTTGCCTCTATGCAACTGAATCCCTACCACCCCTGCAATTGGCGACACCACCAGTCATCATCCTCTGTTTGGCTCTGTCTAGCACAGAGGTTTTCAACCTTTTTGAGTCCACAGTTCCCTTAGCCAACTACATTCTTTCTGTGGCAACCCTGTGGGCAGTGCTTTTTATTTTCTTTCCTAAAAAAATGTTTAGGGGTACTCTCATTTTGACTCAAGAAAATCACCATTTTATAGTTCAACTTGGGGGAAATAAATACAGTACAGTGGTACCTCAGGTTACAGACGCTTCAGGTTAACCCAGAAATAGAACCTCAGGTTAAGAACTTTGCTTCAGGACGAGAACAGAAATCGTGCTCCGGCGGCGCGGCAGCAGTAGGAGGCCCCATTAGCTAAAGTGGTGCTTCAGGTTAAGATCAGTTTCAGGTTAAGAACGGACCTCTGGAATGAATTAAGTACTTAACCTGAGGTACCACTGTAAATGGACAAAAGTACAAAGATTCACAAAATGTTTAGGGGTATGCGTACCTCTGCGTCCCCACAGAAAAAAAAAAGCTCCGCTTGTGGGGCTCATGAGCCCAGTTAGGTCACACCTTGCCTGCAACCTCTCACCCTTTTTCAAACCACCTTCTGTGGGGCTTGTTCCCTCGGCTCCCTCTCCTCTCCCCTCTCCTTGGGAGTCCTCTGGGCAGTGGCGTAGTGTGGGGGGTGCAGGGGGGGCCGGCCGCACCGGGCGCAACATCTGGGGGTTAGGGTTAGGGGGCGCAAATCCACGGGTTAGGGGGCGCAAATCCACGGGTTAGGGGGCACAAATTACTTGCCTTGCCCCGGGTGCTGACAACACACGCTACGCTACTGCCTCTGGGCAGTCACTGCTGCCACCCCTGGTCTCTGAACTGCCCCCCAACCAGTGGCGTAGCGTGGGTTGTCAGCACCCGGGGCAAGGCAAGTAATTTGCGCCCCCTAACCCTAACCCCAACCCCCAGATGTTGCGCCCGGTGTGGCCGGCCCCCCCTGCACCCCCCACGCTACGCCACTGCCCCCAACCCTGCCCCAAAGAGAGGTGCTTCCCAGAGGCACCATTGGGAGGCAGAGACAGAAGAGGGCATCCGAGGAGGAGGGAGGGAAGGAAGGAGGGACAGAGACCAGTGTTGCCCGCAGCACTCCTGACCATCATTCAAGGCACCCCAGGGTGCCACGGCATACTGGCTGAAAACCACTGGCCTAGCAGTTTTGGAATGAAATGTCTCAATCACAGTTGTTTTAAATTTCTGTTGACCTCAAGTGCTCAGCAGGGGACGCGCTGTGGGTTAAACCACAGAGCCTAGGACTTGCCGATCAGAAGGTCGGTGGTTCAAATCCCTGTGCCGGGGTGAGCTCCTGTTGCTCGGTCCCTGCTCCTGCCAACCTAGCAGTTCGAAAGCACGTCAAAGTGCAAGTAGATAAATAGGTACTCATCTGGCGGGAAGGTAAACGGCGTTTCCGTGCGCTGCTCTGGTTCACCAGAAGCGGCTTAGTCATGCTGGCCACATGACCTGGAAGCTGTACGCTGGCTCCCTTGGCCAATAAAGCGAGATGAGCACCACAACCCCAGAGTCGGCCACGACTGGACCTAATGCTCAGGGGTCCCTTCACCTTTACCTTTACAAGTGCTCAGTAAAATCTGTCTTAATATTTCTACAATTTTAGTTATTTTTATTTACTTGAGGGGGGGGGCCTCACCCTGGTTACATGGGCGACAGAGTGAACCCTCCCACCCAGTCTGGAAGCTCCCCAACTTTCCCGGCTGCGCTAGGAGCCCTCTTTATCCTTCACACGTGCCAGCAACTCACGGGATTGATGCAGAAAGCAACTTCCACCTGATCTCGGACCAGAAGATTTCAGGGCAGGTGCATTTTGGGTTGCTAGGAGACGGGGGGGCGAGCAAAGGATGCTGCCACCAGCGTCAAAAAGCAAAGCCTTGAATCCTTGGACTGGGTGACGGGGCGGAGTCGAGGCTGCAAGGAACCGACGGGGCGAGTCGGCGCTGCAGAAGGGCGCCGATCCACCGGATCCCCGTTGGTGCTACCCAGAAGAGCAGCCGCGGGCCAGCAGGCGCTGCGAGGCCGGCAGCCGTCGGCGCGGGGAGAGGTTTTCATAGCGACCCCCATTATCACGCCACACCTTTCCCTGCAGGGCGGCGGGCGGCACGGGGGAAGGACGCCCGGGCGCGGGGAAGGGAATCGGGCCGGGCTGCTGCTGATTTCAGTTTGAAATAATCTTTATTACTTTTCAAACTTACAAGAAAAGAAAAAAGAAAAGACAGGAGAAAAAGACAAAAAAAAAGAGCAAACAAGAAAAAATAACAAAAGAAAAACAATACAATAAACAATACAAAACACAACCTTAACACTAAGCTAAACAAAACAAAACAAAACATATAACATGCCATTTCATTACTCTATCTTTCATTCCCTTATTTCACCGACCTCCTCTCACCTCCCTTTTCGTATTCCACTTCTGTTGCTTGTTTCAGCAATTCCTTTCCATCTTTCTCATATTTTTAACCTTATTTTCAATTAATACTAAAGTACTTATTTATACTTGACTCCTTATAACATTTCTGCTAAAGCCATAGTTTCATTCCAACAATTTTCAAACACTCATTAATTTTACAATATTTCTATATACAAACTTTAAACTTTCCCAATCTTCTACCACCATCTCTTCTCCCTGGTCTCGGATTCTGCCAGTCATTTCCGTCCATTGCCTATAGTTCATCAACCTGGAGATCTTCTGTCCGAGGCTCTTAAATCTTTTCCAAGTCCTTTCTGCAATTCTTCTTCATATTCTTTAATGCTAAAGATGCTGAAGAGCACGTCTGGGGGGGGGGGGCAACCCAACCATGCCCCCATTCCCTCTCGACAGGCCAGCCAACACTCAACAGCTAGAACCAAGGTCCATACAATATCTCATGTTTCAAGGCCCCCGCCACTCCAATCACCTCCTGACCCAGACTCAGGACCCAAAGACGGGGCTGCTGCTGCTGATTTCGGCTGGAGGGAACCGATCCGAGCATTGCCCTTCTCCAAACGGTGCTCCCGGCACACCGAGTCCCGCCCGCCGAATGCAAGAGGCACGGAAAATAGTTGCGCTGCGAGGGACCTCGGGATTCCCTTAAGGGCCTGTAAGATTGAGCTATTCCACCTGGCTTTCAAATTGAGTTTAGCCTGATCTTTTATTCCCCTTCCTTCCCTTCCCCTCCCCTTTTTATGAAGATTACCCTCTCTGGATCCCACAGCTAATTCTCCCCTGCTCTCCTCGCTGGCCCAAATAGGACTAATTTAGCCAGCTAGCCCTGGTGATCCTCTAATGTTTATTGGATGGATTTCCCTCCTAAATTGGTTTTTGAATTCTGAATTTATTGTTAGTCACGTTTTTTGTTGCATCAATTAAGTGTTAAATTCGTTGTTAGCTGCCCCGAGACCGGTTTTCTGAACCAGGAAGAGCAGGGTATGTATGTATGTATGTATGTATGTATGTATGTATAAATAAATAAATAAATAAATAAATAATAATTAGGGCCAACCTTCGAGTGGAGAGTTGACACTCGGCCTGTCCCTGCTGTTGCTGCTTGCTGCACAGGATCCCAAGCAGTGCTGGATTTAGATTTACGTATAAGCTAAACAAGCTATAGCTTAGGGCCCCACTCTCATGGGGTCCCCAAAAAAATTTAAAGAAAAAAAACCAATGGATGTACATTTCCAAAATATAAGATAAAAACCAAATAAAATAAAACCTACATATAGCAAGTGTTTTGTGTTGTGTAGGCTCCTATGATGCAAGTCATGGGCCCTGCCTGGTTGCCTGCTTCCTAAAATATCCCTGGTGTGCTCATTTCTGTATCAATTACTTTGATAAAATACATATTTTGTTATGTGCAAATGGCTTTAGATACCTATTAGGTCCATAAATTACCATAGAGCATATATTCAACACAAAAAACAGTGACAATTTGTTGATAAAGGACAGCTGGGCATATAAAAGGCCCCATTACCTTCAGTAGCTTAGGGTCTCATCAAACCTAAATCTGGCCCTGATCCAGAGTCGGAAGTTTTAGATGCCAAAATACAACCTGGCCCCCAAGTTTTGATGTTTATTTAGCTTTGAGGGTTCCTTATTTGCTCGGCGTTGGAATTAAGTAATGGGCCTTTATTAGAAGCCAGGCTTGTGGGACATGTGCCTTGAGGTTGGTGTAATGTCTTTATTAAATCCCTAGAAACGCCTAAATCTCTATACACAGAGCAACCATGAGAACAAAACAGCGGGAGATGAGTGCAGGGTCTCACTGTTGGCTCAGCTGACAGATCAGTAACTTTTGGATCTTCCACTCCTTTTAACTTTTTCCATTCTGACTCATTGTTACAAGAACTCTGTAACCAATGACTAGTGATTGGGTTTCCTTTTTTTCCTCCGCCCTACCAATCCATTTTCCTTGAGTGTTGCTTTTAGATTATAAAATGGAAGGCAGAGATGGTCTTACAGATATTTGTAAGCTCTGCTGGGAGGAGCCTTGCTTTGGCTGAAGTGTAGGGTAAAGATCCTTAAAATAAAACAGAAATCAAAAAAAATCATTTAGGATTTGATGTAGAAACTACAAAACGTGTTTTCCATGTTTAGCAAAAGGTAATATTTATTACATGTCAACATTACATTATTGCACACGCGATAGATGATTAATAGTTACAATCTCTTAAGCTACTGATAACAAAAATTTACTTCCAATTTGTGCATTAGGCATTTAAATACAATGTACTTTCATAGTACTGAAGTGCACACTTTCATAAAACACAGCATATACAACATTTCTAAAAATTTTAAGATGTAAGAATACAGCAATACCATTTTTACACAGTACTGTCTACATTCAGTGTCCTCTCTTCATTCATTAAGAAGCAGTCAAATGCTGGGGCTGTTCTCCATATGGAATTTTTGATTGCACTAGCCCAAAATTTCCACAGGGTAGAAATGCAACAGTCCTATAAGCAAAGGTTCTAATAGTCTCAGACATGCTCTTAGTCACTGGCCTGGTTTGCACAGTACATTAAGCCATGGTTTAATGTAAATGAGTTTCACACTGGTACACACTCTATGTAGTGCTTATTCTTCATTCCTGTTACTGACACACCAAATGAAACAAGCCAGAGTCTAACTTCTTGTCACCCAAACCCAGCCTCATGTTTGCTCCCTTAAAACCAACCATGATCACTAAGTTTGTTTGGGAGGAAACAAACCCCAAACCTCAGTTTGGAAAAATTTCTTTTGAGTCCTGAATCTTCCAACATACTGCTACATAAGAAGCACATGAGTTCTAGTGTGCCAACATGCCAAAGTTGAACAGAACCGTCTTCACCTCTTTCAAGCATTTTTAAAAGTTGCACATTTGGTTAAAAAAGGTAAAGGACCCGTGGACGGTTAAATTCCGTCAAAGGCGACTATGGGGTTGCGGTGCTCATCTCGCTTTCAGGCCGAGGGAGCCGGTGTTTGTGCACAGTTTACCTAGTTGCACATTTAAATTACTATGTAGGAAAAGCCTGCCTTGAGCTTTTTCAAGAAAGTCTGCAAGGCAGGGATTCCACAGCTTACCAGTTTGCTCCACTGCCGAACTGTCCTCACAGTTAAGATTCCCTCACTCCCAATGTTTAACCTAAATGCCAAGGCCTGAATGGACAGAACTGTGGCAGCTGATAAGGTTATTGCACTAGTAATCTTGCACTGAAACACATGTACCATCCTCCTAACACTGCATATCCCTCTCACATCAAGCATAGCTGAATGCCTGTCTATATAAGATAACTGTCAGCGTTAGAACATTAGTTATACAAAGCCTTATGAAATACAGTGTACTGGGGTGAAAAAATGGCTCTGAGTTTTCTCAAACTAATAAAACAGCCACCACCTTCTTATGTGCAACAGTATGTTAGCTGGAAGATCATATAAACAGGCTTATTTTTTAAAGAAATCATTCTTAATATGAAACATAATAAATCTCATTAAAATAAAAACAGTAGATTTTAAAAAAAATACTCCCTCCCCACTTGGACAGTTGTTATCAACATTCAAAGTTGGTTTTACAAGTAAGATGTTTTGTTCTTATTTAGGTTGTAATTTGAAGACTTCTTAAAATTAACTCAGGCCACAAGTTATTAGGGTAACAAAATCACATCACCCAGAAAAAATAGTGTCCTCTGCTGCTTGACAGGAACATAAAAATAAAATAAAATATCTAGACTTAGAAAATGTAGGGAGTGGTTTTAGAATTAGCTTCAGAATATTTTTAAACTGATTAAAACAAGCAATGTCAAAGATTCTGCATTACCTTCTTTAAAATCACAGTGACTACATTGTTCCTTAAAATATTAGTGACTTTCCTAGTGGCAACCAAAAATTAATGCCTCTTAGAATAACATAGGAAGGTGGGAGAGAAGAGGGGGCAGAATATCCGCATGTGTATGATGTCTGAAATGCAGATTAGATTGCAATCCTAACCCTACTTACGTGGGAGTAAGTCCCAATGAATTCAAGAGGACTTACTCCAAAGTAGATATTGTTAGGATTGCACTGTGACTCACCTCAACTCTATTAGATCATATGCCCCTCAAAATTAAGACTTAACATTTGAAGAGAAAGTACTAAAAATACTTTGTAAAATTCTAGTACATGCTAGGATTATTTTTGCCTTAAATCATGCATTAATGTTAGGCCTACAGTACTGGAATTCCTTCTAATCCAAGATTTAAAAAGTAGGCATGTGGCCTTAATACAATATTTTTCAGTCTTGCAAAGAACTGACAGGAGCTTTTTGCAGATTGAAATTTGAAGAGGTATCTCACAGTAAACCTAAGCGTTCTGAGCTTCTGCAGACCAATTCCTCTCCACACTCTTAAACCCAAAATATGCAAGGGCTAGAATTTAACACACAGATTACACTTTCAAAACACAGTACTTTTATTCTCCTGGAAAGGCAGCTGTATATTACAAAGCCTAAAGATGTGAAAACACACACACTGAGTGATTACTTCAGGAAAGCAGTTTTGTGGTCTTAAAAGTTACAGTCCTGATGTTTTAGATG
Source organism: Podarcis melisellensis (assembly GCF_964234715.1). Lineage (NCBI taxonomy): Eukaryota > Metazoa > Chordata > Lepidosauria > Squamata > Lacertidae > Podarcis > Podarcis melisellensis. The sequence continues at coordinate 7,408,417 of NC_138543.1, forward strand.
TTAAAGCTTTCTCCACAACCACACGTTCCTTTGATGTTTGGGTTATTGAAAACAAATTCACTGGACAGTTTGTCTTCTATATAGTCCATTTCAGTTCCTAGAAGTGTGAGTTGCGCTTTCTTTTCAATAAACACTCTAACACCTTGACAAAAAGAAGAAGAAACAATTATGAGATTTGAAAGAGAGCAAATTCTGGATCCCACCCCTATGCAAAATATTTGTGAACAGCTAATCCTTGTCCTAGCATGCATCAAGACACATTATTTCACCCACAGACAAGCTACCAACACCTCAGGCCTGTTGTACTACAGTTTAACACCCCACCCCACAAATTAGATTGCAGCCGTTGCATGGCTGTCCTGCTCTAACTGCAGAAAAAGTGCTTTCTTCATAATTCAGCATAATTCTAGTCAGCTCAAGCTGATGCCATCTATTAGTGATTTATTTTCAATCTCTTTAAAATGACTTGGTGGTCTCAATTCTGATTTTTGTTCATTTAAAGCTGTGATTCAAAGCATAAACTTAGAAGTGCTGCTCCAGCAGTATGTGAAACTTACCACATAAGAAGTACATTCAAATACAGTGGTACCTCGGGTTAAGTACTCAATTCATTCCGGAGGTCCGAACTTAACCTGAAACTGTTCTTAACCTGAAGCACCACTTTAGCTAATGGGGCCTCCTGCTGCTGCCGCGCCGCCGGAGCACGATTTCTGTTCTCATCCTGAAGCAAAGTTCTTAACCTGAAGCACTATTTCTGGGTTAGCAGAGTCTGTAACCTGAAGCGTCTGTAACCTGAAGCGTCTGTAACCTGAGATACCACTGTACTGGACCTTTAATGGCTAGTTAAAGAACTCAAGTCTGACTGGCGACAGCACCAAGTTTATTTGAGAGAAAGTCAATTTATCAATGAAGTGAATTAGGGTTACCTTTTAATTTACAGACACCAAGTTTAGTGAGAAACCTGCACAACTGAGATTAAATGGCATTAACGATATTTTAAAGGATACCAAAACACACTTACCATCCTGTACTACTTCCTCATCAGAGTCCCCCTTTGATTTTGTGTATTCTAGTGTATAAGAAAGTCCATTACAGCCTCTTGTACGGACACCAACTTTAACGCCTACCTGAAACGTAAGTTTAAAAAAACAGTAAGAAAACATTTTTAATTAATCTAAAAATTTCATAGCATCAGCAGAAATAGAAATTGTTTTCAAACATGCATGACCTCAGCTAATATGATTAGTACATTTACACTGCCACACAAAGTAGAAATATAACATATAAAAGATGTTTTTTAAAATGGTACAGAATGTTAATACAGCAAGCCTACAAGGCAACAGTCAATGAATCTACTACAATTTCATGTCTGCATAGAAACAAAGGCCTGACATTCTCTGGTCTCTCAATCAGGAAAAGGTAATTAAGTTTCAGTGACATCAACAATCTGTGCATGATTCAAGCCCGGGAGATTTCATAAGCTGCATCCAACTGTATCCATCTGCTGATAGGATTTTTTTATCCAGGAGATGCTTGTCTAAGTGTAAAAGGGAAGTGGTGATATTTTTTGCCAATTCTACCTTTCCTTTACAGTCCCCAGCACCCCTTACCCCAAAACCTTCTGCAGAAATTTGAAATACCCTTTGAAACAGCAGAGGAGGTGGTGCAGGGGGTTATAGGAACATAGAAAGCTGTCATACAGAGTCAGACCATGGTCCACCTGGCTCAAAGTTGTCTATACTGAATGACTGCAGATCTCCAGACAGAGTTCTCTCCCAGCCTTAACTGAAGATGCCAGGGGTTGAACATGGAACCTGCTTATAAAATGGATTCTCTTCCACTGAGCCTCAGCCCTTCTCCAATGGAATCTGCAAGCAAGCAATCCACACATTTCCTGCTTTCAAATGGAAGCTTTTGCTGGATCTAAGAGCCTTCTAGCAGCAGTGGGACACAACTGGATACATCCCAACAGCACTAACGTTTTAAGGACTGGGACAATGGATTTAATAATGAATGAATCACATGTTATTCCAGACATTCTCACATGTTATCAAGAAGCTCAGAACATTTCACTATATTTTTAATACATGTGAAAAAACAACAGTGAGGCTTCATCACTATCAATATGCAACAGACCCTAAAACCATTTTCACCAGGAACAGCATTGCCTTTCTCCACTGTTGAACATGCAGTTGCTAGATTAGTACAGTTTCAAATTTAAAATACAAATTCACTCTATTTTACAACGTATTAATTCAAAGGGTATCTGCTAGAACTATAACAACCAGCAGCACATGTAAACGAATATTAAACAGATGAGTAATGTCAGGCATACTCTCCATCTCTACTTACATGGTCAGGTTTGTCTTTAAGCAGTTGTTTTATCTTCTGCACAGCAGATGGGGTCTGAAAGGTTTTTAGGAATAGCTTTGGATTAGATGAATACTCAGCTGCATCTTGTTATCTTAAATCAAAACCTGTTTTCCCCACCACTTTAAGAGCCTAGGTTCAGTACAAATTCTCATATCCCCACGATAAACAGCTCATACTATCAATGAACAGCAACTATTTGATTTCTTGATATTTTAGGATTAGGTTGTAACTAGAGATCTGTGAACTTCACTTGGTTTACTTCAAAACTGGGCTCAGCAAACAACAGAACTGCTCAGCAACTCTAGTTTTTTCAAGCACAATCCCAGAATTTGGTTGCCACACTTCCAGCGGCATAACATGGTCTCAATCCACCCCCCATCTTTGAGTCCAGCCCAATGTCTCCTTTCCTTTCCATTTCCCTAATTTGATGGCAACTGGGATACTTCAATCCCTGGATGCTGCAAGGCAACTTCCCAGGCACCTGAGAAAAATAGTTTCCCCAAATCCTTAAGATAGACATCAGGTGTCCTGGAGACTACTATGTTGCTGCTGTAACACACAAAGTGCACAGAGGGAGGCACATCAGCTCGGATAATAAACAGAGCACAAGACCAACTTTCTGGAGAGATGTTGCTTTGTATGAAATTAGAGTGAGCATTAAGAGTTGGATAAATTTGTAATCCAAACCAAGTAACCATGAACTTAGGTAATGTCACTAGTTCTAAACATCTTCAATTACAGTGGTACCTCGGGTTAAGTACTTAATTCGTTCCGGAGGTCCATACTTAACCTGAAACTGTTCTTAACCTGAAGCACCACTTTAGCTAATGGGGCCTCCTGCTGCTGCCCCACTGCCGGAGCACAATTTCTGCTCTCATCCTGAAGCAAAGTTCTTAACCTGAAGCACTATTTCTGCGTTAGCGGTGTCTGTAACCTGAAGCGCATGTAACCCGAGGTACCACTGTACATAAATAAGGTGACTTTCTGGGATGGATTCTACTCTGATTACCCATAATTGTCACAAACACTGCAGCACAGAATCCAATGCAAATTTCTGAGAAAAGCATAAACTTCAGTAAAGTATAAAAAAGGAATCAACTGTCAGGAATACATCACCCCGAGTAAGTGAAGCTAACTCTTCATTAGAAGAAACAAGGTGAGCTCAAAAGCGCTAGGCTTAATGAGCACAGCAATTATTTGGTAGGTCTTGCCCCTATGAGGCAGTTGCAGAGGCTAAAGATCCCAGCCTTCCCACAACTACCTAAACTCCTCCTCTCCTGGGTCCTTCCCAAGCAATCTGAAACTTCGCCATTGCACCTGTCTCTGTTCCTCCCTTTTCATACCTCTTTTGGTCCTGGGAGACCAGGGGAGGAGGGCAGCCTGTCACAGCAGCAGGAGGAGACACCCTGGATTCTTCACCAGCCTGACTCATCTCTGCCTCTTGGCCTCCATCCTCTCCTGCTTCCACTTCTGCTTCTCTCTGCCACAGACTCTCCCTGCTCACTAAACCCTGTTCCCTCTTCCGACACCTCTAGCCAACTGAGCTATCCAGGCTGACATCCTCCTCCCAAGGCTTCTCCCTCTGACCACTCACTGTCATCCCACCACCAATCCCCAGCCTCTGAGCCATCATCCCTTGGGGGCTCTCTAGCTGGTGCCTCTCACCATTCCTTGATGTCCAGCCAGTCCATGACATCAACCACACAACCTGTATATGCTAATCATAGTTAACAGCTTACCATGAACTTGACTACATTGTTCCTGATCTTGACTACATTGCTCCTTCCTGCTACCAAACAGGAAGAACAAACCACGATCTTGGGCATAGTGTTATATCCAATTCAGGTGACAAAACAAGCCACATTTGTTCTTGCCTTACTGACTATGGTTGAGGACTACCCAACCAATCTGTGTAAGCTGGCAGGGGGAGAGAAGTGTAAGGCACACCTAGCAGGTGCCATCCTGCTTCCCTGCATCCATTCCTCAAAGAAGTTGTCCAGAATATGAGAAGATGGTTTATGAAGAAAGAAAAAACATGCCATACTGCTCATATTGGGTTTGGCCAATGAAAAAAAATTCCTTTCTCATATTCTTCCCCCACTTTGTAAAAAGAAAAGGATATTCCAATGATCAGACATAGAGGATGACTAACCTAAATCTTCAATGGTTGCATGTAACATATTCAGTGGCTGGAACTTGTCTGAAGAGCCCTGTGTGCTTTGTTTAGGGAAGTTTTTAATATTTGATGTTTTATCGTGTTTTGAATATTCTGTTGGCAGAGTGGCTGAGGAAACCCAGCCAGATGGGCAGAGTACAGTGGTACCTCGGGTTAAGAACTTAATTCATTCTGGAGGTCCGTTCTTAACCTGAAGCACCACTTTAGCTAATGGGGCCTCTCGCTGCTGCCATGCGATTTCTGTTCTCATCCTGAAGCAAAGTTCTTAACCCGGGGTACTATTTCTGGGTTAGCAGAGTCTCTAACCTGAAGCGTCTGTAACCCGAGGTAAAAAGGTAAAGGGACCCCTGACCATTAGGTCCACTCATGGCCGACTCTGGGGTTGTGGCGCTCATCTTGCTTTATTGGCTTCCGGGTCATGTGGCCAGCATGACTAAGCCGCCTCTGGCAAACCAGAGCAGCGCACGGAAACGCCGGTTACCTTCCCGCCAGAGTGGTACCTATTTATCTATTTGCACTTGACGTGCTTTCTAAGTGCTAGGTTGGCAGGAGCAGCGACCAAGCAATGGGAGCTCACCCCGTCGCGGGGATTCGAACCGCCGACCTTCTGATCGGCAAGTCCTAGGCTCTGTGGTTTAACCCACAGCACCACCCGCATCCCCGTAACCCGAGGTACCACTGTATAAATAAATTGATACCATTATTATTATTATGTATCTGCTCCACCTTAGCGGAAACATGGCTTTCCCCAGTAAAATTCCTTTAAAACCAAGGCTTGGGAACCAACGAGACTGCATGAAAGGGCCCTGCAAGATAACCTGCATGAGGAACAGCGCAAGATCTCCCTCCCTCCTGTGGCGAATGGCATCTACCAAAAGAGGCAAGGAGGGGAAACGCTTCACCTTGCGAACTCCCGCCTGCCCCCCCCCCCCAGTTCGTGATGTGCCCCTCCCCCAGCCCCTGGAACACGCCGCAACTGCGCCTGCGCAGTCCTCTTGTTTACCGGCCAGCGGAGGGTCGAGAAGCCCCGCCCCCAAGCGAAAGGTGAGGTGCGCGCGCACCCGCCTTCCCTCACCCCCCCCCCTCATGGACTGACCAGTGTGAGGGCGGCTCTCGTGGCCTGAATCTTCCTCTTGCTCACGGCCCGAACGGTGGCTCTGACCATGGAAGAGGCCATGTCTCCCGCTCCGCCCTGTCAGCCCCGTCCTCCGAGGTTGTCCATGGACACGGCGCACAGAGCGACGCACAGCAAGACGTCACGGCGCGCGGGTGGCGTCACTGGAGGGGGCGGGAGCTTAAGGACGGCGCGCTCCTATTGGGTACGCAGCGGGCCAGTGGGAAGTCCGCCATGAAGGAGGTGTCTCGCGCGCTCTCTCCTCCCCCTCACGTCCTTCTCAGGATGGCTGACCAATCAGCGGAGAGAGGAGGAGCGGGAGAGGCGGGAAGAATTCGATTCCGGCCCTTGAGGAGAGAGAGAGAGAGCGGCTCGCCGCTGCGGAGGGATACGAGGCCGAGGGGCGCCGGGATTAGTTCTCTGCGCGGAGGTGTAATACTCAGGAGGACGTAGTTGGCGCAATAACAATAGCAATAACGAAACATTTGCTTTGTCTTATTTAAAAGTCTCCTCCCACGCGCATTGAGGTCCGTCAGAAACCCAGGTTGCATTCTTTTATTTTGGGGTGCCTCAATCTTAGGTACACTTTGTTGTTGTTGTTGTTTAGTCGTGTCCGACTCTTCGTGACCCCATGGACCAGAGCACGCCAGGCACTCCTGTCTTCCACTGCCTCCCGCAGTTTGGTCAGACTCATGTTTGTAGCTTCAAGAACACTGTCCCACCATCTCGTCCTCTGTCGTCCCCTTCTCCTTGTGCCCTCCATCTTTCCCAACATCAGGGTCTTCTCCAGGGAGTCTTCTCTTCTCATGAGGTGGCCAAAGTATTGGAGCCTCGGCTTCAGGATCTGTCCTTCCAGTGAGCACTCAGGGCTGATTTCCTTCCGAATGGAGAGGTTTGATCTTCTTGCAGTCCATGGGACTCTCAAGAGTCTCCTCCAGCACCAGAATTCAAAAGCATCAATTCTTCGGCGATCAGCCTTCTTTATGGTCCAGCTCTCACTTCCATACATCACTACTGGGAAAACCATAGCTTTAACTATACGGACCTTTGTTGGCAAGGTGATGTCTCTGCTTTTTAAGATGCTGTCTAGGTTTGTCATTGCTTTTCTCCCAAGAAGCAGGTGTCTCTTAATTTCGTGACTGCTGTCACCATCTGCAGTGATCATGGAGCCCAAGAAAGTAAAATCTCTCACTGCCTCCGTTTCTTGCCCTTCTATTTGCCCGGAGGTGATGGGACCAGTGGCCATGTTCTTCGTTTTTTTGATGTTGAGCTTCAAACCATATTTTGCGCTCTCCTCTTTCACCCTCATTAAGAGGTTCTTTAATTCCTCCTTTCTGCTATCAGTGCTGTGTCATCTGCATAGCTGAGGTTGTTGATATTACTTGGGAGTAAATCCCATTCAATGCAGTGAGACTAGACTTTGAGCAAAGGTATAATAATAATAATAATAATTTATTATTTATACCCCACCCATCTGGCTGGGTTTCCTCAGCCACTCTGGGTGGCTTTCAACAAAACACTAAAATACAATAACCTATTAAACATTAAAAGCTTCCCTAAACAGGGCTGCCTTCAGATGTCTTCTAAAAGTCTGGTAGTTGTTTTTCTCTTTGACATCTGGTGGGAGGGTGTTCCACAGGGCGGGTGCCACCACCGAGAAGGCTGGTTCCCTGTAACTTGGTAGAATGAGCTGCACTCTTAAAGACATACCGTAATTTGGCATCTCGTTCAATAGGATTGTTGAATAAATTAACTGAGAGGCCTTTTGACCAATTGCAGTAAATGGTAAAGGACCCGTGGATGGTCAAGTCCAGTCAAAGGCGACTCGGGGGTTGCGGCGCTCATCTCGCTTTCAGGCGGAGAGAGCCAGTGTTTGTCCACAGTCAGTTTTCCGGGCCATGTGGCTAGCATGACCAAGGCACTACTGGCGCACAGAGGACCGTGATGAGTGCCACAGCGCACGGAAATGCCATTCACCTTCCCACCACAGCGGCACCTATTTATCTACTTGCACTGGTGTGCTTTCAAACCGCTAGGTTGGCAGAAGCTGGGTCAGAACAACAGGAGCTTCACTCCGTCATGGGGATTCAAACCGCCGACCTTCCGATCAGCAAACCCAAGAAGCTCAGTGGTTTGGACCCATGTCCCACTGCCAATTGCAATATCATGAATTCGGAACCATTAATTAAGTTTTGGCAGACTGACTCCATTTCCTCAGGTCCGCTGTTGTTTTTAGTTCCCGCAGCTTTCTGGAAAGCAGTCCCTGTATTAGTTTGCACAATCCATCCAAGACGAGGATATGCAAAAAAGTTATTTGACCCCATTTGCAATACCTGCTAAACTATTCCTGATGTAGGTGGAGCAGGATCCTTTCTGGGTTCTGGAACTTGGCCTCTCTGAACCTAGTGTCTTGTTTGGGGCTAAAGCTCCCATTCTTTCTGATCACCACCTATGCTGGCTGGGGGTAACAGAAGTAATGATCTAAAAAAATATTTAAAAGACACCAGGCTGGGGCAGACTTCTGTTAACAGACATCCTTTATTCTACAGCTATCCTTGAACCACAGATTCCAGAAGAAAGCCAGTTTGCTGGGTCATAAAGGAGCTTATATGAACAAGGTTTCACTTTTGTAAACACTACTTTGAGGGCATCTGTCAAAGGTGGCGTGAAAACCTATTAAACAGAACCAAGTTCTACTATGATCTAAAGATATTGGGGACGTGTGATTAGAAATGCTTCACAGTAATTTTTATACTTCCACCAGTTGACCAGAGAGATTTTGACATACAACACAGTGACTAAACTTACTAAACGTTTGCAAATTGTATATCAAGCTCCGCATAGCAGGTCAACTGCTCAGATGCTTACTTAAATGTACAGTGTCAGGAATTGTAAGAAAAAGCCTGAAGTACAACCAAATGCAGAAATCGTCTATCTGTGCTGTAGTACTTTAAACAGCAGAGACTTGGACGCATGCAGTCCATCCCACTGAAAGTGATATTCCAAGGATGAGTAACTTCTGATTTCTGTCTACCTGATTTCCATTGACTCATCTCCAGATCAGAGATTGTCAGTGAAGCCGATTACTTAATGTTTTACATCCTTTGAAAAGCCAAACCAACTCTGAAAAATTATTAGCTTCAACTGGAATACCTGTAACAGTCTATAGTGCAAGAGGGAAGCAAGCTGCTCTTACTGGACTTTTCCCTCCCAACCACAAGGCCATTCTTACCACCAGCTGCTCTGTAGGAACGACCCAGATGACTTCTTATATGAGGACATTGTTCTCTCTTTTTAAAAAAATGTAAAGTCTAATGTTTTGTGCAACCTGCCTTGGAAGGATACATTGAAAGGATGAGTAACTAATAAATAAGACTAAATCTTCTTTATGATTCTTACAATACAAAAAAAAAGGAACTTTAAAGTTTTCACTTGGTTGGTTTATTTCAAGGTCATAAATAACAGTGGCCTAATTTTTTGTTGTATATTTTTCCTGGAAAGGGGTATGTTGTACCATATCCAGAAAACCTGACATTAAGCCTTGATGACAATAAAAAAGCAAATCCTTGTCTACTTCGTGGATCTTCTTCACTTTTCAATAAAGCAGAAGTGGATTCATTTTAACTGCCAAATATACCTCTTGTTTCCTTATAGGAGTTTTGTGTTTTTTGTGTGTTGCAGACAATGGGAAAATATTACAGCAGCAGCAAACAGAACCAGCCTCTCAGTCTCTCCGTACAGAAGCACAGCAGCATATCAAACCATAAAACAACAAAGGGAAGAATTCATTCAATGGCACTGCTTTTCTACAGAGATTTTACATAAAAGTTTGCTTACGTCCATGTGTTAGCTCCCCACAGATTAAAATATTTGCAAATACGGCAGTAGCAATCCAGAAACATTTCAAAACACTTTTACGCAAGGAATCAGTAAATGATCATAATTAATAAATACCCTTTTAATCCTTCAAATATAATATTTTGAAGGAGACACTATATTTGGCTTGCACATCATTTAAGTGCACTCAAAACATTCTGATCGAATGTAGAAACTCTTAGAAGTGGTTTGAGTTAGGAACCTCCCTGATCTACATGTTTTACCTAGTAAATACAAAAACATGGTTTTCTATTAAAATGCTCATCTATTAAGAGCTGGGATTCATGGTATGAACAAACATTAAAATCCATTGCTTTTTATCTTTAGCAATTTAATTAAAATAAAATGTGTTTTCTTTAAACTTATATTGAAGACTGTGCTGCTGTTTTGTGAACCTGGAGGCTATAAAGAAAATAAACATTTAAGGAAATGGACGGTCTGTATTGCAATGTAAGATTGCTTCGATCCCTCATGAATCTTGATGAGGCCTCTTCTGTGAAGCTTTTCCCTGAGTCATATATTTACTGGAAAGGCTGCCTGTATATGGGGAGAAAGACCACAAAAATGAGTAAATAGGTAGAATCCAAACCAGTTAATTTTTTTAGTAACATAGGTTTTTAGGTTACAATGATGCAAACACAGCAGAGCCAAGAAAAACGGGGGCACTTGGACACTTCCAAGTCTCTTCCAAGCTACCCACCATGTCTTTGACTGTAACCTCCTGTTACACATCTACACTAAAGCACCTTCTTTGTTTTCTCTAAGCATGTCTCTGTCATGATCTCAAGGTATATTTATCCAGCGGCACCAGCATGCCTCCACTTCTGTATTCCTTTCTTTGGTCTGTCACTAAATTTGTTTCTCTTGAAGTTTCCAATCTAGCGCTTCATACAAAGCCTTGATAGATGTCAAATATTGCAGCAGCTATGGGAAAGCTCCAAGTATCCCATTCTTTGTTGAAGTGCTTGAGTGGTGGTGGTTGCCGTGCAAATGCAGGCATTCTGGGATAAGACTTTGTCTGGATCTATTTCAACTGGTTTTGTTATTTACTAGTGCTGTCTTGATCACTCTGATGGAAGGAGAGGGGACCCCAACTCTGTTGGTTCTTCTAGACCAGGGTGGAGAACCTCTGGCCTGCCAGACTTCCCCATTTGGCCTGCAGGGCTATTTTTGCCAAGCCACACCCACCTAACCCACACCTGATACAACATGACACCAAAAGTGAGACAGGTATATTATTATTATTATTATTATTATTATTATTATTATTATTGATTTATACCCCGCCCATCTGGCTGAGTCTCCCCAGCCACTCTGGGCAGCTCCCAATCGAGTGTTTAAAACAATACAGCATTAAATATTAAAAACTTCCCTAAACAGGGCTGCCTTCAGATGTCTTAAAAATAGGATAGCTGCTTATTTCCTTGACATCTGATGGGAGGGCATTCCACAGGGCAGGCGCCACTACCGAGAAGGCCCTCTACTTGGTTCCCTGTAACCTCACTTCTCGCAGTGAGGGAACTGCCAGAAGGCCCTTGGAGCTGGACCTCAGTGTCCGGACTGAACAATGGGGATGGAGACGCTCCTTCTACATAACAGTAGATCAGGTATACAGGACCATTTAGGGCTTTAAAGGTCAGCACCAACACTTTGAATTGTGCTCAGAAATGTACTGGGAGCCAATGCAGATCTCTCAGGACCAGTGTTATATTGTCCCGGCGGCCACTTCCAGTCACCAGTCTAGCTGCCGCATTATGCATTAATTGCAGTTTCCGGGTCACCTTCAAAGGTAGCCCCACAGGTAAAGATGTGACTGGTGGAGTGCTATGCAAGGGACTTGTGAAGAATGCTCCAGTACAACAAACGACTAGCTGATTCTCATGCGTGCAGAATGCTATGCATAGGCCAAGTCTAGTTCACAAACCTGATTGGGGACTCAAGAATATTCTTCCTTTCTGTTTCTTTTTTTCTTCATGTAAAAGCAGTCCCTTAAAAAGAAAAGCCAGGAGTGACCATTTGAAGATAGTTATTGCAAGATGTAATAGCAGCATAACATTTAAAATAAGAATTGTGCTATGCGGCCAAAAGTTAATTTTTTACTTTAAAATAGATATATCACACGTGGTAACTGTTTACCTGATTCAATCGACCAGAGTGCTTAACAGCACTGGATAAAGGGGACCCACATGGACTTTCCAACTTCAAGGCACCTAGGAAAGTTAAAATCTAATGAGATTAAAATTTACCTTTCAAGAAAAATCTACTTTGGAAAAATCCACCTATTAATTGGAACAGTAAAAAGCATGCCAAAGGTCAACTTTCAAATTTTTTTTTTCTTCCTTCAGGGCAGTTCTGATTTATTTATTTTTTTAAAAATAAAAATAAATCCCCCCACCCCCGGCTTTGTATTTGACAACCACCAAGGCTGACATTTGAAGTAGGGGCTTTCCTTGCCCCATGCTCCCATTGAAAATATTGCATATCTTAGGCTGCTTTTACTCTCTCTCTCTCTCTCTCTCTCTTCCTAAGGGGGGGGGGCAGCTTCGGTGGGGGAGCTTTTCAACAAGGAAATGGCATAAAGGGAAATGGTTAAAAAGCTACGAGCCACTCCTAGGAATCAAACAAAACATCTGAAAACATTTACTCTCTCTACTGAAAAGTATTTCAGAACCACAACTTTAGAAAAGTTTTATGGGACAATTTACTGCATTCATCTGTTGTGGGAGGAGGGGGAACTAATTGTTTTGACAATGTTACGCTGAAGCTTATATCCTGTTTCTTGAAAATTTAAAAAAACAACTTCATATCGGTTGCCCTCGTCTGCAAAGAAAAGAGAGAAGAGAAGAGAAGGCCACAAGTGTCATTAAAATTCCCTGTTGACCTTAAAACATATTTTTAGTACCATGAACACTATTATTGTTGGGCTGAGTACCTGCAGCTCCTTTGTGCTGAGGGCACTCCTTTTTAATATGTCCTTCCCTTCCACAAATAAAGCAACGCTTTTCTCTGTCTTCCTGTCGCTTCCATTTCTCTGCTGGCTGCTTCGGTGTCTTCTCTTTTGCAGTTTCCATTGCTCCCCTACCCAATTTGTTTTTGTTAGGTGTACATATCTGCAATCTCCCATCTTTTAGCAGGACATCTCTTTCTGCAATTTTAACAGGGGTCTCTTTTTCCTCTTTACTTCTTTTTTCTTTGTTTTCTGTGTATCTTTGGTTTTTAAGATCTTCACTCTCATGCCGTCTTCTGGGTCTAAGAATGCATGAATCACAGTAAAATTTATCTTAAGGCAGCCTGAATATGAAAAAATGGACTAAAATTCCCTTAAGGCTTGCTAAATGTCACACTAAAGCATTTATATGTGCTAAGAATTACTACACCAAGGGGTTTCACACCCAACGTTCCCCAGTGCACTCATAATATTTCCAATCCGCTAACAATGGTTAGGAAATGGGGAGCGTTATTTCTGCACTACTGTCAGTAAAAAAAAATCTGCACAATTAGAGGCATATTATCCTTCAGCGAGGCAAAGTGTACTTACTTTCTCCGCATGGGACAGTCCTTCATGAAATGCCCAATTTTACCACAAATCCTGCAACATCTATCATTTGGGGCCAGTTCGCCTTCTGTCAGCACCTCTGGGTCAAAAAAATATTCCTAACAAAAATACAAAATGTTAGCATTGAACTGAAATGGGCAATTTTTTCTGACTAGTGCAAAACAAGCAAACACTACTGGTTGCATATTCCTGTGTTTGAAAATTTCAGCAAGGACTAGTGAAACATCTAAGACAGGGTTCCTAAAGTGTGGCTCACAAACTGAATTCAGGTAGTTTGCAGGGTGTCCATATTAAATATTTATAATGATTTTAAACTTTATTTTTTTTAGGTACAGTGGTACCTCGCAAGACGAATGCCTCGCAAGACGAAAAACGCGCAAGACGAAAGAGTTTTCTGTTTTTTGAGTCATTCCGCAAGACGCAATTCCCTATGGGCTTGCTTCGCAAGACGAAACGTCTTGCGAGTTCGTTTCCTTTTTCTTAAAGCCGCTTAGCCGCTAATAGCCGTGCTTCGCAAGACGAAAAAACCGCAAGACAAAGAGACTCGCGGAACGGATTATTTTCGTCTTGCGAGGCACCACTGTACTTTTATTTCTTATCTATATAATTCAAATTGTAATGCAGTACAATACAGCATAGAACATCTTAATAAAATGTTGTTAGAAATCTAACACACTCACCATCTTTGAAGAGTATTCTTTAGGAAATCCTCTTACCGGGGTGCCAAACACCCTCCTACCATTTATAAAAGCCTTCATTATAAAGTTTGTCACTAGAGTAATCAAAACAAAAACAATGATCAATTAAATGGAAACAGAGTCATATAAAAGTATATCTCTTTACAACATAATTTATGGCAATCACTTACTTTTTCTTGACAAACCGGCTCCAAGATTGTGATTCAGGTCAAAAGGATCTGCAAGAAGGGTGTTGCAGGTTTTAACAAAACCCATATTAAAAGAGCTCGTGAACAAACAGAATCCAAAGAACAAAAAAACCAATGGGAATGCTGGTTACATTTTTAATGCTGAGCCACATTTATAAAACAGATTACTTTCCCTTCCTCATGTACAAAGAAAGGGAAAACACTGAAGAGTGATCTAAGATTTTGATGACAAGAAGAGGAAAAACCTTCAACAAGAAAGCAACACTTGTTCAAACTGAAAAAGTAAGCCAATCATTTTATTGCAAAAAAAACATGTATAGAGGAGAAAAAACTGTAGTACAGGGGAACCCCTACTTACTCAGGGGTTCTGTTTGCGAGTGGAGCAGAGCGAGTGGAGATTCCCCCGTTCTGCCCCCACCATACCATCTTTGGGCGCCAAAAACAGCGCATGTGTCAGTGGGAATGTGCATTCTGATCGCACACAAGTGGGGAGATACCTGTATAGTAATCCACAGGCAGAGGGAGCAGGCAGAAAAGGAACCACCAGTAAAGCATGCCCGATCCTTGTATTTACTACCGTATTTTTTGTTCTATAAGTCTCACTTTTCCCTCCTAAAAAGTAAGGGGAAATGTGTGTGCGTCTTATGGAGCGAATGCAGGCTGCGCAGCTATCCCAGAAACCAGAACAGCAAGAGGGATTGCTGCTTTCACTGTGCAGCGATCCCTCTTGCTGTTCTGGCTTCTGAGATTCAGAATATTTTTTTTCTTGTTTTCCTCCTCCATAAACTAGGTGCGTCTTGTGGTCTGGTGCATCTTATGGAGCGAAAAATACCGTAGTTTATTAAGAATAGAGAGGCAGGGATTATATAGATAACACTGCACAGCCAAACAGAACTAGTCACTTGTGGATTACCAGCATGAGCTCCCTGACAGCTAGCCAATAATATTCTATGTCTATTCAAGGGAAAGCTAGAGCAAATGCAAATCAAGGCAACAAGATATGCAAGAAAGCTGGAGTGATAAAAGGCTACCCTTTGATGGCCAATATCACGTGCTAGCATGGCCCATGACAGTTCATAAGACACAGAATGGAGGATCAAAGGAAGCAGGTTGAGTCCAATGATGGCATACTACAAAACACCTCCACCAGTCCACTTTATATACCAATCTAACTTGGGGTCTGGGGATGCAGGTGGCGCTGTGGTCTAAACCACTGAGACTCTTCAGCTTGCCCATCGGAAGGTCAGCAGTTTGAATCCCCACAACGGGGTGAGCTCCCGTTGCTCGGTCCTGCCAACCTAGCAGTTCAACAGCACATCAAAGTGCAAGTACCTTCCAGCGGGAAGGTAAACTGTTTCCCTGTGCTGCTCTGGCTTCGCCAGAAGCGGCTAGGCATGCTGGCCACATGACTCGGAAGCTGTCTGCGGACAAACGTTGGCTCCCTCAGCCAGTAAAGCGAGATGAGCGCCGCAACCCCAGAGTCATTTGCAACTGGACTTAACTGTTCAGGAGTCCTTTACCTTTACCTAACTTGGTGTATTGGTGTTTCCTTCCCCCTATATCTCACATCCCATTGTTTAACATAACGCCTATCCTAAAGGTAAAGGACCCCTTGATGGTTAAGTCCACTCAAAGGCGACTATGGGGATGCAGCACTCATCTTGCTTTCAGGCCGAAGGAGCTGGCATTTGTCCACAGACAGCTTTCTGGGTCGTGTGGCCAGCAGGACTAAACCGCTTCTGGTGCAATGGAACACCGTGAACACCAGAGCGCACGCAAACACCATTTACTGTCCCGCCACTGGTATCCATTTATCTACTTGTACAGGTGTGCTTTCGAACTGCCAGGTAGGCAAGAGCTGGGACAGAGCAACAGGAGCTCACTCCGTTGTGCGGATTCAAACCACCAACCTTCTGTTCTGGGCGAGTCAGTGATCTCATCTGTGCTCATGCCAGGTGGGGCTCAGTGCTGAAGCAACAGACCTGTGGTGTCTGCTGTCTCTTCCCACCCCTGCTGGTAAGGGTCCTAGGTCCTCCCCTCCCATATTCAGTTGAGCAAAGTGGCAGTTGTGCCAAGGCATTGCTAGTCTACAGTCAGCATCCAATAACTGTGGCATCACAGCTCATGATGCTGTGTTCATACAACAGCTCGCGGTGTATTTTTAAAACTAATTTGCCAGTACAATGCTTTTCGAATCAGGTTGCTAAAATGCAAATTCCTTCGAGCAGTTTGCTGCCTATACTGTGACAGACCTTTAACTGTATTACTCCCCCAACAGAAATTAAGCATTTCACCAAACTTGGCCCTGTTGTTCAAATATATTTGTTAAATGATGAATAAAGCTCTCAGAATTTAGAGGAATACCTTCAATAACTATGTATTTTGAAGTCCACTGCTTCTTGAATGTTGTAAGCAAACTTTTTCTTCGGATGCAGATAACGTGCTCTTTAAAATCAAATTCTTCAGTATAGAAACGGAGAAGTCCTAGCCATAATTCACCAATGGATTCTTTGTTTTTACCAAAGTCTGGCCAAACTGTAGGCTGGAAGTGAAATATATATATGTATATATCTTTTTCAGGTGTAGACAATAGCATGCAATTTACTGATCTCTTGTCACTCTTTGCCTAGATGTGTGAATTGTTCCCACTTGTAGAAAGGGTCAATTTGCCAGTTACCCTGGGTCTGCCAGGCTAAAGAGAAGCACACGCTAGCCCAGGGGTCAGCAAACTTTTTCAGCAGGGGGCCAGTCTACTGTCCCTCAGACCTTGTGGGGGGCCGGACTATTTTTTTTGGGGGGGGGTGAAAATGAACAAATTCCTATGCCCCACAAATAACCCAGAAATGCATTTTAAATAAAAGGACACATTCTACTCATGTAAAAACACGCTGATTCCTCGACTGTCCGCGGGCCGGATTTAGAAGGCGATTGGGCCAGATCTGGCCCCCGGGCCTTAGTTTGCCTACCCATGGCCTAGCTCTATCCAGTGGGCTGCTGGGCTGTCAAGGTATTGAATTTGTGTTTATGTAAATTATTACAATATATCGTAAGCCACATTGAGAATCATTGGATTGAAAGGATGGATACAAGTCTTCTACTAATTTAAGTAAATTGGAGGGTTCCTAACGGAGAACTGCTAGCAAATCTTACGTCTGCTGAGATCCTCGGATCTGGCTGCAAATATTTTGCCAATCATGAGCTACTAAATAAATGATGGGTTATAATGACCCCATCTACATGATTGGCAAGCATTTCCAACATGAATTCTGCAAATAGGTGTGATAAGAATGAAACTGTTTTGATGGTTCATGTAAGGAAGGTTCCAACTGCTAAAGATATACACCACAATTCAGGTTTGTAAGGGGTTTTTTAGGGTCTTACTTTTATTAACTCCCCAAAAGCCTTTGCAGTGATATTTTTGCACAAACATAAATTAATACTTAAGTAAATCAACAATGTTCTGTGGGATAATCTGCCTCATATAATCAACACGTTTAAGTCTAATTAATGAAGGGGTTAAGACCATAGAGTAAGCTGTCCGGCCAGGCTTAGCTTACCTCGGGAATTACTAATAATCAAGCCTTTGTTTCCCTCTAGCCTACATGTGAACTCCAGTGTGCAAAGAGTTCTGAGCTGCTCCCTCCAGCCACATGGCTCTAACAAGCCTCTTTTAAGTTCCTGTACCAATAATTTAGGAACTTTCACCAGTTTGGAATTAAACTAAGTTTTACTGCCTATGCAACATGAATCTGACCTCTGGACAGTTTATGTGAACCATTTTTATCTTACCAAACATGTGGTCTTTTTCTATGCGAAGGAAAGAGGGAATCTTTGGAAGGAACTTAGAAGGGCATATTTCAAAGGTCTAACAGACTATATTTCCACACTTTGTTGAATATTTTTGATTTAAACTGTCTGCTGGAGTTCTCTCACCAAATAAGACTTGTCCCAAACTCCTTTTATATCTATATTTTTTTCCTTGTCACCAACACATTCTACATTTCACTGTGTATGCTCTCATAATGTTTTCTTTCTATCTTGGCAAAAAGGAAGTAGCTAAATGCAATGAATGAAGAAAATGAACAGAACTGGTTCTGATCTAAGTATCTGCTGACATAAATATTAATGAATAACTTAAACATCATTTTAAGAGGCCACTAGATCTTTAGGATCTTATGAGCACAGTACTGCCCTTTTTTCATTCCATACAAATTGAGGTAAAAATGACCAACAGTCTCACAATGTCCTCTGCAGTTTATAAAAAGTTACAACTGGGATCATGAAACACAAGGTAACATACTTTGTTAAGTCTGAGCAAACTTACTTATTCCCCGCCCCCAATTTCCCATGGCCAGTTTGACCTCATTAAAAAGGTTAGGAGGTTACTTAAGATTACATAGCAGAGTTGTTTTTGTATGAGTCACTCACCAGTTCATCTGTTTTGTCAAAGAAATAGACATTCCAGCCATCAACTAGAATTTCGGGTTTCTTTGGCTCTTGGTAAATCTAAGAAAATAAATATTAAGACTATCAGGGCAGGAGCTTAGTGCTTTTGAGTCTGCAAGCATAACAGGGTAGAATCCAATGCTGTGCAAGCAAAATTCCAGTGCTGGAACAGGACTTCGCTTTCCTCTCTTCCCCAGCCCCCACCGCATTCCCAAAATCTGTTCCAGAGGGTCTCCCGGCAGTGCAGAGCAGTTTTTGTTTGTAGGGGCTACAAGGTGGGATGCGGGTGGCGCTGTGGGTTAAGCCACAAAGCCTAGGGCTTGCCGATCAGAAGGGCGGCGGTTCGAATCCCCACGACGGAGTGAGCTCCCGTTGCTCGGTCCCTGCTCCTGCCAACCTAGCAGTTCGAAAGCATCTCAAAGTGCAAGTAGATAAATAGGTACCGCTCCGGCAGGAAGGTAAATGGCATTTCCGTGCACTGCTCTGGTTCGCCAGAAGCGGCTTAGTCATGCTGGCCACATGACCCAGAAGCTATACGCCGGCTCCCTTGGCCAATAAAGCGAGATGAGTCGGCCCCAGAGTCGGCCACGACTGGACCTAATGGTCAGGGGACCCTTTACCTTTACTAGGGGCTACAAGAAGGAGGGAAAGGCGAAGTCCCTATGCACAATGTTGTGCACAAACACACACAGGCTTAAAGTGTGTACCTCTTGAAGAACAGGAATGACAGGAGGGTTTCTCTGCTGAAGGAAGTAGAGCACCATTAGAGTATAGGCATAGGAAGATAGGCTGCCTCTAGATGCATCACCAATATCACACATCTGAAAAGAGGGGTGGAGTAGAAATTAGTGGAAAAACTTAACGGCTGACACTTTTTCTCCCCCAGTTAACTAGAACATTGATGTACCTTTGTGAAGACTTTCATTGTATAGCAGAGATATTTTACTCTTGGATCAACAGCTGCATAAGAGGACAAGAGTCTTGTGTTATGCAGAGCCTAGAAAGAAATGAGATTAGAATTTTGAGATGGATTGGTGAAGGAGGACAGCAACTGTATGACTTGGAAAGCTCTCTGAAATACCTCAGTCAACAGAAACAGCATTATTTCAGAAGCATGCGATTGGAACGTGGAATGAGCATGTACACCACAGCCACAATATTTTTTTTACTTGCTATCTAAAAATTAAACAACCTTGTTTTAAAAATACCAAGTGAATAAAACACATAATTTCAACAAAAATATGCTGAAAATCACAGTGCATGTTTGGACAGATTTTAATACCAACCATTTCTACAAGACACTGAAGTAACTACCTTGACATATATATTTTTTTTATTTCCCAAACTCTGTTGATCAGTTGTCCACATGAACCCCATTTCTGTTCATCATAAATACGGAAGAACTCATCAATGTAATTTGGAAAGCTGTTTTTCCTCCATAACAGTAGCCCCATATCCCATTTACTATATCTCCAGTGGCTATTTGAAGAAGTGCTTCAATTTCAACTAGGAGATGTTCTTACCAATGTATTATACAAGCTGATGTCTACTTCAAGACCACTTCGTACATGAAAGAACTTGACAATTGGCACTTTAGCAGTTGTTATCGGTAATATATTTCTTAGACCTATGGAAGTACAAAAATGAAGATTTATACCAGTTGAACTCCATAAGAATGATGTTGGCTGAAATTCAGCATTGTTAAGTACACAATGATACTTAGGCCACAACCCTATACAGAGTTATTCAGGAATACATCTCACTGAACTGAACACATCTCATTTTTGGCAGTGGTTTTCAACCATGTTCCAAGACATACTTAGGAAGCCTAGGGTTCCATGGAAGCTTATCAGGGATTCGTCAATGTGAAGAACAGTAACAGAAGACAGACAACTTGCACACCACTATTGATCTTTTTCTGCAATTTACACCCACAGGGGAGTGCTGAGTGTATTACGGAGCACAAGGCAAGGCCTCAAAGCCCTGTCTAGCACACTGTACGAATGCCTTATAACGTGCCCCAAAAGTTTTAAAGCTGTGGGCTACAACAATTCCACCCAGAGGCCATTTTCAGCGGATAAATCTCGCCTATGTCTGGTGGATTCCGGACGTATGGCAGCCCTAATTACCGTATTTTTCGTCCCATAGGACGCACCTACTTTTTGGGGGGGGGAAATAAAGGAATTTCCCCCCTTTATTTTCCCCCCAAAACCAGGTCAGGGAACAGTGGGATGGCGGCACTGCGCCTCCCCGCTGTCCCCCGAGCTTGTGGAGCTGGCCGATGTCTGCCAGGCACAAGGGGCGCTCTGCTTCAGGGTGTCCCGCGCGCCGGGCGGCAGGCTGCGGACACCTGGGCGAAGCACGGGGCGTCCTCCGGAGGGCGCCCCGTGCTCCGCGCTGCAGACTGTCGCCCGCAAGCCTTGCGCGCCCAGGGGGAGTTCCCCCCGGTGCGCAAGGCTTGCCGACATCTGCGCGAAGCACGGGGCGTCCTCCAAAGGGCGCCCCGTGCTCCACGCTGCAGGCTGCCGCCCGCAAGCCTTGCGCGCCCGGGGGGAGTTCCCGGGCGTGCAAGGCTTGCGGATAGCTTCCTGGAGAGCAAGAGGTGTCGGTGTGCACCGACGCCTCTCGCTCTCCAGGCTTCAGCGAAAGCCTGCATTCGCTCCATAGGACGCACACACATTTCCCCTTCATTTTTGGAGGGGAAAAAGTGCATCCTATAGGGCGAAAAATACGGTAACTATGACCAAGCTGACAATTACAATGTGCTTCCAAAAGAGATCAAGATGAATCCACACAGATCTGTCTAGTGTATTTGTTTTTAGCTTTAGAAATATCTATGAAGTGCTAGCAGCCTGGCTACAAGAAGACCCGGCTTCATTATTATTATTCCTCCTAAATTTAATATCTTCATCATTTTATGCAGACAAAGGCTATGCTAATTGTGCTATTTTTTTTGTTAGGTTTATTCCATCACCACCATTTTAGGTCATTGCAAGAACAGATTTTCACACTTTATGGCAACTAACGTGCATGTTTTTGTTTTGACTGTGGGCCAATGGCTAAGGGCAGACAGAGTTGCAGGTATGTGGGCTAACAGACTTTAAGAATGTATCGCTATTATTGCAGACAGACCAATACTATCAAGTATTGTGCATCCAGGAGGGTTTGGGGGGGAAATTAAAATTTGATTGTTAGGATTCTGTACCAAAAATCAAATGAATGCATGCTAAATCAGAGAAGATAGCCAGTCCACCAATAACTAAGCTAAATTTCTCCATTCATTTATCACATAAATGATATGCAAAAAGAAGTCAATGAAAGTGGCTTTATGGTTTTCAGACATACTAGAAAGCTCTTGTGGCTAAAGTGCATTAAAGGCCTGATCCCAAATTTAAAATCCATTTGTGAGTGTCTTGCATCTGCAGAATCTGAAATTCACAAACATCCTCACAAAATTCATGCTCCTGTGTGCATGGTTTAAAAAACAACAACAACATACAAGCCAACCACATTTTTAGCAACAGTTACCTGAATGTTTCTTGAGCACTCTTGCAAGTTCTTCAATAATCCTTATACAGTCAAGTCCCTGTGATAAAAAAAAATACACCAGAATCCTTTTTTAAAGCTTTTAAAACACACCAATACGACAAAGCTTAAGGAAAAGAATTACTCCCCAATATTACAATTGCCAGCATTACAATAGGCAGATCAATGGCTACAACATGCAGACCTAGTGAAGTTGCCCCACTGGGATCGGAAGTTACATCTGCAAAATGTTTTTGTTCTGTTTGTTGGAATGTTTTTTCTTTTAGATTTTTGTAAGAGGCAAAACCTAATTAAAATTAATTGTAAAAAACAAAAAGGAAATTTACACCTGCAAAATGGGACTTCCTCACCACATCGAAAAAGATCAATAGTAGTGTGCAATAGAGCCAACAGTGTGACGCGGCAGCTAAAAAAGCCAATGCAATTCTGGGCTGCATCAATAGGAGTATAGCATCTAGATCAAGTGAAGTAATAGTGCCACTGTATTCTGCTCTGGTCAGACCTCACCTGGAGTACTGTGTCCAGTTCTGGGCACCACAGTTCAAGAAGGACACTGACAAACTGGAACGTGTCCAGAGGAGGGCAACCAAAATGGTCAAAGGCCTGGAAACGATGCCCTATGAGGAACGGCTAAGGGAGCTGGGCATGTTTAGCCTGGAGAAGAGGAGGTTAAGGGGTGATATGATAGCCATGTTCAAATATATAAAAGGATGTCACATAGAGGAGGGAGAAAGGTTGTTTTCTGCTGCTCCAGAGAAGCGGACACGGAGCAATGGATCCAAACTACAAGAAAGAAGATTCCACCTAAACATTAGAAAGAACTTCCTGACAGTAAGAGCTGTTCGACAGTGGAATTTGCTGCCAAGGAGTGTGGTGGAATCTCCTTCTTTGGAGGTCTTTAAGCAGAGGCTTGACAACCATATGTCAGGAATGCTCTGATGGTGTTTCCTGCTTGGCAGGGGGTTGGACTCGATGGCCCTTGTGGTCTCTTCCAACTCTATGATTCTATGATTCTATATGCTCCCCCATCCCTTCAGAGGCCTGGTAGAACCCACATAATGGATTTGGGAGCGATGCACCGGGAGAGGAGAGCAAGAGAAAGATCACTCCCAATGTGGTGAGTAGAACTCCTTTGCTTACAGGACAACTTCACTGGAGGTAACCCAGTGGGTGGGGTTTTTTTTTTAAAGGTCCTCTCATTCATACTGCACTTTTCTTCTATCATGAACCTGACTGTGTAACAGATCAATCCATACGGCTTTTAGCACCTCCAATTTAGAAAACGGCAAAAATAAACTTGCTGTTGCACTCAACATCTCACAGCCCTGGTCAAATTTCATCTGGCTATCCAGGTAAAATTTCACAAGGGGATTCCCAATGAAACCTTTCATAATTCCAGTTTCTTGTTAAAGGCTAGGAGGGAGGGGGAGAAAAGTAAAGACACTTTTTTTCTGTTTCCTGCAAGAGACAAACCAAGGCCAATCTACTATTGGGAAAAGACTGGTCATCGTGAACAAGCAACAGCACTAACGTGTACAGGTTGCCCGCAAGACACAGGTGTCTCCTTTTTGCCTTCCATGCAACAGGTTGCTGTACCCAACTACACCAGATTTACATAACGAATAGACTGTTTTCAAGTGCAAATTGTTGTGACTTTGTTTATTCTCCTTTCCACCTAACACATCTGAAGTAGTTGCCGCTGAAAGTTGTGCAATTTTTTAAAACCACAGAAATAAACAGTCACCATGATCAAGGTGTCACTACTATTTTAGGAGCGATGTCGGTGGTTTTATGCTGGTATTAATGCGACAACAGCATTTTAAGTGGTAGATTCAGGTAGGTTGCCGTGTTGGTCTGACACAGTCAAAATATATCAATATATAATATATAAAAAATTGTCCAGTAGCACCTTAA
Source organism: Podarcis melisellensis (assembly GCF_964234715.1). Lineage (NCBI taxonomy): Eukaryota > Metazoa > Chordata > Lepidosauria > Squamata > Lacertidae > Podarcis > Podarcis melisellensis. The sequence continues at coordinate 7,432,304 of NC_138543.1, forward strand.
GAGACCAACTACCGTATTTTTCGCACCATAGGGCGCACCGGACCATAGGGCGCACCCAGTTTTTTTGGGGGGAAATAAAGGGGAAAAAATTATTTCCCCCCCAGGCGCGGGGCTGGGGCGGGGGAAGCTCGAGCTTCCCCCGACCCCAGCCCCCAAACAGGCAAGTCTCCGCAAGCCGTGGGAGCGCTCCCACTGCTTGCTGAGAGATCTGCGAAGCCTGGACGCGCTGAGCTCAGCGCGCGCAGGCTTCAGCATGCAGGCAACTCTCCGCAAGCAGCGGGAGCCCAGCGCTGTCCCCCGAGTTTGCGGGGCTGGCGACGGGGAGGAGCAGGCTTCTCCCCCTGCCAGCCTTCTAGCCAAGTCGGGGGACAGCGGGATGGCGCGCTGCGCCTCTCCCGCTGTCTCCCGAGTTTGCGGGGCTGGCGACGGGGAGGAGCAGGCTTCTCCCCCCTGCCAGCCTTCTAGCCAAGTCGGGGGACAGCGGGATGGCGCGCTGCGCCTCTCCCGCTGTCTCCCGAGTTTGCGGGGCTGGCGACGGGGAGGAGCAGGCTTCTCCCCCCCGCCAGCCTTCTAGCCAAGTCAGGGGACAGCGGGATGGCGCGCTGCGCCTCTCTCGCTGTCTCCCGAGTTTGCGGGGCTGGCGACGGGGAGGAGCAGGCTTCTCCCCCCCGCCAGCCTTCTAGCCAAGTCGGGGGACAGCGGGATGGCGCGCTCCGCCTCTCCCGCTGTCTCCCGAGTTTGCGGGGCTGGCGACGGGGAGGAGCAGGCGTCTCCCCCCCGCCAGCCTTCTAGCCAAGTCGGGGGACAGCGGGAAGGGCGCGCTGCGCCTCTCCCGCTGTTCCCCAAGTTTGCGGGGCTGGCAATGGGGAGGAGCAGGCTTCTCCCCCCGCCAGCCTTCTAGCCGAGTCGGGGGACAGCGGGATGGCGGCGTTCCGCCTCCCCGCTGTCCCCCGAGCTTGTGGGGCTGGCGGTGGGGCTCTCCTGAAGCGCACCGACCCCTCTCGCTCTCCAGGCTTCAGCGAAAGTCTGCATTCGCACCATAGGACGCACACACATTTCCCCTTCATTTTTGGAGGGGAAAAAGTGTGTCCTATGGTGCGAAAAATACGGTAAATTTGTTCTTGGTATAAGCTTTCGTGTGCATGAAGAAGTCTCTAAGGTGCTCCTGTACAATTTTTTTTTTGTTTGAGCATTGTAGGTGATTACTTAATATCCACTTTGATGTAAAAAGAAAAAGAAAGTGGCTTTATCTGGAATCTATCTGGAATCTAAAAGAGTGAACTTGCTCATTTATCAGCCTCTCTTGTTTTCTTGCACTGAATAAATTATGATTAACTAGACATGTCTGTGTGTGCACATGGAACACTATCAGCTCAGGGGGGAAAACCTGAGAAAGATGCTTAGTAGATCAGCCTATGTCTTCCAGAGGAATGAACTTTTTGCTGGCACCATGTAATCTCCCCTTCTTCTGCCCCCTGCACTGCCCCCCAATCTGTACTGGAGGTTTGGAGAACCCTCAGGAGGAGGGGAAGGGGAACAAGAGGAAAGGGAAACAGCCCACTGTGCAACTGAGTATCACCCATAAACACACTTATTTGTATTTGTCGTGTTGCTCATGTTAAAAAGGCTACCTCAGCTGTTTCCAGACCATCAACTGTCATACAAATATCGAGATCACTTTGCTTGAAGCCAAATCCATTCTTTGAAGAGCCAAATAAGTTTAATTTAGTGCCTGTAAAGGAGGATATATTTCAGAGAATTATTTGAGCACATTAGCATTTCTTAGTAATAAATATTGGACAATTAGGCCAAGAATAAAGAAAACAAGCTGTAATACAGTGGTGCCCCGCAAGACGAATGCCTCGCAAGACGAAAAACCCGCAAGACGAAAGGGTTTTTCGGTTTTTGCGACGCTTCGCTAGACGATTTTCCCTATGGGCTTGCATCGCAAGACGAAAGCCCATAGGGAAATCTCGGGGACCTTTTTTAAAATGCTGGCGGTGGGGAGCAAAGCCTTTCCCCCCCCTCCGGACTTCAGAAGAGGTCCAGGAAGGCCGGCGGGGGCGAAAGGCTTTGCTCCCCACCGCCAGCATTTTAAAAGCGGCCCGGGATAGCAGGGAAGTGCTTCCCGCTATCCCGGACGGCTTTTGAAGGCAGGCGGGGGGAGCAAAGACTTTTGCCCCCCGTCCGCCTTGGGAAGAGGTCCTGGACCTCTTCCCAAGGCGGGCGGGGGGGCAAAGGTCTTTGCTCCCCCCTGCCTGCCTTTCCGGGAGAGCGGAAAAGGCAGCGCTGCCTTCCCGCTCTCCCGGAAAGGCAGGCAGGGGGGAGCAAAGACTTGGGACCTCTTCCCAAGGCGGGCGGGGGGCAAAAGTCTTTGTCCCCCTGCCTGCCTTCCCGGGGGCTTTTAAATAGCCCCGGGACAGCTGAGAATTCCTCCGCTGCTCCGGGGCGATCTTAAAATGCTGGCGGGCGGCAGCGAAGCCTTCGCTGCCGCCCACCAGCATTTTAAAAGCCCCCGGGACTGTCCCGGGAAGGCAGGCGGGGGGGAAGCAAAGACTTTCGCCCCCGCCAGCCTTCAGAAGAGGTCGGGGGACAGACTGTCCCCAGACCTGGTCTGAAGGCGGTTCGGTTTCCATAGGAACGCATTAATTGATTTTTAATGCATTCCTATGGGAAACCGTGCTTCGCAAGACGAAAAACTCGCAAGACGAAAAGACTTGTGGAACGAATTAATTTCGTCTTGCGAGGCACCACTGTAAATATAAAGCATATCCTTAAATTTTCTGCTAGGTAACACATTCTGTAGTAACTGGTTTGAGATTAGTGACCTAAGGACATCATAAAAAATACTTTAGTACTTTGAAAATAAATATAATCACAAAGAACACCTGGAAACTCTTGTCTGATGAAATTTTCAAGATTTTGCCGTATATATTCACGAGCCTGGTCTTCTATAATGTTTGGAGCAAAGTCCTCTGTTGAAGAGACAGCATATATTCATTTAGAATCAGAATTATGATAGCAAGTAGATGCACTAGAAAGACAATTTCTTTTATAATAAGAATATTATGCTACACGTTAATTGACTGACGGTATATCTAGTTAACTTGAGGCATCAATATGAAATCTATAATGCAATACCCAATGCTGTTAGCCTAAAGTAACAGAACCAATTACAACATATAAATCTACATTTTTGGACAAAAACTTTGCGATTAGACTGTATCTTATATTGTGGTAAGCAGTGATGTAAGAACAAAGACATATACTTTGCATTTTATATTAAATGCTACTCAATATACAACTTCCCAATGAATGTACAGGTGAAACTTGAAAAATTAGAATATCGTGGAAAAGTTCCTTGATTTCCGTAATCCAACTTGAAAGGTGAAACTAATAGATGAGATTGACTCACGACAAGCAAAGCGAGATATGTCAAGCCTTGATTTGTTATCATTGCGATGATCATGGCATACAGCTGAAAAAAATCCCAAACTAACAATCTCAGAAAATTAGAATATTCAATGAAATCAGCAAAACAAGGATGCAAATAGAGCAAGATTGGACCTCTGAGAAGCAGAAGCAGATCTCGCTTTGCATGTCATGAGTCGATCTCATCTATGAGTTTCACCATTCAAGTTGAATTACTGGAATCAATTAACTTTTCCATGATATTCTAATTTTTCGAGTTTCACCTGTATATTTTAAAACTGTTTTGTGGATTTTAAGCAGTATGCATTAGTGTACAGCCTCAGCAGTTGACCTGGTTTGGAAATTGCCAAATAGCTGCAAAACAGTGAAGGATGGCATGATAGGCAGCAGAGAAAATTGCAGGTAGGTAGGGGCACTGGAAAAGACCCTGATGTTGGAAAAGATGGAGGGCACAAGGAGAAGGGGACGACAGAGGACGAGATGGTTGGATAGTGTTTTCGAAGCCACTAACATGAGTCTGACCAAACTGCGGGAGGCAGTGGAAGACAGGAGTGCCTGGCGTGCTCTGGTCCAGGGGGCACGACGAGTCGGACAAGACTAAACGACTAAACAACAACAACAGAGGCACTTAATTCTTCCAACTACTTTCAACTTTCTTCTGCTCTCATCTTACAACCCTACCTCCAGAAATCGTTTTCTCCAGCCATCTGCAAACACACTCCCCAACTCTAACGTGGCAGAAGATTGTTGAGTGGAAAATAGCCCAAACTAAGAAAAATTACTTGACCCTGTTTATTTTGTACAAGTATTAATTTCCAAAAAATTCCAACCAAAATGAAGTTCAGTCAGCTTACTATAACACTGGATGCACACTTGATCCAAAGTATTTAAGAACTTGGGTGTTAATGGTGGCAACGGGTCCAGCTCAATTTTTTTGAAGTCTTCTGGGCAGTCCCTTTTTAGATGACCTTCTCGCTTACATAGGCTACACACAACTGTAGGTGACTGTATCAAAGAGAAAGGAAGACATACTGAAAACTTTTCTTCTCTGAGCTAAACTACACTCTCAAGCTTGCTAAATGATACGTGGGAACAAGGCCTGGTAGGAGACAGCAAACATCACCCAGCTTAAAGTATAAATGGGGAGATAATGAATATATCTGTTATCAGGAATGGCCAGACTATGGTCAATGACACTCTCTGTACATCAGTAACAGCTTATCATATTTTTATTTTTTAAAATAATATTTTATTAAGTTTTAGGAATAACAACAAACGGAAAAAAGAAAAAACACATACACAAAAATACAAAGTTATAAAATACAAAAAATACAAAAAATTAACTTAGAGAAAAAGAAAAACAGAAAAGAAAAAAAAACACATTAAAAGAAAACACAAAAATCCTCTTAACAGCTTATCATATTATACATGTCTGACTGCAACTTCCAACTGTCATGTCATACTGACCGTGTTTAAAGCCTGCCATGCTATTTGCTCAAACCTGTGAATATTTTGACATGTGGAAGAAACTCAAAATAACAGTCAGCTTGATTATGGATTGTAAAAATTATAATGCATCAATGGAATTTTTTTATTTAAAAAACAAAAAACTTGCTCCTCTAGTCCCGATTTATGACTCTGGAATTAAATGACATTTGTGGGACCAAACACACAGCCTCTAATGTAGATTAGTCCTACCTCTACAGATTAACATGCAATGGAATGAAGGAACTGCAGCATAAATAGTATTTTACAATTTAGATGTTATTACCTTGCCTTTTGTGAAAGAGTATTTATTAAACTCATAGAAGAAGTCAGATTTGCCACACTGGTCTATGAGCATGTTGCTTTCCAAAGATGCTTCTTTTTCAACATTATCTTCTTTATCCAAATCTGCCCTTGGAGGTTCATCTGCATTCTTCCTAAACTCACTGTCTTCATATTTGACAGAAATAAACAACTCTTCCTCTTCCGATAGAGGCTCTTCAACGCCAGATCCAGTGTATGTGTTATCCAGATCATCTTCAGTATTGATAACATTACCAAGTTGTCTCTGGTTTATGATACTGTGAACCTCCTCCTCCTCTTCCTCTTCTTCTTCTTCCTCTTCTTCCACTTCCTCCTCCTCCGAATTATCCATTTCAAATACTTGCTCCTGAGTTGCTGGTTCCAGTTTGATCAGGGAATCATCCAGTTCATCAGTTCCTTCTGTGCTCTCTGCATCCATGTCAACCTTGTCGTCTAGTCCACCGCCGCATTCTGAACCAAACCCATCAACAGCAGCTACTGTATTCTGAAAATTCTCCATATCAGAAATGCTGTCAGTTTCAACATCATGCTCACCAGCTGGAATGGCAAGATCTCCACTTTCACTGTCTTCATCCAAACCTTGAGTGATACCCAAACGTCCCTGCCATTTTCTATCACGTTCGTGCCCATCTTCTTCTTCCTCTTCATTTCCACTCTCTGTCTCCTCACAGCTCGGTTTATATTCCTCATTGTCGCCCGAAATAAATTCCTCAATTATGCAGTCTGAGTCCTCATGGGAAACACCTAAATGCTCTATATCGTCTGCCAACTGCTCTTCCACAAAGCTTTCAGCACCAAACACCTGAGAAGGATCCAACGCAGGTTCCTGAGGAAAATAAGAACTTTTCATGCTAGCAGTTACACAGCTGTCCATTGGCGATTTCTCTGCCTCATCATGTGCATTTTGTATGTCAGGGATGCCAGGTTTAAGAGCGCTCTTCTCCGGCTCTGAGAGTACCAAGGATTCAGCAGGTCTCTTTTGGTTGTTTTTTGTACTTTGTTTATGGGGCAAGGCAAAATACTTGTAAGTTGCCCGTAAGCAGTGAAGAATGTACTCATAAACTAGTTGACTATTAAGGGTTCTTGCCACATTCCTCTTCACAGAGTAAGGATCTGGGGAAAACAAGAGTCAAAGTCAACTATATCTCACTGAAAGTGTTACAGCAGGTCTTAATATTATCATCTCCAACCCCCAAGGTCTAGGTGAATAATAAAATTTCCTCTTGGCACTCAAAAGATCATAAAGGAGGCATCAAGTGAGCAACTCTGGGAAGCCTCTCTCCATAGCAGACACCCACTTCACAGATTTATCTATCACATCTGAGGCATGAATAAAACACACTTAAAGCTACATAAACAGATGGCTATTAAAAACCCACAGGATTTACTTCAATCATTGAACTTAAGAGAAAGCAATGAAGCTTTTTGGCCAACAGCAAGCTGCTTAAACTATGAGTGGCTAACCTTTAGCCCTCCAAGATCCCATTGAGAATACAGCTGCCACCAGTCCTGACCACTGGCTACTCTGACTGGGGCTGATAGGAGTTGAGAGTCCCAATACAATAAACCTGCCCACCAGGTGATAAGGGTCATTATGCCTGGACTGTGAAATTCTGTTCAATGCCTCATTGACAATAGGTCAAAACATTTTCATTTAGGTGAGCATGCTTATTGAGTCCAACTGCCCTGGTTTTGGGGGGTGCTACTGTTACTGTTCAAAGGGATGCGGGTGGCGCTGTGGGTTAAACCACAGAGCCTAGGGCTTGCCGATCAGAAGGTTGGCTGTTCAAATCCCCACAACAGAGTGAGCTCCCGTTGCTTGGTCCCTGCTCCTGCCAACCTAGCAGTTTGAAAGCACCTCGAAGTGCAAGTAGATAAATAGGTATTGCTCCGGCGGGAAGGTAAACGGCGTTTCTGTGCACTGCTCTGGTTCGCCAGAAGCGGCTTAGTCATGCTGGCCACATGACCCGGAAGCTATACGCTGGTTCCCTTGGCCAGTAAAGTGAGTTGAGCGCCGCAACCCCAGAGTCGGCCATGACTGGACCTAATGGTCAAGGGTCCCTTTACCTTACTGTTACTGTTCATGGAATGTGGTTATTACTTGAGTTTATTCTGCTTTTGATGGTTTTATTGCTTTATACTTGCAACTGTAAGCCACCCTGAGGGTCTCCACAGGGATGAACAATAAGAAAACTATTTTCATGAAATAGATGTTTATCAGAAATATTTTGCAGCAAATGATTCTCTAGGAGCTAGTTTACACAGCTGCTTGAGGTGAGGTGGGGCGGTGTGTGTGTGTAAACCACCTAATCTTTACCTCCAAGTGATGCAGTGATAAAACTGCTGACTGCATTGACCCGAATATAAGCCACAATTTTTTTTCTAAATTCAGGCCATGAGAAGTTAAAGTGTGGCTTATATTCACAACCTTATCATGCGGCTCCCCTCCCCAGCCCCCGAAGCAGCCCAGGAGCGCGGAACAAAGGCGTGTGTTGAGATTCTCGCATTACACTGGGTTGGACTAGATGGCTCTAGAGGTCCCTTCCAACCCATGACCAGCAGGTGCACAGAGGTGGCTTGCCACAAAGAACCAATAGTGATGGGAGACCAATGTAAAGGCATGCTCAGCTGAACTGTTGTTCTATGCGCCACGGCCAAAACCAAGAGTCCTTAGACAGTTGTAATGAACGCAAATAGAGAAAACAACAAAACAAAACTTAGTTTGAGTTTTCTCAGCTGTAGCTAATACTGACAGTAAGACCTGTTTGGAGGGTTCTAAGCAGAGGTTGGGTGGCTATCATATATGATTTAGTCGAGCTTCCGGCATTGCAGGGGGTTGGACTAGATGACCGCAGGGTCCCTTTGCAGATTCTATGATTTGAGGGGTACCTGCTTAAGAAGAATGTCAAAAGAGGGGGAAAGGATAGCCTGCTTTAAATGCCAAACAATACACATTTCTCCAACAGGCAATTCAAATTGGACCTTCCTGCAAACAAACTACTTTCAAATACCTTCCACAGCAATCCGTTTTTTAGGCCAGTCCTTCGATTCACGAGACACTTTTTCTTTGAGGCGTATGCTGATGACTAAGTCAGCCAAATTAAACTCCAGGGCGTAGAAACGAAGCAGTTCAACCCAGAGCTGTCCAACTGGGACTAAACATTGATGATCCGAATCGAACACTAAAGGAACCTGCCAATTAAAACAAAGGCTGGATTATCTTATTTGCCTGGCATCTGCACTCCAAAGCCGAAAAAAAGGCAGTATCACACTTTGGCCTAGATTTTGAAGATTTAAGTTCAAGTGAAGTACAGTGGACCCTCGGGTTACGTATCTCTCTGGATACGTAATCTTCGGGTTGCGAAAGCGGCAAACCCAGAAGTATTTTTCCGGGTTTCGCCGCTTGCGCATGCGCAGCACTCTGCGCACCACACACATGCACAGAAGCGCTCTATTGTGCTGCGCACATGCGCAAAAGCGATGCCTCTGGTTATGGATTTTTGGGGGGTGTTTTTGGACCCCGGAATGAATTAAATCCGTATCCAGAGGGTCCACTGTAGGAGAAAGAGAGCTGTAGTTCGGAATTTACCATATATGCTCCCTGTACTGTATTTGCATTCATCGACTGTCATGCTGGGACCAAGTAAGTATGTACCCCAAATGAGTCCACCAGGGGAGTGAGCAGGTGGCCTAGGAATGCCTTCCCACACTGGAGAATGAAGGGAAGAAAGCCTTTCTCCTCTTCGTCTCTCCCTCACTGTCACCAAGGAAAGGAAGTCTGCATTTAAAAACAGCAGACTTCCTTCTCTGGGAGGCAGCAGAACAGCACGGGGACATGAGGGGGAGACTTGCTCCCCTTCACCCACCACCAGTGGTAGCAGGAGAGCACAGGGGTAGGCAAGCTTCTTTTGGCCAAGCTGTAAAGCTAAATGGGCGGAGGCAGCAGCCCCTAGACAAGGGCGAATAAATTTGCAGCTGTACAGTGCAATCCCGTACTCAGATCAGCAAGATGCGCAAAAAAATCATGGGATTAGATAATACAGTGGTGCCCCGCAAGACAAATGCCTCCCAAGACGGGAAACCCACAAGACGAAAGGGTTTTCCGTTTTGGAGGTGCTTCGCAAAACGAATTTCCTATGGGCTTGCTTCGCAAGACGAAAATGTCTTGCGAGTTCCTGCAGGGTTCCCCCCCCTTTCCCAAGCCACTAAGCCGCTTATCAGCTGATCCGCTAAGCCGCTTATCAGCTGATCCGCTAAGCCGCTTATCAGCTGATCCGCTAAGCCGCTTAACAGCTGATCCGCTAAGCCGCTTAACAGCTGTTCCGCTAGGCCGCTTAACAGCTGATCCGCTAGACCGCTAATCAGCTGATCCGCTAAGCCGCTTACCAGCTGATCCGCTAAGCCGCTAATCAGCTGATCCGCTAATCAGCTGATCCGCTAAGCCGCTTATCAGCTGATCCGCTAAGCCGCTAATAAGCTGATGCGCTAAGCCGCTTATCAGCTGATCCGCTAAGCTGCTAATCAGCTGATCTGCTAAGCCTCTTATCAGCTGATCCGCTAAGACGCTTATCAACTGATCCGCTAAGCCGCTTATCAGCTGATCCGCTAAGCCGCTTATCAGCTGATCCGCTAAGCCGCTAATCAGCTGATCCGCTAAGCCGCTTATCAGCTGATCCGCTAAGCCGCTTATCAGCTGATCCGCTAAGCCGCTTATCAGCTGATCCGCTAAGCCGCTAATCAGCTGATCCGCTAAGCCCGCTAAGCCGATAATAGCGCTAAGCCGCTAATGGGCTTGCTTCGCAAGACGAAAAAACCGCAAGACGAAGAGACTTGCGGAACGGATTCTTTTCGTCTTGCGAGGCACCATTGTACCGAAGTATTTTAGGGACCCAAAGACAGACAACAGAATTTCTATCTGACATTATTACAGCTGGAAGTAGTCATACCTCTTGTTATGTTTGCTTCAGGTTGCACATTTTCAGGTTGTGTCCCGCGGCGACCCGGAAGTACCGGAAAGGGTTACTTCAGGGTTTCGCTGCTTGCGCATGCGCAGACGCGCAAAATGACGTCACGCGCATGTGCAGAAGCAGTGAATCGCGACCTGTGCATGTTGCGTTCTGCTCATGTTGCGAACGGGGCTCCGGAACGGATCCCATTCGCAACCAGAGGTACCACTGCACTTGACTTCAAACATCAGATTATCAGAGCACAAGCTTCATTAGACAGGCTCTATCAAACATTTTGACATAATTCTTCAAAATCATCAGACAGTACCTTCAACAGACATATGTTTAAAGAAAGTGTTTGAGGCAATATAAAAAACAGCACAATCGTTTCTTGTTTAATTCTAGATTGCTGCTACTTTTTAAAAATAAAAGTGTGTGAAGGGTTTAAAACTTAAATTCCAGTTTTGATACCTTTCCCCGCTTAGGAGAGGTTTCCTTTGAAGAGGCAGGATCCTCAACAGCAGGATTGTGCTCCCAGACCACAATGTCATCTTCAACTTCTTTTAGATTGAAGTTCACTAGTTTGTTCAATGAAAACCCTCCAATCTAGCAACAGGGGAAGAGAAAAGGATTAGAAGTCAAATTCCTCTCAGCAAGCTTCCCGTGAGTCTAGGATCCCCCCCCCCCGAACAGTCACTGTCCACTTGGACCCCATCAAGCTTCATAAAGGTAAAGGAACCCCTGACCATTAGGTCCAGTCGTGACCGACTCTGGGGTTGCGGCGCTCATCTCGCTTTATTGGCCGAGGGAGCCGGCGTACAGCTTCCAAGTCATGTGGCCAGCACAACTAAGCCGCTTCTGGCGAACCAGAGCAGGGCACGGAAACACCGTTTACCTTCCCATGGGAGCGGTACCTATTTATTCTACTTGCACTTTGACGTTCTTTTGAACTGCTAGGTTGGCAGGAGCAGGGACCAAGCAACGGGAGCTCACCCCGTCATGAGGATTCGAACCACCAACCTTCTGATCAGCAAGTCCTAGGCTCTGTGGTTTAACCCACAGTGCCACCCACGTCCCGCATCAATCTTCATAAGAGACTATAAATTTTTCTTCCAGTTCCTCATCGCTTTGCACATACAATGTTATCTCCTCTGACATTACTTTTGCTAGTCACATGGCTTATAGATGACTTGGATTTTTTGTTATGAGCCAATACTGCTACCTTAATTTTGTGCTTTGTGTCAGCCTTTCTTGTTTTTTTTTCTTGTTTTTTTTTTAAAAAACCACACACACACACCCTCACCTTCCTAAAACTGCACTCGAGATAGCTTGTCAAGATCATCGATATAAAAACAATAAATAATCTAAACATATAAAAACAGGAGCCAAACCAAAACTATTGTTATAGCAGGAGTAAAATCTTGCACAGGTGAACAGGTCGACTCTTCAGAGACTCTGGACCCAAAGAGTTGAGGGTGTTAAAGTTCAACATCAGCACTTTGAACTGTGCTTGGAAGATATGGTCATCATCACAATCTCTGTTAATAACTCAATCACCATGTTCTGAACCAGATGAACTTGGGATTTCATCAACCTGAATGCTGTGACGTCATCTGCTAACCTCGCTGTTCCGACAGAGACAGACAGACAGACTCCAGGTAATTTATTAATTTAAGTAGCACTGGTATCAATGCAGGTCCTTGTGGGACCTCACTGTTAACTCTCTCCCACTTAACAATTTGGAAGAGGGTTTTTTTTATATATCTTACATCATAACTGCTAGTTCACCTAGGAGTCTTTGGTAAAGAAGTTTCTTCAAAACCTTTAGAAACCTCATATAACATCTGCCAGATCAGATGTGAATTGCAAACCATGATTTCATCAGATTGGGGTGTATTAAAGCTGAGAGGAGGGCAAGAGGAAACATTTGAGCTTGTGGAACTCGGAGGAATGTCTAGATGCTGCTACTGTTTGAAATGCATTCTTTCTCTCTCTTCAATACTTTTTATAGAAGTTTAAGAAACCTTTATGCAAGGCGCGCTTACCCATGATCCTAAATATACAGGCAGAAAGGGCTCTTTCCTCTGTTGCAGAAAGAAAATGACCATTAAAGCAAAGACATAAGGTGGTAATCCACCCTCTTCAGGACGATCTGCACAACAGAGCTATAAGAAAGGAAAAGGAAACATCATTGAAGAGCACTGTGAGCAAGCTTCAGAATCCTATTAGATGTGGCCTGCTGTTAAGGTAATGCTGCTATAGTATGGAGATCACAAGCACCCCGCAGGCTCACATCCTTCTACGTCCCCCACTTTCGCTGTGTGAAACCCCCCCCACGCCTTTCATGTTTAGAGCAAAGATAGAGAAGTGTTACATATGAACAGGAACTTTCACTCAGATAAAACTGCTTGCAAACCCACTTCTATCCATGGCTAGCCAAGCATCATTGTAGCTATTAACACACTACCATTATCAGCTCTGAAAATGAACAGAATGGGAGAAGTTACACATCAGAAGAGGGGGAAGAGGAAGGTGTGTGAGCTCAAAGAGCACTTCCAATCACCTAACTGTGATTATGATATCAGGAAACATAATGTCTATACTTCAGTGGACTTCAGTATTGGGTACAGATCTCGGATCCCTGATTTGAGTGTTCTTTTTTTTTTAAGGAGGTAGGAAACATGGCTTTGAAAGTTTGGGCAATGTATTTTAGTGAACAAAAAAAGTGTGCTGACTTTGACTCTGCCCATGAATAGTTATGATCACACAAAGCCAGGATTACAACAGAAGCTATCTGTTCCAACTTATGTCATACCTTAGGAATACTTCTGTGCTTGGTTAGATATAGATACATAGGTGAAACAAGTCTTACCTCCAAGGTCTTGCCTGATTTGAAGCACCAAGCTATATATAAAATAGCTAAACTTGAAGGGGCTGCCTCAGGTTTCTACCATTTTCCAATCACTTGCTAGGACTATTGTTTCAGAGTTATAGCAAGTTGGAGGCCACACAAATTCTTCAGAAAGAAGTATGTTTCCTAATCCAACATTCAAATGCTACTAAACAGAGTTCAGGTGTTGGAAAATTTAGCTGTGATTGTCTAAAGCTAACTCCCCCCCCCCATGTTTAAGAAACACGTTATTTCAGATAAAGTGGCTGGGGAAACCCAGCCAGATGGGCGGGATATAAATAAGAAATTATTATTATTATTATTATTATTATTATTATTATTATTATTATTATTATTATTGTAGCTGGCATGCAACATTCAATCATGAATGCAGAAAGGTTCAGCTAGCTCCAAAGCGTTAAGTACATTTGCTTAAATTAATTATATATACAGAATAAAGTTTTTTTAAAATTAAAAATTAAAGGACAGAGTACACATTGTACACACAACCTTAATCATGGCCAGTGTTAGAAACCGAGATATGAAAGCTAGGAGCTACATGGCACTTTGAACCGAGGTTATGGGCACAACAACGGAATGTCTAGGTGTGCTTTTTAATAACAAGAATACAAAGCTGAAAATGAACGAACTGCAGCTAAAATATTATGTTCCTTGTTCACATGGTCTAGGTCCTTTCCCTGCTCCCCCCCACCCCCGCTAATATTCTTAAGAGGGTCTCTTCTCCAGTCTTCAGAGTAGCTGGAAATAGGGAGACAGAAAAAGGTCCTCCTTTCCTTCTACTCTGCAGTTTTAATCTGAAATCTTAGGTGCAGTATTGAACCCAGAGCTCAGACACTGCTCGAGCTAATAAAATTCCCTGTCGCAAAATGCGCCTAGAACAATGGGATTTTTGAACACTGATCATGGCAAACAATGTAAGTATTTGTGCTTTGCTACAAAGCCAGACTTACCTTGGCCCAGTGTCTAAAGGCAATTACCAGGGACACAAGAGGAGGTTCTAGTTTTCCTAGTTTAGCCAAGTGATTTGTTGTCAGCCAAGCGTTTTCATTCCCAGCACTTACTCTGCAAACAAGGCCACTAAAATGATAAGAGACAGATATGTAAAAACCATATTTTCACTCCCTAGGAAAAGCAAACTAAGGGTAGAACTGGAAATGAGTGGATACCGCAGAAAACAGCATTTCCTTATTTCTCCCAGAAATATGGCAGAAATAAGCAAGATATGACATCATGACTACAATGTTGCTGCATCACATGCTCTTCTACTAAATGTTATTCAGGAGGTGAGGAAGCGGAACAGCTGTGAAACTGGTATTTTCAGTGGCAGTCACTGAATGGGTGGTTCTAAAGACTTAAATCACAGCCGCCATGATGTTTGTTAATTCACAGATGAGATACCTGCTTGAAGAGCGAGATTTTTCTATTTAGAGTTGAATCAGGCGGTTGGATTAACATGCGATAACAGGGGCCAGTGTTGCATATATAACAATCACAGTTATTGGATCCTAACTTATGTTTGCTTTATTGTTGTATGAAAGCTCATCTGTATACTATGGTGAATCCTCATTAGTAGGGTTTGAAGAAAGACAGGCTAATGGATTGTCATCCTAACAAGGAAGCAGCTAGAAGATTTTCTGCTTAAATGTCTGTGCTGAAGCTATAATAAATATATACATTATGACTGCATAAAACTCACTTGATGTGACGTGGATTATGCTTAATTACAGTCATTACTTGCATTAGCTTTCTAACAGACAATTATGCTTTGGAACAGCACTTTAATGACTCTTAAAAACTACATTAGCCTACTTTTTAATAGATGATTTACTTAATTCAGTTGGTAAACAAGCGCTATGTAAATGTAAACCATTTAATTAGGCTATGGCTCTTATTAACATATTAACATATTAATAAACTGTAACAGCTTTAAGTGGTGCTATGTAAATGGTTAGAAAAATATACCAGAGTGTAGTCCTTTCCCTGTTTAATATTAAAGTTGTGCCAGCTGTTCTTGATGTTTCTCATAGCACAAATGTGTCTACTGAGAAGTTCTGAGTTCAATGGGGCTTACTACCAGGTAAGCAGGAACAGGATTGAAGCCTTGGGGAGATATCCAACATTAGTCATATTCAAAGTAGTCTCATCAAAGTCAATAGACCTAAGTAACTTAAGTCACGAGTCTACTATGAGCATGACTTAGCTTGATGTTATCTTAGTAAGACCCTAACCCTAAACTTATTTACAAGAAACTACAGCTGGGATAAGACTTTATGCTTGCATCACATGTGGAAATTGCTTCTTTTTGTTTTGTTTCTTTTGCCCTTTGAAGGCAAGGGTCCAGAACTGAAGTGCTTCTTAGGGCACTGACGAGAGTGGAAGAAGCAGCCCTTACTGTTAGATTCTAATTTGTTTGCTCCCATTACTATGGGAATCAATATATTTGGAATGATTTAATACAGAAGCCAACAGAGATGTGTGGATCTTTAATTTACATTGTTCAATACTATACACACACACAAATTTGCTATCAGAGACCTTTGTTTTTCTTTGCACACCACCACAGGCACTCTAGCATGGAAATCTGCATCAACATCAACAAAAGATTCTAAGGAGGGGAAAAAGAAAGCCACATTAATCATGGTACTGAAGAAAAATAAGATGCAAAAACTGTCTCACACACAGAAGAGCAGAGGAAAATCTTCTACAGTGGTGCCTCGCAAGACGAAATTAATCCGTTCCGTGAGGCTCTTCGTATAGCGGTTTTTTCGTCTTGCGAAGCAAGCCCATTGACAGCTTAGCGGATTAGCGCTACAGCTGTCAAGCGGCTTCCAGCGATCAGCTGTTAAGCGGCTTATCAGCGGAACAGCTGATAAGCGGCTTAGCGGCTTAAAAAAAGGAAGAAAAAAGTGAAAAAAACCCGCAGGGGGATGCAAGATTTTTTTCGTCTTGCGAAGCAACCCCATGGGGGAATTCGTTTTACGAAGCGCCTCCAAAACGGAAAACCCTTTCGTCTAGCGGGTTTTTCGTCTTGTGAGGCGTTCGTCTTGCGGGGCACCACTGTACTCCCTTGCTGGTCTTTTACAGTGGTGCCTCGCAAGACGAAAAGAATCCGTTCCGCGAGTCTCTTCGTCTTGCGGTTTTTCGTCTTGCGAAGCAAGCCCATTAGTGGCTTAGCGGATTAGCGGCTTAGTGGATCAGCTGATAAGCGGCTTAGTGGATCAGCTGTTAAGCGGCTTAGCGGCTTGGAAAAATGGGGGGGGGGGAGGAAAAAAAACCCACAGGAACTCGCAAGACATTTTCGTCTTGCAAAGCAAGCCCATAGGAAATTCGCTTTGCGAAGCACCTCCAAAACGGAAAACCCTTTCATCTAGCGGGTTTTCCGTCTTGCGAGGCATTCGTCTTGCGGGGCACCACTGTACATTCACATGTATGCAGTTTTCATGTGACAACTACAGCCATCCCATTGATGCTATAATGTGCTGGTTCTCCTGATAAATACCTCTTCAATACATACAGGGTTCAGCTGTCAGTGGGCAAAACATTTGCCCAAATGAATGGAGCTTCAGATGGTCATCTGAATCCATTCTTAGACTGCAAAAATTAAAGACCAGAAGAAACCCTCTAATGATACGAATAAATAAAACTAGTCAGGAACAACAACAACTGTTCCGCTTAAGCCACACAAACCCATGGGCCTGATCCGTCACAGCTTGACCAGTGGTTCAGGCCCTTAAAATAAGAGATATAAATGCAGCAGTGTTTGCCTGTTCTTTCTCTCTTTTGAGTAAGTAAACAGACATTTTTGGGCACAGTAGTATCTCTGCCATATTAAATCATACATTTGAAGATTAAGGTACTTATCTAAGTTTCAATTCACACATATATTTTTGTCTTCAGTCAGCTTCTATTAATTACCAAGGTATTAAAAAAGGGCCACCAGCTACCTGTTTTTATAAGCATAATGGAAACAGGCAAATGAATATCTTTATCCAGACATGACGCTTGGTCCACATGGTGCTGATTAGGTGGCTGAGCTTGAAAAAACACCCATAAAGCAATGGCTCAGGAGTAACTGCTAATAGTAATCATAATAATAATTTTATTAATTATACCCCACCCATCTGGCTGGACTTCCCCAGGCACACTGGGCAGCTTACAGCAGATCTAAAAACATCAAGCGCTAAAAACCTCCCGATAAAGGGGTGTCTTCTTAAAGTTGTGTAAATCTCCTTGACATTTGAAGGGAGGGTGTTCCACAGAGAGGGCACCACTACCGAGAAGGCCCTCTGCCTGGTTCTTTGTGGCTTCATGCCATTTAGGGATTTAAAGGTCAGCACCAACACTTTGAATTGTGCTCGGAAACTAGGAGCCAATGAAGGTTCTTTGGGATCTTTTTAATGTATTTATTAAAGATGTGGAAGTATGTGATAAGAAGGCAAACCATGTTAAGATAACTGACAGGCAAACAGAACCAACAAAATGACTGGCGAGACAAGTCTACGGGCTATGTTTACACTCACAATAAAATGTGTGGCTTAGTAGTACGCAGGTTGTACTTACTGATCAGTTTGTATAAGTGACACCTCTGTTGGTGTATATAAAATCAGGAACGATTGTTTCAGAAAATGATGCACCAACTAGCATTAAATGCCAAGGACTGCCCGTGTTACAAACCTTATTTTAATTATTGGTATTCGTTAGCCAATCTGCTTTATTCGGGGTTCTTAAAAATAGTTACAGTGGAGTTTTGTCCACCATCTTAATGCAGGTTTTGGGGTGAAGTGGCAATTCCTGATTCTAGCCTGTGGAACCAGCAGTCAATATTCCACATAAATCAAGACAGAGTACAAGGATATAAGAACCTAAGAGCCCACTGTATCAGGCCCATGTGGTCCAGTATTCTGTTCTCACAGTGGCCATCCAGACATCAGATCACTTCCATTTTCCTTCAATCTTCCCTTATAAACCATCTCTTTTAGCCTTTTCCTCATATCCTGAATGAAGCCTTAACAACAACGAGTTGATGGGTTGCGGTTGTGTATGGCCAAGTGCATACTATAGAGGTGTTGCCTCTTTTTCTGCTACCTGATACATGCTAACACCTAGGCCCCATCAGCTCTAAGAAACATTTGGCTATACTTTTCTCCTGTAGCCAAAATTTCTGGGGAGCCATTATGATCCATATGATTTCTCCATTCTTTTTCTCAAGCTATGGTTTGTTGGGCTTTGGATGAGCTGCTTTGAAAGAATTATAAATCAACCATTCCAATCCAGACATCTATCTAGTACCAACTTCCACCACTGTGTTAATACTCTCTCCTCTTAGTTGCTGTATGAAAATAGGGACAATCAGTGGCGTAGCGTGGGGGGTACAGGGGCGGCCAGCCGCACCGGGCACAACATCTGGGGGTTAGGGGGCGCAAATCCACGGGTTAGGGGGCACAAATTACTTGCCTTGCCCCGGGTGCTGACAACCCACGCTACGCCACTAGGGACAATGGCACCAATCATTAGATACAGGCAGTCCTGTCCACTGCCTACCCTCAAGAGATATTTGTTTGGTGCTACTTGCACAGAAATGACATTCTCACCCAATGTAGGTGAGGACATGGCTAAGTCGAGATATGAATGAATGGGCCTTACCACTATTCTTCAGGCTCTCTTGTACAAGTAAGAGAACATCTGGTTGGGACATCTATAAAGAACAGCAAAACAAAACTATAAAATTTTAACATTTACTGATGTTATTATTTATTTTGAAATATTAGTATAGTATTTTGTGACATTTAACTTGGGAAAACTAGCTGTCCGGTGGTTGGTACTTTAAAAAGAAGAGGTGGCTTTAATGCAAAATAATAATAATAATAATAATAATTATGATAACCAGACAATCATTCAGTGCATGTATTCACAGCAGTGACCTGTAATCAGCTGAGGAATGACTGCTGGGAAATATGCAGAAAGAAGAAACACCATGGTACATCTGTGTCAGCACAACCAGACACCCTCAATTGCCCCAGTTGCAACAAAACATCTCTCTCCCATATCGGTCTCACAGCCACAGCATGTGCTGTAACTCTCCAATGGTTTGACTCTTCCACTGTCTCTGGAGACAGATGGATGCCAACCAATAACCATATTAAAAAAGAGAATCTCATTAAAACTTCAGTTCACATCAATAGTTATTTGAGGTTTTGTATATGCATCTTTGCTATGCTTTGCTTTGCTTTTATAAACTGCTCAAATTTATAATTTTCCCAGAACTGTAGGCATGCATGTTGATTTTTATAGTACCATTATGGCTGCTATGAACCATGTAAACTTAATTTGGCAGCAAAGCTGCTAGCATCCCCTTTATACAATATTTCCTGAAGAAAATGATTACTTACATTAGCTGGAAACTGGATATCTAGATTTACATCTGAGTTTTTGAAACCAAATCTGCTGCAAGAAGAGCCATACAGTCTTAGAGAACAATCTATAGTGAATGAAAATGGAAAATTTCAATTTGAAATGCAGAACAAGGGAAAATACTTTCTTCTCCACAAAGAAGTCCTGACCAGAGCAGATCCAGGAATAACAGGAGTTTACACTCCCCACATCCATTCCTGGTTAACTATGTTCTATCCATGTTTAAAGGACATGAATATGAATCTGATTTAGCGATATTTAAGCACTGCTTATTTTTAGCCATTATGCCGGCTTCTCCTTTAGCAGTTCATCTATTTTACAGAGCTGGGTCTATATTTTGCATCAAGTAACTAAGATACTGGGATGCGGGTGGCGCTGTGGGTAAAACCTCAGCGCCTAGGACTTGCCGATTGCATGGTCGGCGGTTCGAATCCCTGCGGGAGGGTGAGCTCCCGTCGTTCGGTCCCAGCTCCTGCCCACCTAGCAGTTCGAAAGCACCCTTAAGTCACGTAGATAAATAGGTACCGCTTTATAGCGGGAAGGTAAACGGTGTTTCTGTGTGCTGCTCTGGTGCCGGTTCGCCGGAGCAGCTTCGTCACGCTGGCCATGTGACCCGGAAGTGTCTCCGGACAGCACTGGCTCCCGGCCTCTAGAGTGAGATGAGCGCACAACCCTAGAGTCTGTCAAGACTGGCCCATACGGGCAGGGGTACCTTTACCTTTTTAACTAAGATACCATGGAAATACAACCTGGATCACCATTTGTTAAAGACAATTATAATAAAATGTTACCTGGCAATTTCTGATGCAATACACTTTCCATGGCAGTTTTAACTCCAAGCCGTTGTTCCAAGTCTTCATTGTTTAAACCAAACTCTTGCACTACTTTCTCAATGGCAACACCAATAGCTTCAATCTGCAAAGGCGTTGGTGGAGGTAGGGCAGTCAGCAGTTGTTGTTCTTGCTTTTCCTTTAGAGATAATATGCAAGAAATATATAATTTTTTTCTCTCAGAATCATTTTAATAATGTAAAAAGTACAGTTTACCTACTTTTATTTCTCCATACTATTTTGTGTTGTTGTTTTTTTGGGCGGGAGAACCAATTCTAATGTCCCTGCAAAGAGCATTTCCAAAAGTATGTCCTCTTAATAGCTAAAACATCACAGATAATATTTACTCACAGAAAAGCATTTCTTGTGCAAGAGAAACAAATGTAGGAAGACGTACTATGTACTCCTATTTGTATTGTGGGAGTAATGCGCATAACAGTTTGCAGAACAAAAAGGTCCCTAGGTAACCCAAGGAGCTTACAACATAAATTCAACGTTGTTTAGAAAAATGACAGCAAGGGTAACAGGCATCAACATGGCAAGCCAGATGCCAAGAGAAAAGAAAGGTATTCATGACATGGTAAAAAACCCCACCAAAAAGAGGGCAAGGGAGGCCATTTTAAGCAGGGGATTTCAAATCCGTACCTTGGCTTCCTGCTCATGCCCAGATCCAGCATGAACCAAATGCTCCAACTCGAAAGGCTTCCACAACCTTGCCACTTTCTGATCTCGGCTCTCTTAGCCAAGTACATCCCTGGCTGCAACATTCGTTCCTGCGTTTCAACCTCCCTCAGCTTCCTCAAGGTCTCTGGCTCCCACAAATGGCCTTGCTATTTCCCCCTTGCACCACCATCCGAAGAAATCTTTTCCGGTAGGGATTTGGACTACTGAGTCAACAACTTTCCTAATCAACTCCCTAGAGCAAGCATGGGACATGGGTGGCGCTGTGGGTTAAACCACAGAGCCTAGGACTTGCCGATCAGAAGGTCGGCGGTTTGAATCCCCGAGACGGGGTGAGCTCCCATTGCTTGGTCCCTGCTCCTGCCAACCTAGCAGTTCGAAACCACGTCAAAGTGCAAGTAGATAAATAGGTACCACTCCAGCGGGAAGGTAAACAGCGTTTCCGTGCGCTGTTCTGGTTTGCCAGAAGCGGCTTAGTCATGCTGGCCACATGACCTGGAAGCTGTATGCTGGCTCCCTCGGCCATTAAAGTGAGATGAGCGCCGCAACCCCAGAGTCAGCCACAACTAGACCTAATTGACCCTTTACCTTTACCTTCAGAGCAAGCATGGCTCACCTGCTTCAGCCCAAGGACTGCATGTTTGGCTGCAGGCCACTTCCTCTTGCACATACATGCAGCTCACAACATGCACCTATTCCCCCTCCCTGCGTCATCTCTATTGCTCCCTCCCCACTAGTTATAGGTCCCAAGCACAGAACATCCTGCCCCGAAGCAGGGAAGGTTGGAATAAGGTTGCTAGGAGGGGGCAATGTAGGGGCTCCCATGTTTAGCTGCTGCTGCTCATCAGCTACCATACTGACATGTGATATTTTGAGCTTTCTCTTAATAATCTGCAAAACACACACACACAAAACCCCTGTAATGCTTCTATAGCTCTGACTGGGCGTTGACTCACCTTTATGTTTTTCTTGTGTCTCTTTTCTTTAATATGCTTATGAGCAAAAGCCACCGACTCAATCAAAGTATCGCATAATTTGCAAGTGTATTTGGCTGTTGGGTAACTTCGAGGGCGCTAAGGAGAACACAATGTATTAAAATGTATTGATTTTAATTTATTTATTTCCTAAAATTTATTTACCGCTTGATGGTAGAAAACAACAACTTCAAAGTGGTTTACAGAAAAATTTCAACTGTAATTTAAAATACGGTCATACCTCGAACGCCTTGGGAGTCTAACATTCTGGCTTCCGAACAATCAAAAACCGGAAGTGAGTGTTCCAGTTTTTGAATGTTCTTTCAGAAGCCAAACGTCCGACGGGGCTTCTCCAGCTTCCAATTGGCTGCAGGAGCTTGCTGCAGCCAATCAGAAGCCGCGCTTTGGAAGTCAAACGTTTCGGAAGTCAAGCAGACTTCTGAAACAGATTCTGTTCGACTTTCGAGGTACGACTGTATACACCAAGTTTAAACCACAATAAAATAGACTAAAACAAATCAAAGCTTCTACAAATATATCATTTCACAGTGTTCCTGTCAAGACGAGTCACCTGGACTCAGAGTCAAACCATTTGTCAGAAAACATCTAGGATAATTTAAATAGCACTGAGAAGTAGCATTTCAGTCCTATAGGAAAGCTGTGATATGTATCTCCATTCATGCTGAACGGACCTTATTTCCAGTTCACTTAACAGCATGGTCTTTCCTGCACAGGCATGATACTCATATTGAAACATCTACGTACTACCTATTAAATCAGGCAGCTCCCCTGACTCTAAAAATTGCTTAAGGTCCAATAATGTGCCTTTGATTCAGATCTGAAATGATTTTTACATATTCATTCCTTGGGCCTAAATCTGAGCTGCACATTGATTGCTTCAATATCTGTGATGACAAGTGAGAATTTCATTAATAAAAATTACCCAGACATTTCATATTCCTGGATCAGCTCAACATTTAAGTTATGTTAATGACTTTGTTGTGTGATTTGAATTTTTACAAGAGACTATGGACATGGGAGTTAACCACTTCAAAGGAATTCTTTCCTTGAGAAGAGAGGGGAGAATTAGACGGACTAACTCTCAACACACACCCTCCTGAAAGTGTCTGCAACCGTACAGAGATGTGACTTTTAAGAAGGATCTGGGTAAGCTTTTCCAATTTTTTTATTCTAAGGATAGTACTGTGGCTTATGATGTTTAGCATGAATTACATCAGATCATCAGTGTATCACAGAAATGGTAAGAATACTTATATAGCATTCCAGCTATGTCTCTGCTCTTTAGATTTTCTACCTATTGACCATTTTGCTGAATGTTAAAAAAACCTTCAAATATTCATACAGTAGGTCTACTCTGCCCAATGCAAGATTCATTAAACCCAAGTAATAAATTACAGGTGTTCATCCAAATTATTGCTACTCATCATAATGAACAAGGAGCACTATCCCCTTGTAAGCATTTCCAAATACATAAAAGTAATCTGTGGTTAAACATGTTCCTTGCTTTCCCAAGTCCTTTCCCACCACTGCTGCTCTTCTCATTTGCCAAGCATATTCCTAACTGGTATTCTTCAGTACCAATATTGCACATTTCACCCCAAAACAAGAATATATATATTGCAGAAATAGCTACCTTCCTCAGCCTGTAAATGAAGTCTCGCTTAAGTCGCTCTTCAGCCTGTTGAAGCCCTAGCAATTCTTTTGCTGTCAGCAAAGACTCATCTATAACCGGCCCGTCCATATCCTCCTCTTGATCGTTTTCTTCTTTTCTTATCCGTCTTGATCTTCTTGGCTTTCTATGTTTCTTTGTTTCTTTGGAACAGTTATTAGAACAAAGTTGCTGTAAGTGCACGGCACAAATAACGACTGTGACCTTAGTGCATTTCCGCACCTAAACAAACCATCATTGAGAAACCATTCAAGCTTCAGATGGACTCTACAGTTGCGATGCAAAAACTCTTTGAGTTTGCAACCCAACAAGGGAAGGCACAACATAACATAAGGCACCTAGAATATGAAAAGATGTGCAGTACCATCCAATGCCCCCATTGTACCCAGCAAGACTTCATTTGCAACCCTATCCTTTGCTCACTTACCTGGGAGTAAGTCCCTTTGCCCTCTCACTAGCCATATATAAAACTTTGCTGTTACTGTGCATAGGGTTGCAGTCTTAAAGTATCACTGCTTTTATCTTCCTACAAATGCTGTTTTGGGAACCTTTTTAATGTACCGTATTTTTCGCCCTATAAGACACACTTTTCCCCCTCCCAAAATGAAGGAGAAATCTGGGTGCGTCCTATGGGGCGAATGCAGGCTTTCGCTGAAGCTTGGAGAGCAAGAGGGGTCGGTGCACACTGACCCCTCTTGCTCTCCAGGCTTCAGGAACACATCCGCAGCCTAAGCAGCCCTGCGGAGGTCCCACAGGGCTCCCTACGCTGTGGATAGCAGCCTGCTTCCCGGAGCGATGGGCGCCCTGAAAGCAGAGCGCCCGGCGCTTCGGGAACACATCCACAGCCTAGGCAGCCCTGCGGGAGGTCCCACAGGGCTCCCTACGCTGCGGATAGCAGCCTGCCGCCCGGCGCAATAAGCGCCCTGAAGCAGAGCGCTCCGCCCGCCGGACAGACATCGTCCAGCCCCACTAGTTCGGGCGACAGCAAGGAGGCGCAGCGCTGCCATCCCGCTGTTCCTCAACCTGGTTCGGTTTCCCCAACCTGGTTTTGGGGGGAAATAAAGGGAATTTTTTTCCTTTATTTCCCCCCCCCCCAAAAAAACTAGGTGCGTCCTATGGGACGGAGCGTCCTATGGGACGAAAAATACGGTACTTATTAAAGAAGTGGAAATACGTGATAAGAAGGCAAACCATGTTAAGATAATTGACAGGCGAACAGAACCAACAAAATGATGAAGTACATTGAAGTGGATTTTTTATTTGGACTCAAATGCCAATAGGGTTGCTGTGGACCCCAGAAACTGTCTGGAATACAGTAAGCCCTCAACGTACACTGGGGTTACTTGCACTTAAAGCCAAAGTTGCATATGGGTGGGACTGCTTGTTTCCCCCTCCCCCCCAACGCCTGTCCCCTTTTTTATTTATTTTTTAATTATTTGCCAAGCACATAAAGCTGAATGTGCACAAATTAAATGTGTGCAAGTTGTCAGGCTTACAGTATTTGCAAACCTTTTTTTTGCCATGTGAACCACTTCACACTCTGTGTACTCCTCAACAATTATGGGGTCAGCTGTCCTGTGTTGCCCTGTTTTTCAGTTTAAAAAAAAGTTTCACTTACTTATGGGTCCAATTTACCTATCGGGACAAATGGGAAAGTGAAACTATCAATGCCTAAGCTCATTGAGACCCACCCCATCCCCAAGCAACTTCTCCAAATAGGGTAGGAAAACCTTAGCATTTTGCCTATATCAAAATTTCCATTTTTATGTGCTTATACCACTTCAAAAGCACTGTAATAGATTTTTATGTTTGTATGTGTATATCATATATATAGAAACAGAACAAAATGTACGTTCCTATGCACACACAAAACTTATAAAGGATCCCAGGAGTCAATTTTAACACACACACACACACACACACACGTTAATTCTGCTCATAGCTGTCAATGTTTTCCTTTTTTTAAGGGAAATTCCCTTATTCCAGATAGGATTCCTCGCAAGAAAAGGGAAAAGTTGACAGCTATGATTCTGCTCCAAATTGGCTTTTATCTTAACATAGTGCAGACTCACAACACTGATTTCTTTTTTGTAATATAGGTGGTGATCATTTTGCATGGGGTTCCATACCTGGCCCCCACCTCGTTCTGCCATTTTCCAGGTCCAAAAGAACCCAAATGTCAGTGACTGCACATCAATGGGATGCACCTAAAATGGTTGTCATCTGAATTTTTTGGAGGCAGGGAGGACTATTAGGCTATCAGGTACATAGCCTATTAGGCTATCAGGTACATTGGATTTCTTCCATTATTTACTATGAGTCCAGAATTTCAGACAGGCATCATTTTGCTTTCCCTTTCATTAACATTTAGGCGGGGACCAACAGTTTGTTTTAGTCTACGCTTTTGAAATGGGATACCACATCCTGTTTTGTTAAAGTAGAATAGTGTTGAAATCAATCTCAGGGTAGTATTGAACTAAATTTTACTCAGAGTAGACCCACTGAAATTAATGGCCATAACTAAATTAGATCCTTTAATTTCAGTGGGACTACTCGAAGTAAAACATAGTTGTCAAATTACCCTTAACCTTTATTTTCAGATACAACTTTAAAGGGGTCTACTGAACCCCAATAGCAGATAAGCACTGTCAAAAAGTGGTGAAAAAGAGTTAACTTGATATGATTTTATTTTTTGCTTAAATCATTTCCATACCACTTTATATCTCAAAAAAATCTCAAAGTGGTTTGTTTTTCTTTCCAAAGTTTCCCAAACAGCTCCTGGTCATCTGAATTGCATAAAAAAAAATGAGATCACCTTAAAATTCTCTACCCAACTAGGCACCTGTATGTTTTGCTTAAGGTGCGGGACTAATCTTGGTAACAGCTAGGCTTTTTGTTTTAAAAAATGGGAGGTGGCCAATGCTTCTTTATTCCAAAATCCTAGGTGTGTAACCTGATCTATGTAGCATCTAGCAAAAATTTATTCAGCCTCCGTCTTGGAAAGGAGTCTACAAAATCACCTTATGGCTACAGCATCTGGCCTACTTTTTGCATGTGTGTGTGTGTGTGTTGTTTGTCCTCCCCCACCAACACCTTAGTTGTTGAAGAGTTCTGCAGAACTCAAAACTTGTTATTAGTTTGTAACATTCTGGTTGATCCTACTAAAGGTATTACCCAACTGTGAATTTTTGGAATTTAAGCTTGCATCTCTTAATATTTGTGTCACCAAACAGAAAACAGCATTATCCTAAGCATCCTGTTCTCATGCTACATTAACTTACAGCCATGAATGCAGGTGGCGGTAGAGGAAATCAAGTAGTTTTAAGATAGGGATGGGGAATCTGTGGTCCTCCAGATGTTGAACTACAATGCCCATGCTAGACGCAGATGATGTAAGACATGGTCCAACAGCAACAGAAGGCCAGCAGGGTTCCCACCAATGCCTTAAGCCGGAAATCAAGCTTTTACTTAAACATATTTTTATCCCTTAAGTGCGCCCACTCAGGGCTTTGGAAGTACCCATATGCCCCTGGCACCAGTGCACATTTGATTTGGCTACAGCAGGTGGCTGAAGATGGAAAAATCTCAGACGCTTGTTTTACTCAATCCATGTAGGGTACAATACACGCCAAAGTTCTCTTGTGTAAGCTGGGCATGACCATCACCATTTCAGTAAGAACTGTGCAACACAGCTGCCCATTAGATTTTGTCCCCAAGTACCGATTCTGTCACATGGGCATTTGTGCAATACTGTGTAAATTTAAGGGCCTACTGTTAAATTTTAGACGACATTCATAAAATATTGGGACAACTGTTTATGAATCTGAAATATTTCCCCCCAACCTTTTCTGGTGGGTTTCATAGTTATTGGGAAGGCAGATAGCGACACAGCTTTTAGCCACTTACCTTACACAGGATACAACTATGATTGCTACAAAGAAAACCCCACAACAGCTAAAGCAAGATATAGGATTGATATCAACCCAGTCATTCTTTGGTTGTTTTTTAGATTAGCAGGTATTGTGCCATAATTTAGCAATAGAACTTAGCCATAACTTAGCAAATCTTGAAATATTGTAGATTTTATATTTTCTAAGGTTAGAAGATACCTAAAGACAATTCTTAAGACTACAGTCACCCCAAAATATTTGAATTTAAAATACAAGAAAATGATCCAAAGGTGTTTATATTACCAGAATTTCCTTTCCTATCTGATAAATCGTCACTTGTTAAGTCTCTCTGGAGCTGCTTCCTTCCATTTCTGTTTCCTTGGCTCTCACACTCATGAGAAGAATCCTTCCTTGTCCTGTTAACCACAGGAGCCCGGGGTGAAGATCTGTATTCTCTCCAACTGTCTAAATTAGCATGATGGTTGTCAGACACCCACTTTTTAATTTGGTCTTTTGAGGCTTCATTTATCCTCATCCCTTGATTGTGAACAGTGTTTTTAGAAGAATTTGGGTGATTTGAAACACCGTGTGCTCCCTTTCGGGGACTTGTTCCATAGTGACCCAGTGCTCCCTTTCTTTTCTCAATCCCTATGTCCATCTTGTTGCCGTGTCCATTTCCATAATCATCCATTGCTTGGTAATCGTGACGTAAAGCACACTTCTGGAAATCCTCCTCATTTAAAATCCCCCGCTCCTTATTACGTCTGGCAAAGCACGGTTTTGCGGCATCTCCCATCATATTAGCTGTTCGCTCTTTCCCTGTGGGATGGGGAAAGAAATACATGTTCAAAACGGGACAGGTAGGATGCCATGAAGAGGGCAGGGGTACGTTTGACTATGTGGGAGGCTTAGCGTCAAATTTCCACTAAGCTTACTGGGGCACCTTGGGCAAACTACTCTCTCTCACCCAGCCAAGCTTTTACAGTCATACCTTGGGATACAACCACTTCAGTTTACGTTTTTTCTGGTTGCGGACCGCCGAAACCCGTTAGTACTGGAACAGGTTACTTCCGGGTTTCGGTGGTCACGCGGGTTGCGAAAGCTGCGGGTTGCGAAAGCTGCGGGTTGCGAACATGCATCCCGCACAGACCATGTTCGCAACCCGAGTGTCCACTGTATTGGTAAACATAGATTCATAGAATTGTAGAGTTAGAAGGGACCAGAAGAGTCATCTAATCCAACCCTGATCAATGCTGGAATCTTTTATCCAATGGGGGGCCCAACCCTGAGATTAAGAGTCTCAAGCTTTACCAACTGAGCTATCCCACATAAGAGAGGCCCAGTCCAAAGGCCCACCTAGTCCGGCACTCTGTTCTCACGGTAGGCACCCCAATGTCTATAGAAAGCATGCAAGGGAGAACTTGAGCACAAGAGCACACTCCCCACCTGTGATTCCCAGAAAACCAGTATTCAGAGTCATACTGCCTCTGACTGTGGAGGTCGAACAAAAATATGTTACCCCCTACACAAACCAATTGTCAGATTTTGAAATATAGCATGAAATGTGAGAGAGAAGAGAAATGGGTCACAGAATAAAATTTATGCCAAGTATTGTGACCATCCTAGGTGGTCACACTAATACTGTACAGTAGTACCTCGGGTTAAGTACTTAATTCGTTCCGGAGGTCCATTCTTAACCTGAAACTGTTCTTAACCTGAGGTACCACTTTAGCTAATGGGCCTCCTGCTGCTGCCGCGCCGCCGGAGCACGATTTCTGTTCTCATCCTGAGGCAAAGTTCTTAACTCGAGGTACTATTTCTGGGTTAGCGGAGTCTGTAACCTGAAGCGTATGTAACCTGAAGCATATCTAACCCGAGGTACC
This sequence comes from Podarcis melisellensis, assembly GCF_964234715.1. Taxonomy (NCBI): domain Eukaryota; kingdom Metazoa; phylum Chordata; class Lepidosauria; order Squamata; family Lacertidae; genus Podarcis; species Podarcis melisellensis. The sequence goes on from NC_138543.1 coordinate 7,461,761, forward strand.
ACTGTAATATATCCAGATTTATACAAACTGCAGCGGATTAGCAGCTCCAGCAAGACTATTGCCTTTAAGAGCTCCTCTGAAGGGTGTGGGTGGGTACACAACCAACATTCCTCAACCTCTATCATTCTGCTAATGACCTGGAAAACATAAGCAACACCCAACAAAGAGCACTGAACTCTAAAGACTAGCACAGCAAATAAGAAGCTGATGAGGCAACTAGCACTTTGAACTTCAAATTACAGGACTTGCCTCCTGCTCTTGTATTAACAGAGGCAGAAGTTGGAGAAAAGGAGTGGCATCAGTCTTAACTCATCCTACGATGAGTGTGCATGGCTTGTAGCTGTGAGAATTACATACATCCATAGCTGTCAAAATTCCCCACCCCTCTGTCTGACAGGATTACAGAAAGCAGCCAAAATTAACAGCACAACAGATAGCACCTTTGGAACATGAATTCAAAGTGTACTGTATAAAATGGCACATAGAAAGAGAATTAAGTGAAAATAAAAGCAGGCAGCAATCAGACAAAAGCATTAACTCTATACATGCAGCAAAACTGTAAGAGATTTAGTCCCACCTGTTCTATCATTCTTGAGACTGAGGGCACTTTATCTTCATGCATTCTTAAGGAAACCAACACCTGCTAAGCAATTTAATGTGCATGCAACTTACAATAAGTGTGCACATAAAAGCTAAGGTTATTTCCCTTAAAAAGCAGGACTTCTCTTTCATCTTAAACTGGTATATCAAGTTAGCTGCTTTGAACACGAAAGTGAATCTTTGTGCAAAACCACCACACCACAACCTTACACGGGAAGGGACCATAGGTCAAAGCCACACGATACCTTTAAAGCAATCCTATTCCACCATAAGTCATGGCTTCACCAAAGAATCCTGGGAAAGGTAGTTTGTTAAGGGTGTTGGGAATTGTAGCTCTGCAAAGGCACTCCTAATAATTTTCAGCACTACAGTCCCCAGGATTATCTGGGAGAAGTCATGGCTGTCTAAGTGTTTTAAATACACAGTGTGGGTTTGACTCATCCCTGGGCAAGCAGTATTTGTGACAAACTTCCTTGTTGCCAGGGCTTCTTGCTGGCTCTTGCAAGTGAGCAAGCTAGTGAAGGAGGGTTGGGTTGCGTGCTGCCCATCTACCAACTGAGATGATTGCTGTGCTAGCTGCAAAGGAACAAAAATGTATCCCTCCACATCCAGCATGGAATGTGAGGTGACAGATCACTCTGTTCCTCTTCCACAAGTATGTTTGACAGGAAAAACTAGCCTGCTAAGACCCTACTTGTTGGTGTTTCCATTTTGGCTGCAGATGAGGGGGCTTCCCCTCCACGGCCAGTATGGAAATATAAGTTACTAGCCTCTTTAGAGGCCAATACAACAGAAAAACAAAAATCTACAGGCTAGGTCCTTTTGTGGACTTCATTATAAGGCTGACACTAGCTCTTTCCATAGGTCATTCAGCTTCTTTTTATGTACATTAACAGATTCTCCATGAAGATGAGAGAATATCATAAGGATATCTTCAACCCTTCTGTTTTCTAATCATGTCTGGGGTAGGAGCTGACCACTATTTTAACTGTCACACAAAAAGGCACAGTGTCAGGGAAACATAATTTCCATATTTCTGCTTCATCCTCACCTTGAGTCCATCCACATTTTCCTTTAAAAGTGCTGGTGGTTACAGCTGCCAAGCAGCAGGAACAGCACATGTTATACTTGAAAGTGTCCAACCAACAATAAACTCTGGCAGTCATCACTCACAAGGGAGTTGTTCCCTGGACCCATCAAATACATGTAGCTCAGTAAATATGTAATTACTAAGGCAGAAGCCGGCAGGCAGAGCTTTTTAACACAGAAGGCACCTCTGAAACTTCCCTGCTTTGTCTTTCACATATGATTGCTACAGCAGGACAGAGCGAAGATAAAGCCTATTCCTTAATCGAATGTACATTGAGGCCTACATTACTTTATAAAAATTGTGTGTGCAGGTAACATTTCAGTCCCTATCGCAAACAGATGTGAAATCTCTTATGAAAAAGAGCTACCTTTCCAATGAACAAACCGATTTCTGCAAACCTCCCTGAGCCCCTTTAAGGATGGATGGCCAGTCTCGGGAGTTTCATCTCCTTAAGGCGAGCGGTGATCACATCTGAGTATTATTCTCCAATTAAAGGCTTGACTACACAGCCCAATCGATTCTATTTTATTTTATTTCCTGCGGCCGGGGGGGGGCGCAGATTTTAAGCCGAAGTCCGTGAAACAACAACACACGGGAAAAAACGCCTCAGGCACCGAGCGGGGGTGATGGCGGTGGGTGTCGCCGTGGGCTCCCCTCCCCTTGCCCAGGCTGAGGTGACTTTGGGGGGGGGGAGAGCCCTTCAGGCCCACAAAGACCCCCCATTCCCCTCCCCCCGGGCGCAACGCCGGACCGCCCGTCTCCCTCGCACTCCCGCGGATACTACCGGCGGCGGGTGCGCGCTCCCCCGTCCCCACCCGGGAGCCAGTCCGAGCCCCATTGCGGGGGGGGGGGGAGAGAAAGAGGCGGCGGCGGCCGGACGGCTATGAGGATGAACTTACTCGGTAACCGATCTAACCGCCCTTCGGGCCGCAGCCTCCTCGCTTTCGCCTCCTCGCTGCCCCGGCCGCCGCCTTATCGCCGCTCCATTGTACCGAGGCGGAAGCCGCCCGCAGCAGCAGCCCCCGTCGCACAAAACCGTCCGAGATCCTCGCCGCCCCCCCTCCGCCGCCGCCGCCGCTCCTCGTTCCTCGTCCTTCCGCCCTCCAGCTCCTCCTCCTCCTTCCTCTGCCCCGCCCCTCAGCAGCGCCCGTCGCGCCGCCTTCGCGCCATCCGGCGCGCGGTGTTTACCTCACGGGCTGCGGGCGCCATGACACGAGAGGCAGGGGAGACGCCTCTCTCGGCCTCCGCGGATGGTCGAAAGGAGCCTCGCCGTCGGAGGAGGAGGAGGAGGGCGACGAAGGCGCGCTGACAAAACACAAACAAAGCCCCCGCCTCCCGGAAAAACACACAAACACCCCCACACCACATACCTACAACCCCAGCCACATGGGCGGGGTATAAATAATAAAAAATATTGTGAATTATTTTACGTAGTTTTATTTACATGCCGCCTTTCCAAAAGCACGCTCAAGGCGGCTTACAACATGAAAAAAAAATCGCATCATAATATTCATTGAATAGAGTTCCAGTCTGCTTTTTGAAGGGGTTACAACCCCTCACAAAGCTGTTTGGTGCACAAATAAGATGGTAGTAGAAAAAGATACAGAAGGACGGAGGGAGGACAGATTTCTTCCTGCCCGGCCTTTCCGCCCTGCTTATTTAATGGCATCTCATGCTATTGGGCACAGACACATATTTAAAACATTCCCTGCCTTAGTGTCCATACTTGCAGCAGAATATGTGTGCATAGCTGTCAACCTTCCCTTTTTCTTGGCAGGAAATTCCCTTATTCCAGCACCGTTTCCCGCTGCTTCCCACTCCTATCCCATAGACAGTCCCTGGGACAGGTGAGGCTGCAGATCTGAAAGTTGACTGCTATGTATATGTTCACTTTACAGCTGTTACTTCAAATGCAAGGGCATCAGTGGTCGGTGGGTATGAGGCTGGCAGGGTACAAGCTCTGCTCTTTGCTCCACCTTTATTGTCAACTTGCTCAGGAAATGTATCTGTGCTTTAAATGTTGTTGAAATATTGTTGAATACTGGCCACAGTTGGCTAATTGGGTGGGAAGGGGAGAATAATCTTTAGGTGCTGTGCTACTCATGCGATGGCAAGTCAAAGAATTCTAAATTATCCTAATAATGTGGCTGTGGATGGGATGAAATTGTATTTAACCATCACTCATCATTGTGATTTATGTTCAGGGGGAACTGTAATTCCCGTGGAAGGAAGGCATGAGCTTCGTTCCTTCTGTTGTGTTCAACAAATGGCAAAAACTACAAACATGGCATGTCTAGAAGGGCCATAGAGAAGATGAAGTCCAGTATTCCAGCTTTACTAGTTGTTGCTGTTTTTAATAGGATTGCCTGATGGCCTTCTGATTTTTTTTTTAATGATTTACAGCCTCTTCATCTACATATTAAAGTAGAAATAGCACAGTAATCTCTTTAAAATAAAGGTCTTTGCGACATAGCACCACACCCAAGCAGAAACTAGGCCAAACTAGCATATATGAATGACTCTTAACCTCATCCATGGACTGATTAAAAGGACTTAGATGAGACAGTGTCTCCTTGGAAATAATTGCCAAAATTGCTTCCAAAACATAATCACTGCTCAAGGTGTGTTTATAGCTGGCTTTTCCTTTACATCTGCTGTCAGAGCATGTGTGAGAAGGCTTGAGATACTGACTAGTACACTATTATCGAAGGGTGCAAACCGGCGCACAGTGCTGCCAGCTATGTTGTCCTACCTGAGATTAAAAAAGTTTTTGATGGGTTCTTGAAGGTAAAATTTATGTTGAATGCTCATTTGCATTCTCCCCCTTCTCTTCTGAACAATTATATTAACATGAAAGAGAGGGAGAGGTGCTTTAAGCCTCATGCATGTAAACACTACAACCAATAGGCAAATATAGGCTTTAAAGCTATTTAAGCCTCACACATGGGGGGTGGGGGCACACAAATTAGGCTTTTTGATTGAAATGCCAAAAGGTGGGATTTTGCCACCACATGCAAACACATAGAAGGAAGACACCTAAGTGCAAGTACTGTATAGCCATTTATAACTGACTAAAATTATGATTTCCAATGCATCAAACATGAGATTTTAAAAATGTACTGTATTGTTTAATATAACATAAAAATTGTAGGTGTGTGGCCAGCTTAGAAAAGGGATTTTCCTTTTTGTCACACCGTAGGGAATGCCCCTTCTAAAATGATGTCTACTATGTTGTGCTTATAACTCATTCATTCATGTGCAAATATATGCAGATTTAGTTGATTATTTATTAAATCATGCACTTAATATTAAAAAAAAAATAGTCAGACTATAGCTGAACTATAAGAGAAACCATTGCTTTTAGCTGGTCCCTTCAATACTAGAAATACAGACCTAGATTACCGTATTTTTCGTCCTATAGGGCGCACTGGCCCATAGGACGCACCTCGTTTTTTTTGGGGGGGGGGGAAATGAATAAAAAACAATTATTTCCCCCCCCCCCCAGCCGCAGCTGCCGCCCCAAGCCTTGTGAGCCTGCAGGAACTCCCGCCGGGCTTGCAAGGCTTGCGGATAGCTTCCTGAAGCCTGGAGAGCGAGAGGGGTTGGTGCGCACCGATGCCTCTCGCTCTCCAGGCTTCAGCAAAAGCCTGCATTCGCCCCATAGGATGCACACACATTTCCCCTTCATTTTTGGAGGGGAAAAAGTGCGTCCTATGGAGCGAAAAATACGGTAACTTTGACTCTTCTAAGTTCTGCCTCTTCACTCTCTGTAGTGGTTATTATCAGTGCTATTGTTCTAGAAAAGAGGTGCCGGAACTCACCATGAAGCCTTCCCTTGTTCTCTTATAATGACACTGGTACCCACCAGAGCTGCCAGAACTGAGTTCCAGTGAGTTCCAGCTGGGGGAAAAAAAGCCCTGGTTATAATCAATCAATTTTTGCTAGAAATGTTTCCTGAACCAGCAGCAGAATACTGGAAATATTTAAGGAATGTTAGATTCCAACACTATTTGCTCTCTTGCTCACATAACTTATATTTGATGCTGATGTGTTCAGATCACTACCCTGAGCAATGAAAAGTCCTGAGGCACAACACTTATTGGTGTTCGATTTCCATTGGAATGCTTCAGAAGAGGTTGGGTGGAAACAGGAAGGAAGGAAAGAGGACAAGGCTCCTGTCAGGGAGGGAATTTCAGTAGGCGTATATAAGTGAATTCCCTCTTCTTCAAAGCTATTAAAGGCACAGAACTATTAAAGGCACTCCTTTGCTTATATCAAAGGTTACCCTTTATATCAAAAGGATACCCTTTATATCAAAGGTTACCCTCAAAGGTTACCCTTTGAGTAAGGCCTGCATTTAAAATGGAAAAGTAGAAGAGCAAAAGAGCTGTCCTCTTTGGTATCTAGCCACCCCACATGTATGGAAAGAGGCTGTATAAGGATGATATAAAGTGGTGAAGGAAAATGCCCTTCCATCGCTATTCAGCACCCCATACCACTACAGTGGTACCTCGGTTTATGAACTTAATCCGTTCCTGAAGTCTGTTCTTAAACTGAATCCGTTCTTAAACTGAGGTGCACTTTCCTAATGAGGCCACCCGCCCCTGGTGCCCTTCCACTATTCGGTTTCCATTCGTAGACCAAGGTAAAGTTTGCAAACTGGAACACTACAGTACTTCCAGTTTTGCAGAGTTCGTAAACCGAATTGTTCGTAAACAGGACTGTCCTTAAACCGAGGTACCACTGTAAAACATAAATATATATCACAGTGGTTTACAACATTCACAAAACCCATATGATAGAAGCATTAAAAGGTTTAAAATAACATGTCCAGTAGGTCAGTTTCTGCTCACACTTACACATCCCTCTCTGTTCTCCATCCAGAGTTCGTGGACTCATTTTAGCCAAACAAAAATATTTGGGATGCAGTGAGCAGTGTGTCTTGGGGAGATTTCTGAAGGCCAGAAGTCTGCATTTGGACCTGAAGTTGACTACTCCTCATCCCAACTGCAAGATGATGGTGGACCATGGAATACAATAATGCAAAACTGTAAAGTATAGGTGAGGGACAGAAGCAAAGCTGGGACTGTTTGGGGACGATGTTCCCAGTTTCATTTTAATGGTAATCATTATAGTATCACAACATTGTTGTGAGATAATTCAGAAGTTTCAAGAGTTGTCAGTTTCCTTCTGTGTCTGCCAACTCGCTTGCTTTCCCACTAAATCATGCAACTGACCTCCAAGATCAATTCAATCTGCGTACAAATCTGATTTGGAATGGCAAGCGTTTTAAAATCAACAATTCTCACTAGATGGCAGCAGATTCAAGGTAATGTGTAAAAAGGATTGTAGCTGCAGCCCAAATATAGATTTCTGATGTATATTCACATCACCTTGTGAAACGGTCCCTCCCATTTTATACACAACATAATTTCTATTCAGTAGTCAGTTTCCTAAAGGAATCTTTATTTAAGCCTTTTTTGTGAATAGCTAACATATGTGCTGAAAACAGTTGTATGTAAACTTGAAAGCTGCTCTTGACCAGATATTCCCAGCATGTATAAACATACTAATTTTCATATTTATGAGTTTATTACTTTATTAAATTTATATTCCACCCTTTATCCCAAAGGAGCTCAGGGTGGCAAGCAACAAGTGACAAAACAATAAAAGAAAAATTAAAGGTAAAGGTAAAGGGACCCCTGACCATTAGGTCCAGTCGTGACCGACTCTTTGGTTGCGGCTCTCATCTCGCTTTATTGGCCAAGTGAGCCGGCGTTTGTCCGCAGACAGCTTCCAGGTTTATGTGGTCAGCATGACTGAGCGGCTTCTGGTGAACCAGAGCATTGCACAAAAACCCCGTTTACCTTCCTGCTGGAGCGGTACCTATTTATCTACTTGCACTTTGATGTGCTTTCGAACTGCTAGGTTGGCAGGAGCTGGGACCGAGCAACAGGAGCTCACCCCGTCATGGGGATTCGAACCGCCGACCTTCTGATCGGCAAGTCCTAGGTTCTGTGGTTTAACCCACAGCGCCACCCGCATCCCTAGAAAAATTCAAACATGCATGTAAAACTATTATTGATTAGAATCCTGATATAAGCAGTGCTTTTTTTCTGGTGGAACGCGCCAGAATGCAATACCGGGACCATTTCTTTGCTCAAATCCAGGAAGGTGGGATGAATGAGGTGCCACTGGGCTGGAACTAGGGAACCTCATTTCTCCGGGGAAGATGGTGCTCATCAAGGAATTGTGAATGGTGAGAGTGCCGAGGGAGGGGAGGGAGTCCTCTGGCATTGTCCCCCTCCCCCTAGCACCACTGCATGTGGCCGCCCCTCTCCATGGAGCCCAGAGGTGCAGGCCATTGGCATCGCTCCTCTCCAGCCGCTCCCGACTAAGGGGATAAAAGTGTGAGGGAGTTAAAGAGAGTCCTTCCTCCACATTAGGGAGCACCAGCCTGGGCATTTCACACTCACATCCTCTCCAACACCCCCTTGTGGTGTTTTTGTGAGGTTGGGTGAGGAGCTGAGAAAGCAGTGGGGAGAGGTAAAGACCCCTTAAGCTGAGGGATGCTCTAAAGCTGTGTTTCGGAGCTGCTGAAAACTTTGCGCAAAGCAAGAGCCAGATGTCAAGAATTAAGCAACAGGGTCATACGATTGTAGAGTTGTAGAATCGTTGTCCAATGTTTATTGATCTTGGGTCCACACCTCTTGGTCTACAACTCCCATAATTCATTATGCCAATAAAGGCTGAATGAATGAACTCCCATCATCCCTGACCACTGGTCCTCCTAGCTAGGGATGATGGGAATCTGCAGTTGATAACAAAAATCAGGAAGCGATTTCGAGAAGATGAGGGTAACATCTTCATGGTGAGTACTGCCACCTTTCATTCTTGGGAAAAAGCACTGGATATAATATTCACAAAAAATCCTGTGCACTAGTTCCATGTAGCACTTTCTTCATAGATGAACAGAAGGGGCTGTTTGTGAGAAATAAACTGTGGCTTTAACTCTGGCCTGGGCTCCCAGTGGCTCCCCACGGCTGAGGCTGCTGAACAAACGCTTGGGCTGGGGTATTGTTGGGGGTTTGCCGTTGGGGGTGGGGTTGTCGCTCTTGTTGCTCTTGGCTTTTTTGTATCTTTAGTTTAGATCTTGTTTCGATCCATGTGGAAATGGTTCCGTTTGCTTGTGTATTCCTAATGTTTCATTTATTGTTTATGGCTAATTTTGTTATGTTGTAGTTAAAGTATTTTTCTCGTTTGTCAGCTGTCTTGAGTTTGAAATGTAGAAAGGCAATTAAAATTACATTTATGTATGTATGTATAACATCGAGGACAGATTGTGCTGTTCTTGTTATTTTTCTGTTCCACTGAAATCAATGGGCTTTGTTGTGTTGTAAACTGTCTGTTTGTGAGCTTGATTACAGGTGGGCTTTTTTGTTTGTTTTTAAAGGCACAGTGGCAAATGTTTCTGAGCTGATGGGGTTGGATGCATGTTCCACAAAGGGGCAATGATTCCCAAATGCGTCAGTTCTGACAGTGGCAATGATTTTTCAAGATATGTCCTCACCCTATAAATCCTGCCTCTCTTTCCTTATAGCAGCTGATGTATTCATGGAAAGTTGCAGCTGCAGTGGAAAACCTTAAGTCATAACTCCTTCCAGCCATCTAAGTGTGTAAACTAGATGCAATATTTTATTACGGTTTTATTTTGCCAGATAGTTTTGCAGACCACATTTTCATTTTCTTTGTTTCTCTTTTTGCCCGGTGCCATGTTATCTAATTTCTCCCAAAATATGGCAAGTTAAACACAAGGTGTTAAAAATACATTAGAGTGAGTCTGAGTCATTTCCCCCCAGCAAAGTATATACAACTGGGATGGGAGTAGGAAAAGAGCTAATTAAATATAATTATTTCTAACATGTATACATAGCCAATGCTAATTGGTTCTGCTGTAATGGACTGCGTTAGTTTACTTTGGCCAGTAATCTGGCCCACAGTTTATTGCAATTTTGCTTTGGTGGTGGAATCATCGTTATGGATGTATATGATTAATTACTACAAAAGTACACAGTCATACCAGTTGATAGTAGAACTTTGGGGCCCTGATCCTGCTACAGTTAGTACTCACAATGAAGCCCAACTGGAATGAAAGGAAAGAAGTTGACTATCAAGGCCCATTGCTTTCAATGGGAAATGCAAATCTGGGGTGGGTAACGTGCGGCCCTCCAGTTGTTGTTGCCCTACAACTCTGAAAGCATTGTACTTGAAAGCATTCATTTCAGTAGTGCAGACCCTCCAAGTGTCCCTATTTTCCAGGGACGTCCCTCATTTACAGAAGCCATCCCAGTTTCTGAATTGATACTGAAATGTCCCACTTATCCTTAGGATGTCCCCATTTTCACTGGAGAAATGTTGGAGTTATCCAACCTCCAAGCCGTCTGAAGGCAATCCTGTATAGGGAAGTTTGTTTAATGTTTAATGTTACTTAAGTTTTTATATATCTTGGAAGCTGCTCAGAGTGGCTGGGGCAACCCAGTAAGTTGTATGGGATATGTTAAGTTGTGGGTGAACATATCAGACGACACAGCGATTCTTCAAACAGCTCTTGTTTATTCACAGGCCAGAACAGAACTGAACTGAAGGGCTCAGCCAGCCTGCTTATATAGAGCTCCAGTACAACGTAACTGTATCAACTTTCTGTAACTATCCAATCACTGAACGTCACTTTCGATCCCTTATTTGCATATGTGGACCTGAACTATCTACAGTATCCCCCAGCTGGCCCAGGGTGAGAACTTCAGTACATAACAGGATATAAATAGTAAAATTATCATTATGAAATGGGACATCCCTATTTGCATCGGAGAAATATGTGGTGGTACTTTCTATTACAAAATTTATCTGGATCTGCAAAGGCTAACCAGATGCACATACACCTTTCAAAGTTTTTGAGGAAGAGGTAGTTGGGCAGCTTCCTATATACCAGGCACCCCCAAACTCGGCCCTCTAGCTGTTTTGGGACTACAACTCCCATCATCCCTAGCTAACAGGACCAGTGGCCAGGGATGATGGAAATTGTAGTCCCAAAGCATCTGGAGGGCCGAGTTTGGGGGTGCCTGCTATATACAGTGATAAATAAATAGGCACTTGCTTAAATTCCTTCTTCTTCAGTATTGGTTTTTTAAAATTATTAATTACTGTTTTTGTTATGCTTGTTAGTCACCTGGTTGCAGAATCACTGAAAAGTGACAAGACGTGAAAATGCAGAGCAGCCAGTCCTATGTTGGTTGTTGTTTGGCAGTGATGGCTGGGGATTAGAGCATGCATTACCACATAGGTTGCTGCTGGCTAGCTCCTCTTCACAGGTGCCTCCTGGAAAAACCAGAGCGAATGACTTCTCGATGCACAATATTTTCCAAAGGAGTTATTCCAAAAAATACTGTCATGGAGGGAAATGTTTCATTGGAAGATCACAGTGTTCCATTGCTCTGCAAAGGAAGGAGGGCACTGGAATCTCCTGCACACAAAGGCACATTGCAATGCACCACTGTATACCTACAGCGAGGAATCTGTGGCTCTCAAGATGTTGTTGTACTCCAGCTCCCATCAGCATAGTCACTGCCCATGGATTATGGGAATGGTAGTCCCTGGAGGGCCACAGTTTCCCCATTCCAGATGTGTACCATAGAACAGGCCTACACTGCTTGAGATCTACCCATCCAAACCAAGCATGCCCCACGAGGGGCTGAACAAATCTCCTTGGTTTTCTCCCTGCATCAATCTGCAAAACAAAGGTTGCCAAGCCCTTGGCAGTCCCCATTGTACATGGCTGGAGGGGTTTGTTAGGTTTAATGTGTTAACAGTTGTGCAAACCTTTCAAAGGCCATCTATAGTTGTGGTCTACGTAAATGCAAGCCCCTTATTTGATCCATTTTTCTGGCCAACAGGACACCACCACCACATTTTATAGGACCCATGTAGTATCTTTGCTTAGAAAACAAACTTTGGTTAAAAGGGGTAAAGCTATGACAATGTGAGATTACCAACCACAAATTTGAAATGCCAAGGTCTTCCCCATGCTTCATTCTTCCTGTAATGGAAGACACTCCAGAAGTATCATTAAAGGAAGAATTTGACATTAAAAGATAAATATGCAGTTACGCTGACCTGATCTGAGGAAAGTAACAAGATTTGGCCTTGAGTTATCTTTACTTAGTTTGTCCTCAGGCACAAAATACCAAGAGGCTTTTGTTTGTAACCTAGGATTTATTTCTGCTTCCACTGCCTCCTTTCTTTGTCTCCATCAAAGGACTCAGTGGCGTAGCGTGGGTTGTCAGCACCCGGGGCAAGGCAAGTAATTTGCGCCCCCTAACCCGTGGAGCCAGGTAGGGGCAGAGAGCTGCGAGTGCGAGCGCCCCCCCAGATGTTGCGCCCAGTGCGGCCGGCCCCCTCTGAACCCTCCACGCTACGCCACTAAAAGGACTTTAGGTAAGTGGCATGAAAATATGGTCAAAACACCACTTTTGAGATGCAATTGAAAATAATCTAATAGAAAATTCTAGACTGTGGGGCTTGTGACAGATTCCCTAAGTCATTCCCTAATTTTAGGCACTGTTCAAGAGCAGCGTCAGGGCACTTACAGTTTGAGCATGCATTCTGATTTGTTTTCAGGGAAAGTAAGGTAAAGGTAAAGGGACCCCTGACCATTAGGTCCAGTCATGGCCGACTCTGGGGTTGCGCGCTCATCTCGCTTTATTGGCCGAGGGAGCCGGCGTACAGCTTCCGGGTCATGTGGCCAGCATGACTAAGCCGCTTCTGGCAAACCAGAGCAGCGCACGGAAACGCTGTTTACCTTCCCGCCAGAGTGGTACCTATTTATCTACTTGTACTTTGATGTGCTTTTGAACTGCTAGGTTGGCAGGAGCTGGGACCGAGCAACGGGAGCTCACCCTGTCGCGGGGATTTGAACTGCCAACCTTTTGATCGACAAGTCCTAGGATCTGTGGTTTAACCCATGAGCCTTCATTTTGAGTTGCTGATGAAAAAGTTAATGACGTTATGTCAAAGCAAAACTTAGGGCTACACTTTCCAGTGCATTTTCCCCATCACTTTCCTTGTTGCCAAAAGCAGGTTTTGGAAAGCAGGTTTGTTGGGCGAGAGCTCCAAATCAGCCTTAATTCTGCAACCTGAATTTGATCATATGTGATTGAATCCCACCAGAAAATAGTGACTAGTCTGCAAGTGGCCTGAGTCAATGCAGGCTAAGTAGGGAAAGGGAACTGGTGGCCTCCACATGCTGTTGGACTCCAACTCCCATCAGTCCCAGGCAACATGACCAATGTCAAGGGGTGATGGGAGTTGTAGTTCAAAAGGCCACAATCTTACATACACACCCAATTCCTGATCCAAGGTTTTACGTCAGAGGAGCAAAACAAGAGAGCATCTGGGAAAAAGAGCTGGGGCATTTGAACTACTGCAAAGTGGGCATGATGACCTGACTGGAAAAGGGAGAAGGTCAAAAATACATTGGAGTTAAAGGTGAATCTGGAGAAGTTGCAAATAGTTTGGTGAGATGCTTATTTGAGGCCTGACATTCACATCTTCAGCCAGCACTGCTCAAACTGAATCTTGACTCAAGTTGTTTTCTAAGGCTTCCAGTGCAAGCAACATAAGCAAAGTAGAGAACTGGGTTAGATACATAGAATTTGGGTTTCCATCTGTGGAAAAGAACTGGGCCTTTAAGACTATGACTGGGTGCAGGAATTGTGTAAATCAAGGTGGTTGTTTTTTTGGCTGAATATATGCTTCTAGCCCACATTCTCTCTGGTGTGTTGTTTGACATGAGGAAATTTGTTCCAAGGACTATTAAGCACATGGAATTGGAATCCAGTGAAAATTTAACACCTCCTTTTGATGTTTTTCCAACTGTTGAAGGTGCATAAATGTTCTGCCCAAATGTAGCAGCTTAAAGTGACACAGTTCAGAAAATCAGAAAATGGAGAGCAAAGCAGTTTACACCAGGCACCAGTGTTATGGGTCTTGGTATATAAAGTAGCCAGGAGTTCTGGAAAAGTGAGATAACGAAAGTTCTCTTTTAGTGCCAAAGCACTTTGCCATTTTTCACATGGCTTTGCAGCAACTACTAGTCTGAATCGTAGAATGAAAGAACAGAAAGTACGTGGTTCCTCAGGGCATCTGTGCACATTGCTCTCAAGATTGACCTGAACCCATCATCTGCATCATCCTTATTATTATTATTAATAATAAACATGTTCAGCAGTTTTAGATGGTGTGCATATTACAGTGGTACCTCGGGTTACATACGCTTCAGGTTACATACGCTTCAGGTTACAGGCTCCGCTAACCCAAAAATAGTACCTCAGGTTAAGAACTTTGCTTCAGGATGAGAACAGAAATCGTGCTCTGGCAGCGTGGCAGCAGCGGGAGGCCCCATTAGCTAAAGTGGTGCTTCAGGTTAAGAACAGTTTCAGGTTAAGAACAGACCTCCGGAACGAATTAAGTACTTAACCCGAGGTACCACTGTATAGCTTTTCAGAGAGTTGGAGGTGCCATGGCAATGCTTAATTGTCCCACAGTACAAATTTCCATCCACCCCACCATTCCACAATGGTCAAAATCAGGGGTCAGCAAACTTTTTCAGCAGGGGCCCGTCCACTGTCCCTCAGACCTTGTCGGGGGCCGGACTATATTTTGAAAAAAAAAAAGTATTACTGGTGAATGCAGATATAACTGACTCACTGAAGCATGTGCAGAATGCTCCTGTTAGGAGTGACCTAAGAGTGTATGCCTAAAGTGGTTACAGTTATCCTAATATAGCCTCTAGTTAAAAAGGTTTGCTGGGTTTTACAATGCTAGCTATTTGTCTGCTTAAAATTGACCCTCCAACCGCCTTTCCATTTATAGGGGGAAAGATTGAGGTTGCTTCCAAACAATCTGTTTATGAAGAAACTGAACTGATTTATTTGCACAGAGTTTCTTGGCAGGTTATAAGGTGCCAACCCTTTATTGAGCATTAATTCTGATGTTTTTGTGGGGAGGTTATATGACATTGTGTCAAGCAAGTGTAACTCCACACTTTGCAGGGCATTTTCCTGTCATTTATTGCAAAAGATTGGGGGGTGGGGCAGTCAGTTTGTTGTTATGTTAGCTTTAGTTACGGTATGCAACCTGAACTTACCAGTACGTGATTGAATCTCACTGGAGAATAGCAACAGTCTGAAAGTTTCTTGCTTTAGAATCCTGCTTCAAACATCACTAGCCTTAAGTTTGTACCACCAGGGGGAGCAGACAAGACATAAAACTTACATTTCTGTTATGTTCTCCTGTAAAAATGGAACATGGGAATTGGGTTGTTGTTTTTTTTAAAAAAGGTAAAATTGGGGTGGTTGTTTTTTCTGAGAGAGGTGTTGCTTTCTGAATTGCATGTATCTAATTACCAAGTAGTTATTTGCAAGGTCTGTGAGGGGAAAGCCAAAGGATCCCTTCTGGATTTTGAGGGCAATACCTGAAAATCACTGGTATAATGTGCATCCTTGAAAATGTAGTCTGTGTGCTGTAGTCGTGTCAGTTATGTCCTTGCATAAGGGTAGATTTGTACAGTCATATCTCAGGTTACTGCCGCTTCAGGTTGTGTTTTTTTGGTTTACAGACCACTGAAACCCGAAAGGGGTTACTTCCGGGTTTCGGCGGTCGTGCATGCGCAGAAGTGCTAAATCGCGCTTTGCGCATGCGCAGAAGCACCAAATCGCAACCCACATGGGTTGCGAACATGCATCCCTCACGGATCACGTTTGCAACCCAAGTGTCCACTGTATTCAAATCCTGATTTGGCGATGAAGCTAACTGAGTGATCTTGTTACAGATACGTAGCCGTGTTGGTCTGCCATAGTCGAAACAAAATAAAAAAATTCCTTCCAGTAGCACCTTAGAGACCAACTAAGTTTGTTATTGGTATGAGCTTTCATAAGAAGTGTGCATGCACATGAAAGCTCATACCAATAACAAACTTAGTTGGTCTATAAGGGCTACTGGAAGGATTTTATTTATTTATTTTGAGTGTTCTTGGCTGAAGTCAGTATCACTCTTCCTTCACGCAGAATGAGGAGCAAGGGTCACTTGGAACCACTGAGCTACTGACCTGTGATTTACATCCATTCAAGATGGCTGCCTTCGCTAGTGCTGAAGCCAGTTCCCTTCCATTCTGTCCTTTGACCCGAGCTGGGTGGTGTTGCCCAGGCTGAGTCCAGGCCTGGTGTCCTTTGGGTCATTGGCTCAAAATGGACTTGAAACCTGACAGAGCTCAACTTACCTCTCAGGGTTGTGAGGCCTTCAGGCACAAGTTGTTTGTGAGCCACCACTCCTTTCTTGCGGCACTTGCCCCCTATTCTAATTGTGGCTCCTTTCCTCTCCATGTTCCCCATTGTTGCTCTCTTCCTGCCCTCGTCCCACTGGAAGTTGGGGTTTTTTTTATCAGCATGATGGCACAAAAAAAATTCTGGAAAAATGGGGGGGGGGGAATTGCTCCAAAGCCCCTGTTGCCATTACAGGAACCTTGGAATGAGTTCTCATTTTCCCATTGAGAGAAATGCCTGGAGGCCACAAAGTACAACTCCCTCTGACGCTTTTAGTATGATGAGGTCGCTACTCTCTCTTTAACAATAAATTTTCTTCCAAAGCATCAGACTTCCGGTCTTTTCCATATTTTGTTCTATTGATACCTACTGCATCAATTTGTCCATTTGTTTAAACAATTGTAAATAAAGTACAAATAATTATATCATTCTCTTTTTGTACGAATTGTTTACGGAGGATATTCAAAGGCTATTACAGAATTTAAATCACAACAACTGTTCTCAAGATATTTATTGAGAACTTCCCAATTTGAGGTGAACTCCTGCTTTGGCTTATCTTTGATCCTTCCTGAAAGGTTATCTAGCTCAGCATTTTCTCTAAGTTTCAATTGCCACTCTGATTTGGAGGGTACTTTGTTGCTCTTCCAATGTGTAGCAATCCTTGCAGCTACAGTAGCATATAGGAAAACCTTTGGATTATCTCCCAATTTCTAATGGAACAATAGGCGACAGAGTGACTCTTTTTAGTTCTGTCTTTCTCACAGATGCTAGGACCTTCTCTGGATCAGTGTCTCCAGTTTATCAATGGAGGATAAGGCTACCAGTGTCTGCTAGGCATGACAGCTATGTTCTATGGAGACATACTGCCACTGTGGGAGGCAATATGCTTCTGAATGCTGGGAAGAGTTGTGTTGTACTCATGTCCCGTTTCGTGGGCTTCCCACAGGCATCTGGTTGGTTGCTGTGGTAACAAATGCTGGACTAGATGGACCTTTGGCCTGATCCAGAAGAGCTCTATGGACCTCAGCAGGTGCCCAAGCATGCTGCCCCTTGACACCAACTTTGCACTGCCGTGAGCTCTGTGGAAGAGATGAAAATGTAATAAATATTGTTGAACCTGACGCTCTGCACAGATGCTTTCAGATGCCCTGGGAAACAACTACAGTAATCTATCAATGTTCAAATCATAAATGTAGGGAAGGAGGAGAGCTTTTAAAACTGAACATTGCAATATATGTTTAGCTTCAAATTCCCCCGCTTTGATATTATTTCTAAAGTGGCAGCCCAACAGGCAACTGTACCTAGCTTGAGACATTTTAATAAGGCAAAGGAAAATCTATTAAAAAACCACACCTGAATTTGTCCCCAAAGTCTTATTAAGCATAATTGCCACTTAATGGCCAGCTGTATTTGTGAATCCCGTACTTCTATCCCTCCTGCTAGCTCATTCCCATATAAAATGCTCACTTCAGGGAACTGAGGGAGGCTGTGGCTTGAACATCACTTCTGGTGCACAATCTGAATAGCAGCATCAGTAACTAACGATGTGTTGATTCAGAAAATGCATTGCGCATGTGGCTTCTTGTGAGCTAATGACAGAATTTAAAAAGATTGCGCCGCTACTTGTCCGCCCTGGGCATATCTCATGCCACAGAAAAGCCAGGGAATGTGGTTGTCTTTGGCCTGTGTTTAACAAGTCTAAATCCGTTCTCCAATTTCTGTGTCTGTCAGGGATGTGTCAGGCCTGGCTAGCGTGAAGGAAAACCCATGATTTCATCTAGTTTGTTTCCAAAATAGGAGGGACAGGAATCATCCTAGGCGAGAACAAGCCTACCAAAAAATCTTTGAAGAGGAGTCAGGAAATACTTTGCGCCAACCCAGTAATTTTGGCTGTAATCCTCTGCACGCTTACTTGGGAGCAAGTCATGCAAGAGACACCTGCTGAAATTCCATATTCTATGCAACTGTTAAAGACACAGGAGGCCTCTTCTCTTTTGTATCTGGCCAGCCTACAAATAAGGGACGTGGGTGGCGCTGTGGGTTAAAACACAGAGCCTAGGACTTGTCGATCAGAAGGTCGGCGGTTTGAATCTCTGCGACGGGGTGAGCTCCCATTGCCCGGTCCCTGCTTTTGCCAACCTAGCAGTTCAAAAGCACATCAAAGTGCAAGTAGATAAATAGGTACCGCTCTGGTGGGAAGGTAAACGGCGTTTCCATGCGCTTCTCTGGTTTGCCAGAAGCAGCTTAGTCCTGCGGGCCACATGACCCAGAAGCTGTACGCCGGCTCCCTCGGCTAATAAAGTGAGATGAGCGCCACAACCCCAGAGTCAGCCACAACTGGACCTAATGGTCAGGGGTCCCTTTACCTTTTTAGCCTACAAATAGCCAATCTTGTGTTCCAGCCGGGAGCCCCCCAAGACGGCCTGTTCCAGAGATATCTCAGGACGACTTTTGACAATCACACAGTGAGAAGTAGACTGACTTTTTAAGGCTCCTCTGATATTCTCAGAACTTGACTACACATTACACATTCACCATGCAATGTCTATTTAGAATTCTGCAGTCTTTAGTCCTATTCAGTCATCACTGCTCCCACATAGTGTGGGCTAAAGAGGTAGCAGACATGTTAGAGTTGACAGGAGTTGTAGTCCAAAACTTAAGGAGGGCACCAGGTTGACAAAGCCTGATGCAGCCAAATTCTGAGGAAATCACATCAGTTCCTGTAGTCCCACGGCTGGATTGTTTCTGTTTGCAAGCCATACAGTGGTACCTCGGGTTACATACGCGTCAGGTTACAGATTCCGCTTACCCAGAAATAGTGCTTCAGGTTAAGAACCTTGCTTCAGGATGAGAACAGAAATTGTGCGGTGGTAGCAGGAGGCCCCCATTAGCTAAAGTGGTGCTTCAGGTAAAAAACAGTTTCAGGTTAAGTATGGACCTCCGGAACGAATTAAGTACTTAACCCGAGGTACCACTGTATATTGAAACTCTCAGGCAAGTGGGGCTTTTTCTCTATGCCCCTGGGATATACACAGGGTGCCTAGGCTTAAGTGAGTGACAGATCCTGACAGGGTGGGTTGTATGTGGAAAGCTTCCCTTTTCCTTTTTTGCTCTCTCTGGCAACAGCTGAACATGCACTGGCAACACACCTTCCATTACCAATACTTTGAAACCCCAAGCCGAAGAGCACCTCATACTTGCAGCCCTCTAATGTAATGAAGAATTCACACAGCTGCAGTAACAACCATGTAATTATTTAATTAGTTTTTGACAGCTTCAAATTGCACATACAAAGGAATGCCTCAACCACATTTGGAAAGCAGCCCAAAAAAAGATTTCTTTTCTTTCAACACATGACTTTAGCAATAGTCAATGCAAAACTTTGAAATTTTACTGTATATAGAGATTATTTTAAAAATAATAATTCTGCTACATCCTCTATTTGGTTTAAATTTCATCTGTGCATTCTCTCATCAAGTCAAAACCTGTGTGCTTGTTCTCCTATTTCTTCTGATTGTTGAAAACTCGATATAATTATTTGTAATCATTGTTTATATCGTACTTCATATCTTCACATTGTTACAGTTCAACACATTCATTAGCACTTGCGAAATAATATATTAGGGCCTCTCCAAATTTCTTTTTACTGTGTATTCATGACGACTTGTGCTCATGATGCTATTAGGGCAGTTATACGCAATCCTGCTTTCAATACTATTTATGCCTGGGACAGTCATACCGTTTGATTTCCGGTCAGTGCATATTCTGTAACTTCCTACTGAAATCCCATTACTCTTCATATCACAAGTTTTCTGGGTTATTTTTCCCCCTCCCACTTTTATTGCTCTATAGTCCATCCGAGACTATATAATAAAGCCGTACCCTACCTCACCTCACAAACCACAAATCAGATCTACAAAGGTAGTAGCAAGGAGCAGATTGTGTGACTGTCAATTTCGGTTTCTCTCCATTTCTTATTTTTCTACTTTTAAGTTTTCTCCACATTTCCTCATCTATTTGCTATATTTTAAACATATAAAAAGTCCCCTTGAGAATTTATCAGCATTTTAATGTAAATCTATCCTAATATACACATTTTTATCTGCAATTTTGGCTACCATGCACATTTATGCAAAGCAATTTTCCATAGCATGCATTTTGCATGATATTTCCATTGATATATGCATTAAATACGCACACTTTACACTAGTTTATGCAGAAAAGTATGAATTTTGAAGGATGGCTATTTTTCAGTTTGCATATTGTTTTGGATGGCTTAGTCATGCTGGCCACATGACCTGGAAGCTGTATGCCGGCTCCCTCGGCCAGTAAAGCGAGATGAGCGCCACAACCTCGGAGTCGGTCACGACTGGACCTAATGGTCAGTGGTCCCTTTACCTTTAAATTAGGTAAGCACATCTGTAAAGATGAATGGAATCAAATCCCTACCCCCCAATCCAGTGCTTGGTTTCACTGAACTGAACTGGGACATTCTACTCAACTTATGTCCTAAGGACTGCAGCTTTAAATAGCATTCACTTAATATGCCAGTAATCAGTTCTGCCCCAATATTGCCTGTATTCTGGTTATTCTGAATAAGGAATGATGCCTCAGTTGCATTTCCTCTCCTCACACATAATAAATGGTTATTATTCTCAGTGCTGTATAACTAGGAAATGTTCCCATCAAAAGGCCAAACCATGTGGAACACGAATGTCTTTATATTTTGTAAGAAATGCAAAACTCAGAACAGGTTTGTTGAAAGGTTAAATAGAGTTTGAAAAATGTTTTGAGTTATATTAGGACTAATTTCAAGCAAACCAGGACTGGTTCATGGCTTCAAATAGAAGCCACATACAATTTGTGGTTTGGCAGCGCCTGAGATGAAGTCTAGTGGTTCCCTGCGAGCTTCATATTTGGGGTTTATCACAAAGAACCGTCTTGTTAACCTGTCCCTCAATCCATATATTTTAACCCTGCGTAATAATTGTGGTAAGGGAAAAAAAAAAAGTTTGGCAAGGCATTCCCATGTGGAAAACCCCAGTTTTGATTCTATTACTATGTTGACGTCACCAGAATTGAAGTGATATCCTCTCACTGGGGAGATTTCTCAAGGTTTGTACTGTCAATTGCTGTAAGTAACTCACAAAGTCCACACCTAATGCCATGCCCTGTCCTGTGTAGCATTCCAGTTCTACATGTCTTAGGGCTGCCATTAGTGAGTCATAAGAATAG
Source organism: Podarcis melisellensis (assembly GCF_964234715.1). Taxonomy (NCBI): domain Eukaryota; kingdom Metazoa; phylum Chordata; class Lepidosauria; order Squamata; family Lacertidae; genus Podarcis; species Podarcis melisellensis. The sequence goes on from NC_138543.1 coordinate 7,483,061, forward strand.
CTACTAATCTTACTGTGACTTCCCTTATAGCTAGAAGTGGCTGGCAAATCGACCATCCACCATCCACCAGCCATTGAGAGCTAGTGTATTATAGTTGCCAGACTCCTTGATTTGGACCCAGGAAAATGTGGGTTCAAATCCTTGCTCTGTGGCTAGTCTTGGGTAAATCACCACTCTGCCTAACTTGCCTCATAGTGCAAAAGAAATGTTTACTGGGGGAAACACACCGCATTTGGCCATTTTGCAATAAGGCCTAGCCCTGTACTCACTACTGAAATGCTTAAAAAAAATCTAAAGTGCCCTGAGAATGATGCCGAAAAACAGAAGTGCCTTTCACAGAAGAAGAAAACGTTGGAGAAATTGGAGGACAGAGTTTGGCACTGCACTAGTACAGTGGTACCTCAGGTTACAGACGCTTCAGGTTACAGACGCTTCAGGTGACAGACTCTGCTAACCCAGAAATAGTACCTCGGGTTAAGAACTTTGCTTCAGGATGAGAACAGAAATCATGCAGCGGTGGTGCGGCAGCAGTGAGAGGCCCCATTACCTAAAGTGGTGCTTCAAGTTAAGAACAGTTTCAGATTAAGAACAGACCTCCAGAACGAATTAAATTCTTAACCTGAGGTACCACTGTACATTGTGCAACTTGACTTGTGTGGGGCACTATTTGTGGCTCCGTATCAATCACCAAAACATTTGGCCCAAAACAAGGATGGGAACCCGTGGCCTTCAGATGTTGCAAAAACTGAAATTACTGTTATTTCTGACCATTGTCCATGTTGGCGGAGGCTGATGGGAGCTGGAGTCTAACATCTGGAGGGCGATAGTTTCACTATAGGCGGCGCTGGGGAACCTAAGTAATGGGGTATATACAAAGGGCTCTTAACTTTGGAGCTGCCACTGTCTTTAAACCGTTGTCACTTAAGAGCCGCTCAACTGGTTCTTGGTAGCCACTCCACATGTTTCTGGAGCAACTTCCTACGGCCAACCCAGTAGCTTTCAACGAGCATCATTATTAAGATTTCAAAGACATGGAATTATGGTTTATTATTTATTATGGGACACAGCTGATAACACATTGTCTGAAAGCACCTGTGTAGGCATTGTTGAATTATGAGTTTCACGCATCTTTATTTTGGCACTGGGACACGGCATCACCTTTTGGGCCTCTGTTATTGTGAATAGACATTTGAAGGCCTGGAAGAAAATGGGCTGGGGTGGAGGAGAACATTTCCCCCTCTCCCCGCCTGGGCTTTCACGTCTCTCATTTTGTGTAACAGCATGTGTAGGCATGATAGAGTTAGAGCAGAGATGGAAGAGGGTAGGAGAAAATGGAGGTAGCAGGAAAAGAGTGGACTAGAAGCCAGGAGCTCAGCCTACACTCAAGTAGGACTCTGGCAGAGACACAGTGGCGTAGTGTGGGGGGTGGCCGCACCGGGCGCAACATATGGGGGTTAGGGTTAGGGGGTGCAAATCCACGGGTTAGGGGGCACAAATCCACGGGTTAGGGGGCGCAAATCCACAGGTTAGGGGGCACAAATTACTTGCCTTGCCCCGGGTGCTGACAACCCACGCTACGCCACTGCAGAGACACATGCCTGACTGGCATGTTCCCTGCCTCCTGGTCTTTCTTTCGGGAGCTTCAAAAGCTTTCTTCAGCCCAAACATCACAGTGACCAATGCCAACTGTCACCGGCACACTTAGGGATCCACAGAGTCTTCACAGTTGCGTAACAGACCTCAGCAACTCAGTATTTTGGCTAATCTACTTTATTTACATATAAACACACACAGAGCACTGCACCATGGCTCCCTCTCTCTTTCTAGCATCAGACAGCAAAGAAAAAAGAACAAAAGACAATAGTCCCACTTTATGGAACACAGTAACACAAACATCCTGTTTCCATCACTTCCCACTTTGTGGAGTCAAAACATATACCGTCATGTGATAGAAAAATCCCATTACTGCAGTCACGGAGCAGGAATTCTAACACATATTGTGCCAGCCTTTGTGCACTCGGATCCTGCCCTGCATCTGTGCCCCAGCTCTCTGCCATACACTTGTTGATGTTCTGCCAAGAGTAACATGGTGACCTTAGTATTTTCCAGGCTTCTGTTCCTGTCTCACAGCTCCCTTTGCCAACTTGAAGTTGGTCTTGATGGCTGTGAAACCCCAGGCGCCCAGATGCAGTCCTTTCTCCCTATTCTAGTTCAAGGAGCTGATGGTGAGCTCTTGCTTAAATAAATAGCCTGGAAGCCTCCATGCAGAATAGAAAATTCAATATCCTAAAAGCAGGGATATCCTTAGCTCTCCAAAGGTTGCTGGACACCAGCTACCCGCATTCCTAACCCTTGGCCATACTAGCTTGGACTGAAGGGAGTTAGAGTCCAGCAACATCTGTAGACTAGAGCAGGTCACAGACAGTGACACACATTTCTCTGTCTGAACTCATTGTCTGCAGTGTTACTTTTCTAGCACTCCTTTTATTGGTTCCATAAAAACTTACAAGATCTGGATGCCCCAAGTATATACGTTTCTATAAACATTCTCAAGTATGACCTGCCTCAGTTTTGTCTCCTGTGGCAATGGGCTCACAGTCTGGGCTGAACCACTTAAGCAATACCTGGTGGTAGAATTTTTAAGCCATAGTGATTATAGTAGAATTGTGCAAGTCACACTGCCCCCCCAAAAAAATCCATTGAAAATTATCTTAAAATATAATAGAACTCAATTAAGAACAAGCATTTTCCCCACTCTAAGCTGCTAGATTTCCGAGCAAAAGTGGGAATGCTGGAAAGCACAGTAAAGTTAATAAGATATGCATAGAGGAATTGCTGCCAATGATATATTTGAGGATTGAGTCTCCATAGTTATATTTTCCAGGAATTAGTCAAGATTAGAAACTAAGGGAAGGTATTGCATAGAAGTGATTCAAACCAGAACATTTTCTACTAGGTTTGCCAAAATTTCTCTCTGAAGCATTGGCCCATCTGATGTTCATGATTACCCAAATGGGAGAAGGGGAGAACTAGTCAAGTAAATTGCCTGGCTCCTTCATAGCAATCCAACTAGGCCAAAGTAATATGCCTGTACAAGAGACAAAACATGCTGTGTGTAGGTGTGCTAGAAGCCTCCGAGCCAAGATGGGCAAATGGGAGTGCTCTGTGAGCACAGTCACACCTTGGATCCAGAACACCTTGGTTCTCGAACGTTTTAGCTCCCGAATGCCGCAAACCTGGATGTGAATAATAATAATTTAATAACTTATTATTTATACCCCGCCCATCTGGCTGAGTTTCCCCAGCCACTCTGGGCGGCTTCCAATAGAGTGTTAAAAACAATACAACATTAAATATTAAAAACTTCCCTAAACAGGGCTGCCTTCAGATGTCTTTTAAATATAAGATAACTACCGCATTTATCGCCCTATAGGATGCACTTTTCCCCCTCCAAAAATGAAGGGGAAATCTGTGTGCGTCCTATGGGGCGAATACAGGCTTTTGCTGAAGCTTGGAGAGCGAGAGGGTGCGCACCGACCCCTCTCGCTCTCCAGGCTTCAGGAAGCTATCAGCAAGCCTGGGGAGCCCACGGGAAGCAGAGCGCCCCATACTTCGGGCAGACACAGGCAGCCCCACAAGCTCGGGGGACAGCGGGGAGGCGGAGTGCCGCCATACCGCTGTCCCCCGACCTGGTTTGGATTCCCGACCTGGTTTTGGGGGGGAAATAAAGAAAAAAACTATTCCTTTATTTCCCCCCTAAAAAACTAGGTGCGTCCTATGGGCTGGTGCGTCCTATGGGATGAAAAATACGGTACTTATTTCCTTCACATCTAAAGGGAGGGGGTTCTACAGGGAGGGCGCTACTACTGAGAAGGCCCTCTGCCTGGTTCCCTGTAACCTCACTTCTCGCAATGAGGGAACCGCCAGAAGGCCCTCGGTGCTGGATCTCAGTGTCCAGGCTGAACGATGGGGTTGGAGACACTCCTTCAGGAATACAAGACCGAGGCCATTTGGGGCTTTAAAGGTCAGCACCAACACTTTGAATTGTGCTTGGAAACGTACTGGGAGCCAATGCAGATCTCTCAGGACCGGTGTTATGTGGTCCCAGCGGCCATTCCCAGTCACCAGTCTAGCTGCTGCATTCTGGGTTAATTGCAGTTTCCGGGTTACCTTCAAAGGTAGCCCCACATAGAGTGCATTGCAGTAGTCCAAGCGGGAGATAACTAGAGCATGCACCACTCTGGCGAGACAGTCCGCGGGCAGGTAGGGTCTCAGCCTGCGTACCAGATGGAGCTGGTAGACAGCTGCCCTGGACACAGAATTAACCTGCACCTCCATGGACAGCTGTGAGTCCAAAATGACTCCCAGGCTGTGCCCCTGATCCTTCAGGGGCACAGTTACCCCATTCAGGACCAGGAAGTCCCCCACACCCGCCTGCCCCCTGTCCCCCCAAAACAGTACTTCTTTCTTGTAAGGATTCAACCTCAATCTGTTGAATGTTCTCGTTTGCAAATGTTTTTTGGAACCCGAACATCTGACAGGGCTTTCACGGCTTCCGATTGGCTCCTGCAGCCAATCAGAGGCTGCACTTTGGTTTCTGAAAGTTTTGGAAGTCGAACGGACTTCCGGAATGGATTCCGTTCGGCTTCCGAGGTACCACTGTATAACAGAAACATGGTGGAATGGAGAGAACCAGGCAGGACATTGTTATCTCTGGATACAAACTGTATAGGAAGGCAGGGAGTACAGGTGATGTCACTCTGTACAGCAAAGAAGACACAGTAGAGCAAGCTATTGCTGCAGGAGCCAATACCGATCCTCAAGAGTAATTTAGTACTGAGAGAATATTGTTGCTCCCCTGACTAAAATGTCTATGGTGATCTTGAGATGGGGAATTAAATCAATGAGGCACCCAAAGGTGTAAATATCATAGCAGTGGTTGTATACATTGCCAACATAGACTGGGGAAATGCACGTTCTGACAATGACAAGCAGATAAAATCTGCAGCTGTCCTAAATGTCTGTGCCACAGAGCAGCTGGTCACTGAACCAAGCAGAAAGGAAGCCATCCCAGACATAATCTTAAGTGGTGCTCAGGACCTGGTGTGAGATAAGAGTGTTGTTGAACCTAATGGGAACAGCGACCACAGTGTTATCTAATTCAGCATATAATTAAGTGGATGATTGCCAAGAAAAACCCAGAACACTCACATTTGATTTCTAAAAGGTCAAAATCTTCTAAAGAAAAAAAGAGGGGATTGCTAAAAAGGATGATGAAAGAGACAGGAAGTGAAAGCAGAGTTGAAAGAGCAGAATCAAGAAGGTGTTCCTAGGCTTCAAATGTTCCCAACAATAGTACTGTTCCCATTAATAACAATAAAAAGGCATGGATGGTATTGTTAATGCACGCCATTGTATCTTTTTTAGAATTACAGACAAGACCTGGATCTCAATCAAACTTTATGGTCTTATTTCTAATTGGGTCGTATATAAGCAGTGGCGTAGCGTGGGTTGTCAGCACCCGGGGCAAGGCAAGTAATTTGCTCCCTCTAACCTGTGGATTTGCGCCCCCTAACCCGTGGATTTGTGCCCCCTAACCCGTGGATTTGTGCCCCCTAACCCGTGGATTTGCGCCCCCTAACCCGTGGATTTGTGCCCCCTAACCCTACCCCCCAGATGTTGCGCCCGGTGCGGCCGGCCCCCCCGCACCCCCCACGCTATGCCACTGCAAATAAGAGTATATATGGCTAGATGATCTCACCTCTTGCCTTATTAGGCCCCTCCATTTAGATGTTATATTATTATTATTTTAATGGGGGGGAATAAGCAGGAAAATCTAGTGAAAGTGCTTAATCTAAGGATAATATAAACCTGGTATATCGATATATTGGCATACTTGTCTTACGAATGTGCCAATGTGAGACTAAAAGTTGGAAGCTTCAGTGCTATACCCTTACTGGTGGTCTATGCCACAATTCACTTGCGACTTCCTTTGTGAGTAAACATTTATAAGGATAGCACTGTGATTTAGCAACTTTATTAATCAGTAAATGGGGAAGCATATTTATCTGGAGCACCATAATTGTGACGCATGGCCACTTTTGCCTCACGAGTCACAATCTTTGCTTGACATTTATGTTGGCTGAACCCTTCAGCTCAGTTCTGTTCTGGCCTGTGAATAAGCAAGAGCTGTTTGAAGAATCGCTGTGTTGTCTGATACGTTCACCCACAACTTAACACTAGGATCATAATTGGGGTTGGGGAGGCCTAAGACTTGAGAGCAGTCTATTAATTTAGTTTTAAGTGAGCTCACATACCACGTACTGGGTGAGTGTGCAGCCTATTGATAAAATGCAATACCTGTAGACGACAACTGTTGCGTACATTATCATAACATAGTGGCAAGGTGTACAGAGGTTTTGCTAAGGCCAGCCCTAGGCTCCAGGCCTTTGGTTCCTTCCATCTGGAAGGCACAACATTTGCTACCTCTGCTGAATTGGCTAAGGACATTGAAAGCTAAATGGAGCTTCTGTGTTCAGAAACAGCATATCGGCTGAGATATCCAACGTTGGGAACAAACAATGGGGGAGGACTCTTGTCTTCAACTTCTGCTTATACACACCTGGCTAACCACTGTTGGAAAAGAGGATGCTGAACTAGATAGCCTTACCTAGCAGGGCTGCTTTTACATGTTACTGTCATAATCACATCTGGAAAGTCATGAAATATGTCTATCCTAGGTTACTATTATATGACAAGTATTGACTTAAATATTGACTCTGGCCCAATCAGCGAACAGTGATGATGGAAACAGCTGGAAGTTGACAGTTTTATTTAATGTCAGCCAATTTTCTGCAGCTCCAAAGTTAGCATGTCTTGCTGTGGCTGGAAAAGTGCATAAACCCCAGGGAATACCTTTCAAGCTCTCCGTTATTAAAGAACAGCAGCAACAACAAAAGTCACTTTGCATAATCCACCCCTGGATGGAATCCAGATGTTCTTAATTAGCTACAAGTACATTTTACCTCTGTAGAGTTTTTCACTGAAAATGCCAGTTTAATCCTACTCCTGTTAAAGCTGTCAAAAGTAGAGCAATGCTTAGCGTACTGTTGGGTAGATTAGACATTAGCAATCCCCATGTAAAATGACAATGGCCACCCAAGCCAGTCATTTTTAATCTTTGTGTCATTTATGCTATGATGGTTTGGTTGTTATAGACAAATATTTAATGGTTCGTCACTGAAGGAGAGGAAAATCTTGCCTGAATGGAAGCCTTGAACTGGATCCTTAAAATCACTGTAAACATAATCACATGTTCAAGGAAATTTCAGAAATAAACACACACTGAGTTCAAACTGGAGACATGCATGTTTCAGTGGTTGGATCATGGAACTGGGATAGATTGGTTCAACGTCGTGATCATTTATCTACTCACTGGGTGCCTTTAGGTCAGGGAAGAGGAATCTGTGGTCTTCCAGATGTTGTTGTTGTTGTTGTTTAGTCGTTTAGTCGTGTTGGACTCTTCGTGACCCCATGCACCAGAGCACTCCAGGCACTCCTGTCTTCCACTGCCTCCCGCAGTTTGGTCATACTCATGTTTGTAGCTTCAAGAACACTGTCCAACCATCTCGTCCTCTGTCGTCCCCTTCTCCTTGTGCCCTCCATCTTTCCCAACATCAGGGTCTTTTCCAGGGAGTCTTCTCTTCTCATGAGGTGGCCAAAGTCTTGGAGCCTCAGCTTCAGGATCTGTCCTTCCAGTGAGCACTCGGGGCTGATTCCTTCAGAATGGAGAGGTTTGATCTTCTTGCAGTCCATGGGACTCTCCAGAGTCTCCTCCAGCACCATAATTCAAAAGCATCAATTCTTTGGCGATCAGCCTTCTTTATGGTCCAGCTCTCACTTCCATACATCACTACTGGGAAAACCATAGCTTTAACTATACGGACCTTTGTCTGTAGCTGATGTCTCTGCTTTTTAAGATGCTGTCTAGGTTTGCCATCGCCTTTCTCCCAAGGAGCAGGCGTCTTTTAATTTTGTGGCTGCTGTCACCCTCTGCAGTGATCATGGAGCCCAAGAAAGTAAAATCTCTCACTGCCTCCATTTCTTCCTCTTCTATTTGCCAGGAGGTGAAGGGCCCAGTGGCCATTATTTTCGTTTTTTTGATGTTGAGCTTCAGACCATATTTTGCGCTCTGCTCTTTCACCCTCAATAAAAGGTTAATTCCTCCTCACTTTCTGCCATCAAGGTTGTGTCATCTGCATATCTGAGGTTGTTGATATTTCTTCCGGGAATCTTAATTCCGGCTTGGGATTCATCCAGCCCAGCCTTTTGCATGATGAATTCTGCATATAAGTTAAATAAGCAGGGAGACAATATACAGCCTTGCCGTACTCCTTTCCCAATTTTGAACCAATCAGTTGTTCCATATCCAGTTCTAACTGTAGCTTCTTGTCCCACATAGAGATTTCTCAGGAGACAGATGAGGTGATCTGGCACTCCCATTTCTTTAAGAACTTGCCATAGTTTGCCGTGGTCGACACAGTCAAAGGCTTTTGCATAGTCAATGAAGCAGAAGTAGATGTCTTTCTGGAACTCTCTAGCTTTCTCCATAATCCAGCGGATGTTTGCAATTTGGTCTCTGGTTCCTCTGCCTCTTCTAAATCCAGCTTGCACTTCTGGGAGTTCTCGGTCCATATACTGCTTGAGCCTTCCTTGTAGAATTTTAAGCATAACCTTGCTAGCGTGTGAAATGAGTGCAATTGTGCGGTAGTTGGAGCATTCTTTGGCACTGCCCTTCTTTGGGATTGGGATGTAGACTGATCTTCTCCAATCCTCTGGCCACTGCTGAGTTTTCCATCAGATAGATCCATCAGATATGCCTCTTACCTATGGAGTAGCTTTTGGAAATCCTGTCATTACATGAAATACTCTGCACAGAAAGACAGTCATGCACCATTCTAAATTGAAAATGAAAATAAGTTTCAGCAATCTTTTAAAGATTTTCTGGGTTGTATGCTTCTCTCCTCCTATACTGAGAACATATAGGATATGATGGCTAATCTGTCAGCTTAGTTATGCCATAACTAGAGTAGAGCCTTGCTCTGCCCTGGTTTTTGAGAGTGATAAAAATAGACAAACATCTGTTTATCTGAGTGTGTGAATTCCTGCATTTTATAGAGATCATTTGCAGGAGAAAAATAAAGATCCCAAGTTGGGCTGAATGGATCCAATCAAACGTCAGATTCATATGCAGGCCTGTAGTCTCTTGAAGAAAGAAGGGTAATAAAACAGGACTAGTTAGGCCTAGCTCTCCAAACTCAGACCTTTCAAAGATACTTTTTACCTTTTGAAGACAAAAATTGGAACCTTATGGCCTATTAAAGCGATGTGCGAGAACCAAATGTCAGCATGAATGATCAGTCAAAGCTCTCCCTTTAAAGCCCTTAAGAAAGTTGCATTCCAGTCTTTGAGCTCTTGGGAGAAAAGTTGGCTAAATTGCTTCCCGTTGTTCAGATTTTTAAAAATACCATGACAAGAGGCAAAGTTAATAGACTCATGGAACCAGGCAAATAAAACATTTTGTTAAGAAGTCATATAACAAAAATACTTTTGCTTCAAACCCTTGATCGGGGGGGGGGGAATCTGGGGGGAAAGAGAAAAAAGGCCTTCAAAGTTTTTTTGGGTTGGTTGTGTTTTTTTTTTGAGAGGGGGTGCATAGGCATAAATAATGTTTTACAGCATAGTCCTTTTGATAGGATGAACGGCACTGTTGCCTTGACAAGTTGGTGTCCTAATTCAATAAAGTTAATCACGTGTGTAAATCCAACAGTGATAATAAATCACCCTTGCATTTGCTTAAACATAAACATATGCTTACATTCTAAGGGGTCCAAAGGGATCAAGATAAATAGAAACACGGTTCAGGTTTGCCATGCAGGAAACTGCTTCACATTTGGTGCCCACTATATCATTCCTCTTCCCACAATGGAAATATAGGGCAGCTTTTAATCAGCTCCATGCTGAATTCTTTCTGGCCTCCTGGAGTCCAAAAAAGATTGACTATAGCATTGCCTAGGGCCCCTTTGGCATGCCACAGTTTGTTCAATGGGAATGAGCAGTTTGAGTCCCATGGAGCTCCTCCCTGCTTCCTGCTAGCGCTGAGCCATAGATAAAACTAGTGCCTGGCTAGCCATGTTGTCTGAATATGGACTTATGGTTTGTTTCTCATCAAACAAACCAAAAGCAGTAGCCAAGATACTATTTTATTTTATTAATTGAATTTATATACAGTCATAAAGGGACCCCTGACCATTAGGTCCAGTCGTGGCGGACTCTGGGGTTGCGGCGCTCATCTCACTTTGTTGGCCGAGGGAGCTGGCGTACAGCTTCTGGGTCTTGCGGCCAGCATGACTAAGCCGCTTCTGGCAAACCAGAGCAGCGCACAAAAACGCTGTTTACCTTCCTGCCGGAGAGGTATCTATTTATCTACTTACACTTTGACGAGCTTTCGAACTGCTAGGTTGGCAGGAGCGGGGACTGAGCAATGGGAGCTCACGCCGTTGCGGGGATTCGAACCGCCGACCTTCTGATCGGCAAGTCCTAGGCTCTGTGGTTTAACCCGCAGTACCACCCGCGTCCCCACATACAGTCATACCTCAGGTTAAATATGCTGCAGTTTGAGTGCTCTGCGGTGACCCAGAAGTAACGGAATGCTTTACTTCCGTGTTTTGCGCAGACACTCAAAATGACATCATGCGCAAGCGCGGAAGCAGCAAATTGTGATGCCCAGACGTGGGTTGCATTCACTTCAGGATGCGAATGGGGCTCCAGAACAGATCTGTACAGTGGTACCTCTGGTTGCGGACACGATCCGTTCTGGGGTGACATTTGCGCCCCGAAAAGCCTGCAACCAGAGCGGTGCTTCTGCGCATGTACCTAGCGTGATAGAGCACTTCTGCACATGTGCAAAGCATGCAGAACGCTTCTCTGTGTGTGGCAAAACCTGGAAGTAAACACTTCTTGGTTTGCCGCGTTCGCAACCTGAAAAAATGCAACATGAAGCGTTTGCAAGAAGAGGTGCACAAATGTATCCAAAATGGTGCTTCTTTTGAGTAATGTATATTGGTGTTCTGGCTTCTGAATGCAAAATACATTATGCATCATGTCAGTTATGAGGAACATGCCTATGTACATACTGTGGCTTTTTCCTTGAAAATACACATGACCAGTGGCTGAAAAAAAGATCAGGCCCTTGCTTACAGGTATTTTAATACATCATACACAACTTTTTTTTTTAAAAAAGCAAAAACAACTCCAACTCAAGGCTGCAAAAAGTATTTCTGGATTTGTTGTAAAGCTGCAAATCTATACATACATGCATACATAATAATAATAATAATAATAATAATAATAATAATAATAATAATAATAATATAATAATATATTTATATCCCGCCCCTCTGGCTGGGTTTCCCCAGCCACTCTGGGCAGCATCCAACAAAATATTAAAATACAATAGTCTATTAAACATTAAAAGCTTCCCTGAACAGGGCTGCCTTCAGATGTCTTCTAAAAGTTTGGTAGTTGTTTTTCTCTTTGACATCTGGTGGGAGGGCGTTCCACAGGGCAGGTGCCACTACCGAGAAGGCCCTCTGCCTGGTTCCCTGTAACTTGGCTTCTCGCAGTGAGGGAACCGCCAGAAGGCCCTCGGCGCTGGACCTCAGTGTCTGGGCAGAACAATGGGAGTGGAGATGCTCCTTCAGGTATACTGGACCGAGTAATCATAAACAATAAACCAAAATTTAAAAATATACAATAAAACCGAACAATTTCCACATAAATCACGTCTAAGATAAAAACAACCAATAGCAACAACAACTGCCCCCTGCCAACAACACCCCCAAGAGTCTATTCAGCAGCCTCAGCTTTTGTAGCTGGAGTCAGTCCAGGCCCATCTTCTCAGGGAGCAGGTCTTCCCAGACTCACAGCCAAGAAGCACACTTGGCTGGAAAGAAGTTTATTTGAATTAAATGGGATTCACTTCTGAGTAGACCAGGTGTGGGGAACCTTTGGCCCTCTTGATGTTGTTGAACTACAGTTCTCTTGCGCCCCAGCAAGCATGACCAATGGCCAGGGATGATGGGAGTTGTAGTTCGGCAATACCTGGAGGGCAAAAGGTTGGCCACACGTGGATTATATAAAGGACTACACATCCAGTCTGTAATCTTACGCACATTTTTCTGAGAGTAGAACCCATTGACCGCAACAGGCCTTACGTTTGAGTAGACATGCACTGGCTTGTGGTTTAAAAGATATATTTGTAGTGCAACATCATAGCACAGTTACTTTGTGTGTGTGTAAAACTAATAAAATCAAATGTTTCAGTAATCTCTACTACAAATGATCCCCAATAACTGTACAGCAGATTAAAAGAGCTGGAATAATTTGATTGAAATGTTTTTCCTTTTCAACTTGGCATCGTTCCTCCCCTTGCTTCCTTGCGTAAAATGTTCTGTACTTGTGCCAGTCAGGAGTGCAAATAAACCGATTGCCGCAAGGGAGTTTGCAAAAGGTTGTCAAAATTGTTTGGTTCAATTTGTTCTCAAGCTACAGGGATGAGTTATGCTTACCTGTTGCTACCTGTGAACGCTTCATACCTGATGGCAAGATGCATTGGCTGTGGTGCCAGGTAGGCGGCTGAACGGCAGTGTCAGGTTAGCCGCTTCATTTGCCGATTCCCCCCCAAAATAAGACGGTGAGGAAAAGCCAGTGATGCAACTGGGCCACAATTATTCCGAAGTACCAACCAAAGTTTGGTTCCTCTGCCTGCCCCCAACGAAGAGCATGCTGAATAGAGTTCATTCCCACTGCTGCTGCCCATCAGATTAAGAAAAATTAATGCATTCAGCATTAGGGATATGCTGCTGTATTATCCAGGCAATTATTCAAATTTTGTTACAGCAGAGCTTCCTAAATTGGAGGCTGGGAAAGGGAGTTTTAGCTCAGTGGTAGTGTGGGAAATGGGCTGTGGATTAAATTTGTCGCTTTAGATCTAAACCATGGGTAGGCAAACTGAGGCCCGGGGGCTGGATCCGGCCCAATTGCCTTCTAAATCTGTCCCGCAATCAGCATGTAGAATGTGTCCTTTTATTTAAAATGCATCTCTGGGTTTATTTGTGGGTCCTGCCTGGTGTTTTTACATGACTAGAATGTGTGCTTTTATTTAAAACACATCTCTGGGTTATTTGTGGGGCATAGGAATTCATTCATTCCCCCCAAAAAATATAGTCCAGCCCCCCACAAGGTCTGAGGGACAGTGGACCGGCCCCCTGATGAAAAAGTTTGCTGACCCCTGAATTCTAAACCTTCTATCCCAACTGTGTGGGAGAAATACAAAAGGAAAAACTGGCTGTGAAGCCTTTTAGCAGAGTGAAGCACTTATAAATTTTGCAGTTTATGAAAGCTTAGGAATTAAGCTGCTTTTATCCCTTTCATTTGTGGTCTGTTGACCTCCCCCTCTTCACCCCCATTGCAGAGAATGAACCACACCTTTTTCTATAAGATGAAATTTACAGTGCAACGTAGCCAGCAAATACAGTAAAGTAATGTGTGTGGGGAAATATTTCTAGGTTGGGATGTTCTATAAGAAAAAAGGGGAAGGGCTATAGCTCTGTGAGGAAGCATTTGCTCTGCATGCAGAGGATCCCAGACCCAATACTCAGCATTTCCAGATACGACTGGGACATAGCTGTCAACTGTCCCTTATTTGGCGGGAAAGTCCCTTATCCCAGTGCCATGTCCCGCTGCTGTCCTTATTGATGATGTCCCTTAAATTTCTCGGGTTTCAAAGGAAGCAGCTCCTCTCCCTCCCTCCCTGCCGGCCAGGGAGGCTCCAACTGTGTTGCTTGGCTGCGTTGCTCACCCAGTAAGGAGTCTAAGAAGGACTGGGGGGTGGAGCTTGCATGCCTTGTGCCGATCAAATCAGCTGCATTGCCTGGGGACTCACCTTTGCTCAGCACTTCCCAGCGGAGAGGTGACGGTGGTTTTCCTTGCTGCATCCCCTTTGCTGGGTTGCTGCGCTGTGGGAACCACCGCTTGAGGCTTTGTTTGGCTGCTGGCTGGGCTTTCTGCCTTTGGCTCGGAGGGGCTCAGAAGTTGAACATACCTGTGCTTGGAAAATCCCTTATTTTTGAGGCTGCTGGTCCCTTATTTTCAAATCTGTAAGTTGACAGCTATGGGAGAGCTTCTGCCAGTCAGTGTTGACAGCACTGAGGTATAGGGCAGCTTCCTGTGTTCCTAAAATATATAATGTTTGCTTCCACTAGGTGGCAGAAAACCCATTCCTTACCGATTAAGCCTTAGCCTGCATCACCAATATAATGCTAAACTGATTATGAATACATTCAGTTCATCAAAGTTTTCTCATTATGCACAGGTTTTCTTGTTTTACGGCTGCAACTTTTATTTATTTTACTTTAAAATTGTATATTTTATTGCAACCTTATCTTGTGGGTAAAAAAAAAATCTAATAAAATAAACATCAGCAAATGTATCGTGTTCAGATTGCAAGAAGTCCAGTTTGAGGTACCATAGTTTAAGCAGAATATCTACAAACTGGAACATGTCCCAAGGAGGGTAATGGAGATCAAGCAATGAGCGGGGGGGGGGGGGGATGCTGAAGTATATCTAAGCCTGGGGAAGAGGCGTTATAATAGACATATTCAGATATTTGAAAGATTCCATATAGATAATGGAGCAAATTTGGCAGTGGCGTAGTGTGGGTTGTCAGCACCCGGGGCAAGGCAAGTAATTTGCACCCCCTAACCCGTGGATTTTAGCACTTGAGTCTCTTCCGTGCGCCCCCCCCAGATGTTGCACCCGGTGCGGCCAGCCCCCCCTGCACCCCCACGCTACGCCACTGAAATTTGGTCTCAGTTGCTCCAGTGATTGAAAAGGATATGAATTGGTTCACCCCCCCTCTCCTTCTCTCTCTCTCAGATTTCCTGTCTCAGCACGTGGTTGAACTAGATAACATATGATGACGCTGTAAATTCTGTAAATTCTTGCCCTTACTCCAAAGCCCAGTCAAGTTTTTAGGTAACACAGACACCCAAGAAGTTTGCAGAGTTCTGACCACCAGAGAGTTAATTTGTAGAATAATATAAAACTCAACCACAAACATCCTTTGTCTACCTTTAAAGTAAGGTAATCCTAACAAAAACTTTGCACCCACCTGTCAGAATTTCACAAAAAAATTATCTTCCCTTCATAATTTTTGAATGCAAGTTATTTTTCCATAAATTGATGTGGTTTGCTAAACAGCAACTACAACAAGAGAATACATTTTTATGACATAACACTAGTTCCCTCCCCCCAAAAGACCCTGATCCACTTGGGCAATGACTTTTAGCTGCACTGCCCCCATGCCCCCTTAAATCTGCTCTGGATTTGCCCCCCAACCATCCAGGGTAGATTTGGGGAGAGCACTGGGGGGAGGGGGCGTGTGGAGACAGGAGAGAGGGGAAGCTCCATTGAGCCAGCAGAAATCCCTGTGCTAGGGGATGTACAGTACTTAGTTGGATAGTGTCCTAGATTTCTGGCCAATGAGCTACTCTACATAGGAAGCTTTAATCTGTGTCTGACTGTACAATAATAAGAGTTTCAGTGAAATGATAACTGTCACTGATTCAAGATTTTGACATCACAGTAAGTCAAAAGATACCAAGATTTCAGAAATGCATACACAACATTTCTGCTAATGATACTTGTCCTGTAGCTTTGGGTTTAGCCAATATATTCATGTGAGAACCACCCTCCTCTCAACAACTGCATTCTCACCAGCTTCTTTTAAACTGAGACCTTTAGAAATGGGTTTCTCCTGCGAGACAGGGTGATTTAAATCAGGGCAATCCTGGGGCTGGTGCCTAGATCTCTATACTTTGGATGATATGGATTAAACCAGGGGTTGGCAAGGTTTACCTTGCCTGGGCCGGTTCACTCCAGCAGAGATCCCTTCATGGGCCGGATCGCGTTTTCTGGCACCTGCGTCTGTGGAGTCCCTGCGCCGTGCTATACCGGTTTAGCGCACGCGTGGGGACTCACTGTGGGTGGCTCGGTTCATGAGTGGCTTGTGGGCTGGTTAAACGACCCCTGTGGGCTGCTAGTGGCCCATGGGCCTTAGGTTTCTGACCCCTGGGTTAAACTCTTAGCAGTGACCGGGTATGTGGGAATAGAATACAGAACCCTCCAGTCTCTTAGGATGTTTGACAGCAGCCCTGCTCTTGGCTATCTATGTTTGAGGTACAGAGAGTCTGAGACCCTCCAAATGTTGTTGGTCTCCAGCTCTCACATGAACAGTGGTGAGGATGCTAGTAGCTGGAGTAAAATTTTGGAAGTCCACAAGTCCTCCAGTCCCTAATATATGCTACTTCCCTTTATTGTGTGCATTCCATTCTCTGGAATCATCTACCCAGGGAGAAGTACCTGTATATGACTTTGCAAAACTTTACAAAATAATGCAAACAGTCCAGTTCAATTGAGCTTTTTTGAAGGTTGACCAACAGGTCTCAAGAAGACCGGCTTGTTCTTATTATTCCTTTGCACTGCCTGCTTTTTATAGCATGCCATATTTTGAGGTGGTGTTCAGATTTCATTGAAGTGGTATCATTATTGATGTCATGTATCTGTAAGCTGCTTAGAATCCTAGGAGTAAAGTGGGCTAAAAACTTTTTAAAAACACACATCATATGTATGATTTTAGTGGTGTTTGAAAACCAGCGGTCTTTATCTGTGGACAAATGGGTGAAGGAAAAGTACAAGTGTATAGGTGGTTGAAATCCTAATCTTTGCATAAAGGAATAGTTCTCATGGGGAAATCAAGCTTCTGTTCTTTTCTACACCCGTATTTGTTCAGTCATGCAATTAAACTCAGACTATTTATTCCATGTCGGGACGCGGGTGGCGCTGTGGGTTAAACCACTGAGCCTAGGACTTGCTGATCAGAAGGTCGGCGGTTCGAATCCCTGCGATGGGGTGAGCTCCCGTTGCTAGGTCCCTGCTCCTGCCAACCTAGCAGTTCGAAAGCATGTCAAAGTGCACGTAGATAAATAGGTACCGCTCCGGCGGGAAGGTAAACGGCGTTTCCGAGTGCTGCTCTGGTTTGCCAGAAGCGGCTTCGTCACGCTGGCCACATGACCTGGAAGCTGTACGCCGGCTCCCTCGGCCAATAAAGCAAGATGAGCGCCGCAACCCCAGAGTCGGTCACGACTGGACCTAATGCTCAGGGGTCCCTTTACCTTTACCTTTATTTATTCCATGTTACCATCCTAAACATAGATAAATCCTCCATACATCACCCCAACCTCCAGGAACTTCCACTTGGAAAGGATGAGTGAAATTAATAGATTTTGCATGAAAGTGTGCCTATGGCGCTCTGCAAAATTTCTTCTTTTCAGCTGGGCCTTCCTTAATTTCCCCAGCCAACGGCAAAGTGCAAACAACGTGAAGAGCAGTTCAGCTCATTCTCATCGGCGAGGCGAATGTGTGATGGTGGGTAAATTCTTGTGTATCAGTCAGAACAAGTCTGATCACTTTCTCCCCTGCTTTACATCTCCTATGAGCATTTCACTGATAGTGGATTAATGTCCTAACCTTTTAGCTAATTAGTGTAAAACATAGCCACCCTTGTGAAATGAGATTAGACAACAGCAGATGAAGTCAATGTAGATGTTCAAAATAATTTTCTGCCCTTTAGAGCAGCTGATGAGCATTGCTTGAGTTTAATTATTCAGAAGTGGGGACATACGAGAGACAGGTGCGCCACGGAGAGTAAGAGAGGCAGGGCACTAGGAAGAATAACCCCCTCCTTTTGCACCCCATGCTTACTTGAAACATGGAGCCATCTTTGAGGAGAGTGACCATCTCAGCTGTCCCTGCATTCTGGCCAGAAGCAACACATTTCAGCAGAGAAGCTGTGGCACTATTTCATTTATTTATTAGTTTGCTTGTTCATTTATTTATTAAACATAATTAGCCACTTGTCACCGAAAGCATCATTGCTTTTAAATGTTTCAATCAGAGAATTATACTAATCATGCCTCCTTAGCCCTGTTGTGATTAAAAAACAAAAAACTAATCTGTTTCAATAGTCAGTGTATCGAATTTCCTGGTGGTATACATGTATCAACAGCTTTTATTAAACCAAGGGGATTTTTTTAAACCAAGGGGGGGGGACACCCTACCTTGTCATATGAACATGCTGCAGAAAGACTCATCTTTGGCATGAACTCATTTGGTGTTAAATTGTTTGCCATTGGTTCCGAGAACCAAAGTGGGTATGTTTGTGGGGCGCACAAATTGTGCTGAGTTGCGTGGCCAGATGCACCCTCATGTTAAATATTACACACTTTGAACAGTTTTGCATGATGTTTGCAAGCTGGTCTCCTTTCTCACTGCTTCCTTTGTGTCAAGAGATGCTCTGTAGTCGAGTGATTCACTTGCAGCAGCAGACCTGCATTTTGTGGGGCACCTTGCTGACAAACGTCCATATAGTTAAAGCTATGGTTTTGCGTGGACAGGCGGAGTCCCCAGATCCCGCGTGGTCCCCCCGTCATGTGGAATAACGACTCAAGACAACGTGCTATGGGATTAAATTGGCCACAACTTTAGTAAATTTCAAATGTGGGTAGACCTTGGCTCAGGCATTGGGCGTTCTCCCTCCCCAGTCCCCAGACGGGGACCTAGGGAGCATCAGGGTTATCCAGTGTGTGTGTGGGGGGGGATGGGTCAGCTCTGGAGAACATATGTTCAAGCAGAGATAGCCGCCCCCGTTACGCCGCCGCCGCAGGGGAGAGCAATGACGACCTTTTGGCGTACGGTCAAAGCCTCCCTTCAGAAACCCCTTTAACGGGGAACCCTGGTATCGCCGCCGCAAAGAGGAAGATGGACAAAAGGATTCCGCCCAAGGCCTGATACCGCCAAAGTTGTGACGTTTTGCTACGGGAAAGGCGAAACCTGCCAATGCAGGGAAATTCCTTTCCGGTCCTTTAACATCGACCTTAATGTAGCAGCGCCCGCATACCTGTGAAGAAAAGTTAACCTGCAAAATAAGACATTAACTGAGGGTGGGTAGGGTGGGAGAAGCTCTGGAGCCAAGTGAGGATTCCCAGGTAAGATCCTCCCTCTATTGTGTGGGCAGGTAATCCCTCCCCTACCTGGCCTGGTCTCCTTGGCAACGCTTCCCCCAGGTGGGATTGGACAACTGACTGAGGTAGGCGGAGACCTCCAGGTATCCCATCTGAGGGAAGGCAAAGCCAAGCCTATGCTGTTGGAGCCGCTCCAGATCTAGGGGCTGCACGCGTCCACGCAAAGGGCGCCCCCCCCGTTTTAAGCGGGGAGCGGTCATTACCAGTAGTAATGTATGGAAGTGAGAGCTGGACCATAAAGAAGGCTGATTGCCGAAGAATTGATGCTTTTGAATTATGGTGCTGGAGGAGACTCTTGAGAGTCCCATGGACTGCAAGAAGATCAAACCTATCAATTCTGAAGGAAATCAGCCCTGAGTGCTCACTGGAAGGACAGATCCTGAAGCTGAGGCTCCAAGACTTTGGCCACCTCATGAGAAGAGAAGACTCCCTGGAAAAGACCCTGATGTTGGGAAAGATGGAGGGCACAAGGAGAAGGGGACGACAGAGGACGAGATGGTTGGACAGTGTTCTCGAAGCTACAAACATGCGTCTGACCAAACTGCGGGAGGCAGTGGAAGACAGGAGTGCCCGGCGTGCTCTGGTCCAGGGGATCACAAAGAGTCGGACATGACTAAACGACTAAACAACAACAACAAAGCTTGAACTGTTATGGGGCCCCCTTCACAACCAGAAACGAGGTCTGAGTAACCACTGCCACTTTCAATGGGGTTGTTTAGAACAGCCTTTACAACATCTGTGCTACTGAGTCTGAAACTTTTGACAAAAAATTGAATCAATTTCAGTCGTGCATTATTATTTTTAAAAGCAATGTGGACTAAAGTCACCTCTGAAGATTTAGGAGTGAGTCATTCACCTGACTACCAATTAGAGTCTCTGAAGAAGTAACACACAGGTTCTTCATAAGGACAGGATACTTATATTCCAAAAGGGATTTGGAGGACATGACCCTCCCTGCAGGTGTGGTCTCTCTGTTACTGCATTGTCAATTACTGTCTTTGCAGGTATGCAAACACCTTCTGAATATGCAAATAGAATACTTGTAAAACATGTATTTTTTTGGTTTTTTGCCTCCCACTTTAGATTATTTTTTAAAAAGTTATTTTGTACTTCTGCATAGCTAAGTATTCTCTTGCTAGCAGGCCGATACTGTCCTCTTGCTTCTTAGTAGCACGTTTTAGCTCTGTTTCTGTCAACACTCAACACATGAGTTTGCTTTTAAAGCGAATGATGTGGCCATGATTCTCAGAGACTAAAGAACAGCAATCTGTATCAGACATACCTAATTGCTTGGTCAATGGCTCATCTTATTATGATATAGACTTAAAAAGTCAGAATGCAGGACTGAGTCTTAGTCTGAGTCTCTCCACAATGTTTGCATGGTTTTAAAGGACATGGCAGGTGGTGAATGGGAGTCCATAAGACCTCAGGATAAGGCAGCGTTCTTTACAATCTGATGCTTTCCTTTCCTCCTCTGGTCCCAGCTGCTTGCACACTGTTTTCTTGTCCCTCTTCACTAACAACACGCCATAACAATTTTGTGTTGGTGCTGCAAACCATGCTGGTAGGTGCACAGGGTAAACCCAAGAAACTTTGTGGGCTGCATTTGAGAAGGGGATCATAATTGGGGCATGCAGGTGCAAGGATAGTAACTTTGCTTTGCGGACGCACAAATAAGACTCCCCTAATTGTGGACTGGCATAGTCTCGACCTGCATATCTTAGTTGTTTGCACTGGATCCAATTCCTAAAATGAAAGACAACATCAGCTGAAACAGACATAAACAAACCAAGTAATTCCCGGGCAGATGTTGCAAAGAATAGTGCTGCATTAGAAATGAGCCAAACTGATTTCTGAATCTTGGCATAACCACATCCTTCATACAGTATCTTTTGATGAACTAACTGAAGCTTAAAGTGCTGCAAGAAGTTTCTCAGCCGCACAGGGCTCTTCCTACTGACACCGGAATTGCAAGCAACTGATACGTTCAATAGTTTCATTTGCATTGCTTTGCTGGCAGAACTCTTCTTTCCAGAGCCAGCAATAAAGCTACTCTTTTGCCTTGGGGACTTTTGAACTGTTTATGTCAGGAAACTTTACGGCTTCCTGGCACTGTGGAGTAATCATTTTGGTTAAATCTCTGGGCAAGACATAATTATCATCAGGTCTGCCTTAGCAGGTGGGAAACCAAGAAAAGCTGGCATTGGGCCATGGGCTATAAAATGCTCATCTCAGGTTTGATGGACAGAGGCTCTGCACTTTTAAGCATGAGAGGTTGAAATTCAGCAGATAAAGCCCTTACCCAGCATGGTAAAAGCTGTTTTGGGGAGCAAAGGAGTGGCAAAGACCATTATAAGGCGAACAAAGATGTAAGCCAGTGTGGTGTAGTGGTTAAGAGTGGTAGACTCGTAATCTGGTGAACCGGGTTCACTTCCCCGCTCCTCCACATGCAGCTGCTGGGTGACCTTGGGCCAGTCACACTTCTCTGAAGTCTCTCAGCCCCACTCACCTCACAGAGTGTTTGTTGTGGGGGAGGAAGGGAAAGGAGAATGTTAGCCGCTTTGAGACTCCTTCAGGTAGTGATAAAGAGGGATATCAAATCCAAACTCCTCCTCCTCCTCCTCTTCTTTTTCTTCCTTCTTCTTCTTCTTCTTCTTCTTCTTCTTCTTCTTCTTCTTCTTCTTCTTCTTCTTCTTCTTCTCCTCCTCCTCCTTCTCCTTCTCCTTCTCCTCCTTCTTCTTCTTCTTCTTCTTCTTCTTCTTCTTCTTCTTCTTCTTCTTCTTCTTCTTCTTCTTCTTCTCCAAGATATAACAGGACTAGGAAACCTGTGGCCCTCAACATGTTGTTGGATTACAACTCCCATCATCCCTGACAATTACCCATGTGGACTGGAGCTGGTGGGAGTTGGAGTCCGAGATCATCTGGAGAAGCACACAAGTTCTTCACCTCTTCTGCTCAGATCTCAATACACTGTGACTGAAAGCTGGAGTAGTGAATGTGAGAGTGAGAAATTTGGCCTGCTACCCCTTGGCTTCATCCCTGTATTAAAAGCACAGAGCATCTATCCATGATAAATAATGACAAGATGGCAACATCATACAGTACAATCAGCGTAATGGTGACGTTCTCATAATCCAAGTCAAACAAAACATTCATTGCTCATTTGTACATTAAGCAGAACTCTGTCACATTGGAAGGAATAAATGGATAATTCTGCTTGTCTTGAAATGTTTAGCAGCTATTTGCCAGCCATTGCTTCGCTCTTTGTTTTAGTCCTACTATCATTTTGATCCTGAAGAACTGACCATTCCAAGAGGACTACCTTATGAATTAACAAAGGAGACATAAAAATACTGAATTCTGAGTGACCGAAAAGGAAAATGATTTTTTCTTTCTTTAAAAGATTATCTTTAATTATTTACAGGCAGATCTGTTCCACAGCCGGACACTGAAAATACTGGCTGGTCTTCGCATGCACAAAACTTAGGACTCAAACTTGCAAGGACACCCCATATTGGATCCTCACCCCACACCCCAGGGAATAATGACACGCAGCGGCGTAGCGTGGGTTGTCAGCACCCGGGGCAAGGCAAGTAATTTGCGCCCCATAACCCGGGGCAAGGCAAGTAATTTGCGCCCCTAACCCCTAACCTGCCGCCGCTGCCAGCTTCTTGCTGCTGCCTGGGCCGGGTATTCACAGTTCTACAAATCTTTGGCGCTGGCTTGCTCCATTAGTTTAACTTGGGGGGGGGGTAAGAGAGAGATTGCAATCGTGCTATGTGCACCGAGAGGGGGGGGCACGGTTGTAACGCAGTGGGGGGGGGAGAGAAGAAGAGAAACTAGCAGGAGAACCTTGATTTCCCTCTGCAGCTCTGTGGGGAAGGAGGGCGCAGACTGGGCTCCTTCCTCGCCACAAGATCCCTCGGCTGGCCGGGCCCAGGCCCCGCGGGGCTCCTCCGCGCTCCCCTCCCCCGGCCGGCAGCGCCTGCAAAGGCTGCGGGTTCCGCTGCACCTCCGTCTCTCTTTCCACTGGTAGCGAGAGCGGGTGGGAGGAGGCCACCCGGGAGCCGGAAATGGGCGCCAAATAAGGAGAGCGGGGCGTGCCTGGATCCTGGCCTTGTTTGGCGCTTCCCCTCGGCCGGTCGCCCAGCCAAGCCCACGGCAGCGGCGAGGCGATGCCCGCGCAGGGGGGTGCCCACCCCTCGGCCCCCGCCCGGCACTGCCGCCCCAGCACCTGCCCACTCCTCCCAAGGGGCCTCCTCTCCCTCCCGCCTCTTCGCAGCAGTCCTCGCGGGGCAGACAGGCTCGACTCTCCCCTCCCTCTTGCGCCCCATCCCGCGCCCGATCCTGGCCAGGCTCCGGCTCCGGACCTCCTTGCTGGCGCCTGCTGCTCCCCCTGGTCACCCAGCCCGACCCCTCCTCCCAAAGGAGCTGAGCCCCGAGGCTCTTCGGTGACTCTGGAGGTGGCGAGTGCGCCCCCCCAGATGTTGCGCCCGGTGCGGCCGGCACCCCTTGCACCCCCCACGCTACGCCACTGATGACACGGCAACAAAAATGGATTTTATGAACCCTTATGATCACTAAGAGACTTATTAATGAGGTTTTTTAATTAAAAAAAAGTTTTTACACTGCTGTACAGTGGTGTGGGTGGCGCTGTGGGTTAAACCACAGAGCCTAGGACTTGCCGATCAGAAGGTTGGTGGTTCGAATCCCCGTGACGGGGTGAGCTCCCGTTGCTTGGTCCCTGCTTCTGCCAACCTAGCAGTTCAAAAGCATGTCAAAAGTGCAAGTAGATAAATAGTTACCACTCCGATGGGAAGGTAAACGGCGTTTCCGTGCGCTGCTCTGGTTCACCAGAAGCTGCTTAGTCATGCTGGCCACATGACCTGGAAGCTGTACACCAGCTCCCTCGGCCAATAAAGTGAGATGAGCGCCGCAACCCCAGAGTCGGCCACAACTGGACCTAATTGACAGGGGTCCCTTTACCTTTACCTTCAGAGCAAGCATGGCTTACCTTCAGAGCAAGCATTTTTTGAGAGGTTAGTATATAATTGCTTTTCTAAATAAAGAAAAAGATGAAAATAGTAACATCTAACTATATTTCCTGAAGGCTCTGCAACGAGGATGGGGAACCTGTGACACTTCAGATGTTGGGTTTCAAATCCCATCATCCCTGGCCCTTGATGGCTTTACTGGCTCAAGCAGATAAGACTGCAGTCTCACAACATCTCAAAAGGCCACAAGTCTACTAATGGTGCAGCAATAAAACTGACGGCACATTTGCAAAGCTAAGCAGGGTCCGGTATGGTTTCAAATTGGATGGGGAACCACGTGTTGAGATTCCTGAACTGCAGAGGGTTGGACTAGATGAGCCTTCCAACTCTACATTTCTATGATTCTAAGTTCACTATACCTTCTCTCCAGCAACTCTCCCAAATTTTTACATTGGACATTCTCCAATCTGAAGGTAATTGGGGAAATTAAGGGAAACACTCCCTGGGTTCCTGTCATCTTGGAGTGTCTTATGCTGATGAACTTTCTATCAGTCCAGTTTCCCACTTGTTTCTGTTCAAGCTTTGTGAGAGAATTCCTACACAATGAAATTACTGCAGTGCTTGCATTGGGAAGGCAAAATGTTGACATGATTAGTTCAAAATCAAGCCCTTGTGGGAATTTTTTGGGCAATTGCTGTGGGGTGGGAGTGGGGGCTCTGGACGGGGGGAAAGCCTTGCTAGAATCTAATGTCTAAATTGGCTCTGAGCTGAAGTGCTTTTTAAGTTACACTGGAACAATTGTGGCATTCCTTCCAGCTGTTGGTGTCAGTGAATGAGGAACAGTAACTTAAAATAATTCTAGGATATGCGTTTTTGTGGCAGAGCTAACCAGTCCTTGATGGAACAGCTCCATCGTTCTACACTAACCAACTGCACTATATTAAAACCAGTCAGAGCAGAAGTAGATTTTTTGAAAAAAAAAACCAAACAAGGCCTTTTTCTGCGAAAACAATAGCAGCAGTACAGTTTTGGCACCCCTGCTTATCCCTTGTTTGCTTAAATTGTTCTACCAAAGAAAAACAGCCTGACACAGTTAGCATAATGAGAACAAACTTCCCTTTGTTTAAACTCTCTTGCATTCTTTCAAGACATTCTTTTGCCGAGGAAGTGAAACCCACATTTTCTTCCATGTTACCCTTCCATGTCTCTTAAGAACCACTGAACTCTCTGCTGGATTCATGGCATTTCTCTCCAGCACGCTTTGAGGGGACTTTTGCTCAGATAATGCGTGCACAGTGACATCAAGGAACTAGACACTTTCACTCCAGTTCTAAAACATATGAGCTAATGGAAACAGTCAAGCTCGTGCTATTCAGCCTGTGTCAAGGAACTAAATCAGAACCAGATGAACCTGGCCAGCTCAACAGAATCGCAGTCATAACCTTTACTCACAAGTTATTGGATGTGTTAACTAAATACAGGCTTCATATCACCAGAGTAAGTCGAATATTCAGGCCCATCTTCAGTCATGGCTCTGTAGATCATCAGGACTCCAAGTCCCAGATTGTGCAATGCAAAGACTGGGCAACACACAAAACAATGGGAATGCCAAGGCCATACATGACAACTCTGCAATTTACTTTGGACTGACACTGTTTTTTGGATCGTTATCCCAGAAAAATTAATGCCTTGGAAATGTCCACATTCTCGGGTTTTAAAAACCTTCTGTAAAACCTCATTAAAACTTTGCAATGTGCACAGGGATGGATGAATCTGCCAATTTCAGTTTCACATTTTCTCAGTCTTAATTTTACCACATATTTGCACCAGTTTACATTTCCCCCCACAGCAATTTAATAATAATAATAATAAAAAATTATTTATACCCCGCCCTTCCCTTCAAAAACCGGGCTCAGGGCAACTAACAACAAATTTAAAACACTTAATTATAAAAGCAGCATAAAATACATAAAATGCACATAAATTAGTGTGCATTTCTTCTAATATATATAGCTCTTTTTTTGCCTAATATTGTTGCAAGCAGTTTTCCCTAATATAATGCATTTTTGTATTCTGTTTTCACTAGCGTTTGACCTTTTAGGCACATATTCTTCTAACAGACACACTTTTTGTACACGGTTTTTGGTCAGGGAAGTGTGAAGAGTTCCATGTCGGTTCACAGATTGTTTTGAGAAGTGCAGCTTATGAACCGAACTGAATTTCTCCCCCATCTTAAATTTCACTCATGTGGTCGCTCTACTAGGACTTTGAATAGAGGGTTGGGAGACACAATTCTGAGGTGCTCTGCATACAGAGTTTGCTTCCCAGGAGGGTGTAGTTGGGCTTGCTAGTCATTTTCTTTTGATTATTACTTCATATCTGGCTTGAATGGCCTGGTAGTGGGAAAAACACTCACACACATCCTTTAGTTGGTAGGTGGCTGGAAGTCAAGTTCTTTTTGTGATATCAAATGTTCTGTGATTGGCTGTGGTTACTCAGCGGCGAAGGAATGACAGTCTGGTCATGTGGAAGATCTTTTGTTATGGCTCCACAAGATCTAGGATTCAGCCCTGATAGTGAAACAAGTTCCAAGGTTAGGTCCTGGTACAAGGTAAAGGTCAAGGTCAAGGGACCCCTGACAGTTAAGTCCAGTTGCGAATGACTCTGGGGTTGCGCCGCTCATCTCGCTTTACAGGCCAAGGGAGCCAGTGTTTGTCAGTGTTTTTCCGGATCATGTGGCCAGCATGACTAAGCCACTTCTGCCGCAATGGAACACTGACACCAGAGCAGCGCAGAGAAATGCCATTTACTTTCCCACCGGAGTGGTACCTATTAATCTACTTGCACTTTTTTTTGGTGTGCTTTTGAACTGCTAGGTTGGCAGTTGAGACTGAGCAACTGGAGCTCACCCCGTCGTGGGGATTTGAAAAATACCTTTTGATCGGCAAGCTTAAGGCTCAGTGGTTTAGACCACAGCGCCACCCGTGTCCCCTCCACAAATGATGCTCTAAATTGTTCATCCTCTTCACCTGCCTGCTGCCAAGGGTGTTTCCCAGCCAAAGGAATGTACATAGCAGAAAGTGAGCTCTTTATTGTCAAAGACAACACTTGCAGTGGCTTCTTCAGCTATGGATGTACACCAATCTAGCGTCTAGGCAGCTATTCCCTATGGAGCAGTTGCAGCAACAGAAGGCGAACCCCTCTTCCACCAGTTTAGGTACCTTCCCCCAATGGGCTGTGTGCATGTAGCCAGAGACTGTGCCTACAGAGAAGCTGCCTATGCTCTTCCCACTTCAGTTCTCTCATGGTTCTGGGAGACAGCAGTACAGGGAAAGGTGGGGAAGCACCCAGCCCTTCACTTCCCTAACCTGCCTCTGAGGCTTCCCCTGCCTCTGATTCTTGTTTCGTGGATGTTACAGGTCCCCACAAACCATTGCCCCCCTTTCCTGAGTCAGACTCCAGCCGCCCCTCCAAATCACCCTCATTAGCATCCTGTCAGTCTCTGACACCTGCCCCTTAGCGTGCGGGGAATTGAGCTTCCCAAGAAAACATGCACACTGAACCCTTGACTTCTAGTTCTCAGTTGTGTTGCATATTTACTCAGTGGGAAAGAGAGATGTGTGCTGCACAACTCAGAAACACCCTGTGCTTCATTTATTAGTTTGTATGTGACAGTGCTTAGGGACGCAGGTGGCACTGTGGGTTAAACCACAGAACCTAGGGCTTGCCTGTCAGAAGGTTGGCGGTTCGAATCCCTGCGATGGGGTGAGCTCCCATTGTTTGGTCCCAGTTCCTGCCAACCTAGCAGTTCGAAAGCACGTCAAAGTGCAAGTAGATAAATAAGTATTGCTCCAGCGGGAAGGTAAACGGTGTTTCCGTGCGCTGCTCTGGTTCGCCAGAAGCAGCTTAGTCATGCTGGCCACATGACCCGGAAGCTGTACACCGGCTCCCTCGGCCAATAAAGCGAAATGAGCGCCGCAACCCCAGAGTTGGCCACGACTGGACCTAATGGTCAGGGGTCCCTTTACCTTTATGTGCCAGTGCTTAGCTGTGGGTACCACGCTGGGTACCACTCTGTCTTTAATCCAACCGGGAATGGCCTCCTCTTTGTGTAGAACAGGGGTCAGCAAACCTTTTCAGGAGGGGTCCGGTCCACTGTCCCTCAGACCTTGCGGGGGGCTGGACCCACCCTCTCCTGAAAGAACCCCCCTCTCCCCACTGCCACCACTCATGCTGCCGCAGCCTTGTCTTCAGCAGATTCGTCATCGTCCTCTGCCTTGGCCAGGGGTCCGTGGGGCACAGAGCCCATGCCGCTGGCCTAGGCAGCGGAGGCAGCCTCCCCACTACCTCTTCCTCCCGCTCGGCTCTTGGCCATATGCAGTGGCCTCAGTGGGAAGGAAGGGGCGTTGCCCAGAGGCATCCACAGCTTTGGATTGGCTGCAGGAGCTTCAATGTCGCTGAAATCAGTTCCCACGCGACGAGGCCTCCGCGCCGCGTTGGTTTAGGGCAGGGACTGACTGAGCGGGCGGCAGGGTCTACAAGGTTCGCAGGCCAGATTAACAAGCCCGGTGGGCCACA
This sequence comes from Podarcis melisellensis, assembly GCF_964234715.1. Lineage (NCBI taxonomy): Eukaryota > Metazoa > Chordata > Lepidosauria > Squamata > Lacertidae > Podarcis > Podarcis melisellensis. The sequence continues at coordinate 7,511,835 of NC_138543.1, forward strand.
TCCGACCCACGGGCCGTAGTTTGCTGACCCCCGATGTAGAACATGGCCGTTTTAGTCAAAAAGTAAGTTGTAAATTTGGGGTAGGATTTCTGTTACCTTTAAATTTAATTTTGCAACCTGTTTTCTAATCAAGACAAATCAGGTAAGGAAGTGCAGGCACTTTTGGAAAAAACTGTGAAGCTTTATGTGACATTTATTTTTATTTCCATCCATTCTGCATATATTAGCAAGCATGATTCGGACAGCTGCTCCGTGTATCCAGAGCAGGGGCAGCTGAAACCCATGAGAAACAAGAGCCAGTCTTCAAATCAGTTATGATAACCACCCTAACCTTTGTGTGATCATGTTTCTAACTACTCTGAATGTGTGTGTGACAGGACCTTTGTCTTGCTGCTTCCTTCAGCCTAAACTGGGATTCAGATGCTTCATGCATGAACTTTAACATCTGGAGCCATCCGGAGCAATTTCCCAAATTCTACTTGCAGCCTTGAATTTTGCAGCAGCCCAGAATAACTCATTGACAATTCCAAAAAGTGAAGGGCATGTAGAAATTATTCAGAGCCATTACAGAGAGTGCCAAAGGGGGAAATACCTACAAAGGTGTACATAAATTAACACAACAAAATAAGCACTCCTGTGGAGTGAGAACCACAATGTTGTAATCAATATAGAGGCTGCATGTGGCGCCTCAACAGTTTCCATGCTAATTTTATCCCCAAAGGGATTGTTATTGATTTGGTGTTAAAGAAGGAAGACACAGGAGACTTCTTCAACACAGCACCTCAGTGCAACGTTTCTGCAGCCACACCTTCCTCTTCCATTCATTTCCCTTTCTACTTATGTTAAAATGAAAACAGTCACACTAGATTTGGGGAGGAATTCAGTGTAGGGTGGAATCTCGACATATAAAAAACACACGTTGTGAAAATGGTTTTTTAAAAAACGTTGTGAAAAAGAGATTGGATTTTCCATAGCTCACCATTGCCATCTAGTGTCAGATAATGTATAATGCACTTTACAACACACTTCAAACATTTTATTTGCAGCTGTATAGCTGAGTCCTAGCACTAAGGAGATTATTCCATCAGGCAAACATAAATGCTTGTGCATTTATCCCCGGCTTGTTCACTGTTCTGGGGGTTCTCCCGATCCCTCTGATCCAATTGGGGGAAGGCACAGGGACACATGAGGGCAGTGTTGCTGTGCTAGCAGAAGTCCTTATGTGAGCTTCCACTAGTGGGACCAGTTAGTTGAATCTGGCCCTTTGTATTTGCACAATACTGTGAGAGGTTTAGGGTGCAGGTGCTGATATTGACAGCATCATTCAGATTTTCTCTCTCTCTTCAGAATAGGGTTGGGCAAATCTGTTAATTTTAGTTTCACATTCTTAAGTGCAGTTCTCCACCTTTCCCCATCAGACTGTGACAGTTATTTTTGTGAAACATTTGACAGCATTTTAGTGCTCGTCAATATATGTATTTTTAGCACACTTTCTCCCAATATACCGGTCCTCAATAGAAAGTGTCCTTTCATACTGCATCACGGTGTGGTACGCTGGTTTGACATCATCTGATAGGAAGGGCCTACAGAGGGTGGTGAATGCAGCACAAGATATTATGGCCTGTTCTGTGAATCCTGTGACATTGCAGAAGAACGTTGCCTCAGGACAGTGAGGAAAATTCTCAGGGATGATTCACACCCTGGCCGGCACTTTCTTGATCTCCTGCCTTCAGGCAGAAGATATAGAAGCAGGATTAGTCAGACCAACAGGGTAAAGAACAGCTTCTATCCGTGGGCTGTTAGGCTGCTGAATGAAAAGATAACAACAGGGCAACTGACTTTTGGGTTTGGTGTGTGTGTGTGTCAGTAAACAAGGGCAATTAAGACTAAGAGAGCTGAGTGGGGGGTGCTCGTGTAATCTCACTGTGTACAAGTTGTACAAGTGACAATAAAGTATTTCATATTTTATAATGTGAGGTACTATATCAAATATGAATGTACAGAACAGAGAGGCTTTGAGGCTTTAGGGTGGGCAGTGCCCCTCTTGCCCTAATGGACCAGGGTAATTTGTTGTGATTGTTTAAATTGCATGCTTGCAAAATGTCTGGTGCTAAAAAACTAAAACCAACAGCAATATGAAGCTAAGGACCTTTGGTGTCCTGAACAGTTCAATAACCCAGTGGCTGTTATTGTTTGGCCCATGTTTCTTGGAATTTATTTAAAAACAATACTCCATAATACCTAGTTCTACTCCCCTCCCCTCTCTTTCTCTCTTTCTCTTTGTTGGACGCAGCTTTCAGGTTTGGTGGGTGTGCGTCAGTAAACAAGGGGAATTAAGACTAAGAGAGCTGAGTGGGGGGCGCTCGTGTAATCTCACTGTATACAAGTTGTACAAGTGACAATAAAGTATTTCAAAAAGGAGCCAATATTTTAAAAATCCAGATTGAGAGAGAAGAAAGTGTGGGAAGGCACACTTCAGAGGAGAACAGCATATGGACAAGGGAGAATGAATGGAGATACTGGAAGCTTACTATCCACATTAAACAACAGCATGGATAAGCCCTAAAACAAATATTTCTCAGCCCTTTAGTGACTTCTCAGATATTCCCATAGTAGCTTTAAATTGAATTCAATGCTAGACAGACCTTGGGCAACAAGGGAGTGGAAAATGTGGTTTTTAAAATGCAACACTTACTCAGCTGGCATTTTACTGTTTATGCTACTCCTTTCTCCTTGATGCCTTGCATGGGTACATACCACCTGATGCACTAAGACCCGCCGTCTCTTGTGTGGAGGGTGGCACACACAGCAAGATGGATGGGCAGCTTGTCAGTTGCCGGGTAGATGGCAACGCATGCACATTGAAGAAAGCGTGTTCTCCTTCATGGAGAGAACGTGTTGTGGTGGGAGCCAACATGACACCCCACTGTTGCTGGGTGGGTAAAATTTAGTTGGCCACCATTGTGATTGGGCTCCCCTTATTGTTGGGGAGATTTTGATGTTGCCATTTGGTGATTGACAGCCAGAAGAGTTCAAACTCCCTGCGCACAGCGTTGAGTTTCCTTTTTTCGCTGCGTGTATCACCCGCCCACCCTCCCTATATTTCGGGCTGTTCGCGTTGACCTTGCTATACCTGTCATGGGGTTGTCTGCTTTTGCGGCAGGGGCCCGGTAGGAATTTTGTCCATTTGGCTGATTGGCAGGTGCCATTTTGTTTTTGCCTATTGCGTAGCAAATCGTCACAACTTGTAAGGTTGCGGTTAGGCATTGGTTTAATGAATTGGTTGGTGGAGGGGCATGGATTGGCTGTGTCTGCCCCTCTAATGCTGCTGCAGCAAGGGTATTCCATTAAAGGAATCCAGGGGCTCGCCATGCTTTTGTCCGAACCCCTGGCAAGGGGCTAGGGCCACTCAAGAGCCCCTGGGGGCATTTGGGGAGAGGTGAGGGCAGGTCCCCTGCTCCATCGCGCTCCCCAAAATGTTTTCCCTTTCTGACTTTCACGGTCATGCAAATGTCAGTCTGTCCCCATGCGGGGTCAGATAGTCGCAACCGATGCCTAAGCAACCACTCACATTTTTTGTGTTTTAATAAAGTTGTGCCCAAAAATTATGCCAAAAACCTTAAACAAAAATCCCACGTTTTATTGGGGTGACTTGGGGACCTCGACACGCAAACTGCAGCCACCAATTTTCCTGCTTGGCTGCACATACCCAGTTCTTCTTAGCTGGGTGACTGCAGACATTCAGCCTTTCTGTTCCTCCCCCCTGGGCTGACACTGGGCCGGTTGGGGGGGAGTTGGGGGGGGGAGAGAGAGAGAGAGAGAGAGAGAGAGAGAGAGAGAGAAGAAATTTGATACATTTGGAAGCTTCACATGCACAAGCCCCAGGGAGTTGTGCAAGAACATCTGTGCCTTGTACAGCTGCCATTCATTTCACTGGAGTTTATATGGAGGAAGCTGTTGTGAATTCTGCCCTGGTTTTTAACGCTTTCTTATAAACAAGGGAAATACTTTAAGCCAAGCGGTGCGGCACAAATTTAAAAATAAATGCAAATTGTGATATACTTTCTTGCATGTAAAATTTATCTCTCTTCTATATACTGTAACAACAAAAGGCTGCAAAAAATACAAGAACAACACCCCTCTCTCATCTATGCTTGCATCAAAATCGAAGCCATACCAACCCTTGTCTTTGAACACGGGAACAAATCTTTCGCTATTATTTAAATCTGAAAACAAAACATCCCAACAATTTATGAGTGGAAAAATATCTAACAGGATCCAAAAAATCAGAATGGGTAGATTGCAAGAGACTGGAGAAAGACTTAAAAACGAATTCCAGATGTTTATGCTATAGAACATTTGAGCATTGTTTTTAAAAATCTAATTACTGAATATTTGCACTGGGTTATGGTATTGGATAGTATATGGCTATGTTTTCCTGAGAGCAAGCCCACTGAAATGAATGACTAAGTTAGGGCCATGAATTTCAATAGGTCTACTCTGAAGAAAACTTGATTGAATGTCACGCAAGGGATTTAGCTGAGCATGACTAAACTTGGATATCACTAAGAATATTCTAAAAGCAGTGCTTTTAGAAATCCTATGAAGTCTTTGCTTAGAAAAATCTAGACTTTATCCAGATCTAGTCTGGATACTGCTTTGGAAATAGCTTTGTATTTTCTGTTCTTGGCAAGTTATTGATGTACTCTTGTACTGATGTACTCACAGGTGGCTCTGCTCAGAAATTCAATTCTCATTTCAGACTGATTAGTGATATATAAGGTGAGGTGAATTATAAGCTACTTTTGGCCATTGCTGGAGATTGGCCGTAGCTCAGTGACTGAGCAGCTGCTTTGTTTCCCATGTTCCTAAATCAGCACCAGTGATGATCTCAGTTTCCTTATTTAAAACCAGGCTTCTTCAGACCATCTAGCCCAGGCGTGGGCAAACTCGGCCCTCTAGATGTCTTGGGACTACAACTCCCATCATGCCTAGCTAACAGGACCAGTGGTCAGGGATGATGGGAATTGTAGTCCCAAAACATCTGGAGGGCCGAGTTTGCCTATGCCTGATCTAGTCGCATTTGGCAAAGGTGTTTCCCCTTTGACTGCTTCATGCTTGATCCTAAACGTGTTTCCCTGGAAAGCCTGCAATACTAAACAATGATACTTGGGGAACCCCTGAATAAACATCTCACTGGGAGAGCATCTGTTTTGCATGCCCAAGGTACAAAGTTCAATCCCTAGTGTTATGTACTGAAGTTCTCACCCTGGGCCAGCAGGGGGATACTGTAGATAGTTTTCACTCAGGTCCACATATGCAAATAAGGAATTGAAAGTGACGTTCAGTGATTGGATAGTTACAGAAAGTTGTTACTGTTGCCTTGTAGTTGAGCTCTATATAAGTATGTTGGCTGAACCCTTCAGTCCAGTTCTGTTCTGGCCTGTGAATAAACAAGAGCTGTTTGAAGAATCGCTGTGTCGTCTGATATGTTCACCCACAACTTAACACCTAGCATCTCTGGATAGGGCTGGGAAAGACTCCCTGCTTGAAACCTGTAGGCACGTGGGTTCCTGCAGTATCTGGAGTCCTCAGAACAGATTGTTGTCATTAGTTTTTCTTTTAATGCTCTTGTGCCTTTAAGACAGTCTGCCATACAGAAACTTAGCATGTGGAGCTTCTGTAACACAGGCATGGGTGGCCTTCCCAATATTGCCGGACTACAACTCCTATCTTCCCATCAGCCCATGCTGCCTGAGGCTAATGGGAGCTGGAGTAGCATTGGGAAGGCTGCAGATTCCCCATCCCTGCTTCCATGATCTCAGCCATGCTGAACTATAGCAGGTGAAATTTTACCCAGAGATAGATAATGCAATGGGAAAAGTTCCCCCCGTTCCATTACAACATCAGAGGAGGCCAGTGAAGAAAAAGACAGTGGTAATCCTAGGACTCAAGATGGCACCGCCACCACCAAGGTGTATTGTCTCCACAAAACTTACTCTAGGTTTTGTGCACGACATACAGCTAGTCACACTGGCCAGCCTTTCCTGGGTCAGGACGTGTGTGATCTACGTCAGGAATTTGTGAATCCACTATGAGCCCGAAGTCTAGTGCCAGAAAACATGGGCCCATGTGCTTATGTTTATCTATGTGTGTGTGTCTGTAATTATAATATTTAAATGAAAGAGCATACAGTGTAATTAAACATCAGGCAAAAATCTTCTGCTATAAAAACAATGTTTTCAATTAACTGAGAATTTATTATTTCACATAAGAGCTTTGTGGCCCAAATGGTCAACACATTGAAGGCTTAAAGTGCTTCCAAATCCAGCATTTGAAGCCTTGAATATTTCTGGCATTCTATGGCTGCCCTTGGATTTGCGTCAACTCATAAAACGCTTTCATGGGGGGCCATCTCTTATGTGTTTTTTGAGGTACAAATCGTTCTTAGAAGAAATGTCGCTTTTCACTTTGATGCAAATTAAGAAGTCCTGTCTTGTTTGTTGATCTCTTTGATTTATGGGTGCCTTTCTCAGGCAGTCGAATAAAGACTCTTCAGAATAAATTATCATCCAAAATATACTTTTTATAGATCTCATTGTTTGGAAGGCTGCCTGGAAATGCTTTCTACCATTTGAGCTTAATAATGTGGGAGACAAACAAACAAACAAACAAACAAACCAAAAGGATAAAAGAAACCAGAGCAACTCAGCTGCCTGAATCTTTTCTGCACAACAGTTTGAGGGAAGTAAAGATATTTTCAAAACAAAGTTAATTGAACTCAGGAATCAATGAGACTTAAGCCATGACTAATGCGTCCCACTGATTTCAGTTGGAATTAACAAACTGCATACACACTAAACCTTTAAAGCACATTCAAGCCCACATATTCCCCTCAAAGAATTCTGGCCATGGTACTCACAGAGTTACAGTTCCCAGCAACCCTTAAACTACAGTTGTTCTGAACTGCAGGCCCAAAGGAGGACTCTAGGAATGGTTGGGGGCAGGGATACCAAAGAAGGATGTCATAAACATCAGTATAGCTCATGATAGTGCTTTATTAAAGAAAGGTGTAGACTTACAGCAAATCAGCCTTCCAGGTCTCCTAGGCTTTACAAATGCGGGGCGGACACTTCAGCAAGGAGGTAGCTTGTCTGCATCCAAGCAAACACATGTATAATTCTTTATACACAAAGCATCATACTTGATTTTCCCTAGGGCTTCCCATTGTTTCGGGACGTGGGTGGCGCTGTGGGTTAAACCAATCAGACTTGCCAATCAGAAGGTCGGAGGTTCAAATCCCCGCGACGGGGTGGGCTCCCGTTGTTCAGTCCCTGCTCCTGCCAACCTAGCAGTTCGAAAGCACATCAAAGTGCAAGTAGATAAATAGGTACCACTCCGGCGGGAAGGTAAACGGCATTTCTGTGTGCTGCTGTGGTTCACCAGAAGCGGCTTAGTCATGTTGGCCACATGACCCGGAAGCTGTATGCCGGCTCCCTCAGCCAATAAAGCGAGATGAGCGCCGCAACCCCAGAGTTGGCCACGACTGGACCTAATAGTCAGGGGTCCCTTTACCTTTTACTTCCCCATTGTTTCACCTGCCCAGGTGAGGGCATAGGTGGCAAATACCCAAGTCCTACAAACAGTTTCCCTTTCTGGGCTCTGAGCCCAGCACCCCAAGCCCACAGATAAGGATAGCATCAAAGCCAGCCAATTAGCCTATATCAAAGCAAGTGAATGTGAACTTATTGCTACAGCAACTACCAATTAACTGGGGGGTTATTTGACTACCAAGATGGCATTTTTAGCAAAGCTTCTGGAATAGTTCACCTTTGGTTCAACACAGAATTCTTTTTTCCCTCTTTTTGCTGGGTGGGTGTGTACACGCTTCCAATGTACTGTTAAAATATACTGTTTATGTGGCTTAAGTTCAGCTAGCTTAGGGGACAATGCAACCCTGGCTGCAGTGCAGCCCAGTTGGGATGGAAAGAAAGTTACCTGAAACTGGCATAGCAACCAGGTCCACCTTGGGCCCCAAGGCATCCTGAGCTAGCTGAGCCCCTCCACAGCCTTGGAATGCTCCATTTCAGAGTTTCCCACTGGTTGCCACTTTGTGTGTGTGTGTGTGTGTGTGTGTGTGTGTGTGTGTGCAATCTCACTGGTGGCCCTTACCCACCTGTTGGCCACGAGAGGTCAGCAGGCGTAGTGTCAGAATGCTGTTAGCAGCTCCCGGCTGATTGCCCAGGAAAGTATAAAGGCAAGGAAAAGTGTCTTACTGTCCTTTTTTATTTCAATATTACAGAGAGAGGCTATAGAACCCAGCCTCTTGGATAATGCCGTTGTCCGGAGTGAATCTCCACACACACACACACACACACACGTCTCTCCCACTTTCTCATTCGTCACTTGGGTGCTGCTACCTGCCCTCTGTCTTTGAGCTCTTTGCTCTCCTACTTTTAAGGCCCGCCAGGTTCTGGGAGACGGAAGGTCTGGAATGCTTTCTAAAGACACTGTGTCAGTCAGCTGCCGTTCTGGTCCTGCCTCATCTCCCATTATTGCCCAACTTCCCCCCTCACCTGCCTCTGAGCTGTGACCTCCCTCAAACCCCTTTTGTAAATCTAGACTGTCTCCCTCTTTCTCCTCCCTGGAAGAGTCAGGATGGAGAGGCCGTCTCCACCATTCCTCCTCTGCCCAGTCTCTGATAGGTGGGCAGAGGGCTATCTCCAACCAATCCATATTCAGCTGCCAGTCATGAAGTAAATGGTAACAGCTGATGTAGATCACAGCTGCATTACAGACTGCAGCCTTGACTTATCCACAAATAAGATTTTCTTGACCTGGTTCCTCTGCTATACTTCATAGTAGGTGAACCCTTAAGTTTATCACAGGCCAAAGCCATGCAACCTATGTTATATTGCCACACATCCACACAAGCCCTGATCACGAGACACAAATGCATTCATGAAAGGAGGAAGGCAGAGTCCAAACACTATGAGAGTACAATTTGTATGTGTGTACAGACCAAGGGTCACTGACACTTGCTTCCCAGTCTCCCACCCCAAGCTCCCGCAAAAGATGTCAGTAAATATACCCTCAAAATTCTACAATATACAAGAGATTGTTTGCTTTTCCTCCTTGGTTCCTGTTTGCAGTGGCTCATGTTCTCCTGCATTGAACAGGCCCCTTAAACACATTTCATTAGACGCCAGTATTGGGCTCCTACCCATCATTCCCTACTGAGGGGAGGAGCGGTGCAAGGAGCTTCGCTCTATGTGTTGGCAGGGTGGTGCCTTTTCACCATCATTGAAGATGGTTGATGGTGAAGGCATGCCCACACTCTTTTTGGTTCCTGTCTTTCCCCCCTGCTTTTTAATGTGTGGCAGCCATTTTGTGTTATGTCACACACCACCTTGGCAGCCATTTTGTGACTTGGCACCCATGGTGCTTTCTCAAAATTCCAAATGTGCCCCCTGGCCTGTGAAAGTTGCCAATCCCTGGGGCAGAGAGTCAAGTGAAGGTGTGCGGCTCTTTCGCCGTGCTCCCTGCCATTCTCCAGTTCTTGTTCCAAGTGTGTACATTGTACCAATTGTTCATCACACTCCTGAAACTGGGATGTACCCGAGACGTGTTATTTCCATAGGTGTACCGAGATTCTCAGGTATATTTTTTCAATTTAAGAAACCCCTAGCAATTCCACTTGTCAAATGTATATCGTCAAGAAATTATGCAAGCTGTTTCCTTACAAAACAATAGCACCGTATCTATTACGAAAGCTAACCAATGTGTTCCTGCATCAAATTCTTATTTGCCACCAGCCCTCTGTTCATTTGCGGTGGAGCTCTGCCAATCTGCCCTGTTCTCCTGCTTTGCTCTTGTGCAGCCCCTGAAAGTGAGCTTTTCATGGGCTGTCTGTGATTAGACAGTAGGGTCTCTGTAAGTGTGGTCTCATGTGAGCAGCTGTATGGGCTCCCCCCCCTTTCTGTAGAGGGAACTTGTCATTAAAGAACTGAGAAGATGAGTGGGTGGTACCTTGGGCTGTTTTTCTTTTTCTTTAGACGCTAGGATGGCGTTTGCGCTCGTTGACGGTGCCCGCAATTCACTTGTGCTGATGAAGGCTGCTTGACAGCTGCATAAATCACGCTGCTAGATGCCCCAATAGATTGCCGCATAAGAATTTGTACCAGACCACCCAAGCACAGAGCTCAGGGGCAGCCCAGTCACACTAGCCCTGCACAGAAGTACAGTAATACAATTCTCTTTAACCCTTTCTCCTTTTCACTTGAACTTCACATCATTTCCCTCGTCAGGGACTCAGACGTCTTTCTGAACTCTGCGTTGGATTTCAGGGCCTGTCAGGCAAAGGAATTGTGCGTCCCTGATCTCCTGCCCTGAACCTCCTGCTATAATTGCCGTTTTAACTGTGCTCACCGTTGTGCTGTTTTAATGGGCTTGTCTTATTGTGGGTGTTTAATGTTTTGATGGAATTATGTACTTTAAGTCTGTGTGTGCATTTATTGATTTATTTAGCAAGTTTCTAAGGCTTTTCTTTCTGACATCAGTGCTTATGGCATATATTTATCTTCTTAAAGGGTTGTTAGCTTTCATTTTTTAAAATAAAGCCAGACAATACTGTGGGGGTAGCAAATGGGAAGATCTGCTGTCTCAGAGATTTTTTGTTTCTGAAGAAGCTTTCAGAATCAATAGTAATCCTTAAAACATTTCACTGCACTGTCAGTCTGATGTTGCGCAATCTCTCCTGCCTTCTGCAACTGTGGCCCCACCTGCACTATGCATTTAAAGCAGTACAGTGGTACCTCGCAAGACGAAATTAATTCGTTCTGCGAGTTTCTTCGTCTTGCGGATTTTTCGTCTTGCGAAGCACAGATGCACCCTGGTATTAACGGTTTTAAGAAAAAGGAAACAAACTCGCAAGATGTTTCGTCTTGCGAAGCAAGCCCATAGGGGAAATTGTCTTGCGAAGCAACTCAAAAAACGAAAAACTATTTCGTCTTGCAAGTTTTTCGTCTTCCGAGGCATTCGTCTTGTGAGGTACCACTGTATCTTATCACTTAAACATTTGTAGCTTCCCCCCAAGAATGGTAGTTTGTTAAAGGTGCTAAGAATTGTCATCAGAGACCTATTCCCCTCACAGAAATTCCTGGGAAGATAAAGGGATTGTTAAAACATCAGGCTTCTTTTAATATCCCTGTCTAGTGACTACACCAATCTCTCTCTAAATTGTAAACGCCCATTCAGCAAGGTCTGTGCAAACCTGTTGTTACATAAACACAACCTAGCATAGTTTTGCTACAATATTTGTTATAGTGCGTATATTTGCTAATATTGTTTTTTAAAAAAGAAAAAGGGAGAAGAGGTGGAAAGGGGGAGCGATTATCACTGCAAAAAGTTTATTGCTAAGAAACCAGGTGTTCCTTAATCACTTTAAGACGCTAATTGTACAGCAGCAAATGTGACTGAATAGACTGCATACATTTAACAGCCTACTTAACTCACACTTTTGAAATATGTTTGTTTACAGTAAGGTATAAAGAGCTGAGACAATTAACAGTGAGATGATCTGGATAAGGATTGTTGTTTTCTTTCAATTCCCTTTGGTTTATGTTTCTTTGTCGCTGAAGCTCCGCTAATCTTTTGCATCATGGTGCCAATTCCTGCAGAGAGAGTGTAAGACATCAAAACTTCCACTGTCTTATGGATAAGTTATCCAAAGAAATATCACCACTTACACAAACTTTCTATGTTGATCCTCCTGGATGTTTTGAACTTAGAAGGGTTTCTATAAAAAAAAAAAGCAGCGAAGAACTCTCTCTTAAACTCTCTCATCTAGGTTTTAAGTGCTACAAATTAGTTACAATTAATTTGGAAAAAAAGACGTTTTAATTCTACTATGAGTGCATCAGACTTTTTATTTATAATGATGCCACTCAACAATGGCTTCAGGTTGAGTATATAGAACTGCAATCATGATAGATCCTCATCCCATTCCAACACAGGTCAGAATGACAGATAACAGGGTTATCCTAGGGCATCTTATCCACAGCCAGGATGTTTTCAATTATGCATCTTTTAGCAGAATTCTTCTAGACCCTTGTTGGGTCCTGCTCACCAATCTGTACCATGCATAGATAACCAATACTAATAAAATGGTTGTCTTTGTCCATGGAGTTTTCTTGGCAGGGATACTGGAGTGGCTTGCCAGTTCCTCCTCCAGGTGGATCACATTTGGTCAAAACTCTCCACTATGACCTGTTCATCTTGGGTGCCCTGCTCGGCATAGTTCATAGCTTCTCTGAGTTATTCAAGCCCCTTCGCCACGGCAAGGCAGTGATCCATGAAGGGGTCTGAAGCTCAACATCAAAAAACAAAAACAAAACCGAAGATAATGGCCACTGGCCCCATCACCTCCTGGCAAATAGAAGGGGAAGAAATGGAGGCAGTGAGAGATTTTACTTTCTTGGGCTCCATGATCACTGCAGATGGTGACAGCAGCCACGAAATTAAAAGATGCCTGCTTCTTGGGAGAAAAGCAATGAAAACCTAGACAGCATCTTAAAAAGTAGAGACATCACCTTGCCAACAAAGGTCCGTATAGTAAAAGCTATGGTTTTCCCAGTAGTGATGTATGGAAGTGAGAGCTGGAACATAAAGAAGGCAGATCGCCGAAGAATTGATGCTTTTGAATTATGGTGCTGGAGGAGACTCTTGAGAGTCCCATGGACTGCAAGAAGATCAAACCTATCCATTCTGAAGGAAATCAGCCCTGAGTGCTCACTGGAAGGACAGATCCTGAAGCTGAGGCTCCAGTACTTTGGCCACCTCATGAGAAGAGAAGACTCCCTGGAAAAGACCCTGATGCTGGGAAAGATGGAGGGCGCAAGGAGAAGGGGACGACAGAGGACAAGATAGTTGGACAGTGTTCTTGAAGCTACCAGCATGGGTTTGACCAAACTGCGGGAGGCAGTGGAAGACAGAAGTGCCTGTCATGCTCTGGTCCATGGGGTCACGAAGAGGCGGACACGACTAAATAACTAACAACAACAATAAAATGGTTCCAGTCCCTAGATCCTTACATGAAAATATGGGCTGCATATAGATTGCTGTTGACATACAAGCATATTCTCTCCCAATCTTTAGTCAAAATTGCTAGTTTTGAGAGTGTAGACTGCTCCATCTTGCACTGTGTAGAAAGGAAAGCTCAATTGCCCATTCCCATTGAGTATAAGAAGGCAGCCTGCAAGGGGAAGTCCAAGAACAGCATCATCATTGGATGAGATTGGAAAAACACCTCTCCCCTGTGTCTTCCAGAGCATGAAAATCAGTTGAATGCTTTCGTGAAATGATGGACTAAGGAACGCACTGTTATTAAACCTCTGAAAATGCATCTTCTTTCAGTACATCTATCATTCATTGCTACAAACAAAAGCCAGCCTTTATATTGATATTGCCAATAATGATGGTCTATAAAGTATCCAGGAAAGTGGAACCTGAGGCTCTTCAGATGTTGTTGGACTACAGCTGCCATCAACCCTGACCCTTTGCCATGCTAGCTGGGCTCATGAGAACTGGAATCTAACAATATCTGGAGGGTCCAAGTTCCCCATCCCTGCCTTAAAACCGCCTGGTAGCAAGATACCTGAAAGACCTTCTGTCTTCATATGTGTAGCATGTGGGCTGCAGAAGTTCCACATGTCTACAATACATATGTACATGGATCACTGTGGCTGAATCTGTGTGAACCATTGTATTCATTCTCAGGAGAGTTTGAAAAACTGAATCAACAACTATAACATGCTACATTGGAGGAGGTTCTGTGTGGCAGAAACAAGGAGCTCAGGAGAGCAAAGCAAAGATGAAATTTAACACTCTTGAGGAGATGGACTAAAATGTTTTGAGAGCTCGTCTTTGAACCTCAAGTTCACACAGCTTTGGAAGCCTCCTTCAGTTTTCTTTTGGACATCACAGTTGTTGTTCTTCCCTCTAGTGTTGCACTGAAAAGTAACATCCAAAGAAAACAAAAATTTGGTTACTTGGCGTTCAATCCAAAGCCTACACACAAAAGGAAGTTGGATTGTCTTCAGAAGTGGTAACAGACAGAGCCAAATCGGACATCAAAGTAACACTCTGATTCTTTAAAAAACACACCAAAAACACCTTATCTGAAAAATAATACAATATTTGATTTTTTAAAACTGTATGCACTTAAAAAAATGTTTTCAAGCCTTCCGATATTTGATGCTTTTAGCAGATTGGGGTTTATCTGTTGCAGTGGGTCAAACTGACATACTGTGTAGATGAATAGATGGGAAATTTTCTGCCTAACCACGAAAAAGAGACATGTTGTTACTATTAATGTTTTTTTCTTTTAAAATGGAATATCTGACTCATCCTGAAGCTGATACTTCTGTGTTCCCAGTGTTCCTGTGCTCTGAATTTCAAGAAATAGGATAAGAAATGACCAAATAAAAGAGTACTTTTGAACAATAGACATCAGGAGGCCCAGTTTCTGAAGGATAGTAACAGCAACACACATCGACAACAGTTTCAAAGAATATGTAATATTTCAGAATCTTGCACAGTAAACATGGTTTTATATACCCAGAAAGAGGAAAAGGACAACTTCAGTATCAGCCTGCGGCAAACTCTTTTATCTCTTAAATAACCGTCAATTTTAGTGACCTTTTATTGTCTCTCAAAGCCAGCTTTAGATGTTCCTACAACTACATTGCAAAAAAACTATGATAACCTTTCACACAACAGAAGCAGGAAAACAACACTTTCCCTAGAACCTGCTACCTTGCAACTTCATAAACATCATGTGGCTTAATGGTGATGATCACTCGACTGTCATGGCTGCATCTAAAGGCCTTTTCCAAATCCCCAGTGTGGTGTAGTGGTTAAGAGCGGTAGTCTCGTAATCTGGGGAATCGGGTTCGCGTCTCTGCTCCTCCACCTGCAGCTGCTGGGTGACCTTGGTCCGGTCACACTTCTCGGAGGTCTCTCAGCCCCACTCACCTCACAGAGTTTTTGTTGTGGGGGAGGAAGGGAAAGGAGAATGTCAGCCGCTTTGAGACTCCTGAAGGGGAGTGAAAGGCGGGATATCAAATCCAAACTCTTCTTCTTCTTGTCTGAATCTCATGGTTGGAGTCAGCTGTTGTAGAGCCCTTGTTGAGAGCCACTATGGTGACAGACACTGTAATGTACAATGATCCATAGCTGGGTTAAAAACTCTGTTCCATACAATAATTAGACCAGGAGCAAGGGAGCTGTGGGCCTTCAAATATTGTTCTACAGCTTCCATCAACCATGGCCTCTGACCATGCTAACTGGGCCAATAGGAGTTTTGGTCAAACAACATTTGGAAGGCCACAGTTATGGAATTGCTTCAATCCCTTAAACAATGCAAATGTTTTAACTCCAACTGAGAATCTCTACCATACCATGATTTATTCCAGAAATCTTCATTCTATTCTGGAACATTAGTTCTGTGGTGATGACTCACACAAATCAGTGCTCAAAGTGTGAGTTCTGAGTCAGTCACACTATTTCCTGTGGTACTTTAACTTTGGTTAGGAGGCCTTTCATCCAAATATTGTCTTGCACAATCAGATGGTGGCAGAGAGCCATAGTACAATCAGAGGGAAATTTACCATGTGGCTACCATTAAACCTAATGGGAGTAACTCACATAATTACCCATATGCATTATATAGTGGGGAATGTGTCACTCGCTCCGAACTCTCCAGGGATTTACTGTTCAGCTTTATGGCTGTTTCTTATCATCCACGGTTCATGAGGATGGAAATGGGAACACATCTCATTAGTCCACAGACAAACTTTCTGAATATCACCGGCATGTGTCATCAAATGAAACATGTTGGTTTGGGTTCACAGAGTTTAACCCAGTAGTAGCCAAACTTTGGGGGCCATGCAGAACAAATCAAGTCACTCCTTAGGTTTGATTTGTTCTACAGTTCTCCCCAAGTTTGGCACTGTTCTAGTGCGCAGTATGGCTACTGCATATGAAACTGACCAGCCATGAACTGGGAAATTTTTGCTTCTAGTCTGCTAATCCTAGGAGAGACAGCAGTGCCCAAGTTGAGAAGCAGGCAGATGTTTAGGCTGGATTCTGTTTTTTTAAATAGATATTTATTAAGGTTTTAAAAATTATATTAAAAACAAAACATAACAACAATACAATCAAACACAAACAAAAAACAAAAACAAGTATAATTTCATTACCTTATTTTCTTATACCTTACTTTCCCAACTTCCCCATACCTCCCCTCTCTGTATTCCAATTTCTATTTTATTAATTCAGCAAATTTCATTTAGTTTTTAACCCTTCTTTTCTTACTACTTATCCAATCCGGCTGGAAACCACACAGTTTCTAAACCAACGTCATTCTAACATTCATTAACTTTGCAATATTTCTTGAGATAGTCCTTAAATTTCTTCCAATCTTCTTCCGCTGTCTCTCTCCCCTGGTCTCGGATTCTGCCAGTCATTTCTGCCAGTCCCATATAGTCTATCACCTTCATCTGCCATTCTTCCAAGGTGGGTAGATCTTGTGTCTTCCAATACTTTGCGATGAGTATTCTTGCTGCTGTTGTAGCATACATAAAGAATGTTCTATCCTTCTTTGGCACCGTTTGGCCGACAATACCCAAGAGAAAGGCCTCTGGTTTCTTCAGAAAGGTATATTTAAATACCTTTTTCAATTCATTATATATCATTTCCCAGAAAGCCTTAATCTTTGGGCATGTCCACCAAAGGTGAAAGAATGTACCTTCAGTCTCTTTACATTTGCAACATTTATTGTCAGGCAAGTGGTAAATTTTTGCAAGCTTGACTGGGGTCATGTACCACCTGTAAATCATTTTCATAATATTTTCTCTCACGGCATTACATGCCGTAAATTTCACACCGGTGGGCCACAACTTTTCCCAGTCAGCAAACATAATATTATGACCAATGTCTTGTGCCCACTTAATCATAGCTGATTTCACTGTTTCATCCTGCGTATTCCATTTCAACAGCAAGTTATACATTTTTGACAAATTTTTAGTATTGGGTTCTAACAATTCTGTTTAGGCTGGATTCTGTAGCCCATGAACCCTCCTAGCCCTGTCCAGAAGTGTCCAAATGTCTATACCACTTGTGTTACCCATGCACCAGGCTGCCTATCCATGGATATGATACATAACTTTGATGTGTTAAAATATTATTGTGCTATATACATATCCATACTATATATTTAGGGACGCGGGTGGCGCTGTGGGTTAAACCACAGAGCCTAGGACTTGCCGATCAGAAGGTCGGCAGTTTGAATCCCCGCGACGGGTTGAGCTCCCGTTGCTTGGTCCCTGCTCCTGCCAACCTAGCAGTTCGAAAGCACATCAAAGTGCAAGTAGATAAATAGATACCGCTCCGGCAGGAAGGTAAACGGTGTTTCCGTGCACTGCTCTGGTTCGCCAGAAGCGGCTTAGTCATGCTGGCCACATGACTCGGAAGCTGTCTGCGGACAAACGTCGGCTCCCTCGGCCAATAAAATGAGATGAGCGCCGCAACCCCAGAGTCGGCCACGACTGGACCTAATGGTCAGGGGTCCCTTTACCTTTACCTTTACCATATATTTAAAGCACATCCAACATACATTTAAAGCACACAAGTTTCCTCAAAGAATTTTGGGAACTCCATTTTCTCCCTCATGGGGCTAAAATCCCTGGTATTCTTTTTAAAAACAAAAACAAAAAACTACAGTTCCCAATAGTCTTTGGGGAAATTCATGTGCTGTAAACATGCATAAAATATGCCTTAATGTATGGTGTGGCTCCACCCTTAGTTGCAGAATCACTTTGTCCAATTTAAGGCAGCTGCTTTAAGCACTTCCACTGGCTATTGCCATAGATGGCAAATGATCATTTTCTATCCAATATACTATCCAAAACTCCAGAACAACAGAGTAGAAAAAAACAATCCATGCAAACCTTTTGATGCAGCAGTTTCAACATGGCCAAGGGAGCAAAAAGCTGGGCTTTTTGTCGCCAATATGGAAGGCTCTCTAAATAGTTAGGGACTTTCTGAATATGTTTGTTATTGGCAAAACATACCAGCTAAAGTACAGCACCTTGTCATACGTTAACTAATTTTCCCTGATGTGCTCCCAACATAAACTCACAGTGGGGCAGTGAAATAATTTAGACTGTGGACTTAATGGTCTTATTCTCACACTGTTTAGATGTAAATGTGTATTTCAAAATGCAGAAAGCCAAACTTGCTATGTCTGGGAGCCCTCCTGCTAATTGTGTTGTGTGTGGTTGCATGGCACTCATGCAACAAGGGACTACAACTGAAGGGCATCCTTCAAACATGGATAGCCCTCTTTACTTTGTTAGCCTCCTATTAGCAAAACACATTCTACTAATTATGTTCTATCAAACCCCAGAAGAGCCTGAGCTTTACATCACACTTGTCGTTGACTCAGCTTACAGCAGTAAACTGAAGCTTAAAACAGGCACTGCTCACAATGACTTGCTCTGAGAAAGGAGAACTCCAAAAGACTACATATAGCTTTTCCAAGAGGGCGGAACCACCAGAGGCGAAAGCATGAGCCATCTTAAGCCTTCAGGTGAGCCATATCTCAGCCAGCAGGGGTTACTGGGAGCTGCTGTCCAGAGTCCCGTTTTGCTGCCCATGACCAGCATGTGGTGTGGAGGTGAGAGCTAGAATCAGGGCAGGAGGTGAACTAGGAAGAGCTAAAGATTAATGAGTTCAGGATAGATCTGTTAACCCAACAAAGGACTCAAGGAGACTGTTGGACATATAATCACTGCCAGATCCTCTGCTGGGTTGCTTGTAGCTGGATCTTCTCTCAGCTAGATCCCTGGCAACAGAGCTATCTGGCAACCAAATTGTGATGGCCTGGGACTCAGAACACTGGGATGGAGGGGGGCATGACAAGAATCCAGAGGGACAGCTTGAGGGGGGTAGAGGCTGTATTTAGCCTCCAGGGCCTGAGATACCCCATCCCTTCCCTAAAGGAAAACAATATACAGTGGTACCTCGGGTTAAGTACTTAATTCGTTCCAGAGGTCCGTACTTAACCTGAAACTGTTCTTAACCTGAAGCACAACTTTAGCTAGCATGATTTCTGTTCTCATCCTGAAGCAAAGTTCTTAACCTGAAGCACTATTTCGGGGTTAGCAGAGTCTGTAACCTGAAGCGTATGTAACCCGAGGTACCACTTTATAATTTTTGGTTGGGACCAAGACTGCAAGCCCAAGACAGCAGATTGCTTCCATCTCATGCCATTATTTGATGATAGGAATAAGTTTTGTTAAAGCACCCCTGGCCCAGCAAGTGAACAGAACCGCTTGTGGGCAGTGAAGAATCTGGCACACAAGCAAGTACTCAGTGAGATGTCCTGTGGTTTCCACGGTTTGAAAGCTCAAAAAACGAGACTCCTCAGATTCTAGAAAATTATAGCAAGCAATGGGCTTAGTTTAAATAAACCATCTCTCTTGCTCTTCTCTGACATAGACGATGAGTGGCAGAACAAGGCTTAACTTCCCTTTCACTTGTTCTTAATCCTTTGTTTAGGAAGCCTCTGCTGTTGTGATAGAGGTTTATGTAGCTTCATCAAAGAAAAAAGATCCTCTTCAGCATGACCTCACCTGTTTCATACACAGAGCAAGTGAGAACGAGAGCTGTCTAGTGACATATTGAAGGGATTTAAGATTTTCAACAGATTCTTCTCTATTGTAGTGCCAGAAGAATCAATCTTGGTTTCATCTGAAGGTTATAAACATTTCTCTCACAGTAGGCTGACTTTTGTGTGTGCAATGATAGTCTTTTTTACTAGACAGAAAAGGCGCTTGGCTTTCTTTTGAGATCTACAGATGTAGGGGGGTTACAAATGATGATGATGATGATGATGATGATGAATTCTTCCATAAGTAGTGGACAGTCCAAGATCAGCTCTATCATTAGGTAGTGTGAGGCGACAACCTCAGGAAGCAGATTATGAGTGTCACCAGAGAGGAACACTAACTGATCAGCAGAATGGCCCATTTATCAAGAGATGGACTCTCTTCACTGGCTATTGGAATGGAAAATGCAGTGACAACATCACCCCCCCCCCCACATTTTTCCATCCTATTTAATATTATAAGGTAAAGGACCCCTGACAGTTAAGTCCAGTTGTGAACAACTCTGGGGTTGCAGCACTCATCTCGCTTTACTGGCCGAGGGAGCTGGCGTTTGTGCACAGTTTTTCCGGGTCATGTAGCCAGCATGACTAAGCTGCTTCTGGAAACCAGAGCAGCGCACAGAAACACTGTTTACCTTCCCACCAGAGTGGTACCTATTTATCTACTTGTACTTTTTGGCGTGCTTTTGAACTGCTAGGTTGACAGGAGTTGGGACCGTGCAACGTGAGCTCACCCCATTGCGGGGATTTGAACCGCCGACCCTCTGATCGTCAAGCCCAAGAGGTTCAGTGGTTTAGACCACAGTGCCACCCGCGTCCCTATATTTAATACTGTATTATCTTCCCCCACAAATCAACATAGCAGATTTCAAAGCACTTCAAATCTCTAGCGTATTTATGAACAAGCAAAGGGGGAAATAATGTGATTATGAAACTCGGTAATACTATATTTATGTAGAATGAGGAATACTGAATCTGATCTTTAAAATGAAGAAGAAAAAAGATCTTTCTTTAAAGGTCTATACCAGCATTTGGAAATTGGTCTGTATTTGAATAGACAACCAGTGCAGTTGTTACAAAATTGGTGTAAAAGGTAAAGGTAAGGGACCCCTGACAGTTAAGTCCATTCACGAACGACTCTGGGGTTGCAGCGCTCATCTCGCTTTACTGGTATGGTCTAAATGCGTAATATCTGTTGTTGCTGTTGTTATTATTATTTTTCATTTCAGCTGACACTTTTGTGGGATGTGTACAGCTTGCAACTACTTTAAAGGGGCTGAGCTTTATGCCACATCTGCAGAAATAAAAGAAAGCCGGTGTGTGTGTTTGCTTACAACTTCAAAGCATCATCTAATGGGGAAGCAGAGCCCAATTACTGGAAGGTGTAACTAAAGACACATTCCTGACATTTCTCTGCAAAAGGCCCAGTGGTCAAATGGATGGAATGTGCCTGCAAGTAACAAATTTCTCACAGCTACTATGATAGGTGTGTCTGTTATATTCTTATTTAAATTGAAAAAGTCAGAAATGAGACCCGTGTTAAATGTGAAAGGGTAGCAGGGGACCTTGATGTCTGCCAAACTTTACTTCAATTATGAAACAGTATTTCCAGTATTTCAAAGTGTATGGGATAGAAACTGAGAACCTAAAAGACATATTTGTAAGCATATTGATGGGTTGAACGGTGTCCAAATGTCTCTTTGGTATGGAGTGGAATTTTCAATCTCTCATCCTTCCCACATCCCTCTGTTTTCTTTTCTGTGCCATTTCTCTTATTCTGCCTTACATGTGATTCCCTTCCCTTCATTTCACAAACTTTCTTCCAGCTGCTATTTTCAATTTCTCATCCCCTTTCTTTTGAATTTTGGCCCATGCATGTCCCCAACATGGTATCTTCCAGATGTTGTGGAGTCGACTAAAACTCCCACCATCCCTGACGAATGACGAGACCGACATGGACTTATGGGAGCAGTAATCCAAAACATCGGGGGACACAGGTGGCGCTGTGGGTTAAAGCCTCAGCGCCTAGGACTTGCTGATCGAAAGGTCGGCGGTTCGAATCCCTGCGGCGGGGTGCGCTCCCGCTGCTCGGTCCCAGCGCCTGCCAACCTAGCAGTTCGAAAGCACCTCCGGGTGCAAGTAGATAAATAGGGACCGCTTACCAGCGGGAAGGTAAACGGCGTTTCCGTGTGCAGCTCTGGCTCGCCAGATGCAGCTTTGTCACGCTGGCCACGTGACCCGGAAGTGTCTCCGGACAGCGCTGGCCCCTGGCCTCTTAAGTGAGATGGGCGCACAACCCCAGAGTCTGTCAAGACTGGCCCGTACGGGCAGGGGTACCTTTACCTTTACCTTTAATCCAAAACATCTGTAGAGCACCATGTTGGGGAAGGATGATCGGAAATAATTTTGGCATTTGTGTGTATGCTTCCAGAGCTTCAAGGTACAGTGGTACCTCGGGTTACATACGGTTACATACGCTTCAGGTTATAGACTCCGCTAACCCAGAAATATTACTTCGGGTTAAGAACTTTGCTTCAGGATGAGAACAGAAATCGTGCAGCGGCAGCGGGAGGCTCCATTAGCTAAAGTGGTACCTCAGGTTAAGAACAGTTTCAGGTTAAGAATGGACCTCCGGAACGAATTAAATTCTTAACCCAAGGTACCACTATATTATAGAAGATATAAGATATTGTACAAAAATGTACTTTTTGTTTGTAAGAAGCAAAGTATGCTATGTAATCCTATTCCAGGGTCGGCAAGGTTTACCTCGCCTGGGCTGGTTCACTCCAGCAGAGACCCCTCCATGAGCTGGATCAAGCGCATGCATGAGTGCGCGCGCCTGCAATTTCCAGCATTAGCATTGTGCAGACGCGATTTCTGGCGCCATGGAAGCAAGTCCCTGTGCCGCGCTGCGCTGTACTGAAAAATGGGGACTCCCACTGCGACACCCTTGCCAGCAACAGATTCACCTGCTGATCATGCAACAACCGCTCACTACTAGTGTGATCTGGTAAGATGTATTGCATAGCAGACTGGCTCTGCAACAGCTGTTCTCTTCCAGTGTGTTTTGAGCAAATTGTATTGTGGAAAGTCACTGCCACTCTTTGGATCAATGCACAGGGCATCATGGTCTTATTCCCATTACTCTGCCAAGCAATTCAGACAAATGACACCCTAGGAAAAAGAACATTGTGGTGTTTCTCGAAATACACCCTGGAAATCTGCATGGCCACAGCCATCTATTCCGCCTCTGCCCTCTGCTGGATAAACGGTCCCTTTCAGGCCATATCATGAAGTACAAACTGTGTCTAATCACAAATGTGCACTCATAAATGGCTTAAATCAGTGTTTCCCAAAGTGAGGGATACCACCCCCTGGGGGCGCTGTAATAATCCAGGGGAAAATTGGGGGCGTTGAATAAAAATAAGGGGAAGCATAAAAAGATAAAAAAATCGAAAAACCATTCAGACATGTTTCATTTGTCATGATGCTTACCGTCAGGTCAAGCATCGTTGCAGGATGGCAACAACATGGATCTGGTAGCCATGCTAGAGGCGAGGGGTTTCCCCTCGGCTTTAGTCCGGCCTGCCCCCTGGGTTTTCCATCCCAGAGCCTAGTCCACCTCCTTGTCCAATTTTGAAAAACCATTCATACATGTTTCATCTATTATGTAATGACACTTACCCATGTAACATATCCTTAAAGGTTCTTCCTTCTCATTGGGATTGTTTTAAATGTTATTGGTAATTTTTATGTTATCCTTCATTATCTTGATTTTCTGTGTGTAATGCGAATGTTACTGTGGTCAATTTTAATAAATAATTTTATAATTTAAAGCTTCCAGGTGTCTTATTTACAACAAGATCGTTCTTTACTTTGTTGTAGGACGTAAATGGAAATATAGATACCTAAAATAATTCAATTTGTCCCTTTTTTTCTTCCCTAAAAAGGGGGTAGTAAACCAAATAAGAACCTCTGGCTTAAATGAATGGCTGCTTTGGCTTGTGAACTTGCGGTCTGTGGATATGAACTTAAAGCTCAAGAGCATACAAGCCCCTCCAGTTGCCTCTCCCTTCCCAAGTATCTGCCCATATTAGGTGGGTTGAAGTTCAGCCCCGGATAGTCAAAAGAGGTGATCTCAGTTTCAAGTGAAACAATCTCACAGAGGAATACCCATCACCAACTGTGAATACCAAAATTCCTCTTGAGAAAGACCGAGACAAAACACTTGAGGAAATGCAAGCAGGTCAGAGAGGCACACACTTCAGTTTGGAGCTGATTAATGTGTACCACTAGAGAATACCGTTTCTCATTGTGGGAATAATTCTACACAAACACACCCCTTCACAGTGTTAAGCTCTCAGAGCTGTCTAGTATTAACCCTTCTGTGGCTGGAGGAAAGAAGAAGAACAAAGGAAGAGAACATTCAGGAAAACTTGAAATTGTACTTTAAAGGAAAACAGAAACATTTACTCACTTATTTCTTTTAAAAGGGTGTGTGTGTGTGTGACAGCATCAATTGATTCACTCATTTAATTCCCAGGGAGACTTTTTTCTTCTTTTAAATTTAAAAAGTGAGAGTAGAGGAATCCGGGAGGAGACTGCTGGATGCATTCTTGAATTCTTGATTTGCGCTGCAGCTAATTCTCTGCTTCCTATTGAGAGGTCAAGGACGTACGCCAGACTCCAATAACATTCCAAATGAGCTTGGCTTTGCCCACTTTTAAAGAGATCTATCATCCCCATAGCCTAGTTTACTGATATGAGAATAAAAAGCACATCGTCATAAGATTGTAGTATAATCTGAGAAAAGGAAATAAACATGTAAGTTCACTTCAGTTTAGTATGGATTATAACAGGGATGGGTCACCCTGTTTGGCCAGAGGCCACATTCTTCCTTGGCCAACTCTCTTGGGGCCACATGCCAACGATGGGTGTGGCCCCCGATATCATTGTGCATACACATTATTGTACAGTGGTACCTCGGGTTACATTCGCTTCAGGTTACATACGCTTCAGGTTACAGACTCCATTAACCCAGAAATGGTACCTTGGGTTAAGAACTTTGCTTCAAGATAAGAACAGAAATCGTGCTCCCGTGGCACCATTAGCTAAAGCGGTGCTTCAGGTTAAGAACAGTTTCAGGTTAAGAACGGACCTCCGGAATGAATTAAGTACTTAACCCGAGGTACCACTGTATACACACACAACACACATATAGGGATGAGTGAACAGGTCAATTTCAGCTTCTCATTTTACCAATCTTCAATTCAGCTCTTCACAATTTGGCATCCATTTGAATTTTTTTTTTAAATCCTCATGAAATGAGCCAACATTTCTGTGCAAATGTCTGCTGTCACACAAAATTCTACATGCAATATATCACTGAAAATAACATGCAAAAAAGGCATGATGCACATTTTTACGAAGAAATCTTCAGTAATATAATGCCTTTTGCATGCTGTTTTGTGGGGCTTACACCAGTGTAAGATTGTAAGATCCATCAGTCTCAGCTGAGCCAGCTAATCCCCAACTGAGCCAGTGGATGTGTCTCCATCTGAGCCAGGATGTGGGGTTTATGCCACTGTAGGTTGCCTGCAGCAGGAACCGGGCAGATAACCTGGAGATCCGCACAGGATCCTAACTGTGTCTTCTCAGTGGAAGTACAGTAGCTTGTACAAATGATGGAACAGCCATGTACTGTACTCCCAGGGCAATGCTAACATCATTGTGCTCCGTCTTGCCTCCCGAGTACAGATGCCTTTGGAAGAATGCTAGATGGAACACATCACTGGATCATTTGCTGTAACCATGACCTTGAACATCCAAAGTCAAGTCTGGAGTACCATGGGGATAGCTCCTCGGTTGTGCTCTCTTTCTGTCAATACCCATAACTTGGTACAGTGGGACAGGTCCATTCTGGATATCATTCTAAAATCTGGAGTTTTGCTGCAATATCCCAGGTCCGCTCTTCTTCTCCGCTCCACCTCTCTGAAAGTGTTAAGCAAAAGGAAACGGCTACTTTTTTGCAAGACCTAAGAGGAACAGATGTGGCATGGATCAAAAGGTGTGATAGGTCAGTCAAACCATCAGCTACGACATGAGGGCTCTTGATTTTGAGTGCCGTTTCTATGTGGTTTTTCTTTGATCATGAATGGAGATTATTAAGCATGTATATAGCATATTTGGGGGTTCCTTTAAACTCGGAGCCTTTGGCCAGCTATGACTGTGTGTCATTCAGTGAACCCAAAGCTATAGTGTTGATTTCCAGCTAAATCTTTTTGGGCTCTTGGGGCTTTATGAACAAAAGCGTCAGGCACCAGAGTTTGGGAACCTGAAAGTGAAAGAAAGGTAATAATTGCATTTAACCAGTCAACAAAAGCAAAGCTCACCTCTAGGCTTGTAAATTTGTAGTGAAGCAATAATTACATGGGACTTCTATGGCGGCATTGTGTTTGCTTTGAGAAAGGGAATGCCTGCCCGCCCCACCCCCAAACATAATTGGATCCTCGCAGGTCCCCCTAAATCAAAGCAGGGATGCAGTCAACGTTTATTTACCCAGTGCTTGTTAAATGAAAAACTGAATGGACTGGGAAAACTCCCACTTTGGAGATGAGATTAGACACTCATATAGAGCAGTGGTATTTACGCCACAGCCTGCCACTGCCATAGACTAGTCCTCCCCCCTGCTTATTCAAGGCTTTTTGTTTCTAAATCTGCTTAGAAAGAAAAAAGTAAATTGCTAGAAGTGAGATTAGAGGAGAATATTGTTCTAAGGACAATGGGTCTCTATTGCTTGACTGGCATGAGATCCAGCCTTTCAAAACGCCCAAGACCTGGAGGTGTGTGAGTTCTTAATTGCCTACCTCTGATAAACTGGCAGCCAAAGGGGGTGGGGAACACAGCCTCTTTCAAGACTGAATTGGCCTGGATCAAACCCACTTGCTAATCAGAGTTTAATTAGAGCACTGCTAACCCGGACATATTCAAAATGTGCAAAATTACCATGGCCTCTGTTTGTGTGGTGAGCATTCTCCTTTGCCCTGTGATTTCTGTGTCTGTGTGCATCCACAGAGCAAGGCGCCCAAGCTTGGAAAAATTCATTATGCTTGGACTATGAATTTTTATAAATCAGAAACCTTGCCATGACACCTAGACTGTGCATACTCAGCCTTTGCTAAAAGAACATCAGGCACCTGCAGAAATCCATGAAATAGCAGTATTTTACCCACTTACATCACAGAAGCCCACAAATCATTGTCGGTTTCTAGAATTACTGAATAAATTACTGAATATACACAAAAAACATTAAAAAATGGAAAATGTCCTCCCCCATTTCTTTTTCTGCGTTGAATAATTGACTGCATTTCAATAACTGCATGATTTAGAACCCTGACGGTCCCAATGTTTATGTGATATGGGGAGCTTCTATTGATACACAAGGCTGTCTGCTTTAGAATTTTGCCCTCTAACTTGTTGTTGTTTTTTGGTCGTTTAGTCGTGTCTGACTTTTCATGACGCCATGGACCAGAGCACGCCAGGCACTTCTGTCTTCCACTGCCTCCCGCAGTTTGGTCAAACTCATGCTGGTAGCTTCGAGAACACTGTCCAACCATCTCGTCCTCTGTCGTCCCCTTCTCCTTGTGCCCTCCATCTTTCCCAACATCAGGGTATTTTCCAGGGAGTCTTCTCTTGTCATGAGGTGGCCAAAGTATTGGAGCCTCAGCTTCATTCCAGTGAGCGTCATTCCAGTCCTTCCAGTGAGCATTCAGGGCTGATTTCCTTCAGAATGGATAGGTTTGTTCTTCTTGCAGTCCATGGGACTCTCAAGAGTCTCCTCCAGCACCATAATTCAAAAGCATCAATTCTTGTGAAGAGCTATAAATAGGACAAAGGTGATTCCCCAGATGAGAAGTGTGCCCTGTTGTCCCTGTATATGGATGTGTAGCTCAAAAAGTCAAGGGACTTGTAACATCCTCCTTGTTCTACAATCTCCTCCAGATGAGAGCCACCAACCTATGAGCAGTCTTGGAGCCCCCAGACCTTGTCTTTCCTTCAGAGATGCGAGTCCCTGACTCCTAGTATAGGAGATATGGGATTCTTCTCACCATTGAGTTCTCCTTGAGGTTATTGGGTTTTTCCTCTTCCCTCAATACCTGTTCCTAGAAGGAGCTTACTTCCCAACTTGCTACAGGGTTTTAACCCAGAAAGAGCTCCCTATTGCTTCCTGCTGTGTCCCCCACACTGAGGCAATGCTTTGCTAAGCATCACTTCCTTCCAAACCTATGCTGCTCCTATGGCTCCCGTCTCCTTCCCAAATCGTTTCCCTCTGTATAGCATTCTATGAGGCTTTGTGGAGAAAAGGTGTAGCTGCTTGAAGTCTTTGACAGGTCCCGGTGACAGCCAGTCTCTAATTGCCATGTCACCCCTCAAAGAAATCTGGGAAGTATAGCTTGTTGGGAAGAGATCTCTTTCACCAAAGTAAAGTTTCCAGTTCTCAAGGAAGAGGCAAGCCTGTCTTGGGGAGCTGCACATGCAATCTGTTCAGTCCAATGACCTTTGAAACTGGCATAGTTTTGAATGCAGAAGAAGAAGAAGAAGAAGAAGAAGAAGAAGAAGAAGAAGAAGAGGAGGAGGAGGAGGAGGAGGAGGAGGAGGAGTTTGGATTTGATATCCCGCTTTATGACTACCTGAAGGAGTCTTAAAGCGGCTAACATTCTCCTTTCCCTTCCTCCCCCACAACAAACACTCTGTGAGATGAGTGAAGCTGAGAGACTTCAAAGAAGTGTGACTGGCCCAAGGTCACCCAGCAGCTGCATGTGGAGGAGCGGGGAAGCGAACCCGGTTCACCAGATTACGAGTCCACCACTCAGAACCACTACACCACACTGTAGACGTGCTGATAAAGGGATTGTGGCCTTTATCTTCACAGGAAGAGGGGAGACAGAATCATTAGATAGTGCTGCTTATTGCAGTGATCATATTTCTATGTCCATCCATTCATTATGAAAACGATTGGTTGGTTTCACTCACGTGGCTGTTTTTTTGGACACCTGATGCATTGCAACATGAACTGGAGCATGAAAGGGTTTCTGCCTCTGGGCGTTAGTAATCCAGCCAATTGTTACTGAGAAAATGTCACATCCGTTTTGTTGAAAACTGGGTATAAGAAGCAACCAACAGCTGCTTCTACTAGTTTAGCAAACGTGCAGTTGTTCACACTGTTTTGGAAGTAATATAAATAAGAAGCTTTGGCTTAAAAAACCAAAAACAACTGGGGATTAAAATTAAATAGAGCTGGTATTTCATCTCAACCCCAAGAAGATGTTTCATGTTGGCTTTGAAAGCCCTTTACAAGACCAGAGACCTTTTTCTTCTTAAGTGCTTCTGCCAGGATCAGAAATCCCAGCAGTTTGGAGTTTCAGTAATAAAGTAAGGTTTAGAATTCAGACTGCTTAAATAGAACCACAGTCAATATGACACAGCACTACAAGAAAAAGTGAAATATTTATATTCTTCACTCAAGTAATTGCTTCGGTTCAACAAACGTGATGTGCTTTGAATCATCACTTCTCACTTCAATTAACATGATATTCCTGGTGGAGAAAAGCAGTGAATGCACTCCTGGGCATAAGGAACATAATTAAAGTACTTTCACCTGAACAATCTCCATTGAAGTGGGCTGTTCGCCTTTTGCTGGAGGCAGACAATAGCTTTTTAAAAAGGGAACTGAAAGCTGTCTGAGAGAGGCTTTGCTTCCAGTGGTGTGCACACATTTCTCCATTCATCCCTGATCAAGCAGCTGTTTGTTTTTTTTGAAACAATACAAAAACCTGCTAAGCCTGTTTACCGGAGGCAGCGGTGAGATGAGCAGCAGTCAGTCTTTCACACAGCTTTCGGCTCTCTGAAAAAAACAAACACACAACTACCACCATCTCACATCTAGATAATGTGAATGAAAGCTCAATATCAGACATGGTGGTGAGTCTTATGAATCTGGAGCCATCAGCTGGGAGCCTGGGACAGGTAACTGGGTTCCAAAACCCTAGCAGGGCACATTGACAATGGTGTTGAGCAGGCATAGGCAAACTCGGCCCTCCAGATGTTTTGGGACTACAATTCCTATCATCCCTGACCACTGGTTCTGTTAGCTAGGGATCATTGGAGTTGTAGTCCCAAAACATCTGGAGGGCCGAGTTTGCTTGTGCCTGGTGTTGAGCCCCTTACACCAAAAAACAAACCATTTTAATTTTTTTGTAGGATGGTAAATTAAAATGTGCCCCCTCACTCTTTGACAAGGGCCTCCTCAAGCCTACAGCTGCCCCTGCCTAGGCTCTCCTGTCCCCAGGCAAATTCTCCATTGGTGGTCATTTATGTGCATGAAATGGTGTGGCTATTACACCTGAAAATGAAGTAGACTTTATATATATTTTAACATATAAATTATAAAATGTACCACAAAACTTATCACTTATGCAAGTCTTTTTTAGACTTCCATCAGCACCTCTGATGATCCACCGTTTTAACCACTTCTTATGCATTTCTTAACTTTATATTGCCTTTACATCTCTTAACAAATCATCCTTCCCCTTCTCCATTTTTGCAATACTTCCTATAATATTCCTCACAAAACTTCTTGCAAACCTACAAACATCGTCTGATCTTCACAAATACTTTTCAAGTAGTCCGTAAATTTACTCCAGTCTTCCGTGAATTTCTGGCCCCGCCGGTTTCAAATCCTTCCTGTTAGTTTATCTAGTTTTGCATAGTTCATTAACTTCATTCTCCATTCTTCAATCGTTGGTAATTCTTCTTGCTTCCATTTTTGGGCCAGTAATATTCTTGCTGCTGTTATTGCATATAAAAAGAGCTTACATTCCTTTCTATTTATATCACTCCCCACAATGCCCAGTAAAAATGCTTCTGGTTTCTTTATGACTGTATATTTCAACATTTTTTTCATCTCATTATATATCATCTCCCAGAAGCATTTCACCTTTTTAGAAAATGAAGTAGACTTGGTCTCTGTTCTACCAATGAGTGGGAATGGTAGGGAAGCAGATTTCAGCTAACCATTAAGAGAACTTCTTAATGGTAAGAGCTGTTCAGCAGTAGAGCAGGCTGGACCCTGCATTGAGCAAGGAATTGGATTCCATGATCTCCATGGTTTTTCCAATGCTGGAAACCGCTGGAAACCATGATTGGCAGCCGCTCCCATGAAACACGTCCGTAAGCACCTGGGTATATACATTTGTCAGAGATGACAAACTACGTGTGGGATTTGCACCATGTAGAAGTGAATTCCATGTGGGAAATCTCATCTAGTGTCACACATCCACAGAAAGTGTTTAAATGATATATTTCTGTTGGCTGTTTTTGGCCAGCTAATAGTTTAAATATTTTGCAAGCTCTTGAACTCTGGCCATGATAGTCAGGGCAAAACTGCTGCGATTATTCAACAGTTACTAAGCACAGACATTGTTGGAGGCACTTGGCGGGGGAATTTTGTAACTTGTCTGGTCTGATGGCCAGGACTGGCTTTTCTGTCTGGGGTGTTGTGACCTAAAAATACAGACAACATTTGTTGTTTAGTCGTTCAGTCGTGTCCGACTCTTTGTGACCCCATGGACCAGAGCACACCAGGCACTTCTGCCTTCCACTGTCTCCTGCAGTTTGGTCAAACTCATGCTGGTAGCTTCGAGAACACTGTCCAACCATCTCGTCCTGTCTTCCCCTTCTCCTTGTGCCCTCCATCTTTCCCAACATCAGGGTCTTTTCCATGGAGAGGTTTGATCTTCTTGCAGTCCATGGGACTCTCAAGAGTCTCCTCCAGCACCATAATTCAAAAGCATCAATTCTTCGGCGATCAGCCTTCTTTATGGTCCAGCTTTCACTTCCATACATCACTACTGGGAAAACCATAGCTTTTACTATACAGACCTTTGTTGACAAGGTGATGTCTCTACTTTTTAAGATGCTGTCTAGGTTTGTCATTGCTTTTCTCCCAAGGAGAAGGCGTCTTTTAATTTTGTGGCTGCTGTCACCCTCTGCAGTGATCATGGAGCCCAAGAAGGTAAAATCTCTCACTGCCTCCATTTCTTCCCCTTCTATTTGCCAGGAGGTGATGGGACCAGGGGCCATGATCTTTGTTTTTTTGATGTTGAGCTTCAGACCATATTTTGTGCTCTCCTCTTTCACCCTCGTAAAAAGTTCTTTAATTCCGCCTCACTTTTCTGCCATCAAGGTTGTGTCATCAGCATATCTGAGGTTGTTGATATTTCTTCCGGCGATCTTAATTCTGGCTAGGGATTCATCCAGCCCAGCCTTTCGCATTATGAATTCTGCATATAAGTTAAATAAGCAGGGAGACAATATACATCCTTGCCGTACTCCCTTCCCAATTTTGAACCAATCAGTTGTTCCATATCCAGTTCTAACTGTAGCTTCTTGTCCCACAGAGATTTCTCAGGAGACAACATAGGGAGCTGCTGTAGACTGAACCAAAACCATTGGCCCATCTAGACCAGTATTGCCCAAATGGAGGGTTTGGGGCAAGGGGCTTTCAAAGTCCTACCTGAAGACGCTGGATATTGAAGCTGGGGACCTTTTGCATGCAAAATGGATGCTGTACCATGGAGCTGTGGCCCTTCATCATAAGATAAGAGGAAGCAAGAAATGTATAAGGTGAGTGGCACAGTACACAATTTTTCTCTTGCAGCAAATTTTAGAAATTCTAGTGTTGCTATATGGACCATATCTTAGAGTGAGAAAAGGTTTCTGTAATGTATGGCTCTATCCAGTGCTAATTCTACTCAGAGGAAACTCGTTGAAATGAATGGGCATAACTAACTTAAGCTCATTGATTTCAGTGGGTTTACTCTGAGTAGGACTAACGTTAGCTACAACCCAGTACAGTGGTACCTTGGTTCCCAAACTTAATCCGTTCTGGAAGTCTGTTCCAAAACCAAAGCATTCTAAAACCAAGGCGTGCTTTCCCATAGAAATTAATGCAAAATGGATTAATCCGTTCTGGACTTTTAAAAACAACCCCTAAAACATCAATTTAACATGAATTGCTAACGAGACCATTGATCCATAAAATGAAAGCAATAATCAATGTACTGTACTATAAAATGAATAAGACAGTATTGTAGATGATAAAATTAAAATTACCGTATTTTTTGCACCATAACACTCACTTTTTTCCTCCTAGAAAGTAAGGGGGAAAGTCTGAGCATGTTATGGAGGGAATGCCTACGGGTGGCATGCCTACGGATTTTCCTCCTCTAAAAACTATGTGCGTGTTATGGTCAGGTGTGTGTTATAGAGCGAAAAATACGGTAATTTTTTTCCCTTACGTGCACTGATGATAGTCATTGTTTGGATGGGGGGCTTTTATCCATTTCTGCAGTCACACAACCAACCAACCAACCAACCAACCAACCAGTCAATCAGTAGCTGAACTGGGTTCCACACAGTCCCCCAAACAAGTCACAACAACGACGTCACAAGCAACAGTCACAAGTCAGTCCCATAAAATGAAGAACAAGTGACAGTCAAAAAAACAAAAAAGCCACACAAACAAAAACGCAAAAAACAGCAAAAACAAAAGCTCCAAATATCACATCCGTGTTGCATGGGTGCTCAGGACTCAACAGCCAACAGACTCAACAGGAAGCCTCTGATTAGCAGTGGGGGACTCAATTTACAAACGGAACACCCTCAACATGTTCAGCTTCCAAGGCAAAGTTCACAAACTGGAACACCTACTTCTGGGTTTGCAGTGTTCTATTTCCAAGTTGTTCATAAACTAAGCTGTTATAAATCCAAGGTGCCACTGTATGTGTTTACTGAAGAAAAATGCATCTCACAGTGATAAAAACACAGATACGAACAAAATAGATGTGGACCCCAAAATACACCCTTAGTGCTTATCCTAACAGTGATATTAGATATTATGTTAATCAGTTTTGGCTCTTAAACATTTGGGTGCTGTTGATCTCATTTTGCTTCACAAGTCACATGCAAAGGAAGTACAGAATAGATAGCTTGGGTTGGCTCCCCTTTCTCTTTCTTCTGCCTTGTTTAGTTCTTAGAAGGCCTACTTTAATAAGAACTGGGAGATAAACCAGGGGTGGAGAACCACTGGCGTTGGATTCCAGTTCCCATCATCTCCAGCCAGCATGGTCAATTGTTCACTCCAACAGAAGCTGGAGTGCAGGAACATCTAGGAGGCCACAGGTTCCCCAGCCCTGAGTTCTATGGCCCTTCTGAAGCAGCACTGGCTTGCACACCACCTGTCATGGAAAGCTTTGGGGACACACCGGTCAAGAAGTACTGTCTCTGTGTAGCAAGAACAGGAAGAGGAAACACTTGACTCCTCCCAGATGCAACTAAGTCCAATGCTGCCTAGTGACTAGACCATATAATGACACTAGCCGCAGATCAGTCTTCAAAATCAACATTGGAAAGTTTGGGTGTCCATTGACAGGGCCATTCTGTTGATGTTGTTGCAGCGAAACAGACATTAACTAATTTTTTCCAGCCTCCAGAGAGGGAAAGAGAGCAAGAGCGCGAGAGTGCTCATTTATGCTCTGGGTGAAGATTTGGGTCAAGTTTCAGGATGGTTTCTTGACCCTCTAATTACTATTATTAATGCTCTTAACAAGACTCTTTAGAAAATCCTTCGGCTAAGAAGGGCTGGAGTGAGCTAATGAGCACGAAAGGGAGGAGAAAGTCCTTGCTGGTATTATAAATACAGTACTTCAGCTTGCTAATTGGGAGCTGAGACAAGATTCTTCGTTTTAGGATGGGTGGGGAAGAGAGAGAGAGACTCTGAGAGGCTAATGGAGTGACTAAGAACATTGTTGTTTTTTTAAAGTCTGACTTGTCATTTTTAAATATACCCACTGCTGCTTTGACATAGCGCTGGATGTATTTTAAAGCAACGGTAAGTAACTCTAGCCTCCCTACAGGCTCCTGCAGGATTTATTTGTTTTTGTTTTTTAAAACGAGCTGGCCAGGTTTTTCCAAGGGCTCACAGCTTTAATGAAGAATAATAATCTTTGGCTGATCCTGGCAACAGGCATCTCCCTTTTTTCCTTCCCAAATAAAACCTGAGAGCCAGGACAGCTTGCATCCACATCTCTCTTACCGTCATGTAACCTTCCAGTACTGTAACAACAAATAGACTCCCTGGAGACTTTGCTGAGAGGCCTGCTGTCTCCACATCGATTGCACTTTGATGACTGGAGGAGGTTTGAGGAGGCCTTTTAAAGGCATGAGGAAAGAAGATGAAAAGTGACTCTCTGGGCAGAAATACACAGTGTCCATGTAGCAAATGTCTCCTTTTCGCAGGGTGGGGAAAGCTGCTTGGGGAGGGTTCAGTTTGGAGTGGAGAAATGGCAGTGTGTATATGTTGACAATGGTCCCCAAACTTCTTTATGGTAGGGTGGGGGGTTAGGGTGCACATTTAACCTTCTAAGTCATAGGACAGGCTACTAGGAAGAGGCAATTTTCAACAGAAAAACACCATTCTCCATCACATCACATCTCATTGAGCTATGTCCCTCCAGTATAAAACTCCAGCTCCTATGAGTCCTAACCAAGATGGCCAATGATGGGAAGGTTGGCCCAGGAAGGGTAGCAGATGGTAGAGAAACTTTATTCCTCAACCAGAGCCAGGGCTTTTTTGGCTGTGGCCCCGATCTGGTGGAACGCTCTGTCACAAGAGACTAGGGCCCTGCGGGACTTGACATCTTTCCGCAGGACCTGCAAGACAGAGCTGTTCCACCAGGCCTTTGGCCAAGGCACAGTCTGACCCCCTCCTTTGGTAATCCTCACAGAACTCTAGCCCAATGGTTGCCATTAATTTGATTTTGAATTGATTTTAGAATGACTTGATTTTAGAATGCTGTGTTACTTTTATTGTTGTTAGCCGTTCTGAGCCCGGCTTCGGCTGGGGAAGGCGGGATATAAATAAAATTTTATTATTATTTTTATTATTATTCCTGCACATGAATTTGCTGTCAGTGGATCCATTTTTAAAAATGAGCGCATTTCTTCCCTGCACCCTCAATCTTTATGCATGTATTCACAGTGCAACAACTAGGGGGGATCACTGCCCCCGCAAATATGCAGTTGTTAATAGCTTGCAATTTTACCTCTTTTTAACAACTTGGGGTTACGGCTCCATGGTGAGTAGGCCTGACTATTTTTCTCACCCAGAGGCAGACAGCTGTTTCCAATACCCTTTCCCAAAGGCAAATCCTGAAAGAACTGCAAGGTGCCATCTATGCACTCTGGCTATAGATTTATGAAAAGCTTTGATGGGGGGGGGACACGCGGAATTGGTAGCCTCTCTCCACACAAGAGCTCTGCAACTAGCCACTTGGAATGAACTTTGACGGCTTTTGAAGGGGTCAGCTCCATGTACTCTTTGAAACAGGTTTTAAGCAAAAGCAGATTGTTGTTTCTGTTTTCCTCCCCGGTCTCCTTGACATCGCAATGTGATGTTGCCCATCCAAGAAAGCCAGACGCGAAATGAGGTATATGCGTGGAACATATGGAATTGGTTTCCTTCTCAATGATAAACACGTGAATTTCCTTTATATCTTTGTCACCGTTTTAGCAGCTCTGAAATAACTTGGACACTGAGAGTTGGACTGTGGAGCAACCAAATGATGGTTCCCAAAACACAGCCCTGAACTTGCCAGGACATAAATAACAGAGCGAGAGTTGGATGAAACTGTTCAAATAAATAAAGGGGGTGGGGGTGGAATCATGAACTAACCATTTGTTTGTGAAAACGTCTCTTCAGACAGCACTAACAAGTTCAGCCTTCTACTGTGCGCTGTGAAGACCTGAGATCTGATTAGAAGCACATCTGCGAAGGTGTCATTTCTCAGTTCTGCTTACACCCAAACACCACGAAATAATTAAAATGCCTGCTGTCCATGCAAGAAGGGTAGCTCCACTGAACTAAGAGCTTCAAGCTTTTTCCTATGTATATTTTACAGGAATTGGATCTATAAAAAAACAATTAACTTGGGTGTAGAAGGCAAGTTCCACAAGGAAAGGCTGAAGGATATTTAACATAGCACCCTTCAAATACCAGAGGGCTGTCAAATGGAAGAGGGCAAAGATTGCTGCCTTGGAGGCCAGGACTAGATCTCACTGGCTTTCATTAAAAGAGGGTAGATTTTTGGTTGGACATAAACTGATAGTAAGATCAATAGAAACAATTGTGTGTTCTCCCACACTGGATGCTTCCAGGCAGAGGCTGGATATCACCCTGGCAGGATCCCCATTGTTGCTAGACCTGGTTCCTTCCTTCTTTTGAAGGGAAGGGTGCTCAGTAGAATTATGCACTAAAAACAAAATTCAGTTTGGATCCCACTTTAGAAATTCGGCTTGGAGCGCTTGACAGGTCAAAATCAAAGCTTCAATCAGGAAAAGAACAAGCACAGCCAATTAATGAACAATTGAAATATTCCTGCAGGAACCCAACCCCAAACCACTGCTGGCTGCTTGGCAGCAGCAAATTCCTTCCATCAACGAAGCAACCATGTTGGTGAACGGCTAAGCTGTTTTGGTGGTAGCTACCGTCTTTGATATTTTCAGATATCAGCGTTTGCTCTTCTTTCGCCTCTCTCAGTCCCATCTCTCCTTTCCCTATTTTGTCAGGTCTCTCTTTCATCGGCTTCTTCTCCAATCTTCTGTTTTTGCTCATTTCTTTGCTCAGCTTTCTCCTTCTGCCCATCCCCGCCCCAATAGTCCTCCCGTAACTGTTCCTCACTTTTTTCTCTCCTTCCCATTTGCACAGCTCATGTTCCAGACCCCCTAAGTGTCCCAGTTTTCTATCCCGGTTTCTGATTTGATCCTAGAATGTCCTGCTTTTCTTTAGGATGTCCCTGTTTTCATCGGGAAAATGTTGGAGGACATTGCGCTCTAAGAGCCTTAGGTATTGGTAGTCAAGAAAGGGAGATGTGGCAAGATACTGTTATGGCTCTTCACTGGTCAAAGCAGGAACAGGAAGTAGAGGTGGAGTTCCATAAAGGAGGGCTGATCTCTTCTGGGAGAGAAACATCAGCCTTTTACTTTTAGAAATGGCTGCTGTTCCATTCTTTTAATGTCCCATTGCTTAATGTTCATCGAGGGCAGGGATGAATAACTGTAGGCACAGAGGACAAATCATATGGCTCTCTAGGCTTCTCGGTCTGACTCAGGGGACTTTCTTTGGGCCAAACCCTGTACTGGACTTGCTTCACACCCACTTTGAGTGTTTAGGCCAGGCTGGAATGTACCCTTGCACTCTGACAATGGCCCTTGGCAGGTGTGGAGGGAGAATAGAGGGAGTGCGTGTGAGTGTGGAAAATAGCTGTCAGGGGACTGCCATCGGAACAGGGGAGGGAGGCAGGGGGATACAGAGAGCCTCCTACGCTTCTGAGGAGCAGCTCCTCGTCCAGCGGTGGGGAAAGCCACCCCTCCAGTGGAGCAGAGAGGGAAGGGGCCAGCCAAGCGAGGTGAGGGTTCAAAGATGCTGCAGAGAGCCCAAGCGCACCAAGCCCGGCTGGCCAGGAGGCAGACACGGCTCTTCCGTCGCCCAGCCTGGGCAGAGGGGTGAAACGTAAGGAGGGGAGGCGGAGGCTTGGGGTGCCAAAGTTCTTATGTTGGGGGAGAAGCCAGAAGGGGCCACTCCCAGATTCTGCAAGTGACTAGACGGACATGAACTTTGTGTTTCTGCACTGTAAATAGTTTGCACCAATAAACCTGTAAAAGACAGGTCGGAGTCCTGCCTGGTTACTCATGAGCAACCACCATCAGCACCTGACAATAGCCTACCATACAAAGCTAAACATCACATTAATTGCTGTGCCTACTTTCACTTCCGGCCCCAACCACCACTAGCATGTGGCCCTCAGGCATTTTGTCTCTCTGCAAAAGAGTTATCCAAAACACGTTTCACATTTTTACAAACCTTTTGGTCTTCTGCAGTGAGAGACATGCCCCCCCAATCTTGCCTGCAGTATTCCCCCATTGCAAAAAATAAAAATAAAAAAATAGACCATCGTTCATGCTCGTCTGGTTTCCACATCAACCCAGAAGCTGTCCTCTATCTCTGAAAATCTTCTAATTCAGCTGGGCCAGCTACTTGTATTTTGAAAATCAGATTTCTGCAATTGGGTCGTTTCTGTTTTGGGATCTGTAGCTTTCAAAACAGAATTCCACTTGGCTCTCTGACAATTCCAGGGTTTCTCTACCACTACCCCTTGCCCCAAGGTTCGTTGTTGCTTTCTCTATTGATTTGCAATGTTTTCCCCTGCTCTGTTTGGCCAGTTTTAAAACCTTGCTTCTGTTCTTTTTTCTTCCCATTAGATTCCCACTAAACTTTCTTCTCCTTTCCTGACTCGGGTCACCTCTGCTGGGTCACAATATTATCCCATTCTGACATTGTGTAGAACTGTGCATGAAAGAAAGAGAAGCAGCCATATTTGGAAGGGTCACCTTAACTTCCTATCCCCCCTTTAATCCGCGGAGAACATACCATGGTAGGCATTGCAGCACCCACCAGATAGGTCCAGGCCAGGGTCCCTTACAAGCTGGAGCTAGCCCATGGAGGGAACATAATGAGCCTGATCTTCTCAGCACAAAGGAAGGAAGGAAGGAAGGAAGGAAGGAAGGAAGGGAGGGAGGGAGGGAGGGAGGGTATGGTTTACAGGAAGGGTACAGGAAGTCTACAGACACTCAGTTGTGACTGTCAGCATGGTGGCACCTCAGTTTTACCTGGGGAGGAGCTTAAATATTTGCTGGGCTCACCCATAGTTAACATAAAGCAAAGTTCATAAACCAACAACAAACCATGGCTTACATTCATTGATTACTGCTGGATTTGAGTGTGATGTTGATAACACCAAGATTGCAGGTTCAGTCCCCATAAGGGGCAGCTGCCGATTCCTTCATTGCAGGGGGTTGGACTAGATGATCCTCAGGGTCCCTTCCGACTCTACGATTCTATGAGAACAGGATGCTGAACTATGAGATTATGCTCACACATTCAGTGAGCATGTGTACAACAGGGATGCTATGGCAAATGTCTGAATGGCATGACGCCGACGACCACATCAGTGGGTTTTAGGAGCTGAGATCATCATAGGCAGGTAAAGCAATCTCACAGGATGTTTATA
Organism: Podarcis melisellensis; assembly: GCF_964234715.1. Taxonomy (NCBI): domain Eukaryota; kingdom Metazoa; phylum Chordata; class Lepidosauria; order Squamata; family Lacertidae; genus Podarcis; species Podarcis melisellensis. The sequence continues at coordinate 7,551,750 of NC_138543.1, forward strand.
GCTGGTACTAAGAATTTAATTTGCAGTCGTTTTGTGGATGTGAATTCTGTAGAAAATTCGTTTTCTTCTCATGACGGTGCTATATTACAAGCACCTTAGTGCACCGAAAGTCTCAGATGCTGATGGAAAATTGCAACCTCCCTTCTCTGAGTTTGTGTCCTACTGAACCAATTATTTTGCTGACCTTAGGGTCTAAATTTCAAAGCATCCTGAAGACAGGCTTAGACCTGCTGCTATGGCAAATTCCAAAATACCCAATTACTGACCTCAGAAGGAGTCAGCATTCCAGAGATTACAGTCACTGGGAGTTTGCTTCATGAATTCACTCCAAACAATATACCCCGGTGTAGACTCTATTAGCCTGCCTTTTCAGTTAGCAAATGAGATATGTCTTAGGGCAAAATAGTTATTAACAGTCAAGAGTAGGAGTTACAGCCCTTAATTGGAAACAGCAACATCTGCAAGGGAAAGTAATAAAAACCTATAACAAGTAGGTGCACAGAGTGAATTATGGTAAGTTTAGGTAATCATTCCATGAGGCCAGTTTTAGCAGAAACAAAGAGAATTTCCATGCTTCAAGAATTCAAAATAACTCTGGATGTTGAAAAGTATCCCAAGGATTAACTCTGCTCTCACTTGCCAATTTCATTACCATAATATGGGCACATTTCCCAGGTTTCTTTGGTATGCGCATTGCATTCATTTGGAAGTTTGTTCCATCTGGGATGGGGGAGAGACAAATAACATTTCCCCCCTTTCTCGTCAAGAGCCATTTTTCAATAACAACACGTGGGCATGGTGTGACCACTTAAGGAAGAGTTGTCAGGGCTGGATTAAGCAGTACACTTAGATGGTGTGCAAATGACTAACAGTATACATGCATCCTTAGAAGTAAAGCTCACTTTGTTCAGTGGGCAGCCTGTGGCCCTGCAGATCCTGCTGGAGTACAACTCCAAGCGTTCTTGCCCATTGGCCATGCTGGCTGGGCCTGGTGGAAGTTGGAATCCAATCACATCTGGAGAGCATAGGTTTCCCATCCTTCTCCTATGCAAATGCACATAGGATTCAGGGATGGCTCTGTCAGGAGCTCAGCCTACACTCAAGTAGGACCCTCGCAGTGACTCATGCCCAACTGGTATGTTCTCTCCCTCCTGGTTGATCATTCAGGAGCTTCAAAAGCTTTATTCAGCCCGAACATCACAGCGACCAATGCCAACAGACACCGGCACACTTAGGGATCCGCAGAGTCTTTGCAGTTGCGTAACAGACCTCAGCAACTCAGCATTTTGGCTAATCTACTTTATTTACATATAAACACACACGGAGCACTGCAACATGGCTCCCTCTCTCTCTAGCATCAGACAGGAAAGAAAAAAGAACAAAGGACAACAGTCCCACTTCATGCAACACAGTTTTTTAATGGAGGAGTGGTGTTTCAGCACTGCATCCTGTTGGATTCTGGGGTCTTGGCAGCTGTCCTAGGGTGTCCAGTGCTGATGCTGGCCCTGATAGGATTGCAGTCAAACACTTCACACACACACACACGAAAACTCAAACCCACCCTCAGAAGGTAGACTTAGGCTCAGATGTGAGAGGAGCAAAAGAATTATGTACTAAAATTATGTACTAAATTTTTGTAAGGTTAATTTTACAAAAAGTAATTAATTTTACAAAAGTAAGGACATACATAAAATACGATTGAGATTTTTAAAATTCCATTAAATAATAATTTAAAAATTTGCCATAGCACAAGTAAAAAGATACCGGGATCTGGTAAGACCTGTGCTTTTAATAATGTATGTTACTTAGGGAAACAGTCAGCCTAGGAAAAAGCTGAGATAATTTTATTTATTGTCAGCTAAACATTACAAAATACCAAAGTTGTGTACAATAACAATAAAATACAGCAAATAAAAACTGATAAGAGCAATTCTTCAAAGATATTGCCCATGTCTGTAAAAAAAAATTCAGCATCCAATTAAACATATACTATAGTGGAGCTTATATAACTTCAATGGGTAGCGTTGTCAGGGGCTGGACTTAGGAGGAATGGTGTGGGCTACCCCTTTTTCCTGATCCTTCCTGAGAACAAGAGGACAGTATAGATTTAGAACAGTGGTTTGCAGAAGGCCATAGTTCAGAGGTTGCAGAGGGGAAAAGCTGGGAAATATTGGGAGAAGAATACAGCAGGAAAAGGAAACACTGGGGGAGAGACAGCTGACAGACTCGGCATCTTTGGAAAGCAATCCTGAGCCCCCCCTCTCCCAGGATTAGGTGGGCACTGAGGGTAGTAGAACAGAAAACTCAGAGGCAGAAAGCTCAGTTCAGCCAACACAGGGACAATGTAGAATAGGAGCGACGGAGGGGGTTGGACTTTACTTGGAGCAACGCCATTATTTAAGAGAGACAGCATTCCTTTGTCTCTCTCTGTGAATACTGAATAAATTACGTGGTAAGAACCCTTCTTGTTTACCTGCTTTTTGGCAGCCACTGGGGGAGGGATCAGATTCCCTGAAACCTGACAAGTGTATTTCACATGGCAAGTGCTGCTGTCCGGAAGGGTCTAGTCCCAGCTGTCATGGAACAAACCTCCAGCACCTGTGGCACCAGAAGGAGATGTCCGCTGGGTGACCACAGTGAACGGGCAGGTGAAGTGGTCTGTCAGAGGAGGAAGGACACTGGGAGAAGATATTTCAGGTGGGGTCAAAGGAGAGGTGTCAAGAGTCTTTGTGGAATGTGGAAGGCCTCAATATTCAAGGCTGTCTCTTCCTCTAATTCTCTATGGCAGGTCTGCATGCAAGACCACTTAACAATGCAAAGCAGATTTGAACAGCACCAGAACTGAGATAACACAGGCCAGTGTCTGGCATACAGAAATATATAGTCATTGGAAACCATTGGGTCTACATCCAAGCAGTCCTGTTTCACTGGTTTTGTTGTGAAAGGCTGCCAGAGTGGCCATGGCAATATGCATAGTATAAAAGTCAAAAGGGGTGAGTCAGACCACTTTCTTAATTTACCAAGAAAACCAGCAAGTAAATGCTGATGACGGCATAAGCACTCTTGAACTTCATTCGTTCTGGCTTAGTTGGCTGGTCCTGAGATGGGGAAGCAAAACACTTCAGTTCACATTTAAAGGCGAACCTGAGTCAAACTTTCAATACACCAATCAAAACTTGCAATATGCAAACCGAGGCACAACCATCCTTTGAAATTTGCACCTCTCTGAATATTGCAGTGCCGTTCTCCAGCCAAGTAATATGCGCAAAAATGCATATACCAGGGCAAAGTGTGTCATCCGAAACTCCAACGGCTGGAATAAAGCAGCCCTGGAGGAGGACAAGAAAGAAGAACCACTTGCCGGACTTGCTTGTGAATCTATAATCCTAAATTCTGCTAGTCTACTAACAATGGGCTGATGCCACTCGGACATTGCTTTCATGCTTGTTCCTGCTGCCTCCTGTATGTCTTGTAGGGCATTTATAGCATAGGGATTTGCTTTTGTTTTTAGCATCCTAGCCCAGTGACACACTGAGGAAAGCAAGTAACACCAGCTTCAAAAACTTTTCATAAAATTGGCAAAGCCTTCCACACATTTATTCCACCAGACGCTTGACTTCAAAGGAAGAATAAAATATTGCCAGGATATAAATAATGCCCTTAAAAATAGAACTTTCCATTCAAAACAACAGGATGGGAAACAGATGATGGAGCTCCAGAAATGCTTTTAATTTCACCCAGGTAGCATTTTGCTGACACTGTTTGCTTTGCGTCTGATCTAAACATTGACATGGGCATCCTATAAAAGGATTCGTGAAGGATAATTTTATAAGTTAATGGGACTGGCTCACAGTTTTTACAAGGATTTTTTGTCTTGTTTTCTGGCAACTTGCACATTTTGAATGTATATATACACAAAACATTACCATGATGCAGTGACGGACAATTAGATTTCATGAAGACTCCAAAACACCATGAGTTAATGTTGGAATTCAAAACATGGCTACCACCCTTCACACATGTCATTCAGAAGACATCTTAAGGCAGCCCTGTTCAGGGAAGTTTTTAACGTGTGATTTTACTGTATTTTTGATTTTTATGGAAGCCGCCCAGAGTGGCTGGGGAGGCCCAGCCAGATGGGCGGGGTATAAATAATAAATTATTATTATTATTATTATTATTATTATTATTATTATTATTATTATATGTAGCCATGTCTCGTTGCACCAGATCCTGTCTACCAATCATACATCTTGAATATTTCTACAAACGACACGAGCATATTAATTGTCTCCTAAAATTAGAACTTCAGAGTAAGGAACACCTCAGAAATGTGGGATTTTGCAGCTTCATAATACTATTGAATACTTTCTGAAAGTTTCCTCTGCAATATCCCCAATGCTATCAAGAGCACCGACAGTGAACACACAGGAAAATGGGCCCTAACGTCCTTTCTCCACTATGCAACTGAAGGCAGCATACAAGCGCATTTTGGTTATTTTCTGGTTCAGAAACTGCAGCAGTTACCTTGGTATCTGCCAGTGACCCTAGTTCTCCATTCATGTAAACCCTGGGCCGTTCTGTGTAATTAAAAGGGAATTAAGGAGGGGGAAATAAATATATAAGGGTTAATGCCCAAACTGTTAACAAACTATTTCAGCACCCCAGCTGTGCCACGTGGAACTGGTCAGTTAGAATTAAACTTTTAATAACATTTTAATTGTAATATTTTTACTTTTTGTTAAAAATAATAAAGAAACACAAATTCTTCCATATGGTGCTTTGTTTCCCCATAGGGATTGACGGTAAGGCTTTAATACTTCAATCACTTTTGAATTACAGGTATGGAAAACATTAGATTTTCTCTTTCTTTACATTAAATTTAAAACCACACTAGGTTTTATTTGCCTCTAATTCAAAAATAGTTTAATCAATTTCTCTTATACCTGGCAAAACAATTCTTCTCCAACCAGAAAGCAAGGCTGCCAATTCCTAGATCAGGAGGTGAAGCTCCAGCCAAGCTTAAGGAGACCCAAATGCCATTTAGACTGGGATTGTTAGTAAAACGACAATCTGGCAAGATGTGAAAGATTCATTCCCCTTTAACTGAGCAGTCAAACTCAAATAAGAGCTATTTGCCTTGGCAAAAAAACGATTTAAGCATATTAATTTAAAGCTGACCACATGTGTGATCTGCAGCTGCACAAGTGTTTGCCTTTACCTCTGATTTTTGCACTGGCACCTCTGTGATTTGGGAATATCACCCAGAACCTGGCTGCATGTGAGCTGTAGCTGACTGGAGATCACATTTTGATCTTAAGTGGGCTCCTATGGTGTCACTGCATCAAAATCAGCCACAGGAGTTTCAAACAGTGAAGGAGCAAGGAGAGATCTTTCTGAATGCAAAAAAGAGACAGAACGATGGTCCACTTCCTCATGGTCTTAGTGGTCTACGGATGGCTTAGGGGGTATTCCAAACTCAAGATCTGCCAGAATGAGTGGAGTTTGGAATGAATGTCAACTGACATTCCCCATAGTGGCTCAGCTGAAGATAGGTAAAGGTAAAGGGGCCCCTGACCATTAGGTCCAGTCGTGACCAACTCTGGGGTTGCGGCGCACATCTCGCTTTATTGGCCGAGGGAGCCGGCGTACAGCTTCCCAGTCATGTGGCCAGCATGACTAAGCCGCTTCTGGTGAACCAGAGCAGCGCACAGAAATGCCGTTTACCTTCCCGCCGGAGTGGTACCTATTTATCTACTTGCACTTTGACGTGCTTTCGAACTGCTAGGTTGGCAGGAGCAGGGACTGAGCAACCAGTGGTGTAGCGTGGGGGGTGCAGGGGGGCCCTGCCGCACCGGGCGCAACTTCTGGGAGTTAGGGTTAGGGGGCGCAAATCCACAGGTTAGGGGGCGCAAATCCACGGGTTAGGGGGCGCAAATTACTTGCCTTGCCCTGGGTGCTGACAACCCACGCTACGCCACTGCGAGCAACGGGAGCTCACCCCGTCGCAGGGATTCGAACCGCCGACCTTCTGATCAGCAAGTCCTAGGCTCTGTGGTTTAACCCACAGAGCCACCCACGTCCTCAGCTGAAGATAGCCCAGTGTTAAGTCCTCTAGCCCAGCTGAGCCCTGAGCTGAGGCCAGGGTAACTTCTGGGAAAGTGGCTGGGGTGTGGCAGGGTAGGGCTCGGGCATGGGCAATTTACCCCAACTCCAAATTCTGATCAGCTTGGTCATGCAGGCTAGAAACCCAGCAGAAGACTAGAAGGACAATAGCTCAGTGGTGGAACATCTGTCTTGCAAGCAGAACGTCCCAACTTTGGTCCCTGACATCTTCAGCTGGGGCTGGGAGAGACTCCCGACTGAAATCCCAAAGAGCTTCTACCAGCCAGTGTAGACAATACTGCGCTGGAACTGACTTGGCGTAAGATTCCCATATTCCTAAATTATACTGGGGGAAAAGGTCTTGTAAAAATTTAAAAGCTTGTTTTCCCACTGCCAGACTTGGGCTAGCTCAGCTGGCAGTAACCCTACTCCTGAATGGACTGTGGAACAGGGGTAAATGACATCAACATAATTTGTTGTTGTTGTTGTTTAGTCGTTTTGTCATGTCGGACTCTTCGTGACCCCCTGGACCAGAGCACGCCAGGCACTCCTGTCTTCCACTGTCTCCTGCAGTTTGGTCAAACTCATGTTTGTAGCTTTGAGAACACTGTCCAACCATCTCGTCCTCTGTCGTCCCCTTCTCCTTGTGCCCTCCATCTTTCCCAACATCAGGGTCTTTTCCAGGGAGTCTTCTCTTCTCATGAGGTGGCCAAAGTATTGGAGCCTCAGTTTCAGGATCTGTCCTTCCAGTGAGCACTCAGGGCTGATTTCCTTAAGAATGGATACATTTGATCTTCTGGCAGTCCATGGGACTCTCAAGAGTCTCCTCCAGCACCATAATTCAAAAGCATCAATTCTTCGGCGATCAGCCTTCTTTATGGTCCAGCTCTCACTTCCATACATCACTACTGGGAAAACCATGGCTTTAACTATACGGACCTTTGTCTGTAGTTGATGTCTCTGCTAGGTTTGTCTAGGTTTGTCTCTGCTATAGTGTGTCTCTGCTATAGTGTCTAAGTTTGCCATTGCCTTTCTCCCAAGGAGCAGGCCTCTTTTAATTTTGTGGCTGCTGTCACCCTCTGCAGTGATCATGGAGCCCAAGAAAGTAAAATCTCTCACTGCCTCCATTTCTTCCCCTTCTATTTGCCAGGAGGTGATGGGCCCAGTGGCCATGATCTTCATTTTTTTGATGTTGAGCTTCAGACCATATTTTGCTTCTCAAGAGTCTCCTCCAGCACCATAATTCAAAAGCATCAATTCTTTGGCCACCAGCCTTCTTTATGGTCCAGCTCTCACTTCCATACATCACTACTGGGAAAACCATAGCTTTAACTATAATGGACCTTTGTCGGCAAGGTGATGTCTCTGCTTTTTAAGACATAATTTACTCTGGCATAAATTACTCTGGCTTCATATAGTTTGGAACTGCCGTGAGACCTCCAGGCATAGGGCGGTATATAAATTCAATAAATAATAATAATTATTATAAACCAGTCACCTGCTGTTTTAAACAGGCTGAAACCAAGCCAATTGAATTAAATTATCCTTCCAAAATTAATATTGGCCCTACCTTGCCTCATCATCCGCTCCCCTCTTTAACTGTTTCTTTCCTTCATTAGCCCTATAAGTTCTCCTAATGCAGTTATGATAGCCAAACTTTTGGATGGCTTCAAAAAGCATGTCGACAAATTCATGGAGCTATCAGTGGTTACTAGCCCTGATGGCATGCATTGTTGCCAGTGCCAAAGGCAGGATAAATAGCAGTTTCTGGGAATGACAAATGGGTAGTGAAATATACTCGGAGTCGAGTGTGAATTTCATGCTCCTTATTCAGCTCATAGTAGCAATGAATGAAATGGTCTCCAAAACATCTAGCTATATATACATTATTTACACAATGGACCCCGCGTGATTGGCTAATTCCGGGCTGCTCCTGTAGGCCAATCAGGTTGCGGACTCACTTCCTCCAAAAGCCTGATTGGCTGCTCCTGCAGGCCAATCAAGTTGCTGATTCACTTCATCTAGGAGCCTGATTGGCTGCTCCTGCAGGCCAATCGGGTCGCTGATTCACTTCCACCTGGAGCTGGATTGGGTGGCTCCTGCGGACCAATCAGACTGCTGTATTCTGGATCCTATTGTTCTAACAATGAGAACAGGCCGCTGGACCTGGGTCTCACTCAGCAGGACTTACGCATTCGCCACTCTCTTTTGTGCACCAGAAGAGAACAGCGCAGGAGTGAAGGATGCTCATCTAGCTAGTGCAAGTGGAGGAAGAGACCTTTATCAGACCAAGGGGCTCATTTCCTCATGGGCAAACATCTGAGGGGCACATTCCAGTGGCAGGCAAGGCCGGAAGCTGAAGTGGATGAGGGAGCAGAGCCACACCTAACACATGTAAGCAAGAGACATTGGAATCAGCTGGTAAAGAAAAAGCTATTTATACGTGTTGTACAGTGGTACCTTGGTTTGCGAACAGTCTGGTTTGCGTATGCTTTGGATTACGAACACGTCAAACCCGGAAGTGCGTGTCCTGGTCTGCAAACTTTTTTGGTTTACGAACAAACGTTTTTGGATTATGAACAATTTTGGGGGGAGGCCCCATTGGTGAAAGCGCACCTTGCGTTACGACCTGTTTTGGTTTACGAATGGACCTCCAGAACGAATTATGGTCGCAAACCAAGATACCACAGGATATGCGATATAACATTGTGCCACCAGATGGCGACGTGGAGCCCCGTTTTTCTCTACCTGTTTTCCCTGTTTAAATTTACAACGCTTCCAAACTGAAACGCTTATTTGATGTGTCTAGATCCAGCATTGTCACAGTTTAAGGATGTGAACTGGAAAGGGGTGTGGCCTAGGAAGAGTCCTAAGGGCCAGGCAGAGAGGCTTGGAGGGCCACATTCAGTCCTGATGCCTGATGTAGTAGAACAGGGTTCCCCAACCTTTTCACTTAAGGCTGTCACCCCCAAGGCAGCTAGTTTTTTCAAGCCATCAAAAATGTGGTCCTAATGGAACTGGAGGCCTCCAGGGGAAAGTGGCAGGTCATTCAGACCTGGGTCAATTTCTTCTTTCTTTTGCATTCAGATAATCTATATGGGCTTCCATATAAGAGGTAAATATCTATAGTTAAGGCATATATTCTTGCTCTTCTTGGATGAAAACAGTATCAGAAGTAACCTAAGGCTACTGCATTAAATTGAAGGTCTCCCAACATGGCGGGATGTCAAGTTTTGGCTTGATGCGATTTGAAAGCAACAAAGTCCTTTAAAAATGAATTTT